>NC_133552.1:31870193-32507901 GCF_048773025.1 Camelus bactrianus | reverse complement strand
AAGAGAAATTCCACGATGTGTGGGGGTTTGATGCTCAGATTAAAAGTAGGTACACACTCCACAGAGTGTGGGCCTTCTCTGAAGAGGGAGAGAGAGGTGTGACCGCTAGGCGGTGCTGTGTTGCTTGTATTCATGGGCTTGGTGGTTTCATATGCTAATAAGTAGAAGGACCAGCCTAAGGGCAAGGGGTTGGAATTCCCAGGGTGTTGGCCATTTCCCACCCTTTGACCTTTTGTGACTAGCCTTGGGACTGCCATGGTGCCTAGGGGCGTGTTATTCACCATGTTACTATTACAATGTGTGTATAATGAAGCTCAAGTTCTGCTAGAACTTAAATCTCTTCATCCTGAGCCTCAAGGCCTATTGGGGGTTGAATCCTTCACCATTTTGATGTTAATTGCTGTGGCCTTCCTTGAATGGCTGTGCTCTGCTCCCTTCCATCCTGTCTCACTGTGAAGACACAGAGAGAACAAAGGCCCGGCCCTGGCTGTGCTCCTGCATTTAACAGGGGTAGGGGTGGGGTAGGCTGAGGATGACTCTGGGTGGTGTGAAAGATGTTTCAGATTTTCCCATGTGGGACATGGGGACCTGCCAGCTGCCACTGCAGATTTGTCTCATGGGCATTATCACTTCTGTCACTCATTTGTTTCTATTTTTCTTTTTTTTTTTTTTTTAAGTATTTAATCTAAATTTAATATCAGGTTTTTTTAGGAAAAAAATTTCTCTTTTTCTTTTCTTTGGGGCTCTTTTTGGGGGGGTAGGTAATTAGGTGTATTTATCTGTTAGTGGAGGCCCTGGGGCTTGAACCCAGACCCCGTGTATGCTATACACACTCTCTAACACTGAGCTCTACCACCCACCCCTTCATCTTTTTCTTTTTGCTTTAGCTGCCAAAAATCTTACAGCTGAATTTCTAGTCGGCCTTTAACACTTACCCTGACTTCATGGCATCCATTTTTATGACTTTACCTCCCCCTGGTTTCATTTAATTATTGAATCTACATTTTCTTTTCACTCTCACTTTTGTCTTTTTGTTGTTATGGTTGTTAAGCTGTGTTTAAAAAATTGTTTAAATTCTCTTTTAGCAGGAGGCTGAAAATAAATAAATATGTAAATAAACATCACACATAAATGCTTTTATACATTCTAAGCTGGTTAGTAGTTACTTAAAACCCGGACTGATATTAAAGTTATAACATTTTTACATTATTTTTTAATTTTTTCTAAAGGTATAACTGATTTACAATATGATATGTTTCAGGTGTACAATAGTTGCTCCATTTATAGTTATTGTAAAATATTGACTGTATTGCCTATGTTGTAAGATACATCCCTCTAGCGTGTTTACGTTACATGTAGCAGTTTGTATAAGAAAGTTGGGTAACACAGAGTCTGGGGCGTGGCTGTGTCGGACTCAGGTTCCAGGTCACCCTGCCTGTCAGAGCCCAGACCCTCACTCCTGTCTGCAGGGCAGCGAGTGGAGGCAGCTCTCATCAGTGCTGGTACCAACCTCTGAGTGGCAGTGACAGCAGTGACTGTCTGTGGACGTGCAACGTGTTGTTCCAGGAGATTTACATGCATTTCTTCATTTATTATTTAAAGCCCTCCTGTGAGGAATCGTTTTATGTTTTTAATGAATAATACACTTTATTTTTAATTTGATAGACTTCAAACTTCCAGAAAATTTACAGAAGTAGTACAATGAACACTTAGATACACTTCACCTAAAAGGGCAGTATTTGTCCTTTTGTGTCTTGCTTATTTCAGCATACTTTTTTAAGGTTCATCCATGTTGTAGCCTGAAAAAGTAATTTATTCTTTTGGTTTAATAATATCTTTTTTCTTTTTTTTTTGTTTTTGGTCTATTTAAAAATAGTTTCATTGAAGTCTAGTCAGTTTATAATGTTGCATCAGTTTCTTCTTTACAGCACAACACTTCAGTTATATAGGAATATACATGTATTCATTTTCATATTCTTTTTCAACATAAGTTACTATAAGATATTAAACATATTTCCCTGTACTATACAGTATAAACTTGCTGTTTATTCTATACATAATCAGTATCTGCAAACCTTGAACTCGCAATTTATCCCTTCCCACACCGTCTCCCCTCTGGTAACCATAGTTTGGTTTCTATGTCTCTGTGTCTGTTTCTGCTCTGTAGATAAGTTTCCCTTTCTTTGTTTTTTTTTTTTTTTTTAAGATTCCACATATGAGCGATCTCATATGGTATTTTTCTTTCTCTTTCTGGCTTACTTCTCTTAGAATGACATTCTCCATGTCCATTCATGTTACTGAAAATGGCATTATTTTATTAATTTTTATGCCTGAGTAGTAGTCTATGGTATAAATATACTGCAACCTCTTTATCCAGTCATCTGTCAGTGGACATTTAGGTTGTTTCCATGTCTTGGCTATTGTAAATAGTGCTGCTGTGAACATTTGGGGGAAGGTGTCTTTTTGAATTAGGGTTACTTCTGGATATATGCCCAGGAGTGGGATTGCTGGGTCATAGGGGAAGTCAATTTTTTGTCTTTTGGTGAATCTCCACACTGTTTTCCATAATGGCTCCACCAAACTGCATTCCCAGCACAGTGTAGGAGGGTTCCATTTTCTCCACAGCCTCTCCAGCATTTATTGTTTGTGAACTTCTGAATGATGGCTATTCTGACTGGTGTGAGGTGATACTTGATTGTAGTTTTGATTTGCATTTCTCTGATAATGATATTGAGCATTTTTTCATGTGCCTATTGGCCATTTGTATGTTTTCATTGGAGAAAAGTTTCTTTAGCACTTCTTCCCATTTTTGGATTGAATTGTTTATTTTTCTTTCTTATCAAGTGTAAAAGCTGTTTATATATTCTGGGAATTAACCCCTTGACAGTCTCATTTATTGTAAATATTTTCTCCCATTCCATAGGTTGTCTTTTTGTTTTGCTTACTGTTTCCTTTGCTGTGCAAAAGCTTGTAAGTTTAATTAGACCCCACTTGTATATTTTTGCTTGTATTTCTATTGCTTGAGTAGACCGCTCTAGGAGAACATTGCTGAGATGCATGTCAGATGTTTTGCCTATGTTTTCTTCTAAGAGGTTTGTAGTGTCTTGTCTACATGTTTAAGTCTTTAAGCCATTTTGAATTTATTTTTGTGTGTGCTGTGAGGGAGTAGTCTAACTTCATTGATTTACATGCAGCTGTCCAGTTTTCCCTACACCATTTTCTGAAGAGGCTGTCTTTATTGAATGTTCTCAACTCCTTTGTCAAAGATTCAATGACCAAAAGTTTTTGGGACTATTCTTGATAATTTTTTTACCCATTCATTGATGGATGGATATTGTTTGTAAATTTTGGCTACTCTGAATGATACTGCTATGAATATTGATGTGCAAATTTTTGTGAGAATATGTTTTCATTCTGTTGGCTGTACAGTTGGCCCGCCATATCTGTAGTTTCCACTTCATGGATCCAGATGGCTGGTTGTAAAGGGACTCGAACATCCTTGGATTATGGAATCCAGGGTGGTGGGTTCCTGAAACCAATCCCCCGAGGATACTGAGGGATGACCCTATATCTAGGAGTAGAATTGCTGAGCCATATGATAACACTAAACTTTTGAGGAAACACCAGACTTTTCCAAAGAAGCTGCACCATTGCCCCTTTCCAATGGCTGCATATTGAGGGTTCCCATTCCTCTGCCTCCTGACCGACACTTGTTATTGTCCGTGTTTTGATTATAACCATCCTAGTGGGTGTAAAATGAGATCTCATTTTGATTTTGATTTGACTAGTGATGCTGAGCATCTTTTCATATGCTTATTGGCCATTTGTGTATCTATTTAATTCCTTGGTAAATTTAAAAATTGGGTCGATTTTCTTTGTATTGGTCAGTTGTAAGCATTTGTTTTATATCCTGGATACTAGTCTCTTATTAGATATATGCTTTGCAAATTTTTTCTACTTTTCTGCAGATTGTTATTCCACTTTACTTTTTTTAAACATTAAGACAGTTTCTTTATAGGGGAGGTAATTAGATTTATTCATTTATTTTATTTATTTATTTATTTTTTGCCAAGCAGGCACTCTATCACTTGAGCTACCCCCTTCCCCTTTCATTTCACTTTCTTGATGATGTCTTTTGTAACAAATGGTTTTAATATTGATGAAGTCCAGTTTATCTGTTTTTTTTTTTTTTTATCACTTCTGCTCTTGGTATTGTATCTAGGAAACCATAACCTATCCTAGGACCACAAAGATTTATACTAGGTCTTCTTTTAGAAAGTTTATAGGCTTAGATTTTACGTTTCTGTCTGATCCATTTTCAATTAATTTTTATTTGTTATATAATATAGGGGGTTTCAGATTCTACATTCATTCTTTTGCCTGCAGATACCCAGGTGTCCCTGCACCATTCATTGAATAGACTATTCTTTCAATGGAGTGTTATTGGCACCCTTGTGGAAAACTGACTGTAAATGTAAGTTTCCCCTCCTGGAATTTTTACTGTGTCTCATAGATTTATGTATCCAAACTTATGACAGTACCATAATCACTTGAGTACTATAGATTTGTAGTAACCTTTAAAGTGAGTCCTCCAACTTTGCTCTTCTTTTTCAAGATTGTTGTGTCTGACCTGGGTCCCTTGCACTTCCATATGAATTTTGGGATCAGTTTTTCAATTTTTGCAAAGAAGTCAGCTGGAATTTTGATAGTGATTCCATTAAATTTGTAGATCATTTTGGGGAGTCTTAACATTTTTAACAATATTGTCTACCATTCCATGAACATGGGATGTCTTCCATATATGTAGATCTTCTAAAATGTTTTCAGTGATACTTCAAATTGTTCAATGTACAAATCTTGTAAATTTTTGTTAAATGTATCTCCCATTTTATTTTTAATGCTGTTGTAAATGGAAAGGCTGAGCTTCTTAAGGGTGGGACTATATATCAATTTGTTTATTTCTAGGATTCCTACACATCAAATACACTAGGTTTATATTTGCTACATAAATCTATCCACAACTCTTCCTTCCCCTGTGTTATAAGAAACCATGACCCAGGTTAAACTACCTCAACACCTATGTGGAAGTGAGAAATGAGACCCTTGGGTGGGGCTTTGTGCAGATGATACTGAGAGCTTATTTAGTATGGCTTCATCTTAATTTCTTTTAAACAATCCTTTCAGTGTATATAGTCAGATACATTAAGAACATGCCCTTTTGATGTACAGAGGAGCTAAGACTATCATTTTCAAATAATTTCTAGTGAGAATGTTGTACTTGAAACCTAATTTGTATCTATCTTTGAAGATTTATGTTTCAGGAGCTTTGACTGAAGAACACCTGTCTTTATTCAATAACGACAACTAAATGTTCAAACAACATGTAAGAGTTTGAGCTGTAAGTGGAGGCAGCGCTTACCTCTCCCAATATGCTTGTGCTGATCTGCTCAAAGGGGTTCCTCCAACTGTTTGTCAGTAGTCTGTTGAACAAAGCCATAAAACATTGATTTAAGATTGCTGGAATGCAACATATTCTTATTAATACTAAGTAAGCCCATATTGAGTGCTTACTGTATGTTGGGAATTGTCCCTCAGACTCACATGAATTTTATTTCTCTGAAAACCTCACATATTTCCTTGTTATTCCCACTTTACAGATAAAGAGACTGAGGATTAAGTCTTCTCTCTTTTTGGGGGAGCTCATTATCAATGACTGGAAGTTGTAAGGAGAAAGATATTGATTCATCCTGAGAAAACATTTTTCTGAGAGTCAGCATTGAAGAGGGTGACCACTGAAGAGGGTGATCATTGTTCGAGTGAGACGAGCCCCGTGTTGTACGGAGTCAGCATCCCAGTCCTGGACACGGCACATGTAGTGCTGCGTGGTGGGTGAGGCGGTGTGGCTGCTCAGGGAACGAGGATGCCAGGCCGTTGGGCTGTGCTCAGGCCTGGTGAGGCTTTCTCTGAAGGGCAGTGGACTGTCATTGACAGATTTTAAGTAGGGGAGTGGGGTGCTCTCGTAGATCACTTTTGTGTCTGTAGAATGCTTGCAATCATTCAGTAGGCTCGGCAGAAAGTGATGTGACGAATCAGAGTAGGGTGGCTGCGAGGTGTAGCAGTGTTCAATTTTCAAGTGGTTTTCAGTCCCATGTTTGTGGCTCAGTAGACGTGTCACTTTGGATGATGCACTCAAGGAAGTGAAACAATTTATCTAATCAATTGAAACAGTGATGTACACAATTCCCAGGACTGTTGTGGATATCCAGTGAGATAACATGCGCACAGTGTGCAGCGTGGTCCCCAGCCCAGAGTCAGTGCTGAGGGAGTGCCTGTGAGTACCTGGTAGGGCAGGTGTGGGTGGTGGGGCTCGGTGACTGAGGAAATCTGGGCCCTGACGGAGGGGTCCAGTCACATCTGTGAGTGATGGGCCTGAGCTGGGAGGGGCAGAGAGACCTTCCCTCCCGACCAGGAGTACTGGGCAGGACGGCTATGGGAGGAGAACCGTGAAGTCAGCTCTTTGCAAGTAGAGTTGGAGGTGCCCTTGAGACAACTAAGTGCAATGTCATGAGCTCACAGAGGAGGTCTTGGCCCAGGCTGTGCATTTTCCTATAATCTCAATCCCTGAGGACACCAAGGTATTGATCACTGAACGTGAAGACATATTTTACAGGACAAGTGAATAGTAGTATCATCTCTGTCATCAAAGCTCACGTCTCTATTCATCACCCACTTTGCTAATTGGGTACTTACAGGGCGGTTCTTCACCACCCTCCCCTAGGCTCAGGCTCCACAATAAAGAGCTGGTGAGCCTCCCGCTTTTCCAGAAGAACACACATTTAGCTGGTAGCCTTTTATACCTCGCCAGACTTAGAATTTTTATTTGTTGTTTTAATTCTATTTTCTGTTGGTCATCTCCTGACAGGAGAGAAGTTTTACCTCATGGTCATGTTTCAGTTAGCTGTTACTGAGAATTGCTGATCTGATCCATAGTGTATGTATTATATTAACTTTGTAGAGTACTTATCATTTTTCTTTCTTTGCCCTTTAATTTTGTTTGCCCCTTCAAGGCTCTATCCTATTTCGGGCCTTATTTTTTTTTAATTAAAAAATGTGTGTTAGTAGTTAAGAAAACAAAATCAAAGAAACAATGCACATGATACCTAAATTTAGAAAATATCTATTGTGTTTTCTGTCTCGGCAATGGAGGGTTCTAGAAACTCGTGAAAACGTTCATTACACAAGTTCCTTAAAATGCTGATTAAGAAATAAAACCTTCCTTCCTCATCTTTCAAGCTGCACAGCTAATTTTCAAGAAAGTGAGGGGAAATCCTCAGAAGCCAAGTCAAACCAGAAAGCAGGGATTCTGGGAGATACGTGAGCCTTAGAAGCCCTGGGGTGCCAGGTGGCTCCTGAACTGAGTGTTAGTTGCCCTGGCAGGAGGGCGGGAGGTGAGCCCCAGGCCTCTCACACTGGGAGTTGGATGGCTCATCCTATGTAAGGCCAAGCACATCCTGAGAATCCTGTTTAATAAAGGGTGAATTAGAAAGAAAGAAAAATATCATTCTTCAAGTCAAGAAATTAAGGAAAGTCAATTTTTTGGGAAGCAGGGAAAAATAACAAATCCAAAGTAAGGATTTAGTTTAAAGCTGTTCTGGCATGAGAGTGACCACAATCTCCTGGCAGAAAATCACAGCTCCTCCCGGAATGGGAAGTTGTGTTTTGAATGAATCAGTGAACAGCCATTGCGAAAAAGGCCTCCTGAGTCTTCTGGATCAAGATACTAGACCCAAACAGCTCTCTTCCAAGGTCTCATTTAAATAACCAGAAATGTTTTAAAGGAAAGAAGCCATAATCATAGTTCTATTTATTGACATTAGTATATGCTAGGAATTCAGAGGTGACTATGGAGTTGTCTCCTCTTTTATGGACCTTACTTTCTGTTTGACATAGTTGGGAAGCTGGGTGGAGGGAGGTTTTAGTCTGTTGCAATTAGCCAGGAAAGGAAATTAAGAAAGCAGTGAAGGGTGGGTGAAATTTTTAGCTGAGGACAGTCCTGTTCAGTTGGCTTTTAATTGCAGGCTCAATGAGTTTTCACTGGAGGGAATTGATCTTACAGAGGATGGACTTAACTCAGGCTTCTTCAGAATGGACAAGTGAACCTGGAGAAAGACAGTCAAATCTGTGCAGACATTGAAGTTCACGTGAACGTGCTGTATCCCTGAGCCAAAGATAGGACAAGTAGGCAGCACTTCTTGAGGACAGAGGGGTGGTTTTTAAGGTTCTCCAAGAATGAATCCCAGGGAACCGAGATGGCCAGTTGTCAAACTGTGACTTTGCTTTTTGGATGGTGTGCACACCAAAGGTATTTTCCATTTATTAGTTTTCATTTCTCTTAAATACATCTAAGGTGATGAGGACGTGGGCACAAGCATTGGACACCATGTTGAAGTGACTTTGGATACCTGCCTAGAAGCGCAGGCACAGCTGTGGCTGCGTCATACATCTTGCCGCCAACCCCGTTCCCCGGCTCCGTGATCACGGCAGAGTGGTTCCCTGATGACCTGTCCGTCTCCTTTGTGACATTGTAACCCACCAAAGACCGGAGCGTATTAGCTTGGCTTTGTTCTTTTCCATCCTTCTCTTTGAATGGACTGATAGTGGACCCAGTTATGTTAGCAGATATTTTACAAGTTGGGCTCTCAGTACAAACCTTGTAATCCCCGCTGTGTGATCTAGAGAAGAAAGTTACATTCTTTCCAAATTGTTTTGATGCACTTATGTGGGAAAATGGTGTACGTTTGAATATGTATTTCCTCTCTGAATCATCATGGCTAGAGATGAATGTGGGCAGACATGGAATGTGTTTTCTGTATTTGAACTGTATGGTCCCCTAAATTCTCCCCAGCTTTTTAAAGTCATCACTGGAGTGCTACCTCCAGAGTGTCCCAAAGCATCCACCACTGCCTTTTCTTCAGACACTGAGTTTCCAAGTTGGAGAAGGCTGCTAGCTGGTGAGGCATTCTCTGGCACATCTCTGGCTGGCTGATGTGGGCTTAGCACCCAAGACTTGGCAGACAGTAACTAACCAAGAACACGTCCATTTCTGGGACACTCATGAAGGATTTTAGACGTATGCTAGTGGCATACGTTATTTCAATTAGTTTTCCCAACAATCATAATTAGATTTTTTCACCTGTATTAATAAGTAAACTATCAAAGCGAGTGACGTGCAGACTTTGGACTGGAACACGGGTCTTTCTGATCCCTGTCTCTGTTCCCTCCCCGGCCTATCCTTACAGATGGCCAGGAGACTCTTCCTCAGTCTTGAGTTTCCTGCTGATATTACCACTCTCTTTGTTTCTAGGAGAGGAAAACAAGTCTAAACTTACTTTTCAGTTGAAAATGGAATGGAGAGTTAACGTTGGAAGCCGGGAGAGTCTGTCCTGTGATGAAGTGGTCTCCGAGCTACTTCCACTGGGACGTCACGTCACTGTCTGGGCCCCTTGCTCAGCCTGTGCACAGGTGACAGCACAGATGTGCCGAGCAGTCCTCCCGGACAGGGCAGTGGGTTGGAAATGAGTTTGGGGATTTGGTTTCATTTCATAGGTTTCTGAGGGCCTTGGCCTGGCACTTCGAGTGGGACCATTCCCTGTCCCACATACCCATGCTCTGGTCCCGTGCAGACCTGACGTGGCCTCATCCTGGGGCTCAGGGCCCATGGTGAAGTGGAGCATTTTAGTCCAGGGTCTGTGGAGGCTCTGACAATTCTGGGCTGTGGGACTTTGTCCAGGATGATAATAACTCCTCCCCGAGTTTCAGATTTCCTTGCCTGTGAGCCGGGGTAGAAATAGTTTCTGAAATGATTGTAATGATTCAGTAAGGGGCGCAGCGTGTGCTGGCAGGTAGCTGGTGCTTAAGGAGCAGAAGTCGCAGTCACTCTGTCAGCCTCTCACTGTGTGCTCTGTGCTTTGAGAAGATGTGTGTTTGGTGAAAGTCCCGCCCAAATACTAGGGTCTAGATGAAACGTTGTTCCTTTACTTTCCCTTTCTTTTGCTCCTTCCTTTTTCTGCGTCTCATGTGTAGGGAGCAGATTCCTCTGTTTCAGGGAATACAGGCCTTTCTAGGAAAAGGACAGGATGAACGTGGAGAGGTGGGCCCCGGAGGGGGTCTGGAGTGTCTGGACAGCGCTGCTTCCTTGCATTTCTGCATCCGGTCCCATCAGTGCACGAAGTCAGCCTTCCTCTTCCTTCCTGTGTCATCAGGTCTCTGTTTTATGGGAAAACCATTTTACATTTCTTTTTTCAGTTACATGTTTCGTTCAGATGCTTGTTGCTTTTCTCCCTGTGCTTCAGCATTCCTAGGAGAGAATTCAGCAGTGCAGCATCCTCTCCGAGCTCTATGAGTTGATCGGCTGCCACTGCAAGTCTGCCTTCTTCAAGTGGGTGGCCCCCGTGCAGCACGCGGCCCCCGGCATCCGGGAGCCTGGCGGGAAGGCCTGCTACCGACTCCTTCTGCTGACGCTTCCTGGCTACAGTCTGTCGCTGATTCTGCAGGACTTCAACAAAGGTTTTGGAACTAAAACATTGCTTCAGTCCGATTAACCATGCCTTGTTTGGGCCCTGCTCTCCTGTCTCATCAGGGTGAATTGTGAGTCGTGTAGAACAGGACACATCAGACTTTTTTCTGTCAAGGGCTTGGGAGTCAATATTTCAGGATCTGCAAACCTCCTGATCTCTGGTGCAGCTGCTCAGCTCTGCTGTTCAGACGCTAGAGCAGCCGGACAGTCCACACACCCACAGAGCTTTATTCACAGCAGTGGCTGGGGCTGGATTGGGTGTATGAACTGCAGTTTGTCCCCAAAGCCTCCTCACTATTGACGCCTGCACCTGAGCGTGCATTTGCAACAATGGGTGAACCTACACTGACACGTCATCATCACCCAGAGCCCATACTTGACACTAGGATTTACACTTGGTGGTGTGCACTCTGTGGGTTTGGACAGATGTACAATGACACGTTTCTACCATCACAGCATCATACAGAGTAGTCTGTCTTAGTGACCCTAAAAATGCTCCGTGCTGCACCTCATTCATTACTCCTTCCCCTCTAGCCTCTGACAGCAACTGATCTTTTAGTCTCTGTGGTTTTGCCTTTCCCAGAACACCATACAGTTGGAATCAGACAGTTGCAGAACCTTCCCAGATTGGCTTCTTTCACTTAGTAATATGCATTTAAGGTTCCTCCATGTCTTTCCATGCCTTGATAACTCATTTCATTTTAACACCACAAATAGTCCATTTTCTGCCTTGACCACAGTTTATTTATCCATTCACCTACTGAAGAACATCTTAGTTGTTTCTGAGTTCTGGTGATTATGAATAAAGCTGCTATTAACATCTGTATGCAGATTTGTGTGTGGACGTAAGTTTCCATTTTGTTCAGTAAACACCAAGGAACACAGTTGCCAGATCATATGGTAGGAGTACGTTTAGTTTTGTAAAAAATTGCCAGACCGTCTTCCAAAGTATCTGGGCCATTTTTCATTCCCACCAGCAATGCAAGAGAATTCCTGTCGCTCCACATCCTCACCAGCATTTGGTGCTGTCAGTGTTCTGCGTTTTGGCAGTTCTGACAGGTGTGCAGTGGTACCTCGCTGTTTCAGTCTGCAGCCCCTTGATGACAGATGCTGTGGAGCATGTTTCCATAGACTTCTTTGGCATCTAGTTTCCTTCTATGATGAGGTGTGTGTTGAGGCATTTTGCTCATTTTTTAAGCAGGTTATTCATTCTTCTTGTTGAGTTTAAAGAGATTTTGGTGTATTCTGGATATCAGCCCTTTATCAGTGTGTCCCTGCCCTTCACCTGCAGCACCGGAGTTGTCCTTTTGGTCTCAGTGGAGTGTCAGCTCTTCAAAGAGGTTCCCTGTCTTCCCTCAGCCTAAATACTGTCCTTGAATTTTTCACTTTCATTGACTCACTTTGTTCTTTTTAAATAGCATTTCCCATAATTTGTAAGTACATTAAAAAAAAAGGCAATGATTGAACACCGCCTCCCCCACCAGGCTGTGTGCCCTGTGAGAGCAGAGACCCTGTCCCCACTCACCATGTCCCATGACAGCACATGTCACATGTCCATGTAAATGTGTGTAACATGGGGCCAAACCTGATGAGCAGCTATGACGACATGTGTTGGCTACCATTCATTGAATAGAGTTTGTTTCTTGATTTTATTATTAAATCACATGAATGAAACATGTTTCTTTTGAAAAATAAAACAACAAAGCACACCTCCATTTGATTGGTACTTTCTACTTAGCCTTCTGACCCAGGAGGGGACGTTCACCATCATTTTGTGGAGGAGGTTGGGGAGGTAAAGTAGGAGAGTGAGATCAAATAAAGTAAAAATGATAACTATCAGCTGGCTTTATTTTCACTAAGACATGTTACTTTAAACCATATCTCAGCTGTTGTTTTGTTGTTTTAAACACTTCTCATAGAATTAAATGGAAGCCCACTAAACCCTGAAAGGGAAATTATGTTCTCAGGTCCTGAAAAGTGTTTATGTCTATTTCTTGAAATGCACATTTTCCCTGCTGGTTACAGAAAGTCGCGGTGGGAACACAGCCATGAGTTGTGTGTGTCTGCCGGCTTCACGGGCTGCTCACTGTCATTTTCATTTTCTTGTGTTGCAGTGTATGAAGGTTTTCCATCAGACTGTTTGCTCAGCCCCTTCCTGAATGAAGGATTCAATTTTCCACAGGAAATCTTATGGAAGAGAGTGACAAGGCACATGGGTTTCCCAAAAAGCAATAGTTGTTGTAATAAACTCTCACATTGGTGAACTTTTTGAATACAAGCAAGTTGAAAATTTTATCACTAGGTCATATGCCACAAATCTGTCTTAAGAATAAAAAGATTCAGATTTTATAGAAGAAGCAGTTTGAATCAAGTATAAATTATAATTTGTACACTAGTTGGTGTTAGAACTTATACTCACTCTTACCATAATTGCCTGTGGTAGGAACTGGATCATTATTTATTTATTTAAAAAAAATCCTCAAGGTTCTACTTGCCCCATTCTTGATGCGGCAGTGCTGAGGTTAGTTAAGTTGGGACATTTAGAATTCTTGGCTAGGTTTTCAGGACATTGATTTCAGCCTCTTTATCTTTTTTAGAATCTCTTCTTTTGTGTCGGTCTTTGGTCTTTTGACTATGTGGAAATACTGCACGGATCTGTCTTTCCCTTTTTTCCTGCCTTTATGGGAAAAGATTTCTGTAAGACAAACTACTAGGACATTAAGGATTTTGTGTGGGGTAAATTTGGTCGGCTCAAAGGATTTCAGTTAATACGTATTAATACTTGCTATTCAGCTAATGATAGGAAAATTATAAAAAACTTAAGTATACATCAATAAATATAGTACAATAAGCCCATCACCCAGATTAAGGAATTCACAAACATTTCCATATTTCCTTTATTCAGACCTTTGTTCTTTTACTTGTCCTTTGTTGAAGTTTTTGACAGCAAATTCAAGAAAACATGTCATTTTACCCTATGTACTAAAGTAGGCATGTCTGAAAAATGAGGGCCATTTCTTTGATCATGTTTTTACATTTGACTTATGTGCTCGTTAAGTACCAGCTGTATCAGGCATCTCACTAGGCATTAGGAATCCTTGGGGCAATGAGACAGTCCTGGCTCCCAAGGAAGTTAAGGGCTGATGGAAGAAACCAACACAGGAGCTTAGGTGCCTCACCTAAGGTCCCTGTGGGATGACACCAATTGGAAAAAATTTGTGCACAATACAGTGGGATTCACAGAAGGGACTGGTCAGACTAGTAGGGCAGGCCGTGAGAGAGGCGGTCAGCAGGGCTACAAGAGGAGGAATCATTTGATCAGAATCTGAAATCCTTTCTGCCAACCTTCCTACCAAGCCCCTAGGGCCCATCACACACAATCCTGTGCTGTAAATGTTTTTGATTCCTGTTACCACATCTCCTTCAGGAAGGATTTTAAGGTGGAAAATATTTAAAATCAGTAATTGTTGCCAGAAGGGACATAGAACAATGAACATGGAAACAACACAAATGTCCATCAGCACATGACTGGATAAAGACAAGGTGATACATATATACAATGGAATACTACTCAGCCATAAAAGATGCAATTTGCAGCAACATGGATGGACCTGAAGACTGTCATTCTAAGTGAAGTGGGGTGGAAAGAGAAAGAAAAATGCCATATGACTTCATTTATGAGGAATCTAAAATTAATAGCAATAATAATAAGACCACAAATGAACTAATTATTATTTTGATTTCTTGAATATGCTTAAGCACATATGACTGTCCTTTGTGATTAGATTACAATATTCTGTTTATTATTCTTTTGTAGTTGGCTTTATTCCTCTGGTAACTATGTAAGTTTAAAAATCTGAAACTAATCTGTTCTTAGAAACAATAATTAGTACATATATGTAAACTAAAAAAATGCAGCATACTCTATACATGTATTTACATGCAATGTGTATGTGGAGTTGAACTGTAATAATTATACCTAATAATACTGAAAAAGGAAAAAAATAAAATAACATATAAAAAAAACTAATCACCCCTCTTTAAATATTAAAACGTTCAGTTCTGAGATTCTGTGAAAGACAGCATGGAAATAGGCTTTTAAGTTTTTCTCCTTGTGCCTGAGTGAGCAGCCTGGGCTGCACAGCTTTGCCGCCACAGGCACCCAGGGCTTACTGGCTTGCTCCTCACTTGTTGGGAGGAAGATTAGCTGCTTCAGGAATATTTATGCTCTTAGAAGTTGCTGAAAACCCCACAGAGCTTCTGTTTACATGGAGTGTATCTGTCAATATACCCCATTTTAGAAATTAGAACAGAAAATTTAAACCCAAGAACTGACAAGCACACGCTGCCCCAGCACGTGGTCAAAGCAGTGCTGCCACGGTGGCGTGTGTTGGTTCTAGAAAAAATGCACCATACACTCAAGAATGAGGGTGAACCCACAGATCTCTTCTCAGCAATGCTATGAAGAGGTGGGACCCAAAGCCTCTAAAACAGTGCTGAAGTCCCCAGATGTCCCAGAACACACAGAGCTATGGGACCAAGAATCCAGTGTTTCATGGATCATCAGCCGTGGAGACCACGTCCTGGGTCAGGAGGAGCAGAAGTAGGGATACCAGGCACACAGTCCTATTACAGCAAAGCTTTAAAGGTGTTGAATTGACTAAAAGAGTGGCAAACATTTGCATTTAGAATACTACATTTCCTCTCCTGGAGACGTTAGAAGGAAAACACTGATTAACAGAGGATGATTGTAATGGATTAACTATGATACTGATGACATGAGCTGCTCACACAAACCCTGCACTCAGTGTAGACTAAGCCTTTTATGCACACACTTCATTAGGTCTCCACACCCCTGCAACGTGGCATTAAGCACTCATAAAACCATGAAACCAGTGACTATAAAACAGTCACAAGGCTTCCTCTCCAGCATGAGGTAGTAAAACCAGCAAGGATTTTCAATGACAAAATCCAAAATCATATATATTTGGGAAAGAAAGCAAACAAAACACTGAAGAACAATAAAACAAAAGAGCAGATGGAATGGAAACTTTTATTGAAGAAAGCAATGATTGATTCAATTACAACAGGTAATGTCCCTCATATAATTGAACCATCAATCCAAATTTATGGAATAGTGAGTTGTGAAGTTACTGTCTCATTTAATATTGGAATTCCTAGTTGGACCAATTTGATATGCATCACTGGTTTGATGTTATCTATTTAGGTAAATAAAAATATTCATATTTTTTAAGTTAACAGGAATCATAACACAGGACTCCAGATTTAGGGAGAGAATGCAAACAACTACTATCATACTCCATCCAGTAAGGACAAGTGTCCCTGCGTCACCAAAGCAAAGAGAATTTGCACACAGAAAACAGTTCTCCAGTTGTGACAAATACAAGACCGTGAGCCATGAATTATGAGAACAAGCAACTGTTTAAATGCCATGGGCAAAATTTTTTATCATCTTGAAAACATCACTGATGCACTAAGAAAAAAATTGTTTTACTAGCAAATCTAACTGACACAGGGGATTTTCCAAGTAAGAAGGTAATTCCAAAAAGTGCAGTAAAATGAGTTAAGATGATCTGTGCAGTGACGGAGCTGATATTAGACTGACCAGCATCACGATTTCCGATTTTACACTTGCTCTCTGCTTGTCACCTCTGACACAAGAATGCATCATATGATTTTATTTCTTTAGGGAAAAAAAAGATAAATAAAATCTAACTAGAAGATGTGGTATGGAAAGCAGTAATGAAGTTGTTTAACATAATAATGCAGCCAGTGTAATGTAGCACTTATTCAGGCACTAGAATTTTTTAAATCATGATTTATTTTATATCCTATTTCTATCCTAAAGGAGACACTTAAAGTTTTCTACTTTATTCAACATATCTTGTGAGGGTTGTGATATACACTGGTATGGCAGTTTTCAGAGATTTAAAATTGCCTCTGTGGTTGTGGTCAGGAAAAGCAAGGCTCCCTCACAGCTGCTGCGGAGAAGGAATCCCCGGAGTCAGCCCCCGGGCAGCTTCCGAACCGCATCTGCTTGCACTTGGCACAGGACACCATCAGCAAGTGTAACTCTGACAAGGATATTTCCCCGGGGACCTGGGAGGTGCTCTACCATTCTGAAGCCACTTGTTTCCCAGTTAGGTAAGGCTTGGAAAAAACAGTTTATTAGAAGTGACTCCCTTTGTATGTGCCTTTTGTCCTGAGAGGTCACTAATTAGCATAAATATAAAATACCCCAGAATATAAGAATTTAGGTACCCCATTTTTCCATCTACCTGTCTATTTGTTTATCATATTTATACTTAGGTTACACTTTCCATGATGTTCAATTCCAGGCAACAAAAAAGAAAGGTTGCAAAATATTTCTTATAAAAAGCGGGAATGGGTCTAAGGTTTAAAAGCCACTACTGCTAACAATAAAAGCCAGATAATATTTTTAACCTCAATTGCATCAGACCTTCCCGAATTCCTCCCTTAAGTTCACTGTTACAACAATAATGGAGTCTCTGTCCTTCCAAGACTTGGGCCTGATCGCCACCCATCCAGATATCTTTCTGTGGGTCCTACTTGTCCTCGAGGCCCCCAAACACAACTTATGGGTTGAAATTTCTTCAGTGTTCCTACTGTAGGGGAAACCTGGAAGTCCCAGGCACTGTCCAGGAGTCACACCTACCTGCAAAAAATCAAAGTCATGTGACTGAAATGGGACAACCCAGGTTGTGTGGTAGGGCTGAAAGCTTACCAAAAACAGGTTTGGGGGCCTTACCCAAGCCCTCCAGCTCCTAACATGAAGAAGGACAGGGAGGCCAAATTAACCATGAGACTGTGTGGCTTAATTACCCCATGAATAAAGGATTTGTGCCAGTGCCACCTTTAGACAGGGAACCCCAGAACACAGACTTGGAAGCACCCTGTCCCCTACCCTCTGAACAAATATTCTCTCAAGACACATAGTGAGAGATGGGAGCCCCGGTGAGCTCTGGAATAAGATGCGACCTGAAAGACTGCTGGTAACAAATGGTGTGCAGCTCGGACAGCCCCCAGGACCACCAGCCATTCTGGTACCACTGATGCCCACAATTCCATCCACAACAGTTTTTTCAGGACACTTATGCACATATAACCATCACACAAAAATGATTGCTTAGACATATTTTAAGAGAAATAACATTATGAGAATGCCAAATTCATGACATGTCAGAGTCAAGACCCCAGAGTATTTACTGGATGAGATCTCACGTGTGCTCCACAGTGAGCTTTAAACCCTTAGGACACAGTCATGGAACAGTAGGCATTTTCTTTCTTTCCTCCAAGTTGGCTTTACTGGAGAACTCCGTAGACACAGGAAGACTCTGGATCCCACCTCTACTACTTACACAAAGGGCTAATCACGTGGTGAGGGATCAGCGCTGGTGCGACCGGCTCCATTGTGAGCACTCCAGTGCCCAGCTCCTCGAGGAGCAGAGCTCCCCCCACAGGAGCAGAGACCCCCCAGGAGCAGAGCTCCCCCACGGGCACTGCAGTGCCTGCAAGAATCAGGAGTCTGATGAGTGAGCCTGGGGCGGGCAAGTTAGGAAGCAAGCACCGCTCCCTCAAGCTCTGCAGGTGATCTCTGTGTCATCTTGAATAAATACAGTCAGCATTAAAGATGTTTGACAAGAGGGTAAAAGGTAAGGCCTCCCCAAATCTCCTCGCATTCCTTTAGTTGGAGACCTGGTAGAACACATGGTGACAAGAGATGCTGGCTTTTCATGCCCACGTTGGCCTCAGGGCTACAGGGGAGGCCACGGTGCTGCCTCAGCCCCACCTCCTGCCTTCGTCCCGCAGACCTCACAGGGGCCGCTGACTCGTTTCTCTGACTTTCTCTCCTTGGTTGTGCTGCTCTTCCAGCTTTTAAAAGCTCACAAAATCCTCACCGGAAAATCTTTAACGATGAACCCAAGTCAAATGAAATCAACCAAAGAGACACACTGCCTTCTTCATTACTTTATATTTTAGGATGAAATTCTTGAAGACGACTCCCTGACCTGAAGGGGTGGATGGAGGAGAAAAGAAAACAAGACAAGCATTTTTGGGCCCATAAAAAATGAGAGGTAACCAGATGGTGTCTAGTCTTCATTGCACCTCTCTGCCTGCCCCAATTTCACATGCCCCTACCAACTGAACTCATCAGAACTCGACTGAAGGAGACGGCTGTGCAAATTTATTGGAAACCAAATAAATCACTACGGAAACAGTCTCCCAAACCCAGCGAGAACACTGTAAGCTGACCAGTGCCAGGATCTGAATACGTGCAGATCCAAATTCCGACCCCCTCCCTGGTGGGTGTACTTACAGTGGGGGTATCGCCGTGCAGTTTGTCTGCATCCAACATATAAAAATGAAAGGGACTCCAGTTTTCAACATCACAGTCCCTCTGAAACAACTGGTGGTCAATTAGCGTTTGTCGCCAGCAAAACTCGATTTTCTCCCCTGCACGTGGAGGTGAACACACAGAAGAGACTAATGATCCCTGCTGCGAGTGTAGCTAAGTGTGTCTAAGCAAACTGGCTCCATCAGCCTCCTGATGATCAGGGGAGTGTGTGAGCCGCGGGGCTCTGCACACTAACGGCCAGGCAAGGAGGGCGCTTTCTTACATTGGGGAGAAAAAGGCTGGAGCAGCACTCGCTGGAAATAAATTCTAATTAAACCTTCAGGTGCGGTTCCTGCAGCAGAACCCACGCCAATAGATGAGGCTCCCTCCGTGCTGTCCAGTCATGTGAACCAGGCTCATTAATATACCTGTGTGTTTGGTTTAGCAAGTGAATCATGTCTGTTTTCTGGAAATTACATGAGGATGGAAAACCTTCCAAACATGTTCATTTGTTTGCTGTGGACTTTGTTTAATCCTCTTAAGAGCATTTAGAATGACAAACTTCTTAAATTAGCATGTTTGCCCGAGAGACTTTTCCAGGCACATGGGCTGAAACCTAGGACAACCCAGAAGCAAAATCAAATCCATTTCAGCTGCACAGCACCGCAGAATGCGTCCAGTTTGCGAGTCAAGGATTTTTTCTCCACACACTTTTCCTCCTCTGCCCAAATTAATCAGCCTCTGCTGCTCTTGTATAATGAGTATCGTATGACTCATCTTCTCTGCCTGTAAAATGGAAATGGGACATACTTCTGCCCAATAAAATGACATAGAATTAACCCCCAAAATTATATATATTTAAAAAAAAACCAGGGCTTTAAGCTGTCCAGGGATATGAATCATTTATTTAATATATCAATTGTTACTAGAATAATCTTTTCAAAATGTAACCCCTCCTCAGAAAACTTCAACTACTATTCGATAAAAATATCACAGAAAATTTCTGAAAAGAATTTAAAGGAAAATCATTTTTAACTGAATCATATTCTAGGCACACTGAATAAATTCTCTTTAGAGAACTACTTGTTTTTAATAAATGACCTATTAAAATACACACAGCATTAATTAGTAAATCTTCATTCCTTATTTTAAAATTCTTAAGACATGCTATATTTCTTAAATCAAATGAGGAGATATTTGCAAGCCAATGGACAACGGAGTTACCTAAGAAGACATTATAAAGCAGCAAGAGCAACTAGCACTTTGCCAAGCATTCTGCCTGAGAGTCACTCGTACCATCTTATTTTGACCTGACTGCTTGGAGGTGAGCTCCATCAGCCCATATAACACATGAAGAAACTGAGGCTATGTGTGGTCATGTTTCCAGTACTTGGTGGAGCCAGGATCCAAACCCAGATCTTTGTCTATAGAGCCTGTGCCTTTACCAGATCACACTACATTTCTCACTCTTCAAATGCACTCAGTCCCCGAGGTAACACACCTTCCTTGCATTTCTAGGAGTTTTAGGAATTACTGAATTGCAAGGACTAATCAGACATTTGTGTGAGATAATTTTATATTTTCTGATTTTCCTGAATCAGTTCAGGCTGAATTCATTCTACTTACGAGAAGTCCTGAGGCAGAGGAGAGAGGGGAAGATAAGCCAGACATAAACAATTTCAAGAGATCCACTTCATCAAGGAAGCAAAGTATTAAGTAAACCACTTCTGCAACATGCTTGTCAATAAACCTTGGTGTCTCTGTCTCAGCCTGAAGGAGGGTAAGCCCTCCAGCCCATCTGCCTTCCAGCCACATACCCTGGATGATCTTGGTTCCCTCACTGGTGACACTTGTGTTCTCCTGGGACTCTTTGTAGAGATTAAATGATAAAACTGTATGCAAAGGGGCTACTTCATTGCCAGACAGTAGGCACTAAACAAACAATAAAATTATTTTGTTTCATGAAAATGGGAGGCAAGTCTCCCAATTAAACATTCCTGATAGAATCCCAACAAGCACTTTAATTTATCTACAAGAAATTGTAAAATAGCATTTCTTTTTTGAAGGCCGTATCCATTCTCCCTACTTTTTACCAATCCTGGCTGTTATCCTGAAAATCTATTCCCAGAACGTGGCATCTATCTCTCATATTTAAATCCTTTAAGTTTGAAATTATGATGAAGCTTGGGCACATAAAGATTCACACCATAATTCACAGAATAAACAAAGACCACAGGAACAGGGCCACCTCCAGACCCCATGTGCTCAGGACAGGCTCCAAACTTCACAAAATCAGAAGCATACTGTTTGAAGAGAAAGAAAATTAAATGTGATCAAGGAGGCTGACATAGAGCACTGGCCGGCTCATGAGACGACCCCGTCACCCCCTCATCTGACCTAAGTCATCTAACACAGTTATCCGTTGATCTCTAACTAAAACTAGAACACGGGTAGGGTTGGAAAGTAACATTTTTTCCTACAATATATGCATATTGTCAACTAAAAATTGGCACTTGTCATCTGCTTCTGATTTGGTTAAGTCATGAGCCACTGCAGCTGCTGACCTTCAACACCCTCTGAAAGTAGTTAAGTGTGGAGATCAGGAATGGGGCGCTCTGTGCTCTGGGAAAATGGGCAGAAGAGTCTTCAGATAGTTAGACATTTTCAGGAAATTTTATGCGCCCAAATTCTTGCATCCCCTTCTATCTAGAAAAGCACTAAAATCATTAACAGAGACACCTGCTCCTTGACTAGCAGCAGCCTCTGCCTAAACTTGTATTGGACCGCACGTCCCCCTTCACTGAAATCTTATATAATTCTGAGCTCCCCCTCATCTTCAGAGCAGTTCCTCCGAGCTCTCTGAGATGCTGTCACCTGGACTCTGGTCCTTATTTTGCCCCAGATAAACTTTAACTAACAAATCTCACGTTTAGTGGTTTATCGACAGTACCACAAAAATTAAGCTTACATACTTGAACTCAGTAAACATTCAGTATCAAATATTTCTTGACTTAAATTCCTATTTAAAGGTAAATAATTATTCCATTTCTTAAATATAACATCTTTAAATATAAATTAACAGATATTTGTGAATCTCCGAAAAATATAGTCTAGAAAAAAATTTTAGCAATTAAAAAAAGCTATTGTGTGGAGCTTTAGAATTTCAAAAGTGGAAGAGAATAGTATTGTAACTCAAGTTCTTGTTTTAAATGCAGATATCCTGAGGCCTCAAAAGACATATTAATTTGCCTGATTTTATACACTGTCCTTTAACAGAAAACTTAGAACTAAGTTCCTGGTCTTTGAGAAACCAAGACTTGCTCTGCTGGTGCAGGGCTGAACTTTATGAAAATGGGTCGTGAGAAAGAACCAGAATGCGGGGGCCTAGGCGAGGCAGCGGAGGAAAGGAGGGTCTCACCTGGTCGTGGGTGAGAAATAAGCTCCCGCAGTGCTGGTGTGATGGGCATCCCTCAAGTGCCTGAAAACTACTATTTAGCACACCTGCCACCGAAAAGCACACATGCTGTTTAACTAGAAGGCTGACCAGGAGGTTTTCTCAGTGACACAACAAGCTATTTTCATATTAACTCTACAACTACAGGAAGAGAAAGAATAGAAAGCTGATATTAATTATTAATAATTTACACCAAGAACCAAGGAAATTCCAGGAGAAATATAAAGACGTTGGAAGTCACATTATGCGAACTTACTGCCAATTCAGTTGTCTTAAAAGCTGTGCTATAAAATATATTGTCCTTTGTTGTTCCAAATCACATTTGAAAGAAATAATGTTTCTTAAGGGTGTTTCTGGAAATTTCTTCTATTTCCTAACACCAAATCTCAGACCCTTAAAGAAATGGGGGGTTGGCATTTTGTCCACTCTTCTCTAGGCAATTTGTTTTTCCTTCAAAGAACAAGGGGGGAATCACACAGAAAAGCATTTGAGCATCAGGCTGCTTACATTTCCTCCGGGAGTCTTGGAAAATAACGTGGAAATGAACAGTAAGACAGAAACATGGGGGAGAGTCACTATCTAGAAGGTGAGAACAAATGTGTTCTCCAACGTGCTCTGGCAGCCACTAGTTTAAATGAGCCGAGCAATTGTTCCAGCATACATGCACTTCTACGGGAAAATCTCAACCGTTACCAACCGATCAGTGCAGCCCGAAGCAATGGACGGACTGCGGAGGCCCCCGGCGGCTCATCGTGGTGTCTTACACCATGTGCAGGATGAGCAGTGCCTCCCTGCCCCCTCCCTCCCCTCCCCTCGAGGGAGATGGCTGGTCCTGAGCTGAGCTTACCTCATAGCAAGCTGTCTCTCAGCCCTCTGTCTACAGCAAGATAAAAGCAGGAAAGCTACATGGGACTTTACAGAACCATCCCAAAAAGGAATTGAAGCACCTTTCTTCCCTCCTTTCTGCTGCCTGGAATGTGGACGTGATTTTTGACCCTCAGGCAGACACTTTGGGCCATCAAGTTGACGGGCTGAAAATAAGAGGCATCTGGTTCTCTGACCCTGGGACCTTATGCAAACCAGCCCTGTGGTACCGATTGCTTGACTTCTTTATGTAAGAGGGAAATACAAGTTTAGCATGTGTAAGCTACTGCTGTTATCTGGGGAAGTAGATGTTGTACATTGCCACAGTAAGTCCTAATAATAAAGTTAAATATTCACCAAAAACTATTAACCAAATAGTTAATAAATGATAAAGAGTTCCTGATTTTTGTTTTAATGCTATGAAATGTAAATCAAGTTTCAGCATATGCTAGTAAAACAAGACACTGTGGAGAAAAAGCAAAACAGAGATTATAGAACAGAGACATAAAGCATCCTCTTCTCCAAGGCACAGGAGGACAGCCGTGACTCTACGTGCCAAGGTTGGAGTCTCATGGGCTCCCTGTTTTCCTTGCCTTGGGTTGTGTTTTCTTTCCAGCCTTGGGAAAAATGGATAAGGCTGCTGGTCAAATCATTTCAGGAGCAGCTTCCATCGTGTAGAACCCCTGTCTCTTCCTTTCCTCTGCCTCCTGGAATGTTCTGACACAATTAATCAGTCCAGCCTTCTAAATTGAGCAAATGGAGCTCAATCAATCTACTTTTAGACAGAGTTAGGAAATAGACATTAAAAAGCATAACTAGGAAATCTTATCTTCCAGAGGTCATTGCACAGATGAAATAGGAGAATAGCTGTGAATCACTCTGTAAACACTAAGTACAATATAAACAATATTAGTACTGATTCTATGTCACATTCTTCAAAAAAGGAAAACAGAATAGTTTTCTACCAGAAGGAGAAGGTGCTTTGCAATTTTCTGTCACTTTAATTCTTCAAATTTTCTATAAAATTGATGCCTTTAAAAAAATCAATGCACATTAGGGACTAATTTTAATTCCTTCATCTTCCCCTGTTTAACAGATATCAAGAATGATACCATTTCTAGACATTTTATCTAGGAAATCCTTCGGTATACATGAGGCACAGAGCATGACAAATTGCCAGTATCACTCACGATAGGAAACCCATGTTTGATACCCGAACATGAAGACATGAAGAAGATGCCTGGCATGTCCCACTGACATTTCAAGCTATTATTTTTGAAACACTTGTTTCTTCTTGGTCCAGAACAGACCTGCATTTGTTGATGTGAGACTCTTTAAGTGAAAAGGTCAACCCATCATTACCACTTTAGAGACTGAAACCTTACCCTCCTCATCCATGTGGACATAGCATCCTTACTGATTCCTAACATGAAAAATGACCACCAATGACATCTCAGGTTGCTCCAATGCAGAGGCTCTCTGCTGCAGTGAGGAGGAAAGAGCCGTGTGCTTTAAGATGTACTTACTGTCTGTAGCTCACTTGGCAAGGCACGGCAACTTGTCTAAGCTAAAGCTTAAAATTGGAAAATAGAGACAACATCCATGGCAAAGGGCATTCGGAGGCTAATTCCTTGGCCCCACTTCATCGCTTCTCAAGAGCAGTGGGCAATACCTTGAGAAAGGCAGCAATACGTTACCCAACTCATCAAAAAGCTGTGCCTCCTACTAATTGAAAGTAAAGCAAGTGTCATCTGGCTCAACAGATCTCCCTGCGTCTCTACAGTGTACGTCTACTTTTTCCTTATTTTCTCGGTTGGGGGACACTCCTTTTTTGAAAATCCTCCTCCCTGCAGTAGAAGTTCTTATTTTCCCAACCAGAATGCAGGCTTGAAGGGGGGCAACAGAGATGAGAACACATAAATCAGTATTTATTCCTTGATATATTTTTTACACATGGACTAAAAATCATTGGGTCAGTTGGACATCAAGATCATATCTAATTTACACAATTGTCAACTTTCATTTTACTACCAGCTCCTGAAACAGTCAAGTGGTCACTAGGTTTTTTTTCCTTCCCTTGACCCATGGATTCGATGATTTCTAACCAGACACAATAGCTTTTTGAAAAGAAGTCTGTTTCACCTTTTGCTTTTAAACTAAACTTGTGTGCTTGACCCTGATTTCATTCTAACATTCACAAAAAGCTATCCAAGGACAACCACATTTAACATCATCTCTAGATGTCTTGAATACAATGGTGAGTGATTCTTCTAGATCATTAAACTATATATGCACATTATGCTGTGGTCCTCTTCAATTTGTGGTGTTTTCAGTAATCGTTACCTCTTTGGATACTTTATTACACATTTAGCATTTTTTTATCCAATTCAGATACATTAATATATAAGATTTCAAAAGAACTGCTTTTTCAAAATGATGATATTTAACATCTATAGTCTATTTTAAATCAAGTAATTCAATAAGGTTGTCAAGGACAGCAGTGAAGGTTGTGTGTGGTGATTGCTGCTTCAGAGTCTCCGGTCCTGTCCCTTGACCTTACAAGTGTTTACGCATCCTTGTGAATGTCAACACATCAGTCTATTAGGAGCTGAAATTAAACTACCTGGATGCAAATTTTTCTTTTTAAAAACAATATACTCAATTTCCCCTTCTAATACTTTATTGTTTCCCATACTGAGGCTCACCAGTTTTCCTAATATATATATTTGGTGGGGAGGGGGGCACAGCCCTGAATGCCTGCAGACAACACCAACTCTATAAGATTAACCAGAGGTGGCCGTGGATGTTCTGTGACTTCAGCCACTGAGCACGAGCACCTGCTGTCCTTCCAACTGTTCTGCCTCCATTATTGACAGCTCTGAAGGTCACTGCCTCTTGTAAAATTCTACAACATTACAGTTCATATATTTTTAAAAGTTATAAATTTGTGAAAGTCGTCTGCTGTTTGTGTAAAAAGAGGGGTAATTGCCTTTGCTCATTTCAGGCTAAACTAAGTCCAGAAGGACACACACACACACAGAGAGACACACGCAGTTCTGAGTGCCCCCAAGGAAAAGTTTGAAAGGCTTCGGGACAGTGGTGGCTCTCAAACCTTTGGAATTTTGAGCTCTATGAAAGCATCACTTATTCAGAAATTAAGCATTATAATTCTAGACAAAGAGAATCAGAATCACCCACAAGATACTTACCAGAATTTTTTTAAAGAAATTATCTTCCCTAAAATCCAATGATAATTCAAATATCCATGGAAAGAAAGTAGATCAGTAATATCAAGCAATAATTTCTACACTATTGCTGATTAGACTTCAGCCCCAACCAAAGGACATAGAAATAAGATACCTGGAGATAAAGAGATGGAAATGAGGTATTAAAAAGCAAGAATATAAAAGAAGTAGTGGCCTTATGGAAACCTGCTCATTTTCTTTGAAATAATTTCTTGGTTACAGGAACTCACTCGTGAGGATCTGGAAATGCATCAAGAGGAAATCTAGAAGGGAAAAGAAGCAGAAGCAGAAGCAGGTCTCAGTTTTCTCCGAGGCTGACCCTAAATGAAAAAACTTTCCTTGGCTTCCAGAATAGACAACCTGCATGGTTCCCTTAGCAGAAGAGTGAGGAGGAGAGAAAACCGAATGTGTTTGCAAATCATCCTTCACCAACCCTGTTGGAACACAGAATTTTGGTGTTAGGGGCACTGCCCGACCTATAAATATAAGAGAAGGAATAAGCTCTAATAAGGTTTTTGAGCGAAAAATGCTTTTAGCTTTAAACCTACTCTAGGAATCATGCTGAGAAATCATGGTAAGTGCTTGAGGTGTAGCCTTGCTGTTTACGTTACATAAAGGAATGCGTCCCCACATGTACCATTTTGGGAATGGAATATATGTTGCAGTCTCCTTCACATGGGTTTTTGGAAACCCAGAGTTTCTGGCCACGGGGAATTAGGCTAGTTACATATCTAAGGGGAGGCAAAAACTCCAGGGCGCTTTTCCATTGCAAACCGGTTTTACTAGAGACCAGCTTTAAGAATCATGCTGAGAAATCAGAGTAAGTGTTTCTACATGTCACTATACCTTTTATGACGGATGTAACAACGCCTCTCCACATGATCACTTCTGACATCTCAATCTATGTGGAAGCTGTTGTAAAACTAGATTTTTGGGAACACAGAGCTTCTGTCTTAGAGCATCTACACTACTTACATATGTAAGGGGAGGCACAATCTCCAAAACGGTTATCCACAGGAAACGGCTTTAACTTTGAAACCGGCATGAGGAAACATTCTGAGAAATCAGAGAATGTGTCTCTAGAAGTCCCCTTGTCTTTTATGCTGGATTACAGAATGCCTCTATACATGCTAAATTTTTAGGTCTGTATGGGAATGGAAGCCGAGTTTCCACTGGATTGTTGGGAAACCAGAGTTTTTGGCCAGGGGAAACTACACTGCTTTCATATATATGGGTATCTACTAGCATCAACGCGGTTTTCTACAGCAAACAACTTTTCTTTGAAACCGGCTTTGAGAAAAATGCTGAGAAAACAGAGTAACTGTTTCTGTATGTAACTTAACTTTAATGCTGGATGATAGAACGCCTCAGCACATGGTGAATTCTCACAACAGTATGTGTGTTGGAGACGTCTTTCGCATAAATTCTTGTAAAGCCAGAGTTTCTGGTCTAGAGGAACTACGCCACGTATATATCTCAGGGAAAGCACTAATGCAAAAGCATTTTACACAGCAAATAATATTTACATTGAATACTTACAGAGAAATCAGAGAAGGTATTAATAAAATACACTCTAGCTTTTAGTTGGATAAAAGAAAGACACAAAACATGATGAAAGATGAAAAAAAGTCTCTCCACATGCATAGATCTGAGAGATAAGTGAGTGTGAAAGCTGTCCTACAACAAACGTGTTGGGAACACAAAGTTACTTTTCAGATGCAGACTACAGTCCATGCATATATAAGGGGAAGTAATAGTTCCAAAAAGGTTTTACAGTCAAAAATGCAGGAAATTCAAACTGGCAATATGAAAAAGACGGAGAAAACAGAGAAAAAGTTTCCCATGCAAACAGTTCCATTTGTGCGAAATGGAAGAACGTGTCTCCACATACTCAGTTCTGACACATAAGTGAGTGCAAAAGCCGCCATTCACCTAGCTTGTTGGGAACACAAAGATTCTTTTAAGTTGCAAAGTACACTACATACATATATATGGGGAGGCACAAGCCCCAAATAGGCTTTAAAGTGAAAACTGCAGGAACTTCAAAACGGCACTAGGAAACAGACTGAGAAACCAGAGTAAAAGTTTACCTTGCAAACCGTTCCCTTTGTGCTAGATGAACGAAAGTCTCTCCACATGCTCAGATCTGAGAGATAAGTGTGTGTGAAAGCCGTCCTTCACCTAGCTTGTTGGGAACACAAAGTTTCTTTAAAGTTGCCAACTACACTCCATACATATATATGGGGAGGCAAAAGCTCCAACTCAGTTTTACAGTGAAAACTGCAGGAACTTCAAATCGGCATTAGGAAACAGACTGAGAAACCAGAGTAAAAGTTTCTCTTGCAACCCGTTCCATTTGGGCTAGATGAACGAACGTTTCCACACATGCTCAGTTCTGAGAGATAATTGTGTGTGAAAGCCGTCCTTAAACTAGCTTGTAGGGAACACAAAGTTACTTTTCACTTTCCAACTACAATCTATAAATATATATGAGGAGGCACAAGCACCAACTCGGTTTTACAGTGAAAACTGCAGGAACTTCAAACCGGCACTAGAAAACAGACTAAGAAACCAGAGTAAATATTTATCCTGCAACCCGTTCCCTTTGTGTTAGATGAACGAAAGTCTCTCCACATGCTCAGTTCTGAGAGATAAGTGTGTGTGAAAGCCGTCCTTCACCTAGCTTGTTGGGAACACAAAGTTTCTTTTCAGTTGCCAACTACACTCCATACATATATATGGGGAGGCACAAGCTCCAAATCGGTTTTACAGTGAAAAATGCAGGAACTTCAAACCGGCACTAGGAAACAGACTGAGAAACCAGATTAAAAGATTCTCCTGCAAACCGTTCCCTTTGTGCTAGATGAACGATCGTCTCTCCACATGCTCAGTTCTGAGAGATAAGTGTGTGTGAACGCAGTCCTTAACGTAGCTTGTTGGGAACACAAAGTTTCTTTTCAGTTGCAACTACACTCCAAACATATATATTTGGAGGCACAAGATCCAACTGGTTTTTGAACTGAAAACTGCAGGAAATTGAAACCGGCACTAGGAAACAGACTGAGAAACCAGAGTAAAATTTCTCCTGCAACAAGTTCCCTTTGTGCTAGATGAACGAAGGGCTCTCCACATGCTCAGTTCTAAGACATAATTGTGTGTGAAAGCCGTACTTCACATAGCTTCTAGGGAACACAAAGTTACTTTTAAGTTTGCAACTACACTCCATACATATATATGGGGAGGCACAAGCTCCAACTAGGTTTTACAGAGAAAATTGCAGGAACTTCAAACCGGCACTAGGAAAAAGACTGAGAAAAGAGATTAAAAGATTCTCCTGCAACCCGTTCCCTTTGCTAGATGAACGAACGTCTTTCCACATACTCAGTTCTGAGAGATAAATGTGTGTGAAAGCCGTCCTTCACCTAGCTTGTTGGGAACACAAAGTTTCTTTTCATTTGCCAAGTACACTCCATACATATATATGGGGAGGCACAAGCTCCAACTCGGTTTTACAGTGAAAACTGCAGGAACTTCAAACCGGCACTAGGAAACAGACTGAGAAACCAGAGAAAAAGTTTTCCTGCAACCCGTTCCGTTTGTGCTAGATGAACGATCGTCTCTCCACATGCTAAGTTCTGAGAGATAAGTGTGTGTGAAAGCCGTCCTTCAACTAGCATGTTGGGAACACAAAGTTTCTTTTCAGTTGCAACTACACTCCAAACATATATATTTGGAGGCACAAGCTCCAACTGGTTTTTGAAGTGAAAACTGCAGGAAATTGAAACCGGCACTAGGAAACAGACTGAGAAACCAGAGTAAAAGTTTCTCCTGCAAACCGTACCCTTTGTGCTAGATGAACGATCGTCTCTCCACATGCACAGTTCTGAGAGATAAGTGTGTGTGAAAGCCGTCCTTCACCTAGCTTGTTGGGAACACAAAGTTACTTTTCAGTTGCCAACTACACTCCATACATATATATGGGGAGGCACAATCTCCAACTCGGTTTTAAAGTGAAAACTGCAGGAACTTCAAAAAGGCACTAGGAAACAGACTGAGAAACTAGATTAAAAGTTCCGACTGCAACACAATCCCTTTGAGCTAGATGAACGAAAGTCTCTCCACATGCTCAGTTCTGAGAGATAATTATGTGTGAAAGCCGTCCTTCACCTAGCTTGTAGGGAACACAAAGTTTCTTTTCATTTGCCAACTACACTCCATACATACATATGGGGAGGCACAAGCTCCAACTCGGTTTTACAGTGAAAACTGCAGGAACTTCAAACCGGCACTAGGAAACAGACTGAGAAACCAGAGTAAAAGTTTCTCCTGCAACCCGTTCCCTTTGTGCTAGATGAACGAACGTCTCTCCACATGCTCAGTTCTGAGAGATAAGTGTGTTTGAAAGCCGTCCTTCACCTAGCTTGTTGGGAACACAAAGTTTCTTTTCAGTTGCCAACTACACTCCATACATATATATGGGGAGGCACAAGCTCCAACTCGGTTTTACAGTGAAAACTGCAGGAAATTCAAATAGGCACTAGGAAACAGACTGAGAAACCAGAGTAAAAGTTTCTCCTGCAACACGTTCCCTTTGGGCTAGATGAACGAAGGTCTCTTCACATGCTCAGTTCTGAGACAAAATTGTGTGTGAAAGGCGTAATTCACATAGCTTGTTGGGAACACAAAGTTTTAAGTTTCCAACTACACTCCATACATATATATGGGGAGGCACAAGCTCCAACTAGGTTTTACAGAGAAAATTGCAGGAACTTCAAACCGGCACTAGGAAAAAGACTGAGAAAAGAGATTAAAAGATTCTCCTGCAACCCGTTCCCTTTGTGCTAGATGAACGAACGTCTTTCCACATGCTCAGTTCTGAGAGATAAATGTGTGTGAAAGCCGTCCTTCACCTAGCTTGTTGGGAACACAAAGTTTCTTTTCAGTTGCCAAGTACACTCAATACATATATATGGGGAGGCACAAGCTCCAACTCGGTTTTACAGTGAAAACTGCAGGAACTTCAAACCGGCACTAGGAAACAGACTGAGAAACCAGAGAAAAAGTTTCTCCTGCAACCCGTTCCGTTTGTGCTAGATGAACGAACGTCTCTCCACATGCTAAGTTCTGAGAGATAAGTGTGTGTGAAAGCCGTCCTTCAACTAGCATGTTGGGAACACAAAGTTTCTTTTCAGTTGCAACTACACTCCAAACATATATATTTGGAGGCACAAGCTGCAACTGGTTTTTGAAGTGAAAACTGCAGGAAATTGAAACCGGCACTAGGAAACAGACTGAGAAACCAGAGTAAAAGTTTCTCCTGCAACCCGTACCCTTTGTGCTAGATGAACGATCGTCTCTCCACATGCTCAGTTCTGAGAGATAAGTGTGTGTGAAAGGCGTCCTTCACCTAGCTTGTTGGGAACACAAAGTTACTTTTCAGTTGCCAACTACACTCCATACATATATATGGGGAGGCACAAGCTCCAACTCGGTTTTAAAGTGAAAACTGCAGGAACTTCAAAAAGGCACTAGGAAACAGACTGAGAAACTAGATTAAAAGTTCCGACTGCAACACAATCTTTTTGAGCTAGATGAACGAAAGTCTCTCCACATGCTCATTTCAGAGAGATAATTATGTGTGAAAGCCGTCCTTCACCTAGCTTGTTGGGAACACAAAGTTTCTTTTCAGTTGCAACTACACTCCATACATACATATGGGGAGGCACAAGCTCCAACTCGGTTTTACAGTGAAAACTGCAGGAACTTCAAACCGGCACTAGGAAACAGACTGAGAAACCAGAGTAAAAGTTTCTCCTGCAACCCGTTCCCTTTGGGCTAGATGAACGAAGGTCTCTTCACATGCTCAGTTCTGAGACAAAATTGTGTGTGAAAGCCGTAATTCACATAGCTTGTTGGGAACACAAAGTTACTTTTAAGTTTCCAACTACACTCCATACATATATATGGGGAGGCACAAGCTCCAACTAGGTTTTACAGAGAAAATTGCTGGAACTTCAAACCGGCACTAGGAAAAAGACTGAGAAAAGAGATTAAAAGATTCTCCTGCAACCCGTTCCCTTTGTGCTAGATGAACGAACGTCTTTAAACATGCTCAGTTCTGAGAGATAAATGTGTGTGAAAGCCGTCCTTCACCTAGCTTGTTGGGAACACAAAGTTTCTTTTCAGTTGCCAAGTACACTCAATACATATATATGGGGAGGCACAAGCTCCAACTCGGTTTTACAGTGAAAACTGCAGGAACTTCAAACCGGCACTAGGAAACAGACTGAGAAACCAGAGTAAAAGTTTCTCCTGCAATCCGTTCCGTTTGTGCTAGATGAACGAACGTCTCTCCACATGCTCAGTTCGGAGAGAGAAGTGTGTGTGAAAGCCGTCCTTCAACTAGCATGTTGGGAACACAAAGTTTCTTTTCAGTTGCAACTACACTCCAAACATATATATTTGGAAGCACAAGCTGCAACTGGTTTTTGAAGTGAAAACTGCAGGAAATTGAAACCGGCACTAGGAAACAGACTGAGAAACCAGAGTAAAAGTTTCTCCTGCAACCCGTACCCTTTGTTCTAGATGAACGATCGTCTCTCCACATGCTCAGTTCTGAGAGATAAGTGTGTGTGAAAGCCGTCCTTCACCTAGCTTGTTGGGAACACAAAGTTACTTTTCAGTTGCCAACTACACTCCATACATATATATGGGGAGGCACAAGCTCCAACTCGGTTTTAAAGTGAAAACTGCAGGAACTTCTAAAAGGCACTAGGAAACAGACTGAGAAACTAGATTAAAAGTTCCGACTGCAACACAATCCCTTTGAGCTAGATGAACGAAAGTCTCTCCACATGCTCAGTTCAGAGAGATAAGTGTGTGTGAATGCCGTCCTTCATCTAGCTTGTTGGGAACACAAAGTTTCTTTTCATTTGCCAACTACACTGCATACATACATATGGGGAGGCACAAGCTCCAACTCGGTTTTACAATGAAAACTGCAGGAACTTCAAACCGGCACTAGGAAACAGACTGAGAAACCAGAGTAAAAGTTTCTCCTGCAACCCGTTCCCTTTGTGCTAGATGAACGAAGGTCTTTCCACATGCTCAGTTCTGAGAGATAATTGTGTGTGAAAGCCGTACTTCACCTAGCTTGTTGGGAACACAAAGTTACTTTTAAGTTTCCAACTACACTCCATACATATATATGGGGAGGCACAAGCTCCAACTAGGTTTTACAGTGAAAACTGCAGGAACTTCAAACCGGCACTAGGAAAAAGACTGAGAAAAGAGATTAAAAGATTCTCCTGCAACCCGTTCCCTTTGTGCTAGATGAACGAACGTCTTTCCACATGCTCAGTTCTGAGAGATAATTGTGTGTGAAAGCCGTCCTTCACCTATTTGTTGGGAACACAAAGTTTCTTTTCAGTTGCCAACTACACTCAATACATATATATGGGGAGGCACAAGCTCCAACTCGTTTTTACAGTGAAAACTGCAGGAACTTCAAACCGGCACTAGGAAACAGACTGAGAAACCAGAGTAAGTTTCTCCTGCAACCAGTTCCGTTTGTGCTAGATGAACGAACGTCTCTCCACATGCTAAGTTCTGAGAGATAAGTGTGTGTGAAAGCCGTCCTTCAACTAGCATGTTGGGAACACAAAGTTTCTTTTCAGTTGCCAACTACACTCCATACATATATATGGGGAGGCACAACCTCCAACTCGGTTTTACAGTGAAAACTGCAGGAATGAGAAAAAACCGGAACTAGTATAAGGTCTGAGAAACTAGAGAAAAATATCTCCTGCAACCCATTCCCTCTGTGCTAGATGAACGAAAGTCTCTCCACATGCTCAGTTCTGAGAGATAAGTGTGTGTGAAAGCCGTCCTTCACCTAGCATGTTAGGAACACTTAGTTTCTTTACAGTTTCCAACTACTCTCCATAAATATATATGGGGAGGCACAAGCTCCAACTCGGTTTTACAGTGAAAACTGCAGGAACTTCAAACCGGCACTAGGAAACAGACTGAGAAACCAGAATAAAAGTTTCTCCTTCAACCCGTTCCCTTTGTGCTAGATGAACGAAAGTCTCTCCACATGATCAGTTCTGAGAGATAAGTGTGTGTGATCACCGTCCTTAACGTAGCTTGTTGGGAACACAAAGTTTCTTTTCAGTTACCAACTACACTCCATACATATATATGGGGAGGCAAAAGTTCCATCTCAGTTTTACAGTGAAAAATGCAGGAACTTCAAACCGGCACAAGAAAACAGACTGAGAAACCAGAGTAAATTTTCTCCTGCAAAACGTTCCCTTTGGGCTAGATGAACGAACGTCTCTCCACATGCACTGTTCTGAGAGATAAGTGTGTTTGAAAGCCGTCCTTTACCTAGCTTGTTGGGAACACAAAGTTTCTTTTCAGTTGCCAACTACACTCCATACATATATATGGGGAGGCACAAGCTCCAAATCGTTTTTACAGTGAAAACTGCAGGAACTTCAAAACGGCACTAGGAAACAGACTGAGAACCAGAGAAAAAGTTTCTCCTGCAACCCGTTCCGTTTGTGCTAGATGAAGGAAAGTCTCTCCACATGCTATGTTCTGAGAGATAAGTGTGTGTGAAAGCCGTCCTTCAACTATCTTGTTGGGAACACAAAGTTTCTTTTCAGTTACCAACTACACTCCATAAATGTATATGGGGAGGCATAATCTCCAACTCGGTTTTACAGTGAAAACTGCAGGAACTTCAAACCGGCACTAGGAAACAGACTGAGAAATCAGAGTAATAGTTTCTCCTGCAAACCATTCAGTTTGTGCTAGATGAACGAACGTCTGTCCACATGATCATTTCTGAGAGATAAGTGTGTGTGAAAGCCGTCCTTCACCTAGCTTGTTGGGAACACAAAGTTTCTTTTCAGTTGCCAAATACACTCCATATATATATATGGGGATGCACAAGCTCCAACTCGATTTTACAGTGAAAACTGCAGGAACTATAAACCGGCACTAGGAAACAGACTGGGAAACCAAATTGAAAGATTCTCCTGCAACACGTTCCCTTTCTGCTAGATGAAAGAACGTTTAAACACATGCTCAGTTCTGAGAGATAAGTGTGTGTGAAAGCCGTCCTTAACCTAGCTTGTTGGGAACACAAAGTTACTTTTCAGTTTCCAACTACAATACATACATATATATGGGGGGCAAAAGCTCCAACTCGGTTTTACAGTGAAAACGGCAGGAACTTCAAACCGGCACTATGAAACACACTGAGAAACCAGAGTAAAAGTTTCTCCTCAAACCGATCCATTTGGGCTAGATGAACGAACGTCTCTCCACATGCTCAGTTCTGAGAGATAAGTGTGTATGAAAGCCGTCCTTAACCTAAGTTGTTGGGAACACAAATTTTCTTTTCAGTTGCCAACTACACTCCATACATATATATGGGGAGGCAAAAGTTCCAAATCAGTTTTACAGTGAAAAATGCAGGAACTTCAAACCGACACTAGAAAACAGACTGAGAATCCAGAGTAAATGTTTCTCCTGCAACCCGTTCCCTTTGTGCTAGATGAACGAAAGACTCTCCACATGCTCAGTTCTGAGAGATAAGTGTGTGTGAAAGCCGTCCTTCAACAAGCTTGTTGGGAACACAAAGTTTCTTTTCAGTTGCCAACAACACTCCATACATATATATGGGGAGGCACAAGCTCCAACTCGGTTTTACAGTGAAAACTGCAGGAACTTCAAACTGGCACTAGGAAACAGACTGAGAAACCAGAGTAAATGTTTATCCTGCAACCCGTTCCCTTTGTGCTAGATGAACGAACGTCTCTCCACATGCTCAGTTCTGAGAGATAAGTGTGTGTGAAAACCGTACTTCACCTAGCTTGTTGGGAACACAAAGTTTCTTTTAAGTTGCCAACTACACTCCATAGGTATATATGGGGAGGTACAATCTCCAACTCGATTTTACAGTGAAAACTGCAGGAAATTGAAACCGGCACTAGGAAACAGACTGAGAATCCAGAGTAAAAGTTTCTCCTGCAACCCGTAACCTTTGTGCTAGATGAACGATCGTCTCTCCACATGCTCAGTTCTGAGAGATAAGTGTGTGTGAAAGCCGTCTTTCACCTAGCTTGTTGGGAACACAAAGTTTCTTAGAAGTTGCCAACTACACTCCATACATATATATGGGGAGGCACAAGCTCCCAATCGGTTTTACAGTGAAAACTGCAGGAACTTCAAACCGGCACTAGGAAACAGACTGAGAAACCAGAGAAACAGTTTCCCCTGCAAACCGTTACTTTTGTGATAGATGAACGAACGTCTCTCCACATGCTCAGTTCTGAGAGATAAGTGTGTGTGAAAGCCGTCCTTCACCTAGCTTGTTGGGAACACAAAGTTTCTTTTCAGTTGCCAACTACACTCCATACATATATACGGGGAGGCACAAGCTCCAAATCGGTTTTACAGTGAAAAATGCAGGAACTTCAAACCGGCACTAGGAAACAGACTGAGAATCCAGATTAAAAGATTCTCCTCCAAACCGTTCCCTTTGTGCTAGATAAACGATCGTCTCTCCACATGCTCAGTTCTGAGAGATAAGTGTGTGTGAAAGCCGTCCTTCACCTAGCTTGTTGGGAACACAAAGTTTCTTATCAGTTGCAAATACACTCCAAACATATATATTTGGAGGCACAAGCTGCAACTGGTTTTTGAAGTGAAAACTGCAGGAAATTGAAACCGGCACTAGGAAACAGACTGAGAAACCAGAGTAAAAGCTTCTCCTGCAACCCGTTCCCTTTGTGCTAGATGAACGATCGTCTCTCCACATGCTCAGTTCTGAGAGATAAATGTGTGTGAAAGCCGTCCTTCACCTAGCTTGTTGGGAACACAAAGTTATTTTCAGTTGCCAACTACACACCATACATATATATGGGGAGGCACGAGCTCCAAATCGGTTTTAAAGTGAAAACTGCAGGAACTTCAAAAAGGCACTAGGAAACAGACTGAGAAACTAGATTAAAAGTTCCGACTGCAACACAATCCCTTTGAGCTAGATGAACGAAAGTCTCTCCACATGCTCAGTTCTGAGAGATAAGTGTGTGTGAAAGCCGTCCTTCACCTAGCTTGTTGGGAACACAAAGTTTCTTTTCATTTGCCAACTACACTCCATACATACATATGGGGAGGCACAAGCTCCAACTCGGTTTTACAGTGAAAACTGCAGGAACTTCAAACCGGCACTAGGAAACAGACTGAGAAACCAGAGTAAAAGTTTCTCCTGCAACCCGTTCCCTTTGTGCTAGATGAACGAACGTCTCTCCACATGCTCAGTTCTGAGAGATAAGTGTGTTTGAAAGCCGTCCTTCACCTAGCTTGTTGGGAACACAAAGTTTCTTTTCAGTTGCCAACTACACTCCATACATATATATGGGGAGGCACAATCTCCAACTCGGTTTTACAGTGAAAACTGCAGGAAATTCAAATAGGCACTAGGAAACAGACTGAGAAACCAGAGTAAAAGTTTCTCCTGCAACACGTTCCCTTTGGGCTAGATGAACGAAGGTCTCTCCACATGCTCAGTTCTGAGACATAATTGTGTGTGAAAGCCGTACTTCACATAGCTTGTTGGGAACACAAAGTTACTTTTAAGTTTCCAACTACACTCCATACATATATATGAGGAGGCACAAGCTCCAACTCGGTTTTACAGTGAAAATTGCAGGAACTTCAAACCGGCACTAGGAAAAAGACTGAGAATAGAGATTAAAAGATTCTCCTGCAACCCGTTCCATTTGTGCAAGATGAACGAACGTCTTTCCACATGCACAGTTCTGAGAGATAAATGTGTGTGAAAGCCGTCCTTCACCTAGCTTGTTGGGAACACAAAGTTTCTTTTCAGTTGCCAACTACACTCAATACATATATATGGGGAGGCACAAGCTCCAACTCGGTTTTACAGTGAAAACTGCAGGAACTTCAAACCGGCACTAGGAAACAGACTGAGAAACCAGAGTAAAAGTTTCTCCTGCAACCCGTTCCGTTTGTGCCAAATGAACGAACGTCTCTCCACATGCTAAGTTCTGAGAGATAAATGTGTGTGAAAGACGTCCTTCAACTAGCTTGTTGGGAACACAAAGTTTCTTTTCAGTTGCCAACTACACTCCATACATATATATGGGGAGGCAAAATCTCCAACTCGGTTTTACAGTGAAAACTGCAGGAAATTCAAATAGGCACTAGGAAACAGACTGAGAAACCAGAGTAAAAGTTTCTCCTGCAACACGTTCCCTTTGGGCTAGATGAACGAAGGTCTCTCCACATGCTCAGTTCTGAGACATAATTGTTTGTGAAAGCCGTACTTCACATAGCTTGTTGGGAACACAAAGTTACTTTTAAGTTTCCAACTACACTCCATACATATATATGAGGAGGCACAAGCTCCAACTCGGTTTTACAGTGAAAATTGCAGGAACTTCAAACCGGCACTAGGAAAAAGACTGAGAATAGAGATTAAAAGATTCTCCTGCAACCCGTTCCATTTGTGCAAGATCAACGAACGTGTTTCCACATGCTCAGTTCTGAGAGATAAATGTGTGTGAAAGCCGTCCTTCACCTAGCTTGTTGGGAACACAAAATTTCTTTTCAGTTGCCAACTACACTCAATACATATATATGGGGAGGCACAAGCTCCAACTCGGTTTTACAGTGAAAACTGCAGGAACGAGAAAAAACCGGAACTAGGATAAGGTATGAGAAACCATAGAAAAATATCTCCTGCAACCCATTCCCTCTGTGCTAGATGAATGAACGTCTCTCCACATGCTCAGTTTTTAGAGATATGTGTGTGTGAAACCCGTCTTTCACCTAACTTGTTGGGAACACAAAATTTCTTTTCAGTTGCCAACTACACTCCATAAATATATATGGGGAGGCACAAGCTCCAAATCTGTTTTACAGTGAAAACTGCAGGAAATTCAAACCGGCATTAGGAAAAAGACTGAGAAACTTGAGTAAAAGTTTCTCCGGCAACCCGTTCCCATTGGGCTAGATGAAAGAACGTCCCTCCACATGCTCAGTTCTGAGAGATATGTGTGTGTGAAAGCCGTCCTTCATCTAGCTTGTTTGGAACAGAAAGCTACTTTTCAGTATAAAACTACAATTCATACATATATATGGGAGGAACAAGCAACAACTCGGTTTTACAGTGAAAACTGCAGGAACTTCAAACCGGCCCTAGGAAACAGACTGAGAAACCAGAGTTAAAGTTTCTCCTACAACTCGTTCCGTTTGTGCTAGATGAATGAACGTCTCTCCACATGCTCAGTTTTTAGAGATATGTGTGTGTGAAACCCGTCTTTCACCTAACTTGTTGGGAACACAAAATTTCTTTTCAGTTGCCAACTACACTCCATACATATATAAGGGGAGGCAAAAGTTCCATCTCAGTTTTACAGTGAAAAATGCAGGAACTTCAAACCGGCACTAGAAAACAGACTGAGAAACCAGAGTAAATGTTTCTTCTGCAACCCGTTCCATTTGTGCTAGATGAACGAACGTCTCTCCACATGCACTGTTCTGAGAGATAAGTGTGTTTGAAAGCCGTCCTTAACCTAGCTTGTTGGGAACACAAAGTTTCTTTTCAGTTGCCAACTACACTCCATACATATATATTTGGAGGCACAAGCTCCAAATCATTTTTAAAGTGAAAACTGCAGGAACGTCAAGCGGGAACTTGGAAAAAGTCTGAGAAACCAGAGTAAAAGTTTCTCCTGCAACCCGTTCCCTTTGTGCTAGATGAACGAACGTCTCTCCACATGCTCAGTTCTGAGAGATAAGTGTGTGTGAAAGCCGTCCTTCACCTAGCTTGTTGGGAACACAAAGTTTCTTTTCAGTTGCCAACTACACTGCATAAATATATATATAGGGAGGCACAAGCTCCAACGCGGTTTTACAGTGAAAACTGCAGGAAATTCAAATCGGCACTAGGAAACAGACTGAGAAACCAGAGTAAAAGTTTCTCCAGCAACACGTTCCCTTTGGGCTAGATGAACGAAGGTCCCTCCACATGCTCAGTTCTGAGAGATATGTGTGTGTGAAAGCCGTCCTTCATCTAGCTTGTTTGGAACAGAAAGCTACTTTTCAGTATAAAACTACAATTCATACATATATATGGGAGGAACAAGCAACAACTCGGTTTTACAGTGAAAACTGCAGGAACTTCAAACCGGCACTAGGAAACAGACTGAGAAACCAGAGTTAAAGTTTCTCCTACAACTCGTTCCGTTTGTGCTAGATGAACGAACGTCTCTCCACATGCTCAGTTTTTAGAGATATGTGTGTGTGAAACCCGTCTTTCACCTAACTTGTTGGGAACACAAAATTTCTTTTCAGTTGCCAACTACACTCCATACATATATAAGGGGAGGCAAAAGTTCCATCTCAGTTTTACAGTGAAAAATGCAGGAACTTCAAACCGGCACTAGAAAACAGACTGAGAAACCAGAGTAAATGTTTCTTCTGCAACCCGTTCCATTTGTGCTAGATGAACGAACGTCTCTCCACATGCACTGTTCTGAGAGATAAGTGTGTTTGAAAGCCGTCCTTAACCTAGCTTGTTGGGAACACAAAGTTTCTTTTCAGTTGCCAACTACACTCCATACATATATATTTGGAGGCACAAGCTCCAAATCATTTTTAAAGTGAAAACTGCAGGAACGTCAAGCGGGAACTTGGAAAAAGTCTGAGAAACCAGAGTAAAAGTTTCTCCTGCAACCCGTTCCCTTTGTGCTAGATGAACGAACGTCTCTCCACATGCTCAGTTCTGAGAGATATGTGTGTGTGAAAGCCGTCCTTCACCTAGCTTGTTGGGAACACAAAGTTTCTTTTCAGTTGCCAACTACACTGCATAAATATATATATAGGGAGGCACAAGCTCCAACGCGGTTTTACAGTGAAAACTGCAGGAAATTCAAATCGGCACTAGGAAACAGACTGAGAAACCAGAGTAAAAGTTTCTCCTGCAACACGTTCCCTTTGGGCTAGATGAACGAAGGTCTCTCCACATGCTCAGTTCTGAGAGATAAGTGTGTGTGAAAGCCGTCCTTCAGCTAGCTTGTTGGGAACACAAAGTTTCTTTTCATTTGCCAACTACACTCCATACATATATATGGGGAGGCATAATCTCCAACTCGGTTTTACAGTGAAAACTGCAGGAACTTCAAACCGGCACTAGGAAACAGACTGAGAAACCAGAGTAATAGTTTCTCCTGCAAACCATTCAGTTTGTGCTAGATAAACGAACGTCTGTCCACATGATCTTTTCTGAGAGAGAAGTGTGTGTGAAAGCCGTCCTTCACCAAGCTTTTTGGGAACACAAAGTTTCTTTTCAGTTGCCAAATACACTCCGTATATATATACGGGGATGCACAATCTCCAACTCGATTTTACAGTGAAAACTGCAGTAACTTTAAACCGGCACTAGAAAACAGACTGAGAAACCAAATTAAAAGATTCTCCTGCAACACGTTCCATTTGTGCTAGATGAAAGAACGTTTCAAAACATGCTCAGTTCTGAGAGATAAGTGTGTGTGAAAGCCGTCCTTCACCTAGCTTGTTGGGAACACAAAGTTTCTTTTAAGTTGACAACTACACTCCATACATATATATGGGGAGGCAAAAGCTCCAAATCGGTTTTACAGTGAAAACTGCAGGAACTTCAAACCGGCACTAGGAAACAGACTGAGAAACCAGATTAAAAGATTCTCCTGCAACACGTTCCATTTGTGCTAGATGAAAGAACGTTTCAACACATGCTCAGTTCTGAGAGATAAGTGTGTGTGAAAGCCGTCCTTAACCTAGCTTGTTGGGAACACAAAGTTACTTTTCAGTTTCCAACTACAATACATTCATATATATGGGGGGCACAAGCTCCAACTCGGTTTTACAGTGAAAACGGCAGGAACTTCAAACCGGCACTAGGAAACAGACTGAGAAAACAGAGTAAAAGTTTCTCCTGCAACCCGATCCATTTGGGCTAGATGAACGAACGTCTCTCCACATGCTCAGTTCTGAGAGATAAGTGTGTATGAATGCCGTCCTTCACCTAACTTGTTGGGAACACAAATTTTCTTTTCAGTTGCCAACTACACTCCATACATATACATGGGGAGGCAAAAGTTCCAAATCAGTTTTACAGTGAAAAATGCAGGAACTTCAAACCGACACTAGAAAACAGACTGAGAATCGAGAGTAAATGTTTCTCCTGCAACCCGTTCCCTTTGTGTTAGATGAACGAAAGACTCTCCACATGCTCAGTTCTGAGAGAAAAGTGTGTGTGAAAGCCGTCCTTCACCAAGCTTGTTGGGAACACAAAGTTTCTTTTCAGTTGCCAACAACACTCCATAAATATATAAGGGGAGGCACAAGCTCCAACTCGGTTTTACAGTGAAAACTGCAGGAACTTTAAACCGGCACTAGGAAACAGACTGAGAAACCAAATTAAAAGATTCTCCTGCAACACGTTCCCTTTGTGCTAGATGAAAGAACGTTTCAACACATGCTCAGTTCTGAGAGATAAGTGTGTGTGAAAGCCGTCCTTTCCCTAGCTTGTTGGGAACACAAAGTTACTTTTCAGTTTCCAACTACAATACATACATATATATGGGGAGGCACAAGCTCCAACTCGGTTTTACAGTGAAAACGGCAGGAACTTCAAACCGGCACTAGGAAACAGACTGAGAAACCAGAGTAAAAGTTTCCCCTGCAAACCGATCCATTTGGGCTAGATGAACGAATGTCTCTCCACATGCTCAGATCTGAGAGATAAGTGTGTGTGAAAGCCGTCCTTCACCTAGCTTGTTGGGAGCACAAAGTTTCTTTTAAGTTGCCAACTACACTCCATACATATATATGGGGAGGCACAAGCTCCAAATCGTTTTTACAGTGAAAACTGCAGGAACTTCAAACCGGCACTAGGAAACAGACTGAGAAACCAGAGAAAAAGTTTCTCCTGCAACCCGTTCCGTTTGTGCTAGATGAAGGATAGTCTCTCCACATGCTAAGTTCTGAGAGATAAGTGTGTGTGAAAGCCGTCCTTCAACTAGCTTGTTGGGAACACAAAGTTTCTTTTAAGTTGCCAACTACACTCCATACATATATATGGGGAGGCACAAGCTCCAAATCGTTTTTACAGTGAAAACTGCAGGAACTTCAAACCGGCACTAGGAAACAGACTGAGAAACCAGAGTAATAGTTTCTCCTGCAAACCATTCAGTTTGTGCTAGATGAACGATCGTCTGTCCACATGGTCATTTCTGAGAGATAAGTGTGTGTGAAAGCCGTCCTTAACCTAGCTTGTTGGGAACACAAAGTTACTTTTCAGTTTCCAACTACAATACATACATATATATGGGGGGCACAAGCTCCAACTCGGTTTTACAGTGAAAACGGCAGGAACTTCAAACCGGCACTAGGAAAAAGACTGAGAAAGCAGAGTAAAAGTTTCTCCTGCAACCCGATCCATTTGGGCTAGATGAACGAACGTCTCTCCACATGCTCAGTTCTGAGAGATAAGTGTGTATGAAAGCCGTCCTTCACCTAACTTGTTGGGAACACAAATTTTATTTTCAGTTGCCAACTACACTCCATACATATATATGGGGAGGCAAAAGTTCCAAATCAGTTTTACAGTGAAAAATGCAGGAACTTCAAACCGACACTAGAAAACAGACTGAGAAAACAGAGTAAAAGTTTCTCCTGCAACCCGATCCATTTGGGCTAGATGAACGAACGTCTCTCCACATGCTCAGTTCTGAGAGATAAGTGTGTATGAAAGCCGTCCTTCACCTAACTTGTTGGGAACACAAATTTTCTTTTCAGTTGCCAACTACACTCCATACATATATATGGGGAGGCAAAAGTTCCATCTCAGTTTTACAGTGAAAAATGCAGGAACTTCAAACCGACACTAGAAAACAGACTGAGAATCCAGAGTAAATGTTTCTCCTGCAACCCGTTCACTTTGTGCTAGATGAAAGAAAGACTCTCCACATGCTCAGTTCTGAGAGATAAGTGTGTGTGAAAGCCGTCCTTCACCAAGCTTGTTGGGAACACAAAGTTTCTTTTCAGTTGCCAACAACACTCCATACATATATAAGGGGAGGCACAAGCTCCAACTCGGATTTACAGTGAAAACTGCAGGAACTTCAAACTGGCACTAGGAAACAGACTGAGAAACCAGAGTAATTGTTTCTCCTGCAACCCGTTCCCTTTGTGCTAGATAAACGAACGTCTCTCCACATGCTCTGTTCTGAGAGATAAGAGTGTGTGAAAACCGTACTTCACCTAGCTTGTTGGGAACACAAAGTTTCTATTAAGTTGCCAACTACACTCCATAAGTATATATGGGGAGGCACAATCTCCAACTCGATTTTACAGTGAAAACTGCAGGAAATTGAAACCGGCAGTAGGAAACAGACTGAGAAACCAGAGTAATAGTTTCTCCTCAAACCATTCAGTTTGTGCTAGTTGAACGATCGTCTGTCCACATGATCATTTCTGAGAGATAAGTGTGTGTGAAAGCCGTCCTTCACCTAGCTTGTTGGGAACACAAAGTTTCTTTTCAGTTGCCAAATACACTCCGTATATATATATGGGGATGCACAATCTCCAACTCGATTTTACAGTGAAAACTGCAGGAACTTCAAACCGGCACTAGGAAACAGACTGAGAAACCAGAGTAACAGTTTCCCCTGCAACCCGATCCATTTGGGCTAGATGAACGAACGTCTCTCCACATGCTCAGTTCTGAGAGATAAGTGTGTGTGAAAGCCGTCCTTAAACTAGCTTGTTGGGAACACAAAGTTTCTTTTCAGTTGCCAACTACACTCCATACATATATATGGGGAGGCACAATCTCCAACTCGATTTTACAGTGAAAACTGCAGGAAATTGGAACCGGCACTAGGAAACAGACTGAGAAACCAGAGTAAAAGTTTCTCCTGCAACCCGTTCTCTTTGTGCTAGATGAAAGATCGTCTCTCCACATGCAAAGATCTGAGAGATAAGTGTGTTTGAAAGCCGTCCTTAACCTAGCTTGTTGGGAACACAAAGTTTCTTTTAAGTTGCCAACTACACTCCATACATATATATATTGAGGCAAAAGCTCAAATCTTTTTTAAAGTGAAAACTGCAGGAAGGTCAAATGGGATCTAGAAAAAAGTCTGAGAAACCAGAGTAAAAGTTTCTCCTGCAACCCAATCCCACTGTTCTAGATGAACGAACGTCTGTCCACATGCTTAGTTTGAGAGATATGTGTGTGTGAAAGCCGTACTTCACCTAGCTTGTTAGGAACACAAAGTTTCTTTTCAGGTTCAAAATACAATCCATAAATATATATGGGGGGGCACAAGATCCAAATCGGTTTTACAATGAAAACTGCAGGAACTTCAAACCGGCACTAGGAAACAGACTGGGAAACCAGAGTAAAAGTTTCCCCTGCAACCCCATCCATTTGGGCTAGATGAACGAACGTCTCTCCACATGCTCAGTTCTGAGAGATAAGAGTGTGTGAAAACCGTACTTCACCTAGCTTGTTGGGAACACAAAGTTTCTATTAAGTTGCCAACTACACTCCATAAGTATATATGGGGAGGCACAATCTCCAACTCGATTTTACAGTGAAAACTGCAGGAAATTGAAACCGGCACTAGGAAACAGACTGAGAAACCAGAGTAATAGTTTCTCCTGCAAACCATTCAGTTTGTGCTAGATGAACGAACGTCTGTCCACATGATCATTTCTGAGAGATAAGTGTGTGTGAAAGCCGTCCTTCACCTAGCTTGTTGGGAACACATAGTTTCTTTTCAGTTGCCAAATACACTCCGTATATATATATGGGGATGCACAATCTCCAACTCGATTTTACAGTGAAAACTGCAGGAACATTAAACCGGCACTAGGAAACAGACTGAGAAACCAAATTAAAAGATTCTACTGCAACACGTTCCCTTTGTGCTAGATGAAAGAACGTTTCAACACATGCTCAGTTCTGAGAGATAAGTGTGTGTGAAAGCCGTCCTTCCCATAGCTTGTTGGGAACACAAAGTTACTTTTCAGGTTCCAACTACAATACATACATATATATGGGGGGCACAAGCTCCAACTCGGTTTTACAGTGAAAACGGCAGGAACTTCAAACCGGCACTAGGAAACAGACTGAGAATCCAGATTAAAAGATTCTCCTCCAAACCGTTCCCTTTGTGCTAGATGAACGATCGTCTCTCCACATGCTCAGTTCTGAGAGATAAGTGTGTGTGAACGCCGTCCTTAAGGTAGCTTGTTGGGAACACAAAGTTTCTTATCAGTTGCAACTACACTCCAAACATATATATTTGGAGGCACAAGCTCCAACTGGTTTTTGAAGTGAAAACTGCAGGAAATTGAAACCGGCACTAGGAAACAGACTTAGAAACCAGAGTAAAAATTTCTCCTGCAACCCGTACCCTTTGAGCTAGATGAACGAAAGTCTCTCCACATGCTCAGTTCTGAGAGATAATTGTGTGTAAATGCCGTCCTTCACCTAGCTTGTTGGGAACACAAAGTTTCTTTTCATTTGCCAACTACACTCCATACATACATATGGGGAGGCACAATCTCCAACTCGGTTTACAGCGAAAACTGCAGGAATTTCAAACCGGCCCTAGGAAACAGACTGAGAAACCAGATTAAAAGATTCTCCTGCAACCCGTTCCCTTTGTGCTAGATGAACGAACGTCTTTCCACATGCTCAGTTCTGAGAGATAAATGTGTGTGAAAGCCGTCCTTCACCTAGCTTGTTGGGAACACAAAGTTTCTTTTCATTTGCCAACAACACTCCATACATATATATGGGGAGGCACAAGCTCCAAATCGTTTTTACAGTGAAAACTGCAGGAACTTCAAACCGGCACTAGGAAACAGACTGAGAACCAGAGAAAAAGTTTCTCCTGCAACCCGTTCCGTTTGTGCTAGATGAAGGAAAGTCTCTCCACATGCTATGTTCTGAGAGATAAGTGTGTGTGAAAGCCGTCCTTCAACTATCTTGTTGGGAACACAAAGTTTCTTTTCAGTTACCAACTACACTCCATAAATATATATGGGGAGGCACAATCTCCAACTCGGTTTTACAGTGAAAACTGCAGGAACTTCAAACCGTCACTAGGAAACAGACTGAGAAACCAAATTAAAAGATTCTACTGCAACACGTTCCCTTTGTGCTAGATGAAAGAACGTTTCAACACATGCTCAGTTCTGAGAGATAAGTGTGTGTGAAAGCCGTCCTTCCCATAGCTTGTTGGGAACACAAAGTTACTTTTCAGGTTCCAACTACAATACATACATATATATGGGGGGCACAAGCTCCAACTCGGTTTTACAGTGAAAACTGCAGGAACTTCAAACCGGCACTAGGAAACAGACTGAGAAACCAGAGTTAAAGTTTCTCCTACAACTCGTTCCGTTTGTGCTAGATGAACGAACGTCTCTCCACATGCTCAGTTTTTAGAGATATGTGTGTGTGAAACCCGTCTTTCACCTAACTTGTTGGGAACACAAAATTTCTTTTCAGTTGCCAACTACACTCCATACATATATAAGGGGAGGCAAAAGTTCCATCTCAGTTTTACAGTGAAAAATGCAGGAACTTCAAACCGGCACTAGAAAACAGACTGAGAAACCAGAGTAAATGTTTCTTCTGCAACCCGTTCCATTTGTGCTAGATGAACGAACGTCTCTCCACATGCACTGTTCTGAGAGATAAGTGTGTTTGAAAGCCGTCCTTAACCTAGCTTGTTGGGAACACAAAGTTTCTTTTCAGTTGCCAACTACACTCCATACATATATATTTGGAGGCACAAGCTCCAAATCATTTTTAAAGTGAAAACTGCAGGAACGTCAAGCGGGAACTTGGAAAAAGTCTGAGAAACCAGAGTAAAAGTTTCTCCTGCAACCCGTTCCCTTTGTGCTAGATGAACGAACGTCTCTCCACATGCTCAGTTCTGAGAGATATGTGTGTGTGAAAGCCGTCCTTCACCTAGCTTGTTGGGAACACAAAGTTTCTTTTCAGTTGCCAACTACACTGCATAAATATATATATAGGGAGGCACAAGCTCCAACGCGGTTTTACAGTGAAAACTGCAGGAAATTCAAATCGGCACTAGGAAACAGACTGAGAAACCAGAGTAAAAGTTTCTCCTGCAACACGTTCCCTTTGGGCTAGATGAACGAAGGTCTCTCCACATGCTCAGTTCTGAGAGATAAGTGTGTGTGAAAGCCGTCCTTCAGCTAGCTTGTTGGGAACACAAAGTTTCTTTTCATTTGCCAACTACACTCCATACATATATATGGGGAGGCATAATCTCCAACTCGGTTTTACAGTGAAAACTGCAGGAACTTCAAACCGGCACTAGGAAACAGACTGAGAAACCAGAGTAATAGTTTCTCCTGCAAACCATTCAGTTTGTGCTAGATAAACGAACGTCTGTCCACATGATCTTTTCTGAGAGAGAAGTGTGTGTGAAAGCCGTCCTTCACCAAGCTTTTTGGGAACACAAAGTTTCTTTTCAGTTGCCAAATACACTCCGTATATATATACGGGGATGCACAATCTCCAACTCGATTTTACAGTGAAAACTGCAGTAACTTTAAACCGGCACTAGAAAACAGACTGAGAAACCAAATTAAAAGATTCTCCTGCAACACGTTCCATTTGTGCTAGATGAAAGAACGTTTCAAAACATGCTCAGTTCTGAGAGATAAGTGTGTGTGAAAGCCGTCCTTCACCTAGCTTGTTGGGAACACAAAGTTTCTTTTAAGTTGACAACTACACTCCATACATATATATGGGGAGGCAAAAGCTCCAAATCGGTTTTACAGTGAAAACTGCAGGAACTTCAAACCGGCACTAGGAAACAGACTGAGAAACCAGATTAAAAGATTCTCCTGCAACACGTTCCATTTGTGCTAGATGAAAGAACGTTTCAACACATGCTCAGTTCTGAGAGATAAGTGTGTGTGAAAGCCGTCCTTAACCTAGCTTGTTGGGAACACAAAGTTACTTTTCAGTTTCCAACTACAATACATTCATATATATGGGGGGCACAAGCTCCAGCTCGGTTTTACAGTGAAAACGGCAGGAACTTCAAACCGGCACTAGGAAACAGACTGAGAAAACAGAGTAAAAGTTTCTCCTGCAACCCGATCCATTTGGGCTAGATGAACGAACGTCTCTCCACATGCTCAGTTCTGAGAGATAAGTGTGTATGAATGCCGTCCTTCACCTAACTTGTTGGGAACACAAATTTTCTTTTCAGTTGCCAACTACACTCCATACATATACATGGGGAGGCAAAAGTTCCAAATCAGTTTTACAGTGAAAAATGCAGGAACTTCAAACCGACACTAGAAAACAGACTGAGAATCGAGAGTAAATGTTTCTCCTGCAACCCGTTCCCTTTGTGCTAGATGAACGAAAGACTCTCCACATGCTCAGTTCTGAGAGAAAAGTGTGTGTGAAAGCCGTCCTTCACCAAGCTTGTTGGGAACACAAAGTTTCTTTTCAGTTGCCAACAACACTCCATAAATATATAAGGGGAGGCACAAGCTCCAACTCGGTTTTACAGTGAAAACTGCAGGAACTTTAAACCGGCACTAGGAAACAGACTGAGAAACCAAATTAAAAGATTCTCCTGCAACACGTTCACTTTGTGCTAGATGAAAGAACGTTTCAACACATGCTCAGTTCTGAGAGATAAGTGTGTGTGAAAGCCGTCCTTTCCCTAGCTTGTTGGGAACACAAAGTTACTTTTCAGTTTCCAACTACAATACATACATATATATGGGGAGGCACAAGCTCCAACTCGGTTTTACAGTGAAAACGGCAGGAACTTCAAACCGGCACTAGGAAACAGACTGAGAAACCAGAGTAAAAGTTTCCCCTGCAAACCGATCCATTTGGGCTAGATGAACGAATGTCTCTCCACATGCTCAGATCTGAGAGATAAGTGTGTGTGAAAGCCGTCCTTCACCTAGCTTGTTGGGAGCACAAAGTTTCTTTTAAGTTGCCAACTACACTCCATACATATATATGGGGAGGCACAAGCTCCAAATCGTTTTTACAGTGAAAACTGCAGGAACTTCAAACCGGCACTAGGAAACAGACTGAGAAACCAGAGAAAAAGTTTCTCCTGCAACCCGTTCCGTTTGTGCTAGATGAAGGATAGTCTCTCCACATGCTAAGTTCTGAGAGATAAGTGTGTGTGAAAGCCGTCCTTCAACTAGCTTGTTGGGAACACAAAGTTTCTTTTAAGTTGCCAACTACACTCCATACATATATATGGGGAGGCACAAGCTCCAAATCGTTTTTACAGTGAAAACTGCAGGAACTTCAAACCGGCACTAGGAAACAGACTGAGAAACCAGAGTAATAGTTTCTCCTGCAAACCATTCAGTTTGTGCTAGATGAACGATCGTCTGTCCACATGGTCATTTCTGAGAGATAAGTGTGTGTGAAAGCCGTCCTTAACCTAGCTTGTTGGGAACACAAAGTTACTTTTCAGTTTCCAACTACAATACATACATATATATGGGGGGCACAAGCTCCAACTCGGTTTTACAGTGAAAACGGCAGGAACTTCAAACCGGCACTAGGAAAAAGACTGAGAAAGCAGAGTAAAAGTTTCTCCTGCAACCCGATCCATTTGGGCTAGATGAACGAACGTCTCTCCACATGCTCAGTTCTGAGAGATAAGTGTGTATGAAAGCCGTCCTTCACCTAACTTGTTGGGAACACAAATTTTATTTTCAGTTGCCAACTACACTCCATACATATATATGGGGAGGCAAAAGTTCCAAATCAGTTTTACAGTGAAAAATGCAGGAACTTCAAACCGACACTAGAAAACAGACTGAGAAAACAGAGTAAAAGTTTCTCCTGCAACCCGATCCATTTGGGCTAGATGAACGAACGTCTCTCCACATGCTCAGTTCTGAGAGATAAGTGTGTATGAAAGCCGTCCTTCACCTAACTTGTTGGGAACACAAATTTTCTTTTCAGTTGCCAACTACACTCCATACATATATATGGGGAGGCAAAAGTTCCATCTCAGTTTTACAGTGAAAAATGCAGGAACTTCAAACCGACACTAGAAAACAGACTGAGAATCCAGAGTAAATGTTTCTCCTGCAACCCGTTCACTTTGTGCTAGATGAAAGAAAGACTCTCCACATGCTCAGTTCTGAGAGATAAGTGTGTGTGAAAGCCGTCCTTCACCAAGCTTGTTGGGAACACAAAGTTTCTTTTCAGTTGCCAACAACACTCCATACATATATAAGGGGAGGCACAAGCTCCAACTCGGATTTACAGTGAAAACTGCAGGAACTTCAAACTGGCACTAGGAAACAGACTGAGAAACCAGAGTAATTGTTTCTCCTGCAACCCGTTCCCTTTGTGCTAGATAAACGAACGTCTCTCCACATGCTCTGTTCTGAGAGATAAGAGTGTGTGAAAACCGTACTTCACCTAGCTTGTTGGGAACACAAAGTTTCTATTAAGTTGCCAACTACACTCCATAAGTATATATGGGGAGGCACAATCTCCAACTCGATTTTACAGTGAAAACTGCAGGAAATTGAAACCGGCAGTAGGAAACAGACTGAGAAACCAGAGTAATAGTTTCTCCTCAAACCATTCAGTTTGTGCTAGTTGAACGATCGTCTGTCCACATGATCATTTCTGAGAGATAAGTGTGTGTGAAAGCCGTCCTTCACCTAGCTTGTTGGGAACACAAAGTTTCTTTTCAGTTGCCAAATACACTCCGTATATATATATGGGGATGCACAATCTCCAACTCGATTTTACAGTGAAAACTGCAGGAACTTCAAACCGGCACTAGGAAACAGACTGAGAAACCAGAGTAACAGTTTCCCCTGCAACCCGATCCATTTGGGCTAGATGAACGAACGTCTCTCCACATGCTCAGTTCTGAGAGATAAGTGTGTGTGAAAGCCGTCCTTAAACTAGCTTGTTGGGAACACAAAGTTTCTTTTCAGTTGCCAACTACACTCCATACATATATATGGGGAGGCACAATCTCCAACTCGATTTTACAGTGAAAACTGCAGGAAATTGGAACCGGCACTAGGAAACAGACTGAGAAACCAGAGTAAAAGTTTCTCCTGCAACCCGTTCTCTTTGTGCTAGATGAAAGATCGTCTCTCCACATGCAAAGATCTGAGAGATAAGTGTGTTTGAAAGCCGTCCTTAACCTAGCTTGTTGGGAACACAAAGTTTCTTTTAAGTTGCCAACTACACTCCATACATATATATATTGAGGCAAAAGCTCAAATCTTTTTTAAAGTGAAAACTGCAGGAAGGTCAAATGGGATCTAGAAAAAAGTCTGAGAAACCAGAGTAAAAGTTTCTCCTGCAACCCAATCCCACTGTTCTAGATGAACGAACGTCTGTCCACATGCTTAGTTTGAGAGATATGTGTGTGTGAAAGCCGTACTTCACCTAGCTTGTTAGGAACACAAAGTTTCTTTTCAGGTTCAAAATACAATCCATAAATATATATGGGGGGGCACAAGATCCAAATCGGTTTTACAATGAAAACTGCAGGAACTTCAAACCGGCACTAGGAAACAGACTGGGAAACCAGAGTAAAAGTTTCCCCTGCAACCCCATCCATTTGGGCTAGATGAACGAACGTCTCTCCACATGCTCAGTTCTGAGAGATAAGAGTGTGTGAAAACCGTACTTCACCTAGCTTGTTGGGAACACAAAGTTTCTATTAAGTTGCCAACTACACTCCATAAGTATATATGGGGAGGCACAATCTCCAACTCGATTTTACAGTGAAAACTGCAGGAAATTGAAACCGGCACTAGGAAACAGACTGAGAAACCAGAGTAATAGTTTCTCCTGCAAACCATTCAGTTTGTGCTAGATGAACGAACGTCTGTCCACATGATCATTTCTGAGAGATAAGTGTGTGTGAAAGCCGTCCTTCACCTAGCTTGTTGGGAACACATAGTTTCTTTTCAGTTGCCAAATACACTCCGTATATATATATGGGGATGCACAATCTCCAACTCGATTTTACAGTGAAAACTGCAGGAACATTAAACCGGCACTAGGAAACAGACTGAGAAACCAAATTAAAAGATTCTACTGCAACACGTTCCCTTTGTGCTAGATGAAAGAACGTTTCAACACATGCTCAGTTCTGAGAGATAAGTGTGTGTGAAAGCCGTCCTTCCCATAGCTTGTTGGGAACACAAAGTTACTTTTCAGGTTCCAACTACAATACATACATATATATGGGGGGCACAAGCTCCAACTCGGTTTTACAGTGAAAACGGCAGGAACTTCAAACCGGCACTAGGAAACAGACTGAGAATCCAGATTAAAAGATTCTCCTCCAAACCGTTCCCTTTGTGCTAGATGAACGATCGTCTCTCCACATGCTCAGTTCTGAGAGATAAGTGTGTGTGAACGCCGTCCTTAAGGTAGCTTGTTGGGAACACAAAGTTTCTTATCAGTTGCAACTACACTCCAAACATATATATTTGGAGGCACAAGCTCCAACTGGTTTTTGAAGTGAAAACTGCAGGAAATTGAAACCGGCACTAGGAAACAGACTTAGAAACCAGAGTAAAAATTTCTCCTGCAACCCGTACCCTTTGAGCTAGATGAACGAAAGTCTCTCCACATGCTCAGTTCTGAGAGATAATTGTGTGTAAATGCCGTCCTTCACCTAGCTTGTTGGGAACACAAAGTTTCTTTTCATTTGCCAACTACACTCCATACATACATATGGGGAGGCACAATCTCCAACTCGGTTTACAGCGAAAACTGCAGGAATTTCAAACCGGCCCTAGGAAACAGACTGAGAAACCAGATTAAAAGATTCTCCTGCAACCCGTTCCCTTTGTGCTAGATGAACGAACGTCTTTCCACATGCTCAGTTCTGAGAGATAAATGTGTGTGAAAGCCGTCCTTCACCTAGCTTGTTGGGAACACAAAGTTTCTTTTCATTTGCCAACAACACTCCATACATATATATGGGGAGGCACAAGCTCCAAATCGTTTTTACAGTGAAAACTGCAGGAACTTCAAACCGGCACTAGGAAACAGACTGAGAACCAGAGAAAAAGTTTCTCCTGCAACCCGTTCCGTTTGTGCTAGATGAAGGAAAGTCTCTCCACATGCTATGTTCTGAGAGATAAGTGTGTGTGAAAGCCGTCCTTCAACTATCTTGTTGGGAACACAAAGTTTCTTTTCAGTTACCAACTACACTCCATAAATATATATGGGGAGGCACAATCTCCAACTCGGTTTTACAGTGAAAACTGCAGGAACTTCAAACCGTCACTAGGAAACAGACTGAGAAACCAAATTAAAAGATTCTACTGCAACACGTTCCCTTTGTGCTAGATGAAAGAACGTTTCAACACATGCTCAGTTCTGAGAGATAAGTGTGTGTGAAAGCCGTCCTTCCCATAGCTTGTTGGGAACACAAAGTTACTTTTCAGGTTCCAACTACAATACATACATATATATGGGGGGCACAAGCTCCAACTCGGTTTTACAGTGAAAACGGCAGGAACTTCAAACCGGCACTAGGAAACAGACTGAGAATCCAGATTAAAAGATTCTCCTCCAAACCGTTCCCTTTGTGCTAGATGAACGATCGTCTCTCCACATGCTCAGTTCTGAGAGTTAAGTGTGTGTGAACGCCGTCCTTAAGGTAGCTTGTTGGGAACACAAAGTTTCTTATCAGTTGCAACTACACTCCAAACATATATATTTGGAGGCACAAGCTCCAACTGGTTTTTGAAGTGAAAACTGCAGGAAATTGAAACCGGCACTAGGAAACAGACTTATAAACCAGAGTAAAAATTTCTCCTGCAACCCGTACCCTTTGAGCTAGATGAACGAAAGTCTCTCCACATGCTCAGTTCTGAGAGATAATTGTGTGTGAATGCCGTCCTTCACCTAGCTTGTTGGGAACACAAAGTTTCTTTTCATTTGCCAACTACACTCCATACATACATATGGGGAGGCACAAGCTCCAACTCGGTTTACAGCGAAAACTGCAGGAATTTCAAACCGGCCCTAGGAAACAGACTGAGAAACCAGATTAAAAGATTCTCCTGCAACCCGTTCCCTTTGTGCTAGATGAACGAACGTCTTTCCACATGCTCAGTTCTGAGAGATAAATGTGTGTGAAAGCCGTCCTTCACCTAGCTTGTTGGGAACACAAAGTTATTTTCAGTTGCCAACTACACACCATACATATACATGGGGAGGCACAAGCTCCAAATCGGTTTTAAAGTGAAAACTGCAGGAACTTCAAAAAGGCACTAGGAAACAGACTGAGAAACTAGATTAAAAGTTCTGACTGCAACACAATCCCTTTGAGCTAGATGAACGAAAGTCTCTCCACATGCTCAGTTCTGAGAGATAAGTGTGTGTGAAAGCCGTCCTTCACCTAGCTTGTTGGGAACACAAAGTTTCTTTTCATTTGCCAACTACACTCCATACATACATATGGGGAGGCACAAGCTCCAACTCGGTTTTACAGTGAAAACTGCAGGAACTTCAAACCGGCACTAGGAAACAGACTGAGAAACCAGAGTAAAAGTTTCTCCTGCAACCCGTTCCCTTTGTGCTAGATGAACGAACGTCTCTCCACATGCTCAGTTCTGAGAGATAAGTGTGTTTGAAAGCCGTCCTTCACCTAGCTTGTTGGGAACACAAAGTTTCTTTTCAGTTGCCAACTACACTCCATACATATATATGGGGAGGCACAATCTCCAACTCGGTTTTACAGTGAAAACTGCAGGAAACTCAAATAGGCACTAGGAAACAGACTGAGAAACCAGAGTAAAAGATTCTCCAGCAACACGTTCCCTTTGGGCTAGATGAACGAAGGTCTCTCCACATGCTCAGTTCTGAGACATAATTGTGTGTGAAAGCCGTACTTCACATAGCTTGTTGGGAACACAAAGTTACTTTTAAGTTTCCAACTACACTCCATACATATATATGAGGAGGCACAAGCTCCAACTCGGTTTTACAGTGAAAATTGCAGGAACTTCAAACCGGCACTAGGAAAAAGACTGAGAATAGAGATTAAAAGATTCTCCTGCAACCCGTTCCATTTGTGCTAGATGAACGAACGTCTTTCCACATGCTCAGTTCTGAGAGATAAATGTGTGTGAAAGCCGTCCTTCACCTAGCTTGTTGGGAACACAAAGTTTCTTTTCAGTTGCCAACTACACTCAATACATATATATGGGGAGGCACAAGCTCCAACTCGGTTTTACAGTGAAAACTGCAGGAACTTCAAACCGGCACTAGGAAACAGACTGAGAAACCAGAGTAAAAGTTTCTCCTGCAACCCGTTCCGTTTGTGCTAAATGAACGAACGTCTCTCCACATGCTAAGTTCTGAGAGAGAAGTGTGTGTGAAAGACGTCCTTCAACTAGCTTGTTGGGAACAAAAAGTTTCTTTTCAGTTGCCAACTACACTCCATACATATATATGGGGAGGCACAACCTCCAACTCGGTTTTACAGTGAAAACTGCAGGAACGAGAAAAAACCGGAACTAGGATAAGGTATGAGAAACCATAGAAAAATATCTCCTGCAACCCATTCCCTCTGTGCTAGATGAATGAACGTCTCTCCACATGCTCAGTTCTGAGAGATAAGTGTGTGTGAAAGCCGTCCTTCACCTAGCATGTTAGGAACACATAGTTTCTTTACAGTTTCCAACTACACTCCATAAATATATATGGGGAGGCACAAGCTCCAAATCTGTTTTACAGTGAAAACTGCAGGAAATTCAAACCGGCATTAGGAAACAGACTGAGAAACTTGAGTAAAAGTTTCTCCGGCAACCCGTTCCCTTTGGGCTAGATGAAAGAACGTCCCTCCACATGCTCAGTTCTGAGAGATATGTGTGTGTGAAAGCCGTCCTTCATCTAGCTTGTTTGGAACAGAAAGCTACTTTTCAGTATAAAACTACAATTCATACATATATATGGGAGGGACAAGCAACAACTCGGTTTTACAGTGAAAACTGCAGGAACTTCAAACCGGCACTAGGAAACAGACTGAGAAACCACAGTAAAAGTTTCTCCTGCAACCCGTTCCCTTTGTGCTAGATGAACGAACGTCTCTCCACATGCTCAGTTCGGAGAGAGAAGTGTGTGTGAAAGCCGTCCTTGACCTAGCTTGTTGGGAACACAAAGTTTCTTTTCAGTTGCCAACTCCACTCCTTACATATATATGGGGAGGCACAACCTCCAACTCGGTTTTACAGTGAAAACTGCAGGAACTTCAAACCGGCACTAGGAAACAGACTGAGAAACCAGAGTAAAAGTTTCTCCTGCAACCCGTTCCCTTTGTGCTAGATGAACGAACGTCTCTCCACATGCTCAGTTCGGAGAGAGAAGTGTGTGTGAAAGCCGTCCTTCACCTAGCTTGTTGGGAACACAAAGTTTCTTTTCAGTTGCCAACTACACTCCATACATATATATGGGGAGGCACAAGCTCCAACTCGGTTTTACAGTGAAAACTGCAGGAACTTCAAACCGGCACTAGGAAACAGACTGAGAAACCAGAGTAAAAGTTTCTCCTGCAACCCGTTCCCTTTGTGCTAGATGAACGAACGTCTCTCCACATGCTCAGTTCTGAGAGATAAGTGTGTGTGAAAGCCGTCCTTCACCTAGCTTGTTGGGAACACAAAGTTTCTTTTCAGTTGCCAACTACACTGCATACATATATATGGGGAGGCACAAGCTCCAACGAGGTTTTACAGTGAAAACTGCAGGAAATTCAAATCGGCACTAGGAAACAGACTGAAAAACCAGAGTAAAAGTTTCTCCTGCAAACCGTTCCCTTTGTGCTAGATGAACGAACGTCTCTCCACATGCTCAGTTCTGAGAGATAAGTGTGTGTGAAAGCCGTCCTTCAGCTAGCTTGTTGGGAACACAAAGTTTCTTTTCATTTGCCAACTACACTCCATACATATATATGGGGAGGCACAATCTCCAACTCGGTTTTACAGTGAAAACTGCAGGAACTTCAAACCGGCACTAGGAAACAGACTGAGAAACCAGAGTAATAGTTTCTCCTGCAAACCATTCAGTTTGTGCTAGATAAACGAACGTCTGTCCACATGATCTTTTCTGAGAGAGAAGTGTGTGTGAAAGCCGTCCTTCACAAAGCTTTTTGGGAACACAAAGTTTCTTTTCAGTTGCCAAATACACTCCGTATATATATACGGGGATGCACAATCTCCAACTCGATTTTACAGTGAAAACTGCAGTAACTTTAAACCGGCACTAGAAAACAGACTGAGAAACCAAATTAAAAGATTCTCCTGCAACACGTTCCATTTGTGCTAGATGAAAGAACGTTTCTAAACATGCTCAGTTCTGAGAGATAAGTGTGTGTGAAAGCCGTCCTTCACCTAGCTTGTTGGGAACACAAAGTTTCTTTTAAGTTGACAACTACACTCCATACATATATATGGGGAGGCAAAAGCTCCAAATCGGTTTTACAGTGAAAACTGCAGGAACTTCAAACCGGCACTAGGAAACAGACTGAGAAACCAGATTAAAAGATTCTCCTGCAACACGTTCCATTTGTGCTAGATGAAAGAACGTTTCAACACATGCTCAGTTCTGAGAGATAAGTGTGTGTGAAAGCCGTCCTTAACCTAGCTTGTTGGGAACACAAAGTTACTTTTCAGTTTCCAACTACAATACATTCATATATATGGGGGGCACAAGCTCCAACTCGGTTTTACAGTGAAAACGGCAGGAACTTCAAACTGGCACTAGGAAACAGACTGAGAAAACAGAGTAAAAGTTTCTCCTGCAACCCGATCCATTTGGGCTAGATGAACGAACGTCTCTCCACATGCTCAGTTCTGAGAGATAAGTGTGTATGAAAGCCGTCCTTCACCTAACTTGTTGGGAACACAAATTTTCTTTTCAGTTGCCAACTACACTCCATACATATACATGGGGAGGCAAAAGTTCCAAATCAGTTTTAAAGTGAAAAATGCAGGAACTTCAAACCGACACTAGAAAACAGACTGAGATTCGAGAGTAAATGTTTCCCCTGAACCCGTTCCCTTTGTGCTAGATGAACGAAAGACTCTCCACCTGCTCAGTTCTGAGAGAAAAGTGTGTGTGAAAGCCGTCCTTCACCAAGCTTGTTGGGAACACAAAGTTTCTTTTCAGTTGCCAACAACACTCCATAAATATATAAGGGGAGGCACAAGCTCCAACTCGGTTTTACAGTGAAAACTGCAGGAACTTTAAACCGGCACTAGGAAACAGACTGAGAAACCAAATTAAAAGATTCTCCTGCAACACGTTCCCTTTGTGCTAGATGAAAGAACGTTTCAACACATGCTCAGTTCTGAGAGATAAGTGTGTGTGAAAGCCGTCCTTTCCCTAGCTTGTTGGGAACACAAAGTTACTTTTCAGTTTCCAACTACAATACATACATATATATGGGGAGGCACAAGCTCCAACTCGGTTTTACAGTGAAAACGGCAGGAACTTCAAACCGGCACTAGGAAACAGACTGAGAAACCAGAGTAAAAGTTTCCCCTGCAAACCGATCCATTTGGGCTAGATGAACGAATGTCTCTCCACATGCTCAGATCTGAGAGATAAGTGTGTGTGAAAGCCGTCCTTCACCTAGCTTGTTGGGAGCACAAAGTTTCTTTTCAGTTGTCAACTACACTCCATACATATATATGGGGAGGCACAAGCTCCAAATCCTTTTTACAGTGAAAACTGCAGGAACTTCAAACCGGCACTAGGAAACAGACTGAGAAACCAGAGAAAAAGTTTCTCCTGCAACCCGTTCCGTTTGTGCTAGATGAAGGATAGTCTCTCCACATGCTAAGTTCTGAGAGATAAGTGTGGGTGAAAGCCGTCCTTCAACTAGCTTGTTGGGAACACAAAGTTTCTTTTCTGTTGCCAACTACACTCCATACATATATATGGGGAGGCACAATCTCCAACTCCTTTTTACAGTGAAAACTGCAGGAACTTCAAACCGGCACTAGGAAACAGACTGAGAAACCAGAGAAATAGTTTCTCCTGCAAACCATTCAGTTTGTGCTAGATGAACGATCGTCTGTCCACATGGTCATTTCTGAGAGATAAGTGTGTGTGAAAGCCGTCCTTCACCTAGCTTGTTGGGAACACAAAGTTACTTTTCAGTTTCCAACTACAATACATACATATATATGGGGGGCACAAGCTCCAACTCGGTTTTACAGTGAAAACGGCAGGAACTTCAAACCGGCACTAGGAAACAGACTGAGAAAACAGAGTAAAAGTTTCTCCTGCAACCCGATCCATTTGGGCTAGATGAACGAACGTCTCTCCACATGCTCAGTTCTGAGAGATAAGTGTGTATGAAAGCCGTCCTTCACCTAACTTGTTGGGAACACAAATTTTATTTTCAGTTGCCAACTACACTCCATACATATATATGGGGAGGCAAAAGTTCCAAATCAGTTTTACAGTGAAAAATGCAGGAACTTCAAACCGACACTAGAAAACAGACTGAGAAAACAGAGTAAAAGTTTCTCCTGCAACCCGATCCATTTGGGCTAGATGAACGAACGTCTCTCCACATGCTCAGTTCTGAGAGATAAGTGTGTAGGAAAGCCGTCCTTCACCTAACTTGTTGGGAACACAAATTTTCTTTTCAGTTGCCAACAACACTCCATACATATATATGGGGAGGCAAAAGTTCCATCTCAGTTTTACAGTGAAAAATGCAGGAACTTCAAACCGACACTAGAAAACAGACTGAGAATCCAGAGTAAATGTTTCTCCTGCAACCCGTTCACTTTGTGCTAGATGAAAGAAAGACTCTCCACATGCTCAGTTCTGAGAGATAAGTGTGTGTGAAAGCCGTCCTTCACCAAGCTTGTTGGGAACACAAAGTTTCTTTTCAGTTGCCAACAACACTCCATACATATATAAGGGGAGGCACAAGCTCCAACTCGGATTTACAGTGAAAACTGCAGGAACTTCAAACTGGCACTAGGAAACAGACTGAGAAACCAGAGTAATTGTTTCTCCTGCAACCCGTTCCCTTTGTGCTAGATGAACGAACGTCTCTCCACATGCTCTGTTCTGAGAGATAAGAGTGTGTGAAAACCGTACTTCACCTAGCTTGTTGGGAACACAAAGTTTCTATTAAGTTGCCAACTACACTCCATAAGTATATATGGGGAGGCACAATCTCCAACTCGATTTTACAGTGAAAACTGCAGGAAATTGAAACCGGCACTAGGAAACAGACTGAGAAACCAGAGTAATAGTTTCTCCTGCAAACCATTCAGTTTGTGCTAGATGAACGATCGTCTGTCCACATGATCATTTCTGAGAGATAAGTGTGTGTGAAAGCCGTCCTTCACCTAGCTTGTTGGGAACACAAAGTTTCTTTTCAGTTGCCAAATACACTCCGTATATATATATGGGGATGCACAATCTCCAACTCGATTTTACAGTGAAAACTGCAGGAACTTCAAACCGGCACTAGGAAACAGACTGAGAAACCAGAGTAACAGTTTCCCCTGCAACCCGATCCATTTGGGCTAGATGAACGAACGTCTCTCCACATGCTCAGTTCTGAGAGATAAGTGTGTGTGAAAGCCGTCCTTAAACTAGCTTGTTGGGAACACAAAGTTTCTTTTCAGTTGCCAACTACACTCCATACATATATATGGGGAGGCACAATCTCCAACTCGATTTTACAGTGAAAACTGCAGGAAATTGGAACCGGCACTAGGAAACAGACTGAGAAACCAGAGTAAAAGTTTCTCCTGCAACCCGTTCTCTTTGTGCTAGATGAAAGATCGTCTCTCCACATGCAAAGATCTGAGAGATAAGTGTGTTTGAAAGCCGTCCTTAACCTAGCTTGTTGGGAACACAAAGTTTCTTTTCAGTTGCCAACTACACTCCATACATATATATATTGAGGCAAAAGCTCAAATCTTTTTTAAAGTGAAAACTGCAGGAAGGTCAAATGGGATCTAGAAAAAAGTCTGAGAAACCAGAGTAAAAGTTTCTCCTGCAACCCAATCCCACTGTTCTAGATGAACGAACGTCTGTCCACATGCTTAGTTTGAGAGATATGTGTGTGTGAAAGCCGTACTTCACCTAGCTTGTTAGGAACACAAAGTTTCTTTTCAGGTTCAAAATACAATCCATAAATATATATGGGGGGGCACAAGATCCAAATCGGTTTTACAATGAAAACTGCAGGAACTTCAAACCGGCACTAGGAAACAGACTGAGAAACCAGAGTAACAGTTTCCCCTGCAACCCGATCCATTTGGGCTAGATGAACGAACGTCTCTCCACATGCTCAGTTCTGAGAGATAAGAGTGTGTGAAAACCGTACTTCACCTAGCTTGTTGGGAACACAAAGTTTCTATTAAGTTGCCAACTACACTCCATAAGTATATATGGGGAGGCACAATCTCCAACTCGATTTTACAGTGAAAACTGAAGGAAATTTAAACCGGCACTAGGAAACAGACTGAGAAACCAGAGTAATAGTTTCTCCTGCAAACCATTCAGTTTGTGCTAGATGAACGAACGTCTGTCCACATGATCATTTCTGAGAGATAAGTGTGTGTGAAAGCCGTCCTTCACCTAGCTTGTTGGGAACACATAGTTTCTTTTCAGTTGCCAAATACACTCCGTATATATATATGGGGACGCACAATCTCCAACTCGATTTTACAGTGAAAACTGCAGGAACTTTAAACCGGCACTAGGAAACAGACTGAGAAACCAAATTAAAAGATTCTACTGCAACACGTTCCCTTTGTGCTAGATGAAAGAACGTTTAAACACATGCTCAGTTCTGAGAGATAAGTGTGTGTGAAAGCCGTCCTTCCCATAGCTTGTTGGGAACACAAAGTTACTTTTCAGGTTCCAACTACAATACATACATATATATGGGGGGCACAAGCTCCAACTCGGTTTTACAGTGAAAACGGCAGGAACTTCAAACCGGCACTAGGAAACAGACTTAGAAACCAGAGTAAAAGTTTCCCCTGCAAACCGATCCATTTGGGCTAGATGAACGAATGTCTCTCCACATGCTCAGATCTGAGAGATAAGTGTGTGTGAAAGCCGTCCTTCACCTAGCTTGTTGGGAGCACAAAGTTTCTTTTAAGTTGCCAACTACACTCCATACATATATATGGGGAGGCACAAGTTCCAAATCGTTTTTACAGTGAAAACTACAGGAACTTCAAACCGGCACTAGGAAACAGACTGAGAAACCAGAGAAAAAGTTTCTCCTGCAACCCGTTCCGTTTGTGCAAGATGAAGGATAGTCTCTCCACATGCTAAGTTCTGAGAGATAAGTGTGTGTGAAAGCCGTCCTTCAACTAGCTTGTTGGGAACACAAAGTTTCATTTCTGTTGCCAACTACACTCCATACATATATATGGGGAGGCACAATCTCCAACTCGTTTTTGCAGTGAAAACTGCAGGAACTTCAAACCGGCACTAGGAAACAGACTGAGAAACCAGAGTAATAGTTTCTCTTGCAAACCATTCAGTTTGTGCTAGATGAACGAACGTCTGTCCAGATGGTCATTTCTGAGAGATAAGTGTGTGTGAAAGCCGTCCTTAACCTAGCTTGTTGGGAACACAAAGTTAGTTTTCAGTTTCCAACTACAATACATACATATATAAGGGGGGCAAAAGCTCCAACTCGGTTTTACAGTGAAAACTGCAGGAACTTGAAACTGGCACTAGGAAACAGACTGCGAAACCAGAGTAATTGTTTCTCCTGCAACCCGTTCCCTTTGTGCTAGATGAACGAACGTCTCCACACATGCTCAGTTCTGAGAGATAAGAGTGTGTGAAAACCGTACTTCACCTAGCTTGTTGGGAACACAAAGTTTCTATTAAGTTGCCAACTACACTCCATAAGTATATATGGGGAGGCACAATCTCCAACTCGATTTTACAGTGAAAACTGCAGGAAATTGAAACCGGCACTAGGAAACAGACTGAGAAACCAGAGTAAAAGTTTCTCCTGCAACCCGTTCTCTTTGTGCTAGATGAAAGATCGTCTCTCCACATGCAAAGATCTGAGAGATAAGTGTGTTTGAAAGCCGTCCTTAACCTAGCTTGTTGGGAACACAAAGTTTCTTTTAAGTTGCCAACTACACTCCATACATATATATATTGAGGCAAAAGCTCAAATCTTTTTTAAAGTGAAAACTGCAGGAAGGTCAAAAGGGATCTAGGAAAAAGTCTGAGAAACCAGAGTAAAAGTTCTTCCTGCAACCCATTACCACTCTGCTAGATGAACGAACGTCTGTCCACATGCTCAGTTCTGAGAGATATTTGTGTGTGAAAGCCGTCCTTCACCTAGCTTGTTAGGAACACAAAGTTTCTTTTCAGGTTCAAGATACAATCCATAAATATATATGGGGGGGCACAAGCTCCAAATCGGTTTTACAGTGAAAACTGCAGGAAATTCAAACAGGCACTAGGAAACAGACTGAGAAACTAGAGGAAGAGTATCTCCTGCAAACCGTTCCCTACGTGCTAGATGAACGAACGTCTCTCCACATGCTCAGTTCTGAGAGATAAGTGAGTGTGAAAGCCGCCCTTCATCTAGCTTGTTGGGAACACAAAGTTTCTTAGAAGTTGCCAACTACACTCCATACATATATATGGGGAGGCATAAGCTCCCAATCGGTTTTACAGTGAAAACTGCAGGAACTTCAAACCGGCACTAGGAAACAGACTGAGAAACCAGAGTAACAGTTTCCCCTGCAAACCGTTACATTTGTTCTAGATGAACGAACGTCTCTCCACATGCTCAGTTCTGAGAGATATGTGTGTGTGAACGCCGTCCTTAACGTAGCTTGTTGGGAACACAAAGTTTCCTTTCAGTTGCCAACTACACTCCATAAATATATATTTGGAGGCACAAGCTCCAAATCGTTTTTGAAGTGAAAACTGCAGGAAATTGAAACCGGCACTAGGAAACAGACTGAGAAACCAGAGTAAAAGTTTCTACTGCAACCCGTTCCCTTTGTGCTAGATGAACGATCGTATCTCCACATGCTCAGTACTGAGAGGAAAGTGTGTGTGAAAGCCGTCCTTCACCTAGATTGTTGGGAACACTAAGTTACTTTACAATAGCGAACTACACTCCATAAATATATATGGGGAGGCACAAGCTCCAACTCGGTTTTACAGTGAAACCAGCAGGAACTTCAAACCGGCACTAGGAAACAGAATGAGAAACCAGAGTAAAAGTTTCTCCTTCAACCCGTTCCCTTTGTGCTAGATGAACGAAAGTGTCTCCGCATGATCAGTTCTGAGAGATAAGTGTGTGTGATCACCGTCCTTAACGTAGCTTTTTGGGAACACAAAGTTTCTTTTCAGTTACCAACTACACTCCATACATATATATATGGAGGCACAAGCTCCAACACGGTTTTACAGTGAAAACTGCAGGAACTTCAAACCGGCACTAGGAAACAGACTGAGAAACCAGAGTAAAAGTTTCTCCTGCAACACGTTCCCATTGGGCTAGATGAACGAAAGTCTCTCGACATGCTCAGTTCTGAGAGATAAGTGTGTGTGAAAGCCGTCCTTCACATAACTTGTTGGGAACACAAAGTTACTTTTCAATTTCCAACTACAATACATATATATATATGGGGGGCACAAGCTCCAACTCGGTTTAACAGTGAAAACGGCAGGAAATTCAAACCGGAACTAGGAAAAAGACTGAGAAACCAGAGTAAAAGTTTATCCTGCAAACCGATCCATTTGGGCTAGATGAACGAACGTCTCTCCACATGCTCAGTTATTAGAGATAAGTGTGTATGAAAGCCGTCCTTCACCTAACTTGTTGGGAACACAAAGTTTCTTTTCAGGTGCCAACTACACTCCATACATATAAATGGGGAGGCAAAAGTTCCAAATAAGTTTTACAGTGAAAAATGCAGGAACTTCAAACCGGCACTAGAAAACAGACTGAGAAACCAGAGTAAATGTTTCTCCTGCAACAAGTTCCCTTTGTGCTAGATGAACGAACGTCTCTCCACATGCACTGTTCTGAGAGATAAGTGTGTTTGAAAGCCGACCTTAACCTACCTTGTTGGGAACACAAAGTTTCTTTTCAGTTGCCAACTACACTCCATACATATATATTTGGAGGCACAAGCTCCAAATCATTTTTAAAGTGAAAACTGCAGGAACGTCAAACGGGAACTTGGAAAAAGTCTGAGAAACCAGAGTAAAAGTTTCTCCTGCAACCCGTTCCCTTTGTGCTTGATGAACGAACGTCTCTCCACATGCTCAGTTCGGAGAGAGAAGTGTGTGTGAAAGCCGTCCTTCACCTAGCTTGTTGGGAACACAAAGTTTCTTTTCAGTTGCCAACTACACTCCATACATATATATGGGGAGGCACAATCTCCAACTCGATTTTACAGTGAAAACTGCAGGAAATTGGAACCGGCACTAGGAAACAGACTGAGAAACCAGAGTAAAAGTTTCTCCTGCAACCCGTTCCGTTTGTGCTAAATGAACGAACGTCTCTCCACATGCTAAGTTCTGAGAGAGAAGTGTGTGTGAAAGACGTCCTTCAACTAGCTTGTTGGGAACAAAAAGTTTCTTTTCAGTTGCCAACTACACTCCATACATATATATGGGGAGGCACAACCTCCAACTCGGTTTTACAGTGAAAACTGCAGGAACGAGAAAAAACCGGAACTAGGATAAGGTATGAGAAACCATAGAAAAATATCTCCTGCAACCCATTCCCTCTGTGCTAGATGAATGAACGTCTCTCCACATGCTCAGTTCTGAGAGATAAGTGTGTGTGAAAGCCGTCCTTCACCTAGCATGTTAGGAACACATAGTTTCTTTACAGTTTCCAACTACACTCCATAAATATATATGGGGAGGCACAAGCTCCAAATCTGTTTTACAGTGAAAACTGCAGGAAATTCAAACCGGCATTAGGAAACAGACTGAGAAACTTGAGTAAAAGTTTCTCCGGCAACCCGTTCCCTTTGGGCTAGATGAAAGAACGTCCCTCCACATGCTCAGTTCTGAGAGATATGTGTGTGTGAAAGCCGTCCTTCATCTAGCTTGTTTGGAACAGAAAGCTACTTTTCAGTATAAAACTACAATTCATACATATATATGGGAGGGACAAGCAACAACTCGGTTTTACAGTGAAAACTGCAGGAACTTCAAACCGGCACTAGGAAACAGACTGAGAAACCACAGTAAAAGTTTCTCCTGCAACCCGTTCCCTTTGTGCTAGATGAACGAACGTCTCTCCACATGCTCAGTTCGGAGAGAGAAGTGTGTGTGAAAGCCGTCCTTGACCTAGCTTGTTGGGAACACAAAGTTTCTTTTCAGTTGCCAACTCCACTCCTTACATATATATGGGGAGGCACAACCTCCAACTCGGTTTTACAGTGAAAACTGCAGGAACTTCAAACCGGCACTAGGAAACAGACTGAGAAACCAGAGTAAAAGTTTCTCCTGCAACCCGTTCCCTTTGTGCTAGATGAACGAACGTCTCTCCACATGCTCAGTTCGGAGAGAGAAGTGTGTGTGAAAGCCGTCCTTCACCTAGCTTGTTGGGAACACAAAGTTTCTTTTCAGTTGCCAACTCCACTCCATACATATATATGGGGAGGCACAAGCTCCAACTCGGTTTTACAGTGAAAACTGCAGGAACTTCAAACCGGCACTAGGAAACAGACTGAGAAACCAGAGTAAAAGTTTCTCCTGCAACCCGTTCCCTTTGTGCTAGATGAACGAACGTCTCTCCACATGCTCAGTTCTGAGAGATAAGTGTGTGTGAAAGCCGTCCTTCACCTAGCTTGTTGGGAACACAAAGTTTCTTTTCAGTTGCCAACTACACTGCATACATATATATGGGGAGGCACAAGCTCCAACGAGGTTTTACAGTGAAAACTGCAGGAAATTCAAATCGGCACTAGGAAACAGACTGAGAAACCAGAGTAAAAGTTTCTCCTGCAACCCGTTCCCTTTGTGCTAGATGAACGAAGGTCTCTCCACATGCTCAGTTCTGAGAGATAAGTGTGTGTGAAAGCCGTCCTTCAGCTAGCTTGTTGGGAACACAAAGTTTCTTTTCATTTGCCAACTACACTCCATACATATATATGGGGAGGCACAATCTCCAACTCGGTTTTACAGTGAAAACTGCAGGAACTTCAAACCGGCACTAGGAAACAGACTGAGAAACCAGAGTAATAGTTTCTCCTGCAAACCATTCAGTTTGTGCTAGATAAACGAACGTCTGTCCACATGATCTTTTCTGAGAGAGAAGTGTGTGTGAAAGCCGTCCTTCACCAAGCTTTTTGGGAACACAAAGTTTCTTTTCAGTTGCCAAATACACTCCGTATATATATACGGGGATGCACAATCTCCAACTCGATTTTACAGTGAAAACTGCAGTAACTTTAAACCGGCACTAGAAAACAGACTGAGAAACCAAATTAAAAGATTCTCCTGCAACACGTTCCATTTGTGCTAGATGAAAGAACGTTTCTAAACATGCTCAGTTCTGAGAGATAAGTGTGTGTGAAAGCCGTCCTTCACCTAGCTTGTTGGGAACACAAAGTTTCTTTTAAGTTGACAACTACACTCCATACATATATATGGGGAGGCAAAAGCTCCAAATCGGTTTTACAGTGAAAACTGCAGGAACTTCAAACCGGCACTAGGAAACAGACTGAGAAACCAGATTAAAAGATTCTCCTGCAACACGTTCCATTTGTGCTAGATGAAAGAACGTTTCAACACATGCTCAGTTCTGAGAGATAAGTGTGTGTGAAAGCCGTCCTTAACCTAGCTTGTTGGGAACACAAAGTTACTTTTCAGTTTCCAACTACAATACATTCATATATATGGGGGGCACAAGCTCCAACTCGGTTTTACAGTGAAAACGGCAGGAACTTCAAACTGGCACTAGGAAACAGACTGAGAAAACAGAGTAAAAGTTTCTCCTGCAACCCGATCCATTTGGGCTAGATGAACGAACGTCTCTCCACATGCTCAGTTCTGAGAGATAAGTGTGTATGAAAGCCGTCCTTCACCTAACTTGTTGGGAACACAAATTTTCTTTTCAGTTGCCAACTACACTCCATACATATACATGGGGAGGCAAAAGTTCCAAATCAGTTTTACAGTGAAAAATGCAGGAACTTCAAACCGACACTAGAAAACAGACTGAGATTCGAGAGTAAATGTTTCCCCTGCAACCCGTTCCCTTTGTGCTAGATGAACGAAAGACTCTCCACCTGCTCAGTTCTGAGAGAAAAGTGTGTGTGAAAGCCGTCCTTCACCAAGCTTGTTGGGAACACAAAGTTTCTTTTCAGTTGCCAACAACACTCCATAAATATATAAGGGGAGGCACAAGCTCCAACTCGGTTTTACAGTGAAAACTGCAGGAACTTTAAACCGGCACTAGGAAACAGACTGAGAAACCAAATTAAAAGATTCTCCTGCAACACGTTCCCTTTGTGCTAGATGAAAGAACGTTTCAACACATGCTCAGTTCTGAGAGATAAGTGTGTGTGAAAGCCGTCCTTTCCCTAGCTTGTTGGGAACACAAAGTTACTTTTCAGTTTCCAACTACAATACATACATATATATGGGGAGGCACAAGCTCCAACTCGGTTTTACAGTGAAAACGGCAGGAACTTCAAACCGGCACTAGGAAACAGACTGAGAAACCAGAGTAAAAGTTTCCCCTGCAAACCGATCCATTTGGGCTAGATGAACGAATGTCTCTCCACATGCTCAGATCTGAGAGATAAGTGTGTGTGAAAGCCGTCCTTCACCTAGCTTGTTGGGAGCACAAAGTTTCTTTTCAGTTGTCAACTACACTCCATACATATATATGGGGAGGCACAAGCTCCAAATCCTTTTTACAGTGAAAACTGCAGGAACTTCAAACCGGCACTAGGAAACAGACTGAGAAACCAGAGAAAAAGTTTCTCCTGCAACCCGTTCCGTTTGTGCTAGATGAAGGATAGTCTCTCCACATGCTAAGTTCTGAGAGATAAGTGTGGGTGAAAGCCGTCCTTCAACTAGCTTGTTGGGAACACAAAGTTTCTTTTCTGTTGCCAACTACACTCCATACATATATATGGGGAGGCACAATCTCCAACTCCTTTTTACAGTGAAAACTGCAGGAACTTCAAACCGGCACTAGGAAACAGACTGAGAAACCAGAGTAATAGTTTCTCCTGCAAACCATTCAGTTTGTGCTAGATGAACGATCGTCTGTCCACATGGTCATTTCTGAGAGATAAGTGTGTGTGAAAGCCGTCCTTCACCTAGCTTGTTGGGAACACAAAGTTACTTTTCAGTTTCCAACTACAATACATACATATATATGGGGGGCACAAGCTCCAACTCGGTTTTACAGTGAAAACGGCAGGAACTTCAAACCGGCACTAGGAAACAGACTGAGAAAACAGAGTAAAAGTTTCTCCTGCAACCCGATCCATTTGGGCTAGATGAACGAACGTCTCTCCACATGCTCAGTTCTGAGAGATAAGTGTGTATGAAAGCCGTCCTTCACCTAACTTGTTGGGAACACAAATTTTATTTTCAGTTGCCAACTACACTCCATACATATATATGGGGAGGCAAAAGTTCCAAATCAGTTTTACAGTGAAAAATGCAGGAACTTCAAACCGACACTAGAAAACAGACTGAGAAAACAGAGTAAAAGTTTCTCCTGCAACCCGATCCATTTGGGCTAGATGAACGAACGTCTCTCCACATGCTCAGTTCTGAGAGATAAGTGTGTAGGAAAGCCGTCCTTCACCTAACTTGTTGGGAACACAAATTTTCTTTTCAGTTGCCAACAACACTCCATACATATATATGGGGAGGCAAAAGTTCCATCTCAGTTTTACAGTGAAAAATGCAGGAACTTCAAACCGACACTAGAAAACAGACTGAGAATCCAGAGTAAATGTTTCTCCTGCAACCCGTTCACTTTGTGCTAGATGAAAGAAAGACTCTCCACATGCTCAGTTCTGAGAGATAAGTGTGTGTGAAAGCCGTCCTTCACCAAGCTTGTTGGGAACACAAAGTTTCTTTTCAGTTGCCAACAACACTCCATACATATATAAGGGGAGGCACAAGCTCCAACTCGGATTTACAGTGAAAACTGCAGGAACTTCAAACTGGCACTAGGAAACAGACTGAGAAACCAGAGTAATTGTTTCTCCTGCAACCCGTTCCCTTTGTGCTAGATGAACGAACGTCTCTCCACATGCTCTGTTCTGAGAGATAAGAGTGTGTGAAAACCGTACTTCACCTAGCTTGTTGGGAACACAAAGTTTCTATTAAGTTGCCAACTACACTCCATAAGTATATATGGGGAGGCACAATCTCCAACTCGATTTTACAGTGAAAACTGCAGGAAATTGAAACCGGCACTAGGAAACAGACTGAGAAACCAGAGTAATAGTTTCTCCTGCAAACCATTCAGTTTGTGCTAGATGAACGATCGTCTGTCCACATGATCATTTCTGAGAGATAAGTGTGTGTGAAAGCCGTCCTTCACCTAGCTTGTTGGGAACACAAAGTTTCTTTTCAGTTGCCAAATACACTCCGTATATATATATGGGGATGCACAATCTCCAACTCGATTTTACAGTGAAAACTGCAGGAACTTCAAACCGGCACTAGGAAACAGACTGAGAAACCAGAGTAACAGTTTCCCCTGCAACCCGATCCATTTGGGCTAGATGAACGAACGTCTCTCCACATGCTCAGTTCTGAGAGATAAGTGTGTGTGAAAGCCGTCCTTAAACTAGCTTGTTGGGAACACAAAGTTTCTTTTCAGTTGCCAACTACACTCCATACATATATATGGGGAGGCACAATCTCCAACTCGATTTTACAGTGAAAACTGCAGGAAATTGGAACCGGCACTAGGAAACAGACTGAGAAACCAGAGTAAAAGTTTCTCCTGCAACCCGTTCTCTTTGTGCTAGATGAAAGATCGTCTCTCCACATGCAAAGATCTGAGAGATAAGTGTGTTTGAAAGCCGTCCTTAACCTAGCTTGTTGGGAACACAAAGTTTCTTTTCAGTTGCCAACTACACTCCATACATATATATATTGAGGCAAAAGCTCAAATCTTTTTTAAAGTGAAAACTGCAGGAAGGTCAAATGGGATCTAGAAAAAAGTCTGAGAAACCAGAGTAAAAGTTTCTCCTGCAACCCAATCCCACTGTTCTAGATGAACGAACGTCTGTCCACATGCTTAGTTTGAGAGATATGTGTGTGTGAAAGCCGTACTTCACCTAGCTTGTTAGGAACACAAAGTTTCTTTTCAGGTTCAAAATACAATCCATAAATATATATGGGGGGGCACAAGATCCAAATCGGTTTTACAATGAAAACTGCAGGAACTTCAAACCGGCACTAGGAAACAGACTGAGAAACCAGAGTAACAGTTTCCCCTGCAACCCGATCCATTTGGGCTAGATGAACGAACGTCTCTCCACATGCTCAGTTCTGAGAGATAAGAGTGTGTGAAAACCGTACTTCACCTAGCTTGTTGGGAACACAAAGTTTCTATTAAGTTGCCAACTACACTCCATAAGTATATATGGGGAGGCACAATCTCCAACTCGATTTTACAGTGAAAACTGCAGGAAATTTAAACCGGCACTAGGAAACAGACTGAGAAACCAGAGTAATAGTTTCTCCTGCAAACCATTCAGTTTGTGCTAGATGAACGAACGTCTGTCCACATGATCATTTCTGAGAGATAAGTGTGTGTGAAAGCCGTCCTTCACCTAGCTTGTTGGGAACACATAGTTTCTTTTCAGTTGCCAAATACACTCCGTATATATATATGGGGACGCACAATCTCCAACTCGATTTTACAGTGAAAACTGCAGGAACTTTAAACCGGCACTAGGAAACAGACTGAGAAACCAAATTAAAAGATTCTACTGCAACACGTTCCCTTTGTGCTAGATGAAAGAACGTTTAAACACATGCTCAGTTCTGAGAGATAAGTGTGTGTGAAAGCCGTCCTTCCCATAGCTTGTTGGGAACACAAAGTTACTTTTCAGGTTCCAACTACAATACATACATATATATGGGGGGCACAAGCTCCAACTCGGTTTTACAGTGAAAACGGCAGGAACTTCAAACCGGCACTAGGAAACAGACTTAGAAACCAGAGTAAAAGTTTCCCCTGCAAACCGATCCATTTGGGCTAGATGAACGAATGTCTCTCCACATGCTCAGATCTGAGAGATAAGTGTGTGTGAAAGCCGTCCTTCACCTAGCTTGTTGGGAGCACAAAGTTTCTTTTAAGTTGCCAACTACACTCCATACATATATATGGGGAGGCACAAGTTCCAAATCGTTTTTACAGTGAAAACTACAGGAACTTCAAACCGGCACTAGGAAACAGACTGAGAAACCAGAGAAAAAGTTTCTCCTGCAACCCGTTCCGTTTGTGCAAGATGAAGGATAGTCTCTCCACATGCTAAGTTCTGAGAGATAAGTGTGTGTGAAAGCCGTCCTTCAACTAGCTTGTTGGGAACACAAAGTTTCATTTCTGTTGCCAACTACACTCCATACATATATATGGGGAGGCACAATCTCCAACTCGTTTTTGCAGTGAAAACTGCAGGAACTTCAAACCGGCACTAGGAAACAGACTGAGAAACCAGAGTAATAGTTTCTCTTGCAAACCATTCAGTTTGTGCTAGATGAACGAACGTCTGTCCAGATGGTCATTTCTGAGAGATAAGTGTGTGTGAAAGCCGTCCTTAACCTAGCTTGTTGGGAACACAAAGTTAGTTTTCAGTTTCCAACTACAATACATACATATATAAGGGGGGCAAAAGCTCCAACTCGGTTTTACAGTGAAAACGGCAGGAACTTCAAACCGGCACTAGGAAACAGACTGAGAAAACAGAGTAAAAGTTTCTCCTGCAACCCGATCCATTTGGGCTAATGAACGAACGTCTCTCCACATGCTCAGTTCTGAGAGATAAGTGTGTATGAAACCCGTCCTTCACCTAACTTGTTGGGAACACAAATTTTATTTTCAGTTGCCAACTACACTCCATACATATATATGGGGAGGCAAAAGTTCCAAATCAGTTTTACGGTGAAAAATGCAGAAACTTCAAACCGGCACTAGAAAACAGACTGAGAAAACAGAGTAAAAATTTCTCCTGCAACCCGATCCATTTGGGCTAGATGAACGAACGTCTCTCCACATGCTCAGTTCTGAGAGATAAGTGTGTATGAAAGCCGTCCTTCACCTAACTTGTTGGGAACACAAATTTTCTTTTCAGTTGCCAACTACACTCCATACATATATATGGGGAGGCAAAAGTTCCATCTCAGTTTTACAGTGAAAAATGCAGGAACTTCAAACCGACACTAGAAAACAGACGGAGAATCCAGAGTAAATGTTTCTCCTGCAACCCGTTCCTTTTGTGCTAGATGAACGAAAGACACTCCACATGCTCAGTTCTGAGAGAGAAGTGTGTGAGAAAGCCGTCCTTCACCAAGCTTGTTGGGAACACAAAGTTTCTTTTCAGTTGCCAACAACACTCCATACATATATAAGGGGAGGCACAAGCTCCAACTTGGTTTTACAGTGAAAACTGCAGGAACTTGAAACTGGCACTAGGAAACAGACTGCGAAACCAGAGTAATTGTTTCTCCTGCAACCCGTTCCCTTTGTGCTAGATGAACGAACGTCTCCACACATGCTCAGTTCTGAGAGATAAGAGTGTGTGAAAACCGTACTTCACCTAGCTTGTTGGGAACACAAAGTTTCTATTAAGTTGCCAACTACACTCCATAAGTATATATGGGGAGGCACAATCTCCAACTCGATTTTACAGTGAAAACTGCAGGAAATTGAAACCGGCACTAGGAAACAGACTGAGAAACCAGAGTAAAAGTTTCTCCTGCAACCCGTTCTCTTTGTGCTAGATGAAAGATCGTCTCTCCACATGCAAAGATCTGAGAGATAAGTGTGTTTGAAAGCCGTCCTTAACCTAGCTTGTTGGGAACACAAACTTTCTTTTAAGTTGCCAACTACACTCCATACATATATATATTGAGGCAAAAGCTCAAATCTTTTTTAAAGTGAAAACTGCAGGAAGGTCAAAAGGGATCTAGGAAAAAGTCTGAGAAACCAGAGTAAAAGTTCTTCCTGCAACCCATTACCACTCTGCTAGATGAACGAACGTCTGTCCACATGCTCAGTTCTGAGAGATATTTGTGTGTGAAAGCCGTCCTTCACCTAGCTTGTTAGGAACACAAAGTTTCTTTTCAGGTTCAAGATACAATCCATAAATATATATGGGGGGGCACAAGCTCCAAATCGGTTTTACAGTGAAAACTGCAGGAAATTCAAACAGGCACTAGGAAACAGACTGAGAAACTAGAGGAAGAGTATCTCCTGCAAACCGTTCCCTACGTGCTAGATGAACGAACGTCTCTCCACATGCTCAGTTCTGAGAGATAAGTGAGTGTGAAAGCCGCCCTTCATCTAGCTTGTTGGGAACACAAAGTTTCTTAGAAGTTGCCAACTACACTCCATACATATATATGGGGAGGCATAAGCTCCCAATCGGTTTTACAGTGAAAACTGCAGGAACTTCAAACCGGCACTAGGAAACAGACTGAGAAACCAGAGTAACAGTTTCCCCTGCAAACCGTTACATTTGTTCTAGATGAACGAACGTCTCTCCACATGCTCAGTTCTGAGAGATATGTGTGTGTGAACGCCGTCCTTAACGTAGCTTGTTGGGAACACAAAGTTTCTTTTCAGTTGCCAACTACACTCCATAAATATATATTTGGAGGCACAAGCTCCAAATCGTTTTTGAAGTGAAAACTGCAGGAAATTGAAACCGGCACTAGGAAACAGACTGAGAAACCAGAGTAAAAGTTTCTACTGCAACCCGTTCCCTTTGTGCTAGATGAACGATCGTATCTCCACATGCTCAGTACTGAGAGGAAAGTGTGTGTGAAAGCCGTCCTTCACCTAGATTGTTGGGAACACTAAGTTACTTTACAATAGCGAACTACACTCCATAAATATATATGGGGAGGCACAAGCTCCAACTCGGTTTTACAGTGAAACCAGCAGGAACTTCAAACCGGCACTAGGAAACAGAATGAGAAACCAGAGTAAAAGTTTCTCCTTCAACCCGTTCCCTTTGTGCTAGATGAACGAAAGTGTCTCCGCATGATCAGTTCTGAGAGATAAGTGTGTGTGATCACCGTCCTTAACGTAGCTTTTTGGGAACACAAAGTTTCTTTTCAGTTACCAACTACAATCCATACATATATATATGGAGGCACAAGCTCCAACACGGTTTTACAGTGAAAACTGCAGGAACTTCAAACCGGCACTAGGAAACAGACTGAGAAACCAGAGTAAAAGTTTCTCCTGCAACACGTTCCCATTGGGCTAGATGAACGAAAGTCTCTCGACATGCTCAGTTCTGAGAGATAAGTGTGTGTGAAAGCCGTCCTTCACATAACTTGTTGGGAACACAAAGGTACTTTTCAGTTTCCAACTACAATACATATATATATATGGGGGGCACAAGCTCCAACTCGGTTTTACAGTGAAAACGGCAGGAAATTCAAACCGGAACTAGGAAAAAGACTGAGAAACCAGAGTAAAAGTTTATCCTGCAAACCGATCCATTTGGGCTAGATGAACGAACGTCTCTCCACATGCTCAGTTATTAGAGATAAGTGTGTATGAAAGCCGTCCTTCACCTAGCTTGTTGGGAACACAAAGTTTCTTTTCAGTTGCCAACTACACTCCATACATATATATGGGGAGGCACAATCTCCAACTCGATTTTACAGTGAAAACTGCAGGAAATTGGAACCGGCACTAGGAAACAGACTGAGAAACCAGAGTAAAAGTTTCTACTGCAACCCGTTCCCTTTGTGCTAGATGAACGATCGTATCTCCACATGCTCAGTACTGATAGGAAACTGTGTGTGAAAGCCGTCCTTCACCTAGATTGTTGGGAACACTAAGTTACTTTACAGTAGCGAACTACACTCCATAAATATATATGGGGAGGCACAAGCTCCAACTCGGTTTTACAGTGAAACATGCAGGATCTTCAAACCGGCCCTAGGAAACAGACTGAGAAACCAGAATAAAAGTTTCTCCTTCAACCCGTTCCCTATGTGCTAGATGAACGAAAGTCTCTCCACATGATCAGTTCTGAGAGATAAGTGTGTGTGATCACCGTCCTTAACGTAGCTTGTTGGGAACACAAAGTTTCTTTTAAGTTACCAACTACACTCCATACATATATATGGGGAGGCACAAGCTCCAACTCGGTTTTACAGTGAAAACTGCAGGAACTTCAAACCGGCACTAGGAAACAGACTGAGAAACCAAGGTAAAAGTTTCTCCTGCAACACGTTCCCTTTGGGCTAGATGAACGAAAGTCTCTCGACATGCTCAGTTCTGAGAGATAAGTGTGTGTGAAAGCCGTCCTTCACATAACTTGTTTGGAACACAAAGTTACTTTTCAGTTTCCAACTACAATACATATATATATAAGGGGGGCACAAGCTCCAACTCGGATTTACAGAGAAAACGGCAGGAACTTAAAACCGGAACTAGGAAACAGACTGAGAAACCAGAGAAAAGTTTCTCCTGCAAACCGTTCCCTTTGTGCTAGATGAAAGATCGTCTGTCCACATGCAAATTTCTGAGAGATAAGAGTGTTTGAAAGCCGTCCTTAACCTAGCTTGTTGGGAAAACAAAGTTTCTTTTCAGGTGCCAACTACACTCCATACATATATATGGGGAGGCAAAAGTTCCAAATCAGTTTTACAGTGAAAAATGCAGTAACTTCAAACCGGCACTAGGAAACAGACTGAGAATCCAGAGTAAAAGTTTCTCCTGCAACCCGTTCCCTTTGTGCTAGATGAACGAAAGACTCCCCACATGCTCAGTTCTGAGAGATATGTGTGTGTGAAAGCCGTCCTTCACATAGCTTGTTGGGAACACAAAGTTTCTTTTCAGTTGCCAACTACACTCCATACATATATATGGGGAGGCACAAGCTCCAACTCGGTTTTACAGTGAAAACTGCAGGAACTTCAAACCGGCACTAGGAAACAGACTGAGAAACCAGAGTAAAAGTTTCTCCTGCAAACCGTTCCCTTTGTGCTAGATGAAAGATCGTCTGTCCACATGCAAATTTCTGAGAGATAAGAGTGTTTGAAAGCCGTCCTTAACCTAGCTTGTTGGGAACACAAAGTTTCTTTTAAGTTGCCAACTACACCCCATACATATATATATTAAGGCAAAAGCTCAAATCTTTTTTAAAGTAAAAACTGCAGGAAGGTCAAACGGGATCTAGGAAATAGTCTGAGAAACCAGAGTAAAAGTTTCCCCTGCAACCCATTCCCTCTGTGCTAGATGAACGAACGTCTGTCCACATGCTCAGTTCTGAGAGATATGTGTGTGTGAAAGCCGTCCTTCACCTAGCTTGTTAGGAACACAAAGTTTCTTTTCAGGATCAAGATACAATCAATAAATATATATGGGTGGGCACAAGCTCCAAATTGGTTTTACTGTGAAAACTGCAGGAACTTCAAACCGGAACTAGGAAACAGACTGAGAAACCAGAGTAAAAGTTTCTCCTGCAATCCGTTCCCTTTGGGCTAGATGAACGATCGTCTCTCCACATGCTCAGTTCTGAGAGATAAGTGAGTGTGAAAGCCGTCCTTAACTTGGCTTGTAGGGAAAACAAAGTTTCTTATAAGTTGCCAACTACACTCCATACATATATATGGGGAGGCACAAGCTCCAACTCGGTTTTACAGTGAAAACTGCAGGAACTTCAAACCGGCACTAGGAAACAGACTGAGAAACCAGAGTAAAAGTTTCTCCTGCAACCCGTTCCCTTTGTGCTAGATGAACGAACGTCTCTCCACATGCTCAGTTCTGAGAGATAATTGTGTGTGATCGCCGACCTTAAGGTAGCTTGTTGGGAACACCAAGTTTCTTTTCAGTAACCAACTACACTCCATACATATATATTTGGAGGCACAAGCTCCAACTCGGTTTTACAGTGAAAACTGCAGGAACTTCAAACCGGCACTAGGAAAAAGACTGAGAAACCAGTGTTAAAGTTTCTCCTGCAACCCGTTCCCTTTGTGCTAGATGAACGAACGTCTCTCAACATGCTCAGTTCTGAGAGATAAGTGTGTTTTAAAGCCTTCCTTCACCTAGCGTTTTGGGAACACAAAGTTTCTTTTCAGTTGCCAACTACACTCCATACATATATATAGGGAGGTACAAGCTCCAACTCGGTTTTACAGTGAAAACTGCAGGAAAATCAACTCGGCATTGGAAACAGACTGAGAAACCATAGTAAAAGTTTCTCCTGCAACACGTTCCCTTTGTGCTAGATGAACGAACGTCTCTCCACATTCACAGTTCTGAGAGATAAGATTGTGTGAATGCCGTATTTAACCTAGCTTGTTGGGAACACAAAGTTTCTTTTCAGTTGCCAACTACACTCCATACATATATATTTGGAGGCACAAGCTCCAACACGTTTTTGAAGTGAAAACTGCAGGAAATTGAAACCGGCACTAGGAAACAGACTAAGAATCCAGAGTAAAATTTTTTTCTGCAACCCGTTCCATTTGTGCTAGATGAACGAACGTCTCTCCACATGCTCAGGTCTGACAGATAATTGTGTGTGAAAGCCGTCCTTCACTTAGCTTGTTGGGAACACAAAGTTACTTTTCAGTTGCAAACTACACTCCATACATATATATGGGGAGGCACAAGCTCCAACTCGGTTTTACAGTGAAAAAAGAAGGAACTTCAAACCAGCACTAGGAAACAGATGAGAAACCAGATTAAAAGATTCACCTGCAATCCATTCCTTTTGTGCTAGATGAACGAAAGTCTCTCCACATGCTCAGTTCTGAGAGATAATTGTGTGTGATCGCCGACCTTAAGGTAGCTTGTTGGGAACACAAAGTTTCTTTTCAGTAACCAACTACACTTCATACATATATATTTGGAGGCACAAGCTCCAACTCGGTTTTACAGTGAAAACTGCAGGAACTTCAAACCGGCACTAGGAAAAAGACTGAGAAACCAGTGTTAAAGTTTCTCCTGCAACCCGTTCCCTTTGTGCTAGATGAACGAACGTCTCTCCACATGCTCAGTTCCGAGAGATAAGTGTGTTTCAAAGCCTTCCTTCACCTAGCGTTTTGGGAACACAAAGTTTCTTTTCAGTTGCCAACTACACTCCATACATATATATGGGGAGGTACAAGCTCCAACTCGGTTTTACAGTGAGAACTGCAGGAAAATCAACTCGGCATCGGAAACAGACTGAGAAACCATAGTAAAAGTTTCTCCTGCAACACGTTCCCTTTGTGCTAGATGAACGAACGTCTCTCCACATGCTCAGTTCTGAGAGATAAGTGTGTTTGAAAGCCTTCCTTCACCTAGCGTTTTGGGAACACAAAGTTTCTTTTCAGTTGCCAACTACACTCCATACATATATATGGGGAGGTACAAGCTCCAACTCGGTTTTACAGTGAAAACTGCAGGAAAATCAACTCGGCATTGGAAACAGATTGAGAAACCATAGTAAAAGTTTCTCCTGCAACACGTTCCCTTTGTGCTAGATGAACGAACGTCTCTCCACATGCTCAGTTCTGAGAGGTAAGTGTGTGTGAAAGCCGTACTTCACATAGCTTGTTGGGAACACAAAGTTACTTTTAAGTTTCCAACTACACTCCATACATATATATGGGGAGGCACAAGCTCCAACTAGGTTTTACAGTGAAAATTGCAGGAACTTCAAACCGGCACTAGGAAAAAGACTGAGAAAAGAAATTAAAAGATTCTCCTGCAACACTTTCCCTTTGTGCTAGATGAACGAACGTCTTACCACATACTCAGTTCTGAGAGATAAATGTGTGTGAAAGCCGTACTTCACCTAGCTTTTTTGGAACACAAAGTTTCTTTTCAGTTGCCAACTACACTCCATACATATATATGGGGAGGCACAAGCTGCAACTCGGTTTTAAAGTGAAAACTGCAGGAACTTCAAACCGGCACTAGGAAACAGACTGAGAAACCAGAGAAAAAGCTTCTCCTGCAACCCGTTCCGTTTGTGCTATATGAACGGACGTCTCTCCACATGCTAAGTTCTGAGAGATAAGTGTGTGTGAAAGCCGTCCTTCAACTAGCTTGTTGGGAACACAAATTTTCTTTTCAGTTGCCAACTACACTCCATACATATATATGGGGAGGCACAAGCTCCAACTCGGTTTTACAGTGAAATCTGCAGTAACGTCAAACCGGAACTAGGATAAAGTCTGAGAAATCAGAGTAAAAATTCCTCCTGCAACCCATTCCATCTGTGCTAGATGAACGAAAGTCTCTACACATGCTCAGTTCTGAGAGGTATGTGTGTGTGAAATCCGTCCTTCAACTTGCTTGTTGGGAACAGAAAGCTACTTTTCAGTATCCAACTACAATGCATACATATATATGGGGGGGACAAGCAACAACTCGGTTTTACAGTGAAAACTGCAGGAACGTCAAACCGGCACTAGAAAACAGACTGAGATACCAGAGAATCAGTTTCTCCTGCAACCCGTTCCGTTTGTGCTAGATGAACGAACGTCTCTCCACATGCTCAGTTCAGAGAGGTAAGTGTGTGTGAAAGCCGTCCTTCACCTAGCTTGTTGGGAACACAAAGTTTCTTTTCAGTTGCAACTACACTCCATACATATATATGGGGAGGCACAAGCTCCAACTCGTTTTTTCAGTGAAAACTGCAGGATCTTCAAACCGGCACTAGGAAACAGACTGAGAAAAGAAATTATAGATTCTCCTGCAATACTTTCCCTTTGTGCTAGATGAACGAACGTCTTTCCACATACTCAGTTCTGAGAGATAAATGTGTGTGAAAGCCGTCCTTCATCTAGCTTGTTGGGAACACAAAGTTTCTTTTAAGTTGCCAACTACACTCCATACATATATATGGGGAGGCACAAGCTGCAACTCGGTTTTACAGTGAAAACTGCAGGAACTTCAAACCGGCACTAGGAAACAGACTGAGAAACCAGAGAAATAGTTTCTCCTGCAACCCGTTCCGTTTGTGCTACATGAACGAACGTCTCTCCACACGCTAAGTTCTGAGAGATAAATGTGTGTGAAAGCCGTCCTTCCCCTAGCTTGTTGGGAACACAAAGTTTCTTTTCAGTTGCCAACTCCACTCCATACATATATATGGGGAGGCACAATCTCCAAATCGTTTTTTCAGTGAAAACTGCAGGATCTTCAAACCGGCACTAGGAAACAGACTGAGAAACCAGAGTAAAAGTTTCTCCTGCAAACCGTTCCTTTTGTGCTAGATGAACGAACGTCTCTCCACATGCACAGTTCTGAGAGATAAGTTTGTGTGAAAGCCGTCTTTAACCTAGCTTGTTGGGAACACAAAATTTCTTTTAAGTTGCCAACTACACTCCATACATATATATTTGGATTCACAAGCTCCAACTCGGTTTTACAGTGAAAACTGCAGGAATTTCAAACCGGCACTAGGAAACAGACTGAGAAACCAGAGTAATAGTTTCCCCTGCAAACAGTTCCATTTGTGCTAGATAAACGAACGTCTCTCCACATGCACAGTTCTGAGAGATAAGTTTGTGTGAAAGCCGTATTTAACCTAGCTTGTTGGGAACACAAAGTTTCTTTTCAGTTGCCAACTACACTCCATACATATATATTTGGAGGCACAAGCTCCAACTCGTTTTTGAAGTGAAAACTGCAGGAAATTGGAACCGGCACTAGGAAGCAGACTAAGAAACCAGAGTAAAATTTTTTTCTGCAACCCGTTCCATTTGTGCTAGATGAACGAAAGTCTCTCCACATGCTCAGGTCTGACAGATAATTGTGTGTGAAAGCCGTCCTTCACCTAGCTTGTTGGGAACACAAAGTTACTTTTCATTTGCAAACTACACTCCATACATATATATGGGGAGGCACAAGCTCCAACTCGGTTTTACAGTGAAAAAAGCAGGAACTTCAAACCAGCACTAGGAAACAGATGAGAAACCAGATTAAAAGATTCTCCTACAAGTCGTTCCTTTTGTGCTAGATGAACGAAAGTCTCTACACATGCTCAGTTCTGAGAGATAATTGTGTGTGATCGCCGACCTTAAGGTAGCTTGTTGGGAACACAAAGTTTCTTTTCAGTAACCAACTACACTCCATACATATATATGGGGAGGCACAAGCTCCAACTCGGTTTTACAGTGAAAACTGCAGGAACTTCACACCGGCACTAGGAAAAAGACTGAGAAACCAGTGTTAAAGTTTCTCCTGCAAACCGTTCCCTTTGTGATAGATGAACGAACGTCTCTCCACATGCTCAGTTCTGAGAGATAAGTGTGTTTGAAAGCCTTCCTTCACCTAGCGTTTTGGGAACACAAAGTTTCTTTTCAGTTGCCAACTACACTCCATACATATATATGGGGAGATACAAGCTCCAACTCGGTTTTACAGTGAAAACTGCAGGAAAATCAACTCGGCATTGGAAACAGACTGAGAAACCATAGTATAAGTTTCTCCTGCAACACGTTAACTTTGTGCTAGATGAACGAACTTCTCTCCACATGCTCAGTTCTGAGAGATAAGTGTGTTTGAAAGCCTTCCTTCACCTAGCGTTTTGGGAACACAAAGTTTCTTTTCAGTTGCCAACTACACTCCATACATATATATGGGGAGGTACAAGCTCCAACTCGGTTTTACAGTGAAAACTGCAGGAACTTCAAACAGGCACTAGGAAAAAGACTGAGAAACCAGTGTAAAAGTTTTTCCTGCAAACCGTTCATTTGTGCTAGATGAACGAACGTCTCTCCACATGCTCAGTTCTGAGAGGTAAGTGTGTGTGAAAGCCGTACTTCACATAGCTTGTTGGGAACACAAAGTTACTTTTAAGTTTCCAACTACACTCCATACATATATATGGGGAGGCACAAGCTCCAACTAGGTTTTACAGTGAAAATTGCAGGAACTTCAAACCGGCACTAGGAAAAAGAATGAGAAAAGAAATTAAAAGATTCTCCTGCAACACTTTCCCTTTGTGCTAGATGAACGAACGTCTTACCACATACTCAGTTCTGAGAGATAAATGTGTGTGAAAGCCGTACTTCACCTAGCTTTTTTGGAACACAAAGTTTCTTTTCAGTTGCCAACTACACTCCATACATATATATGGGGAGGCACAAGCTGCAACTCGGTTTTAAAGTGAAAACTGCAGGAACTTCAAACCGGCACTAGGAAACAGACTGAGAAACCAGAGAAAAAGTTTCTACTGCAACCCGTTCCGTTTGTGCTATATGAACGGACGTCTCTCCACATGCTAAGTTCTGAGAGATAAGTGTGTGTGAAAGCCGTCCTTCAACTAGCTTGTTGGGAAAACAAATTTTCTTTTCAGTTGCCAACTACACTCCATACATATATATGGGGAGGCACAAGCTCCAACTCGGTTTTACAGTGAAATCTGCAGTAACGTCAAACCGGAACTAGGATAAAGTCTGAGAAATCAGAGTAAAAATTCCTCCTGCAACCCATTCCATCTGTGCTAGATGAACGAAAGTCTCTACACATGCTCAGTTCTGAGAGGTATGTGTGTGTGAAATCCGTCCTTCAACTTGCTTGTTGGGAACAGAAAGCTACTTTTCAGTATCCAACTACAATGCATACATATATAAGGGGGGGACAAGCAACAACTCGGTTTTACAGTGAAAACTGCAGGAACGTCAAACCGGCACTAGAAAACAGACTGAGATACCAGAGAATCAGTTTCTCCTGCAACCCGTTCCGTTTGTGCTAGATGAACGAACGTCTCTCCACATGCTCAGTTCTGAGAGGTAAGTGTGTGTGAAAGCCGTCCTTCACCTAGCTTGTTGGGAACACAAAGTTTCTTTTCAGTTGCAACTACACTCCATACATATATATGGGGAGGCACAAGCTCCAACTCGTTTTTTCAGTGAAAACTGCAGGATCTTCAAACCGGCACTAGGAAACAGACTGAGAAAAGAAATTAAAGATTCTCCTGCAACACTTTCCCTTTGTGCTAGATGAACGAACGTCTTTCCACATACTCAGTTCTGAGAGATAAATGTGTGTGAAAGCCGTCCTTCATCTAGCTTGTTGGGAACACAAAGTTTCTTTTCAGTTGCCAACTACACTCCATACATATATATGGGGAGGCACAAGCTGCAACTCGGTTTTACAGTGAAAACTGCAGGAACTTCAAACCGGCACTAGGAAACAGACTGAGAAACCAGAGAAATAGTTTCTCCTGCAACCCGTTCCGTTTGTGCTACATGAACGAACGTCTCTCCACACGCTAAGTTCTGAGAGATAAGTGTGTGTGAAAGCCGTCCTTCCCCTAGCTTGTTGGGAACACAAAGTTTCTTTTCAGTTGCCAACTCCACTCCATACATATATATGGGGAGGCACAATCTCCAAATCGTTTTTTCAGTGAAAACTGCAGGATCTTCAAACCGGCACTAGGAAACAGACTGAGAAACCAGAGTAAAAGTTTCTCCTGCAAACCGTTCCTTTTGTGCTAGATGAACGAAAGTCTCTCCACATGCACAGTTCTGAGAGATAAGTTTGTGTGAAAGCCGTCTTTAACCTAGCTTGTTGGGAACACAAAATTTCTTTTAAGTTGCCAACTACACTCCATACATATATATTTGGATTCACAAGCTCCAACTCGGTTTTACCGTGAAAACTGCAGGAATTTCAAACCGGCACTAGGAAACAGACTGAGAAACCAGAGTAATAGTTTCCCCTGCAAACAGTTCCATTTGTGCTAGATAAACGAACGTCTCTCCACATGCACAGTTCTGAGAGATAAGTTTGTGTGAAAGCCGTATTTAACTTAGCTTGTTGGGAACACAAAGTTTCTTTTCAGTTGCCAACTACACTCCATACATATATATTTGGAGGCACAAGCTCCAACTCGTTTTTGAAGTGAAAACTGCAGGAAATTGAAACCGGCACTAGGAAGCAGATTAAGAAACCAGAGTAAAATTTTTTTCTGCAACCCGTTCCATTTGTGCTAGATGAACGAACGTCTCTCCACATGCTCAGGTCTGACAGATAATTGTGTGTGAAAGCCGTCCTTCACCTAGCTTGTTGGGAACACAAAGTTACTTTTCATTTGCAAACTACACTCCATACATATATATGGGGAGGCACAAGCTCCAACTCGGTTTTACAGTGAAAAAAGCAGGAACTTCAAACCAGCACTAGGAAACAGATGAGAAACCAGATTAAAAGATTCTCCTGCAAATCGTTCCTTTTGTGCTAGATGAACGAAAGTCTCTACACATGCTCAGATCTGAGAGATAATTGTGTGTGATCGCCGACCTTAAGGTAGCTTGTTGGGAACACAAAGTTTCTTTTCAGTAACCAACTACACTCCATACATATATATTTGGAGGCACAAGCTCCAACTCGGTTTTACAGTGAAAACTGCAGGATCTTCAAACCGGCACTAGGAAAAAGACTGAGAAACCAGTGTTAAAGTTTCTCCTGCAAACCGTTCCCTTTGTGATAGATGAACGAACGTCTCTCCACATGCTCAGTTCTGAGAGATAAGTGTGTTTGAAAGCCTTCCTTCACCTAGCGTTTTGGGAACACAAAGTTTCTTTTCAGTTGCCAACTACACTCCATACATATATATGGGGAGATAGAGTCTCCAACTCGGTTTTACAGTGAAAACTGCAGGAAAATAAACTCGGCATTGGAAACAGACTGAGAAACCATAGTATAAGTTTCTCCTGCAACACGTTCCCTTTGTGCTAGATGAACGAACTTCTCTCCACATGCTCAGTTCTGAGAGATAAGTGTGTTTGAAAGCCTTCCTTCACCTAGCGTTTTGGGAACACAAAGTTTCTTTTCAGTTGCCAACTACACTCCATACATATATATGGGGAGGCACAAGCTCCAACTCGGTTTTACAGTGAAAACTGCAGGAAAATCAACTCGGCATTGGAAACAGACTGAGAAACCATAGTAAAAGTTTCTCCTGCAACACGTTCCCATTGTGCTAGATGAACGAACGTCTCTCCACATGCTCAGTTCTGAGAGGTAAGTGTGTGTGAAAGCCGTACTTCACATAGCTTGTTGGGAACACAAAGTTACTTTTAAGTTTCCAACTACACTCCATACATATATATGGGGAGGCACAAGCTCCAACTAGGTTTTACAGAGAAAATTGCAGGAACTTCAAACCGGCACTAGGAAAAAGACTGAGAAAAGAAATTAAAAGATTCCCCTGCAACACTTTCCCTTTGTGCTAGATGAACGAACGTCTTTCCACATACTCAGTTCTGAGAGATAAATGTGTGTGAAAGCCGTCCTTCACCTAGCTTTTTGGGAACACAAAGTTTCTTTTCAGTTGCCAACTACACTCCATACATATATATGGGGAGGCACAAGCTGCAACTCGGTTTTAAAGTGAAAACTGCAGGAACTTCAAACCGGCACTAGGAAACAGACTGAGAAACCAGTGTTAAAGTTTCTCCTGCAAACCGTTTCCTTTGTGCTAGATGAACGAACGTCTCTCCACATGCTCAGTTCTGAGAGATAAGTGTGTTTGAAAGCCTTCCTTCACCTAGCGTTTTGGGAACACAAAGTTTCTTTTCAGTTGCCAACTACACTCCATACATATATATGGGGAGGTACAAGCTCCAACTCGGTTTTACAGTGAAAACTGCAGGAAAATCAACTCGGCATTGGAAACAGACTGAGAAACCATAGTAAAAGTTTCTCCTGCAAAACGTTCCCTTTGTGCTACATGAACGAACTTCTCTCCACATGCTCAGTTCTGAGAGATAAGTGTGTTTGAAAGCCTTCCTTCACCTAGCGTTTTGGGAACACAAAGTTTCTTTTCAGTTGCCAACTACACTCCATACATATATATGGGGAGGTACAAGCTCCAACTCGGTTTTACAGTGAAAACTGCAGGAAAATCAACTCGGCATTGGAAACAGACTGAGAAACCATAGTAAAAGTTTCTCCTGCAACACGTTCCCTTTGTGCTAGATGAACGAACGTCTCTCCACATGCTCAGTTCTGAGAGGTAAGTGTGTGTGAAAGCCGTACTTCACATAGCTTGTTGGAAACACAAAGTTACTTTTAAGTTTCCAACTGCACTCCATAAATATATAAGGGGAGGCACAAGCTCCAACTCGGTTTTACAGTGAAAATTGCAGGAACTTCAAACCGGCACTAGGAAAAAGTCTGAGAAAAGAAATTAAAAGATTCTCCTGCAACACTTTCCCTTTGTGCTAGATGAACGAACGTCTTTCCACATACTCAGTTCTGAGAGATAAATGTGTGTGAAAGCCGTCCTTCACCTAGCTTTTTGGGAACACAAAGTTTCTTTTCAGTTGCCAACTACACTCCTTACATATATATGGGGAGGCACAAGCTGCAACTCGGTTTTAAAGTGAAAACTGCAGGAAATTCAAACCGGCACTAGGAAACAGACTGAGAAACCAGAGAAAAAGTTTCTCCTGCAACCCGTTCCGTTTGTGCTATATGAACGAACGTCTCTCCACATGCTAAGTTCTGAGAGATAAGTGTGTGTGAAAGCCGTCCTTCAACTAGCTTGTTGGGAACACAAATTTTCTTTTCAGTTGCCAACTACACTCCATACATATATATTTGGAGGCACAAGCTCCAACTCGGTTTCACAGTGAAAACTGCAGGAACTTCAAACCGGCACTAGGAAAAAGACTGAGAAACCAGTGTTAAAGTTTCTCCTGCAAACCGTTCCCTTTGTGATAGATGAACGAACGTCTCTCCACATGCTCAGTTCTGAGAGATAAGTGTGTTTGAAAGCCTTCCTTCACCTAGCGTTTTGGGAACACAAAGCTTCTTTTCAGTTGCCAACTACACTCCATACATATATATGGGGAGATAGAGTCTCCAACTCGGTTTTACAGTGAAAACTGCAGGAAAATAAACTCGGCATTGGAAACAGACTGAGAAACCATAGTATAAGTTTCTCCTGCAACACGTTCCCTTTGTGCTAGATGAACGAACTTCTCTCCACATGCTCAGTTCTGAGAGATAAGTGTGTTTGAAAGGCTTCCTTCACCTAGCGTTTTGGGAACACAAAGTTTCTTTTCAGTTGCCAACTACACTCCATACATATATATGGGGAGGTACAAGCTCCAACTCGGTTTTACAGTGAAAACTGCAGGAAAATCAACTCGGCATTGGAAACAGACTGAGAAACCATAGTAAAAGTTTCTCCTGCAACACGTTCCCATTGTGCTAGATGAACGAACGTCTCTCCACATGCTCAGTTCTGAGAGGTAAGTGTGTGTGAAAGCCGTACTTCACATAGCTTGTTGGGAACACAAAGTTACTTTTAAGTTTCCAACTACACTCCATACATATATATGGGGAGGCACAAGCTCCAACTAGGTTTTACAGTGAAAATTGCAGGAACTTCAAACCGGCACTAGGAAAAAGACTGAGAAAAGAAATTAAAAGATTCCCCTGCAACACTTTCCCTTTGTGCTAGATAAACGAACGTCTTTCCACATACTCAGTTCTGAGAGATAAATGTGTGTGAAAGCCGTCCTTCACCTAGCTTTTTGGGAACACAAAGTTTCTTTTCAGTTGCCAACTACACTCCATACATATATATGGGGAGGCACAAGCTGCAACTCGGTTTTAAAGTGAAAACTGCAGGAACTTCAAACCGGCACTAGGAAACAGACTGAGAAACCAGTGTTAAAGTTTCTCCTGCAAACCGTTTCCTTTGTGCTAGATGAACGAACGTCTCTCCACATGCTCAGTTCTGAGAGATAAGTGTGTTTGAAAGCCTTCCTTCACCTAGCGTTTTGGGAACACAAAGTTTCTTTTCAGTTGCCAACTACACTCCATACATATATATGGGGAGGTACAAGCTCCAACTCGGTTTTACAGTGAAAACTGCAGGAAAATCAACTCGGCATTGGAAACAGACTGAGAAACCATAGTAAAAGTTTCTCCTGCAAAACGTTCCCTTTGTGCTACATGAACGAACTTCTCTCCACATGCTCAGTTCTGAGAGATAAGTGTGTTTGAAAGCCTTCCTTCACCTAGCGTTTTGGGAACACAAAGTTTCTTTTCAGTTGCCAACTACACTCCATACATATATATGGGGAGGTACAAGCTCCAACTCGGTTTTACAGTGAAAACTGCAGGAAAATCAACTCGGCATTGGAAACAGACTGAGAAACCATAGTAAAAGTTTCTCCTGCAACACGTTCCCTTTGTGCTAGATGAACGAACGTCTCTCCACATGCTCAGTTCTGAGAGGTAAGTGTGTGTGAAAGCCGTACTTCACATAGCTTGTTGGAAACACAAAGTTACTTTTAAGTTTCCAACTACACTCCATACATATATATGGGGAGGCACAAGCTCCAACTAGGTTTTACAGTGAAAATTGCAGGAACTTCAAACCGGCACTAGGAAAAAGTCTGAGAAAAGAAATTAAAAGATTCTCCTGCAACACTTTCCCTTTGTGCTAGATGAACGAACGTCTTTCCACATACTCAGTTCTGAGAGATAAATGTGTGTGAAAGCCGTCCTTCACCTAGCTTTTTGGGAACACAAAGTTTCTTTTCAGTTGCCAACTACACTCCTTACATATATATGGGGAGGCACAAGCTGCAACTCGGTTTTAAAGTGAAAACTGCAGGAAATTCAAACCGGCACTAGGAAACAGACTGAGAAACCAGAGAAAAAGTTTCTCCTGCAACCCGTTCCGTTTGTGCTATATGAACGAACGTCTCTCCACATGCTAAGTTCTGAGAGATAAGTGTGTGTGAAAGCCGTCCTTCAACTAGCTTGTTGGGAACACAAATTTTCTTTTCAGTTGCCAACTACACTCCATACATATATATTTGGAGGCACAAGCTCCAACTCGGTTTCACAGTGAAAACTGCAGGAACTTCAAACCGGCACTAGGAAAAAGACTGAGAAACCAGTGTTAAGTTTCTCCTGCAAACCGTTCCCTTTGTGCTAGATGAACGAACGTCTCTCCACATGCTCAGTTCTGAGAGATAAGTGTGTTTGAAAGCCTTCCTTCACCTAGCGTTTTGGGAACACAAAGTTTCTTTTCAGTTGCCAACTCCACTCCATACATATATATGGGGAGGTACAAGCTCCAACTCGGTTTTACAGTGAAAACTGCAGGAAAATCAACTCGGCATTGGAAACAGACTGAGAAACCATAGTAAAAGTTTCTCCTGCAACACGTTCCCTTTGTGCTACATGAACGAACTTCTCTCCACATGCTCAGTTCTGAGAGATAAGTGTGTTTGAAAGCCTTCCTTCACCTAGCGTTTTGGGAACACAAAGTTTCTTTTCAGTTGCCAACTACACTCCATACATATATATGGGGAGGTACAAGCTCCAACTCGGTTTTACAGTGAAAACTGCAGGAAAATCAACTCGGCATTGGAAACAGACTGAGAAACCATAGTAAATGTTTCTCCTGCAACACGTTCCCTTTGTGCTAGATGAACGAACGTCTCTCCACATGCTCAGTTCTGAGAGGTAAGTGTGTGTGAAAGCCGTACTTCACATAGCTTGTTGGGAACACAAAGTTACTTTTAAGTTTCCAACTACACTCCATACATATATATGGGGAGGCACAAGCTCCAACTAGGTTTTACAGTGAAAATTGCAGGAACTTCAAACCGGCACTAGGAAAAAGACTGAGAAAAGAAATTAAAAGATTCTCCTGCAACACTTTCCCTTTGTGCTAGATGAACGAACGTCTTTCCACATACTCAGTTCTGAGAGATAAATGTGTGTGAAAGCCGTCCTTCACCTAGCTTTTTGGGAACACAAAGTTTCTTTTCAGTTGTCAACTACACTCCATACATATATATGGGGAGGCACAAGCTGCAACTCGGTTTTAAAGTGAAAACTGCAGGAACTTCAAACCGGCACTAGGAAAAAGACTGAGAAACCAGAGAAAAAGTTTCTCCTGCAACCCGTTCCGTTTGTGCTATATGAACGAACGTCTCTCCACATGCTAAGTTCTGAGAGATAAGTGTGTGTGAAAGCCGTCCTTCAACTAGCTTGTTGGGAACACAAATTTTCTTTTCAGTTGCCAACTACACTCCATACATATATATGGGGAGGCACAAGCTCCAACTCGGTTTCACAGTGAAAACTGCAGGAACTTCAAACCGGCACTAGGAAAAAGACTGAGAAACCAGTGTTAAAGTTTCTCCTGCAACCCGTTCCCTTTGTGCTAGATGAACGAACGTCTCTCCACATGCTCAGTTCTGAGAGATAAGTGTGTTTGAAAGCCTTCCTTCACCTAGCGTTTTGGGAACACAAAGTTTCTTTTCAGTTGCCAACTACACTCCATACATATATATGGGGAGGCACAAGCTCCAACTCGGTTTTACAGTGAAAACTGCAGGAAAATCAAATCGGCATTGGAAACAGACTGAGAAACCATAGTAAAAGTTTCTCCTGCAACACGTTCCCTTTGTGCTACATGAACGAACTTCTCTCCACATGCTCAGTTCTGAGAGATAAGTGTGTTTGAAAGCCTTCCTTCACCTAGCGTTTTGGGAACACAAAGTTTCTTTTCAGTTGCCAACTACACTCCATACATATATATGGGGAGGTACAAGCTCCAACTCGGTTTTACAGTGAAAACTGCAGGAAAATCAACTCGGGATTGGAAACAGACTGAGAAACCATAGTAAAAGTTTCTCCTGCAACACGTTCCCTTTGTGCTAGATGAACGAACGTCTCTCCACATGCTCAGTTCTGAGAGGTAAGTGTGTGTGAAAGCCGTACTTCACATAGCTTGTTGGGAACACAAAGTTACTTTTAAGTTTCCAACTACACTCCATACATATATATGGGGAGGCACAAGCTCCAACTAGGTTTTACAGTGAAAATTGCAGGAACTTCAAACCGGCACTAGGAAAAAGACTGAGAAAAGAAATTAAAAGATTCTCCTGCAACACTTTCCCTTTGTGCTAGATGAACGAACGTCTTTCCACATACTCAGTTCTGAGAGATAAATGTGTGTGAAAGCCGTCCTTCACCTAGCTTTTTGGGAACACAAAGTTTCTTTTCAGTTGCCAACTACACTCCATACATATATATGGGGAGGCACAAGCTGCAACTCGGTTTTAAAGTGAAAACTGCAGGAAATTCAAACCGGCACTAGGAAACAGACTGAGAAACCAGAGAAAAAGTTTCTCCTGCAACCCGTTCCGTTTGTGCTATATGAACGAACGTCTCTCCACATGCTAAGTTCTGAGAGATAAGTGTGTGTGAAAGCCGTCCTTCAACTAGCTTGTTGGGAACACAAAGTTTCTTTTCAGTTGCCAACTACAGTCCATACATATATATATGGAGGCACAAGCTCCAAATTATTTTTAAAGTGAAAACTGCAGGAACGTCAAACGGGAACTTGGAAAGAGTCTGAGAAACTAGAGAAAAAGTTTCTCCTGCAAACCTTTCCCTTTGTGCTTCATGAACGAAAGTCTCTCCACATGCTCAGATCTGAGAGATAAGTGTGTGTGAAAGCCGACCTTCACCTAGCTTGTTGGGAACACAAAGTTACTTTTCAGTTGCCAACTACATTCCATACATACATAAGGTGGAGGCAAAAGCTCCAACTCGGTTTTTCAGTGAAAACTGCAGGAACTTCAAACCGGCACTAGGAAACAGACTGAGAAACCAGAGAAAAAGTTTCTCCTGCAACTCGTTCCATTTGTGCTAGATGAACGAACGTCTCTCCACATGCTCAGTTCTGAGAAATAAGTGTGTGTGAACGCCGTCCTTAACGTAGCTTGTTGGGAACACAAAGTTTCTTTTCAGTTGCCAACTACACTACAAACATATATATGGGGAGGCACAAGCTCCAACTCGGTTTTACAGTGAAAACTGGAGGAACTTCAAATCGACACTAGGAAACAGACTGAGAAACCAGATTAAAAATTTCCCCTGCAACCAGTTCCCTTTGTGCTAGATGAACGAACGTCTCTCCACATGCTCAGTTCAGAGAGATAAGTGTGTGTGAAAGCCGTACTTAACCTAGCTTGTTGGGAACACAAAGTTTACTTTAAGTTGCCAACTACACTCCTTACATATATATGGGGAAGCACATTCTCCAACTCGGTTTTACAGTGAAAACTGCAGGATCTTCAAACCGGCACTAGGAAACAGACTGAGAAACCAGAGTAAAAGTTTCTCCTGCAAACCTTTAAGTTTGTGCTAGATGAATGAACGTCTCTCCACATGCTCAGTTCTGAGAGATAAGTGTGTGTGAAAGCCGTACTTAACCTAGCTTGTTGGGAACACAAAGTTTCTTTTAAGTAGCCAACTACACTCCATAAATATATATGGGGAGGCACAATCTCCAACTCGGTTTTACAGTGAAAACTGCAGGAAATTCAAACCGGCACTAGAAAACAGATTGAGAAACCAGAGAATATTTTTATCCTGCAACCCGTTCCCTTTGTGCTAGATGAACGAACGTCTATCCACATGCACTGTTCTGGGAGATAAGTGTGTTTGAAAGTCGTCCTTAACCTAGCTTGTTGGGAACACAAAGTTTCTTTTCAGTTGCCAACTACAGTCCATACATATATATTTGGAGGCACAAGCTCCAAATCATTTTTAAAGTGAAAACTGCAGGAACGTCAAACGGGAACTTGGAAAAAGTCTGAGAAACTAGAGTAAAAGTTTCTCCTGCAAACCTTTCCCTTTGTGCTTCATGAACGAAAGTCTCTCCACATGCTCAGATCTGAGAGATAAGTGTGTGTGAAAGCCGACCTTCACCTAGCTTGTTGGGAACACAAACTTTCTTTTCAGTTGCCAACTACACTCCATACATACATAAGGTGGAGGCAAAAGCTCCAACTCGGTTTTTCAGTGAAAACTGCAGGAACTTCAAACCGGCACTAGGAAACAGACTGAGAAACCAGAGAAAAAGTTTCTCCTGCAACTCGTTCCATTTGTGTTTGATGAACGAACGTCTCTCCACATGCTCAGTTCTGAGAGAGAAGTGTGTGTTAAAACCGTCCTTCCCCTAGCTTGTTGGGAACACAAAGTTTCTTTTCAGTTGCCAACTACACTCCATACATATATATGGGGAGGCACAAGCTCCAACTCGGTTTTACAGTGAAAATTGCAGGAAGTTCAAACCGGCGCTAGGAAACAGACTGAGAAACCAGAGTAAAACCTTCTCCTTCAACCCGTTCCCTTTGTGCTTGATGAACGAACGTCTCTCCACTTGCTCAGTTCTGAAAGATAAGTGTGTGTGAAAGCCGTCCTTCACCTAGCTTGTGGGGAACACAAAGTTTCTTTAGACTTGCCAACTACACTCCATACATATATATGGGGAGGCACAAGCTCCAACTCGGTTTTACAGTGAAAACTGCAGGATCTTCAAACCGGCACTAGGAAACAGACTGTGAAACCACAGTAAATGTTTATCCTGCAAACCGTTCCCTTTGTGCTAGATGAACGAACGTCTATCCACATGCACTGTTCTGAGAGATATGTGTGTGTGAAAGCCTTCATTCACCTAGCTTGTTTGGAACACAAAGTTTCTTTTCAGTTGCCTACTACACTCCATAAATATATATTTGGAGGCACAAGCTCCAAATCGTTTTTAAAGTGAAAACTAGAGGAACGTCAAACGGGAACTTGGAAAAAGTCTGAGAAACCAGAGTAATACATACTCCTGCAAACCGTTCCATTTGTGCTTCATGAACGAGGGTCTCTCCACATGCTCAGATCTGAGAGATATGTGTGTGTGAAAGCCGTCCTTCACCTAGCTTTTTGGGAACACAAATTTTCTTTTCAGTTGCCAACTACACTCCATACATACATAAGGTGGTGGCAAAAGCTCCAACTCGGTTTTTCAGTGAATACTGCCGGAACTTCAAACCGGCACTAGAAAACAGACTGAGAAACCAGAGTAAAAGTTTCTCCTGCAAACCGAACCTTTGTGCTAGGTGAAAGATCGTCTCTCCACATGCTCAGTTCAGAGAGATAAGTGTGTGTGAAAGCCGTCCTTCACCTAGCTTGTTGGGAACACAAAGTTTCTTTTCAGTTGCAACTACACTCCATACATATATATGGGGAGGCACAAGCTCCAACTCGGTTTTACACTGAAAACTGCAGGAACTTCAAACCGGCACTAGGAAACAGACTGAGAAACCAGAGTGAAAGTTTCTCCTGCAAACCGTTCCCTTTGTGCTAGATGAACGAATGTCTCTCCACATGCTCAGTTCTGAGAGGTAATTGTGTGTGAAAGCCGTCCTTCACCTAGCTTGTTGGGAACACAAAGTTTCTTTTCAGTTGCAACTACACTCCATACATATATATGGGGAGGCACAAGCTCCAACTCCGTTTTACAGTGAAAACTGCAGGAACTTCAAACCGGCACTAGGAAACAGACTGAGAAACCAGAGTAAAAGTTTCTCCTGCAACCCGTTCCCTATGTGCTAGATGAACGAACGTCTCTCCACATGCTCAGTTCTGAGAGGTAAGTGTGTGTGAAAGCCGTACTTCACATAGCTTGTTGGGAACACAAAGTTACTTTTAAGTTTCCAACTACACTCCATACATATATATGGGGAGGCACAAGCTCCAACTAGGTTTTACAGTGAAAATTGCAGGAACTTCAAACCGGCACTAGGAAAAAGACTGAGAAAAGAAATTAAAAGATTCCCCTGCAACACTTTCCCTTTGTGCTAGATAAACGAACGTCTTTCCACATACTCAGTTCTGAGAGATAAATGTGTGTGAAAGCCGTCCTTCACCTAGCTTTTTGGGAACACAAAGTTTCTTTTCAGTTGCCAACTACACTCCATACATATATATGGGGAGGCACAAGCTGCAACTCGGTTTTAAAATGAAAACTGCAGGAACTTCAAACCGGCACTAGGAAACAGACTGAGAAACCAGTGTTAAAGTTTCTCCTGCAAACCGTTTCCTTTGTGCTAGATGAACGAACGTCTCTCCACATGCTCAGTTCTGAGAGATAAGTGTGTTTGAAAGCCTTCCTTCACCTAGCGTTTTGGGAACACAAAGTTTCTTTTCAGTTGCCAACTACACTCCATACATATATATGGGGAGGTACAAGCTCCAACTCGGTTTTACAGTGAAAACTGCAGGAAAATCAACTCGGCATTGGAAACAGACTGAGAAACCATAGTAAAAGTTTCTCCTGCAAAACGTTCCCTTTGTGCTACATGAACGAACTTCTCTCCACATGCTCAGTTCTGAGAGATAAGTGTGTTTGAAAGCCTTCCTTCACCTAGCGTTTTGGGAACACAAAGTTTCTTTTCAGTTGCCAACTACACTCCATACATATATATGGGGAGGTACAAGCTCCAACTCGGTTTTACAGTGAAAACTGCAGGAAAATCAACTCGGCATTGGAAACAGACTGAGAAACCATAGTAAAAGTTTCTCCTGCAACACGTTCCCTTTGTGCTAGATGAACGACCGTCTCTCCACATGCTCAGTTCTGAGAGGTAAGTGTGTGTGAAAGCCGTACTTCACATAGCTTGTTGGAAACACAAAGTTACTTTTAAGTTTCCAACTACACTCCATACATATATATGGGGAGGCACAAGCTCCAACTAGGTTTTACAGTGAAAATTGCAGGAACTTCAAACCGGCACTAGGAAAAAGTCTGAGAAAAGAAATTAAAAGATTCTCCTGCAACACTTTCCCTTTGTGCTAGATGAACGAACGTCTTTCCACATACTCAGTTCTGAGAGATAAATGTGTGTGAAAGCCGTCCTTCACCTAGCTTTTTGGGAACACAAAGTTTCTTTTCAGTTGCCAACTACACTCCTTACATATATATGGGGAGGCACAAGCTGCAACTCGGTTTTAAAGTGAAAACTGCAGGAAATTCAAACCGGCACTAGGAAACAGACTGAGAAACCAGAGAAAAAGTTTCTCCTGCAACCCGTTCCGTTTGTGCTATATGAACGAACGTCTCTCCACATGCTAAGTTCTGAGAGATAAGTGTGTGTGAAAGCCGTCCTTCAACTAGCTTGTTGGGAACACAAATTTTCTTTTCAGTTGCCAACTACACTCCATACATATATATTTGGAGGCACAAGCTCCAACTCGGTTTCACAGTGAAAACTGCAGGAACTTCAAACCGGCACTAGGAAAAAGACTGAGAAACCAGTGTTAAAGTTTCTCCTGCAAACCGTTCCCTTTGTGCTAGATGAACGAACGTCTCTCCACATGCTCAGTTCTGAGAGATAAGTGTGTTTGAAAGCCTTCCTTCACCTAGCGTTTTGGGAACACAAAGTTTCTTTTCAGTTGCCAACTCCACTCCATACATATATATGGGGAGGTACAAGCTCCAACTCGGTTTTACAGTGAAAACTGCAGGAAAATCAACTCGGCATTGGAAACAGACTGAGAAACCATAGTAAAAGTTTCTCCTGCAACACGTTCCCTTTGTGCTACATGAACGAACTTCTCTCCACATGCTCAGTTCTGAGAGATAAGTGTGTTTGAAAGCCTTCCTTCACCTAGCGTTTTGGGAACACAAAGTTTCTTTTCAGTTGCCAACTACACTCCATACATATATATGGGGAGGTACAAGCTCCAACTCGGTTTTACAGTGAAAACTGCAGGAAAATCAACTCGGCATTGGAAACAGACTGAGAAACCATAGTAAATGTTTCTCCTGCAACACGTTCCCTTTGTGCTAGATGAACGAACGTCTCTCCACATGCTCAGTTCTGAGAGGTAAGTGTGTGTGAAAGCCGTACTTCACATAGCTTGTTGGGAACACAAAGTTACTTTTAAGTTTCCAACTACACTCCATACATATATATGGGGAGGCACAAGCTCCAACTAGGTTTTACAGTGAAAATTGCAGGAACTTCAAACCGGCACTAGGAAAAAGACTGAGAAAAGAAATTAAAAGATTCTCCTGCAACACTTTCCCTTTGTGCTAGATGAACGAACGTCTTTCCACATACTCAGTTCTGAGAGATAAATGTGTGTGAAAGCCGTCCTTCACCTAGCTTTTTGGGAACACAAAGTTTCTTTTCAGTTGTCAACTACACTCCATACATATATATGGGGAGGCACAAGCTGCAACTCGGTTTTAAAGTGAAAACTGCAGGAACTTCAAACCGGCACTAGGAAAAAGACTGAGAAACCAGAGAAAAAGTTTCTCCTGCAACCCGTTCCGTTTGTGCTATATGAACGAACGTCTCTCCACATGCTAAGTTCTGAGAGATAAGTGTGTGTGAAAGCCGTCCTTCAACTAGCTTGTTGGGAACACAAATTTTCTTTTCAGTTGCCAACTACACTCCATACATATATATGGGGAGGCACAAGCTCCAACTCGGTTTCACAGTGAAAACTGCAGGAACTTCAAACCGGCACTAGGAAAAAGACTGAGAAACCAGTGTTAAAGTTTCTCCTGCAACCCGTTCCCTTTGTGCTAGATGAACGAACGTCTCTCCACATGCTCAGTTCTGAGAGATAAGTGTGTTTGAAAGCCTTCCTTCACCTAGCGTTTTGGGAACACAAAGTTTCTTTTCAGTTGCCAACTACACTCCATACATATATATGGGGAGGCACAAGCTCCAACTCGGTTTTACAGTGAAAACTGCAGGAAAATCAAATCGGCATTGGAAACAGACTGAGAAACCATAGTAAAAGTTTCTCCTGCAACACGTTCCCTTTGTGCTACATGAACGAACTTCTCTCCACATGCTCAGTTCTGAGAGATAAGTGTGTTTGAAAGCCTTCCTTCACCTAGCGTTTTGGGAACACAAAGTTTCTTTTCAGTTGCCAACTACACTCCATACATATATATGGGGAGGTACAAGCTCCAACTCGGTTTTACAGTGAAAACTGCAGGAAAATCAACTCGGGATTGGAAACAGACTGAGAAACCATAGTAAAAGTTTCTCCTGCAACACGTTCCCTTTGTGCTAGATGAACGAACGTCTCTCCACATGCTCAGTTCTGAGAGGTAAGTGTGTGTGAAAGCCGTACTTCACATAGCTTGTTGGGAACACAAAGTTACTTTTAAGTTTCCAACTACACTCCATACATATATATGGGGAGGCACAAGCTCCAACTAGGTTTTACAGTGAAAATTGCAGGAACTTCAAACCGGCACTAGGAAAAAGACTGAGAAAAGAAATTAAAAGATTCTCCTGCAACACTTTCCCTTTGTGCTAGATGAACGAACGTCTTTCCACATACTCAGTTCTGAGAGATAAATGTGTGTGAAAGCCGTCCTTCACCTAGCTTTTTGGGAACACAAAGTTTCTTTTCAGTTGCCAACTACACTCCATACATATATATGGGGAGGCACAAGCTGCAACTCGGTTTTAAAGTGAAAACTGCAGGAAATTCAAACCGGCACTAGGAAACAGACTGAGAAACCAGAGAAAAAGTTTCTCCTGCAACCCGTTCCGTTTGTGCTATATGAACGAACGTCTCTCCACATGCTAAGTTCTGAGAGATAAGTGTGTGTGAAAGCCGTCCTTCAACTAGCTTGTTGGGAACACAAAGTTTCTTTTCAGTTGCCAACTACAGTCCATAAATATATATATGGAGGCACAAGCTCCAAATTATTTTTAAAGTGAAAACTGCAGGAACGTCAAACGGGAACTTGGAAAGAGTCTGAGAAACTAGAGAAAAAGTTTCTCCTGCAAACCTTTCCCTTTGTGCTTCATGAACGAAAGTCTCTCCACATGCTCAGATCTGAGAGATAAGTGTGTGTGAAAGCCGACCTTCACCTAGCTTGTTGGGAACACAAAGTTACTTTTCAGTTGCCAACTACATTCCATACATACATAAGGTGGAGGCAAAAGCTCCAACTCGGTTTTTCAGTGAAAACTGCAGGAACTTCAAACCGGCACTAGGAAACAGACTGAGAAACCAGAGAAAAAGTTTCTCCTGCAACTCGTTCCATTTGTGCTAGATGAACGAACGTCTCTCCACATGCTCAGTTCTGAGAAATAAGTGTGTGTGAACGCCGTCCTTAACGTAGCTTGTTGGGAACACAAAGTTTCTTTTCAGTTGCCAACTACACTACAAACATATATATGGGGAGGCACAAGCTCCAACTCGGTTTTACAGTGAAAACTGGAGGAACTTCAAATCGGCACTAGGAAACAGACTGAGAAACCAGATTAAAAATTTCCCCTGCAACCAGTTCCCTTTGTGCTAGATGAACGAACGTCTCTCCACATGCTCAGTTCAGAGAGATAAGTGTGTGTGAAAGCCGTACTTAACCTAGCTTGTTGGGAACACAAAGTTTACTTTAAGTTGCCAACTACACTCCTTACATATATATGGGGAAGCACATTCTCCAACTCGGTTTTACAGTGAAAACTGCAGGATCTTCAAACCGGCACTAGGAAACAGACTGAGAAACCAGAGTAAAAGTTTCTCCTGCAAACCTTTAAGTTTGTGCTAGATGAATGAACGTCTCTCCACATGCTCAGTTCTGAGAGATAAGTGTGTGTGAAAGCCGTACTTAACCTAGCTTGTTGGGAACACAAAGTTTCTTTTAAGTAGCCAACTACACTCCATAAATATATATGGGGAGGCACAATCTCCAACTCGGTTTTACAGTGAAAACTGCAGGAAATTCAAACCGGCACTAGAAAACAGATTGAGAAACCAGAGAATATTTTTATCCTGCAACCCGTTCCCTTTGTGCTAGATGAACGAACGTCTATCCACATGCACTGTTCTGGGAGATAAGTGTGTTTGAAAGTCGTCCTTAACCTAGCTTGTTGGGAACACAAAGTTTCTTTTCAGTTGCCAACTACAGTCCATAAATATATATTTGGAGGCACAAGCTCCAAATCATTTTTAAAGTGAAAACTGCAGGAACGTCAAACGGGAACTTGGAAAAAGTCTGAGAAACTAGAGTAAAAGTTTCTCCTGCAAACCTTTCCCTTTGTGCTTCATGAACGAAAGTCTCTCCACATGCTCAGATCTGAGAGATAAGTGTGTGTGAAAGCCGACCTTCACCTAGCTTGTTGGGAACACAAACTTTCTTTTCAGTTGCCAACTACACTCCATACATACATAAGGTGGAGGCAAAAGCTCCAACTCGGTTTTTCAGTGAAAACTGCAGGAACTTCAAACCGGCACTAGGAAACAGACTGAGAAACCAGAGAAAAAGTTTCTCCTGCAACTCGTTCCATTTGTGTTTGATGAACGAACGTCTCTCCACATGCTCAGTTCTGAGAGAGAAGTGTGTGTTAAAACCGTCCTTCCCCTAGCTTGTTGGGAACACAAAGTTTCTTTTCAGTTGCCAACTACACTCCATACATATATATGGGGAGGCACAAGCTCCAACTCGGTTTTACAGTGAAAATTGCAGGAAGTTCAAACCGGCGCTAGGAAACAGACTGAGAAACCAGAGTAAAACCTTCTCCTTCAACCCGTTCCCTTTGTGCTTGATGAACGAACGTCTCTCCACTTGCTCAGTTCTGAAAGATAAGTGTGTGTGAAAGCCGTCCTTCACCTAGCTTGTGGGGAACACAAAGTTTCTTTAGACTTGCCAACTACACTCCATACATATATATGGGGAGGCACAAGCTCCAACTCGGTTTTACAGTGAAAACTGCAGGATCTTCAAACCGGCACTAGGAAACAGACTGTGAAACCACAGTAAATGTTTATCCTGCAAACCGTTCCCTTTGTGCTAGATGAACGAACGTCTATCCACATGCACTGTTCTGAGAGATATGTGTGTGTGAAAGCCTTCATTCACCTAGCTTGTTTGGAACACAAAGTTTCTTTTCAGTTGCCTACTACACTCCATAAATATATATTTGGAGGCACAAGCTCCAAATCGTTTTTAAAGTGAAAACTAGAGGAACGTCAAACGGGAACTTGGAAAAAGTCTGAGAAACCAGAGTAATACATACTCCTGCAAACCGTTCCATTTGTGCTTCATGAACGAGGGTCTCTCCACATGCTCAGATCTGAGAGATATGTGTGTGTGAAAGCCGTCCTTCACCTAGCTTTTTGGGAACACAAATTTTCTTTTCAGTTGCCAACTACACTCCATACATACATAAGGTGGTGGCAAAAGCTCCAACTCGGTTTTTCAGTGAATACTGCCGGAACTTCAAACCGGCACTAGAAAACAGACTGAGAAACCAGAGTAAAAGTTTCTCCTGCAAACCGAACCTTTGTGCTAGGTGAAAGATCGTCTCTCCACATGCTCAGTTCAGAGAGATAAGTGTGTGTGAAAGCCGTCCTTCACCTAGCTTGTTGGGAACACAAAGTTTCTTTTCAGTTGCAACTACACTCCATACATATATATGGGGAGGCACAAGCTCCAACTCGGTTTTACACTGAAAACTGCAGGAACTTCAAACCGGCACTAGGAAACAGACTGAGAAACCAGAGTGAAAGTTTCTCCTGCAAACCGTTCCCTTTGTGCTAGATGAACGAATGTCTCTCCACATGCTCAGTTCTGAGAGGTAATTGTGTGTGAAAGCCGTCCTTCACCTAGCTTGTTGGGAACACAAAGTTTCTTTTCAGTTGCAACTACACTCCATACATATATATGGGGAGGCACAAGCTCCAACTCCGTTTTACAGTGAAAACTGCAGGAACTTCAAACCGGCACTAGGAAACAGACTGAGAAACCAGAGTAAAAGTTTCTCCTGCAACCCGTTCCCTATGTGCTAGATGAACGAACGTCTCTCCACATGGTCTGTTCGGAGAGATAATTGTGTGTGAAAGCCGTCCTTCACCTACATTGTTGGGAACACAAAGTTTCTTTTCAGTTGCCAACTACACTCCATACATATATATGGGGAGGCACAAGCTCCAACTCGGTTTTACAGTGAAAAATGCAGGAACTTCAAACAGGCACTAGGAAACAGACTGAGAAACCAGAGTAAAAGTTTCTCCTGCAACCCGTTCCCTTTGTGCTAGATGAACGAACGTCTCTCCACATGCTCAGTTCTGAGAGGTAAGTGAGTGTGAAAGCCGTCCTTCACCTAGCTTGTTGGGAACACAAAGTTTCTTTTCAGTTGCCAACTACACTCCATACATATATATGGGGAGGCACAAGCTCCAACTCGGTTTTACAGTGAAAATTGCAGGAACTTCAAACCGGCACTAGGAAACAGACTGAGAAACCAGAGTAAAACTTTCTCCTTCAACCCGTTCCATTTGTGCTTGATGAACGAACGTCTCTCCACATGCTCAGTTCTGAAAGATAAGTGTGTGTGAAAGCCGTCCTTCACCTATCTTGTTGGTAACACAAAGTTTCTTTAGAGTTGCCAACTACACTCCATACATATATATGGGGAGGCACAAGCTCCAACTCGGTTTTACAGTGAAAACTGCAGGAACTTCAAACCGGCACTTGGAAACAGACTGTGAAACCAGAGTAAATGTTTATCCTGCAACCCGTTCCCTTTGTGCTAGATGAACGAACGTCTATCCACATGCACTGTTCTGAGAGATATGTGTGTGTGAAAGCCTTCATTCACCAAGCTTGTTTGGAACACAAAGTTTCTTTTCAGTTGCCAACTACACTCCATACATATATATTTGGAGGCACAAGCTCCAAATCGTTTTTAAAGTGAAAACTAGAGGAACGTCAAACGGGAACTTGGAAAAAGTCTGAGAAACCAGAGTAAAAGTTTCTCCTGCAAACCGTTCACTTTGTGCTTCATGAACGAAAGTCTCTCCACATGCTCAGATCTGAGAGATAAGTGTGTGTGAAAGTCGTCCTTCACCTAGCTTGTTGGGAACACAAAGTTTCTTTTCAGTTGCCAACTACACTCCATACATACATAAGGTGGTTGAAAAATCTCCAAATCGGTTTTTCAGTGAATACTGCAGGAAATTCAAACCGGCACTAGAAAACAGACTGAGAAACCAGAGTAAAAGTTTCTCCTGCAAACCGAACCCTTTGTGCTAGGTGAACGAACGTCTCTCCACATGCTCAGTTCTGAGAGATAAGTGTGTGTGAAAGCCGTCCTTCACCTAGCTTGTTGGGAACACAAAGTTTCTTTTCAGTTGCCAACTCCACTCCATACATATATATGGGGAGGCACAAGCTCCAACTCGGTTTTACAGTGAAAACTGCAGGAACTTCAAACAGGCACTAGGAAACAGACTGAGAAACCAGAGTGAAAGTATCTCCTGCAAACCGTTCCCTTTGTGCTAGATGAACGAACGTCTCTCCACATGCTCAGTTCTGAGAGGTAAGTGTGTGTGAAAGCCGTCCTTCCCCTAGCTTGTTGGGAACACAAAGTTTCTTTTCAGTTGCCAACTACACTCCATACATATATATGGGGAGGCACAAGCTCCAACTCGGTTTTACAGTGAAAATTGCAGGAACTTCAAACCGGCACTAGGAAACAGACTGAGAAACCAGAGTAAAAGTTTCTCCTGCAACCCGTTCCCTTTGTGCTAGATGAACGAACGTCTCTCCACATGCTCAGTTTTGAGAGGTATGTCTGTGTGAAAGCCGTCCTTCACCTAGCTTGTTGGGAACACAAAGATACTTTTCAGTTGCCAACTCCACTCCATACATATATATGGGGAGGCACAAGCTCCAACTCGGTTTTACAGTGAAAACTGCAGGAAATTCAAACAGGCACCAAGAAACAGACTGAGAAACCAGAGTAAAAGTTTCTCCTGCATCCCGTTCCCTTTGTGCTAGATGAACGAACGTCTCTCCACATGCTCATTTCTGAGAGATAAGTGCTTGTGAAAGCCGTCCTTCACCTAGCTTGTTGGGAACACGAAGTTTCTTTACAGTAGCCAAATACACTCCATACATATATATGGGGAGGCACAAGCTCCAACTCGGTTTTACAGTGAAAACTGCAGGAACTTCAAACCGGCACTAGGAAACAGACTGTGAAACCAGAGAAAATGTTTATCCTGCAACCCCTTCCATTTGTGCTAGATGAACGAACGTCTCTCCACATGCACTGTTCTGAGAGATATGTGTGTGTGAAAGCCTTCATTCACCTAACTTGTTTGGAACACAAAGTTTCTTTTCAGTTGCCAACTACACTCCATACATATATATTTGGAGGCACAAGCTCCAAATCTTTTTTAAAGTGAAAACTAGAGGAACGTCAAACGGGAACTTGGAAAAAGTCTGAGAAACAAGAGTAAAAGTTTCTCCTGCAAACCGTTCCCTTTGTGCTAGATGAACGAACGTCTCTCCACATGCTCAGTTCGGAGAGATAATTGGGTGTGAAAGCCGTCCTTCACCTAGCTCGTTGGTAACACAAAGTTTCTTTTCAGTTGCCAACTACACTCCATACATATATATGGGGAGGCACAAGCTCCATCTCGGTTTTACATTGAAAACTGCAGGAAATTCAAACACGCACTAGGAAACAGACTGAGAAACCAGAGTAAAAGTTTCTCCTGCAACCCGTTCCCTTTGTGCTAAATGAACGAACGTTTCTCCACATGCTCAGTTCGGAGAGAGAAGTGTGTGTGAAAGCCGTCCTTCCCCTAGCTTGTTGGGAGCACAAAGTTTCTTTAGAGTTGCCAACTCCACTCCATACATATATATGGGAAGGCACAAGCTCCAACTCGGTTTTACAGTGAAAACTGCAGGAACTTCAAACCGGCACTAGGAAACAGACTGTGAAACCAGAGAAAATGTTTATCCTGCAACCCGTTCCCTTTGTGCTAGATGAACGAACGTCTCTCCACATGCACTGTTCTGAGAGATATGTGTGTGTGAAAGCCTTCATTCACCTAGCTTGTTTGGAACACAAAGTTTCTTTTCAGTTGCCAACTACACTCCATACATATATATTTGGAGGCACAAGCTCCAAATCGTTTTTAAAGTGAAAACTAGCGGAACGTCAAACGGGAACTTGGAAAAAGTCTGAGAAACAAGAGTAAAAGTTTCTCCTGCAAACCGTTCCCTTTGTGCTAGATGAACGAACGTCTCTCCACATGCTCAGTTCGGAGAGATAATTGTGTGTGAACGCCGTCCTTCACCTAGCTTCTTGGTAACACAAAGTTTCTTTTTAGTTGCCAACTACACTCCATACATATATATGGGGAGGCACAACTCCAACTCGGTTTTACAGTGAAAACTGCAGGAAATTCAAACAGGCACTAGGAAACAGAGTGAGAAACCAGAGTAAAAGTTCCTCCTGCAACCCGTTCCCTTTGTGTTAAATGAACGAAAGTCTCTCCACATGCTCATTTCGGAGAGAGAAATGTGTGTGAAAGCCGTCCTTCCCCTAGCTTGTTGGGAGCACAAAGTTTCTTTTCAGTTGCCAACTACACTCCATACATATATATGGGGAGGCACAACTCCAACTCGGTTTTACAGTGAAAACTGCAGGAACTTAAAACCGGCACTAGGAAACAGAGTGAGAAACCAGAGTAAAACTTTCTCCTTCAACCCGTTCCCTTTGTGCTTGATGAACGAACGTCTCTCCACATGACCAGTTCTGAAAGATAAGTGTGTGTGAAAGCCGTCCTTCACCTAGTTTGTTGGGAACACAAAGTTTCTTTAGAGTTGCCAACTACACTCCATACATATATATGGGGAGGCACAAGCTCCAACTCGGTTTTACAGTGAAAACTGCAGGAACTTCAAACCGGCACTAGGAAACAGACTGAGAAACCAGAGTAAAAGTTTCTCCTGCAACCCGTTCCCTTTGTGCTAGATGAACGAACGTCTATCCACATGCACTGTTCTGAGAGATATGTGTGTGTGAAAGCCTTCATTCACCTAGCTTGTTTGGAACACAAAGTTTCTTTTCAGTTGTCAACTACACTCCATACATATATATTTGGAGGCACAAGCTCCAAATCGTTTTTAAAGTGAAAACTAGCGGAACGTCAAACGGGAACTTGGAAAAAGTCTGAGAAACCAGAGTAAAAGTTTCTCCTGCAAACCGTTCCCTTTGTGCTTCATGAACGAAAGTCTCTCCACATGCTCAGATCTGAGAGATAAGTGTGTGTGAAAGTCGTCCTTCACCTAGCTTGTTGGGAACACAAAGTTTCTTTTCAGTTGCCAACTACACTCCATACATACATAAGGTGGAGGCAAAAGCTCCAACTCGGTTTTTCAGTGAATACTGCAGGAATTTCAAACCGGCACTAGAAAACAGACTGAGAAACCAGAGTAAAAGTTTCTCCGGCAAACAGAACCCTTTGTGCTAGGTGAACCAACGTCTCTCCACATGCTCAGTTCTGAGAGATAAGTGTGTGTGAAAGCCGTCCTTCACCTAGCTTGTTGGGAACACAAAGTTTCTTTTCAGTTGCCAACTCCACTCCATATATATATATGGGGAGGCACAAGCTCCAACTCGGTTTTACAGTGAAAACTGCAGGAACTTCAAACCGGCACTAGGAAACAGACTGAGAAACCAGAGTGAAAGTTTCTACTGCAAACCGTTCCCTTTGTGCTAGATGAACGAATGTCTCTCCACATGCTCAGTTCTGAGAGGTAAGTGTGTGTGAAAGCCGTCCTTCACATAGCTTGTTGGGAACACAAAGTTTCTTTTCAGTTGCTAACTACACTCCATACATATATATGGGGAGGCACAAGCTCCAACTCGGTTTTGCAGTGAAAACTGCAGGAACTTCAAACAGGCACTAGGAAAAAGACTGAGAATCCAGAGTAAAAGTTTCTCCTGCAAACCGATCCCTTTGTGCTAGTGAACGAACGTCTCTCCACATGCTCAGTTCTGAGAGATAAGTGTGTGTGAAAGCCGTACTTCACCTTGCTTGTTCGGAACACAAAGTTTCTTTACAGTAGCCAAATACACTCATTACATATATATGGGGAGGCACAAGCTCCAACTCGGTTTTACAGTGAAAACTGCAGGAACTTCAAACAGGCACTAGGAAACAGACTGAGAAACCAGAGTAATAGTTTCTCCTTCAACACGTTCCCTTTGTGCTTGATGAACGAACGTCTCTCCACATGCTCAGTTCTGAAAGATAAGTGTGTGTGAAAGCCGTCCTTCACCTAGCTTGTTGGGAACACAAAGTTTCTTTACAGTTGCCAACTACACTCCATACATATATATGGGAAGGCACAAGCTCCAACTCGGTTTTACAGTGAAAACTGCAGGAACTTCAAACCGGCACTAGGAAACAGACTGAGAAACCAGAGTAAATGTTTCTCCTGCAACCCGTTCCCTTTGTGCTAGATGAACGAAACTCTCTCCACATGGTCAGTTCGGAGAGATAATTGTGTGTGAAAGCCGTCCTTCCCCTAGCTTGTTGGGAACACAAAGTTTCTTTTCAGTTGCCAACTACACTCCATACATATATATGGGGAGGCACAAGCTCAAACTCGGTTTTACAGTGAAAACTGCAGGAACTTCAAACAGGCACTAGGAAACAGACTGAGAAACCAGAGTAAAACTTTCTCCTTCAACCCGTTCCCTTTGTGCTTGATGAACGAACGTCTCTCCACATGACCAGTTCTGAAAGATAAGTGTGTGTGAAAGCCGTCCTTCACCTAGTTTGTTGGGAACACAAAGTTTCTTTAGAGTTGCCAACTACACTCCATACATATATATGGGGAGGCACAAGCTCCAACTCGGTTTTACAGTGAAAACTGCAGGAACTTCAAACCGGCACTAGGAAACAGACTGAGAAACCAGAGTAAAAGTTTCTCCTGCAACCCGTTCCCTTTGTGCTAGATGAACGAACGTCTATCCACATGCACTGTTCTGAGAGATATGTGTGTGTGAAAGCCTTCATTCACCTAGCTTGTTTGGAACACAAAGTTTCTTTTCAGTTGTCAACTACACTCCATACATATATATTTGGAGGCACAAGCTCCAAATCGTTTTTAAAGTGAAAACTAGAGGAACGTAAAACGGGAACTTGGAAAAAGTCTGAGAAACCAGAGTAAAAGTTTCTCCTGCAAACCGTTCCCTTTGTGCTTCATGAACGAAAGTCTCTCCACATGCTCAGATCTGAGAGATAAGTGTGTGTGAAAGCCGTCATTCACGTAGCTTGTTGGGAACACAAAGTTTCTTTTCAGTTGCCAACTACACTCCATACATACATAAGGTGGAGGCAAAAGCTCCAACTCGGTTTTTCAGTGAATACTGCAGGAATTTCAAACCGGCACTAGAAAACAGACTGAGAAACCAGAGTAAAAGTTTCTCCGGCAAACAGAACCCTTTGGGCTAGGTGAACCAACGTCTCTCCACATGCTCAGTTCTGAGAGATAAGTGTGTGTGAAAGCCGTCCTTCACCTAGCTTGTTGGGAACACAAAGTTTCTTTAGAGTTGCCACCTACACTCCATACATACATAAGGTGGAGGCAAAAGTTCCAACTCTGTTTTTCAGTGAATACTGCAGGAACTTCAAACCGGCACTAGAAAACAAACTGAGAAACCAGAGTAAAAGTTTCTCCTGCAACCCGATCACTTTGTGCTAGGTGAACGAACGTCTCTCCACATGCTCAGTTCGGAAAGAAAAGTGTGTGTGAAAGCCCTCCTTCACCTAGGTTGTTGGGAACACAAAGTTTCTTTTCAGTTGCCAACTCCACTCCATACATATATATGGGGAGGCACAAGCTCCAACTCGGTTTTACAGTGAAAACTGCAGGAAATTCAAATCGACACTAGGAAACAGACTGAGAAACCAGAGTAAAAGTTTCTCTTGCAACACGTTCCCTTTGGGCTAGATGAACGAACGTCTCTCCACATGCTCAGTTTTGAGAGATAAGTGTGTGTGAAAGCGATCCTTCACTTAGCTTGTTGGGAACACAAAGTTTCTTTTCAGTTGCCAACTACACTCCATACATATATATGGGGAGGCACAAGCTCCAACTCGGTTTTACAGTGAAAATTGCAGGAACTTCAAACCGGCACTAGGAAACAGAATGAGAAACCACAGTAAAAGTTTCTCCTGCAACCCGTTCCCTTTGTGCTAGATGAACGAACGTCTCTCCACATGCTCAGTTTTGAGAGGTAAGTGTGTGTGAAAGCCGTCCTTCACCTAGCTTGTTGGGAACACAAAGATACTTTTCAGTTGCCAACTCCACTCCATACATATATATGGGGAGGCACAATCTCCAACTCGGTTTTACAGTGAAAACTGCAGGAAATTCAAACAGGCACCAAGAAACAGACTGAGAAACCAGAGTAAAAGTTTCTCCTGCATCCCGTTCCCTTTGTGCTAGATGAACGAACGTCTCTCCACATGCTCATTTCTGAGAGATAAGTGCTTTTGAAAGCCGTCCTTCACCTAGCTTGTTGGGAACACGAAGTTTCTTTACAGTAGCCAAATACACTCCATACATATATATGGGGAGGCACAAGCTCCAACTCGGTTTTACAGTGAAAACTGCAGGAACTTCAAACCGGCACTAGGAAACAGACTGTGAAACCAGAGAAAATGTTTATCCTTCAACCCGTTCCCTTTGTGCTAGATGAACGTACGTCTCTCGACATGCACTCTTTTGAGAGATATGTGTGTGTGAAAGCCTTCATTCACCTAGCTTGTTGGGAACACAAAGTTTCTTTTCAGTTGCCAACTACACTCCATACATATATATTTGGAGGCACAAGCTCCAAATCGTTTTTAAAGTGAAAACTAGCGGAACGTCAAACGGGAACTTGGAAAAAGTCTGAGAAACAAGAGTAAAAGTTTCTCCTGCAAACCGTTCCCTTTGTGCTAGATGAACGAACGTCTCTCCACATGCTCAGTTCGGAGAGATAATTGTGTGTGAACGCCGTCCTTCACCTAGCTTGTTGGTAACACAAAGTTTCTTTTCAGTTGCCAACTACACTCCATACATATATATGGGGAGGCACAACTCCAACTCGGTTTTACAGTGAAAACTGCAGGAAATTCAAACAGGCACTAGGATACAGACTGAGAAACCAGAGTAAAAGTTTCTCCTGCAACCCGTTCCCTTTGTGTTAAATGAACGAAAGTCTCTCCACATGCTCATTTCGGAGAGAGAAGTGTGTGTGAAAGCCGTCCTTCCCCTAGCTTGTTGGGAGCACAAAGTTTCTTTTCAGTTGCCAACTACACTCCATACATATATATGGGGAGACACAATCTCCAACTCAGTTTTACAGTGAAAATTGCAGGAACTTAAAACCGGCACTAGGAAACAGAGTGAGAAACCAGAGTAAAACTTTCTCCTTCAACCCGTTCCCTTTGTGCTTGATGAACGAACGTCTCTCCACATGACCAGTTCTGAAAGATAAGTGTGTGTGAAAGTCGTCCTTCACCTAGCTTGTTGGGAACACAAAGTTTCTTTTCAGTTGCCAACTACACTCCATACATACATAAGGTGGAGGCAAAAGCTCCAACTCGGTTTTTCAGTGAATACTGCAGGAATTTCAAACCGGCACTAGAAAACAGACTGAGAAACCAGAGTAAAAGTTTCTCCGGCAAACAGAACCCTTTGTGCTAGGTGAACCAACGTCTCTCCACATGCTCAGTTCTGAGAGATAAGTGTGTGTGAAAGCCGTCCTTCACCTAGCTTGTTGGGAACACAAAGTTTCTTTTCAGTTGCCAACTCCACTCCATATATATATATGGGGAGGCACAAGCTCCAACTCGGTTTTACAGTGAAAACTGCAGGAAATTCAAACCGGCACTAGGAAACAGACTGAGAAACCAGAGTGAAAGTTTCTACTGCAAACCGTTCCCTTTGTGCTAGATGAACGAATGTCTCTCCACATGCTCAGTTCTGAGAGGTAAGTGTGTGTGAAAGCCGTCCTTCACCTAGCTTGTTGGGAACACAAAGTTTCTTTTCAGTTGCAACTACACTCCACACATATATATGGGGAGGCACAAGCTCCAACTCGGTTTTACAGTGAAAACTGCAGGAACTTAAAACCGGCACTAGGAAACAGACTGAGAAACCAGAGTAAAAGTTTCTCCTGCAACCCGTTCCCTATATGCTAGATGAACGAAAGTCTCTCCACATGGTCAGTTCGAAGAGATAATTGTGTGTGAAAGCCGTCCTTCACCTAGCTTGTTGGCAACAAAAAGTTTCTTTTCAGTTGCTAACTACACTCCATAAATATATATGGGGAGGCACAAGCTCCAACTCGGTTTTGCAGTGAAAACTGCAGGAACTTCATACAGGCACTAGGAAAAAGACTGAGAATCCAGAGTAAAAGTTTCTCCTGCAAACCGATCCCTTTGTGCTAGTGAACGAACGTCTCTCCACATGCTCAGTTCTGAGAGATAAGTGTGTGTGAAAGCCGTACTTCACCTAGCTTGTTGGGAACACAAAGTTTCTTTACAGTAGCCAAATACACTCATTACATATATATGGGGAGGCACAAGCTCCAACTCGGTTTTACAGTGAAAACTGCAGGAACTTCAAACCGGCACTAGGAAACAGACTGAGAAACCAGAGTAATAGTTTCTCCTTCAACCCGTTCCCTTTGTGCTTGATGAACGAACGTCTCTCCACATGCTCAGTTCTGAAAGATAAGTGTGTGTGAAAGCCGTCCTTCACCTAGCTTGTTGGGAACACAAAGTTTCTTTACAGTTGCCAACTACACTCCATACATATATATGGGAAGGCACAAGCTCCAACTCGGTTTTACAGTGAAAACTGCAGGAACTTCAAACCGGCACTAGGAAACAGACTGAGAAACCAGAGTAAATGTTTCTCCTGCAACCCGTTCCCTTTGTGCTAGATGAACGAAACTCTCTCCACATGGTCAGTTCGGAGAGATAATTGTGTGTGAAAGCCGTCCTTCCCCTAGCTTGTTGGGAACACAAAGTTTCTTTTCAGTTGCCAACTACACTCCATACATATATATGGGGAGGCACAAGCTCCAACTCGTTTTTACAGTGAAAACTGCAGGAACTTCAAACAGGCACTAGGAAACAGACTGAGAAACCAGTGTAAAAGTTTCTCCTGCAAACCGTTCCCTTGGTGCTAGATAAACGAAAGTCTCTCCACATGCTCAGTTTTGAGATATAAGTGTGTGTGAAAGCCGTCCTTCACCTAGCTTGTTGGGAACACAAAGTTTCTTTAGAGTTGCCACCTACACTCCATACATACATAAGGTGGAGGCAAAAGTTCCAACTCTGTTTTTCAGTGAATACTGCAGGAACTTCAAACCGGCACTAGGAAACAGACTGAGAAACCAGAGTAATAGTTTCTCCTTCAACCCGTTCCCTTTGTGCTTGATGAACGAACGTCTCTCCACATGCTCAGTTCTGAAAGATAAGTGTGTGTGAAAGCCGTCCTTCACCTAGCTTGTTGGTAACACAAAGTTTCTTTTCAGTTGCAACTACACTCCATACATATATATGGGGAGGCACAAGCTCCTACTCGGATTTACAGTGAAAACTGCAGGAACTTCAAACCGGCACTAGGAAACAGACTGAGAAACCAGAGTAAAGTTTCCCTGCAACCCGTTCCCTATGTGCTACATGAACGAACGTCTCTCCACATGGTCAGTTCGGGGAGATAATTGTGTGTGAAAGCCGTCCTTCACCTAGCTTGTTGGGAACACAAAGTTTCTTTTCAGTTGCCAATTACACTCCATACATATATATGGGGAGGCACAAGCTCCAACTCTGTTTTACAGTGAAAAATGCAGGAACTTCAAACCGGCACTAGGAAACAGACTGAGAAACCAGAGTAAAAGTTTCCTCTGCAACCCGTTCCCTATGTGCTAGATGAACGAACGTCTCTCCACTTGCTCAGTTCGGAGAGATAAGTGTGTGTGAAAGCCGTCCTTCCCTAGCGTGTTGGGAACACAAAGTTTCTTTTAATTTGCCAACTCCACTCCATATATATATATATGGGGAGGCACAAGCTCCAACTTGATTTTACAGAGAAAACTGCAGGAACTTCAAACCGGCACTAGGAAACAGACTGAGAAATCAGAGTAAAAGTTTCTCCTGCAACCCGTTCCCTTTGTGCTAGATGAACGAAAGTCTCTCCACATGCTCAGTTCTGAGAGATAAATGTGTGTGAATGCCGTCCTTCAACTAGCTTGTTGGGAACACAAAGATTCTTTTAAGTTGCCAACTACAGTCCATACATATATATGGGGAGGCACAAGCTCCAACTCGGTTTTACAGTGAAAACTGCAGGAACTTCAAACCGGCACTAGGAAACAGACTGAGAAACCAGAGAAAAAGTTTCTCCTGCAAACCGTTCCCTTTGTGCTAAATGAACGAACGTCTTTCCACATGCTCAGTTCTGAGGTAAGTGTGTGTGAAAGCCGTCCTTCACCTAGCTTGTTGGGAACAAAAAGTTTCTTTTCAGTTGCTAACTACACTCCATAAATATATATGGGGAGGCACAAGCTCCAACTCGGTTTTGCAGTGAAAACTGCAGGAACTTCAAACAGGCACTAGGAAAAAGACTGAGAATCCAGAGTAAAAGTTTCTCCTGCAAACCGATCCCTTTGTGCTAGTGAACGAACGTCTCTCCACATGCTCAGTTCTGAGAGATAAGTGTGTGTGAAAGCCGTACTTCACCTAGCTTGTTGGGAACATAAAGTTTCTTTACAGTAGCCAAATACACTCATTACATATATATGGGGAGGCACAAGCTCCAACTCGGTTTTACAGTGAAAACTGCAGGAACTTCAAACCGGCACTAGGAAACAGACTGAGAAACCAGAGTAATAGTTTCTCCTTCAACCCGTTCCCTTTGTGCTTGATGAACGAACGTCTCTCCACATGCTCAGTTCTGAAAGATAAGTGTGTGTGAAAGCCGTCCTTCACCTAGCTTGTTGGGAACACAAAGTTTCTTTACAGTTGCCAACTACACTCCATACATATATATGGGAAGGCACAAGCTCCAACTCGGTTTTACAGTGAAAACTGCAGGAACTTCAAACCGGCACTAGGAAACAGACTGAGAAACCAGAGTAAATGTTTCTCCTGCAACCCGTTCCCTTTGTGCTAGATGAACGAAACTCTCTCCACATGGTCAGTTCGGAGAGATAATTGTGTGTGAAAGCCGTCCTTCCCCTAGCTTGTTGGGAACACAAAGTTTCTTTTCAGTTGCAACTACACTCCACACATATATATGGGGAGGCACAAGCTCCAACTCGGTTTTACAGTGAAAACTGCAGGAACTTCAAACCGGCACTAGGAAACAGACTGAGAAACCAGAGTAAAAGTTTCTCCTGCAACCCGTTCCCTATATGCTAGATGAACGAAAGTCTCTCCACATGGTCAGTTCGGAGAGATAATTGTGTGTGAAAGCCGTCCTTCACCTAGCTTGTTGGGAACAAAAAGTTTCTTTTCAGTTGCTAACTACACTCCATTAATATATATGGGGAGGCACAAGCTCCAACTCGGTTTTGCAGTGAAAACTGCAGGAACTTCAAACAGGCACTAGGAAAAAGACTGAGAATCCAGAGTAAAAGTTTCTCCTGCAAACCGATCCCTTTGTGCTAGTGAACGAACGTCTCTCCACATGCTCAGTTCTGAGAGATAAGTGTGTGTGAAAGCCGTACTTCACCTAGCTTGTTGGGAACACAAAGTTTCTTTACAGTAGCCAAATACACTCATTACATATATATGGGGAGGCACAAGCTCCAACTCGGTTTTACAGTGAAAACTGCAGGAACTTCAAACCGGCACTAGGAAACAGACTGAGAAACCAGAGTAATAGTTTCTCCTTCAACCCGTTCCCTTTGTGCTTGATGAACGAACGTCTCTCCACATGCTCAGTTCTGAAAGATAAGTGTGTGTGAAAGCCGTCCTTCACCTAGCTTGTTGGGAACACAAAGTTTCTTTACAGTTGCCAACTACAATCCATACATATATATGGGAAGGCACAAGCTCCAACTCGGTTTTACAGTGAAAACTGCAGGAACTTCAAACCGGCACTAGGAAACAGACTGAGAAACCAGAGTAAATGTTTCTCCTGCAACCCGTTCCCTTTGTGCTAGATGAACGAAACTCTCTCCACATGGTCAGTTCGGAGAGATAATTGTGTGTGAAAGCCGTCCTTCCCCTAGCTTGTTGGGAACACAAAGTTTCTTTTCAGTTGCCAACTACACTCCATACATATATATGGGGAGGCACAAGCTCCAACTCGGTTTTACAGTGAAAACTGCAGGAACTTCAAACAGGCACTAGGAAACAGACTGAGAAACCAGAGTAAAAGTTTCTCCTGCAAACCGTTCCCTTGGTGCTAGATAAACGAAAGTCTCTCCACATGCTCAGTTTTGAGAGATAAGTGTGTGTGAAAGCCGTCCTTCACCTAGCTTGTTGGGAACACAAAGTTTCTTTAGAGTTGCCACCTACACTCCATACATACATAAGGTGGATGCAAAAGTTCCAACTCTGTTTTTCAGTGAATACTGCAGGAACTTCAAACCGGCACTAGAAAACAAACTGAGAAACCAGAGTAAAAGTTTCTCCTGCAACCCGATCACTTTGTGCTAGGTGAACGAACGTCTCTCCACATGCTCAGTTCGGAAAGAAAAGTGTGTGTGAAAGCCCTCCTTCACCTAGGTTGTTGGGAACACAAAGTTTCTTTTCAGTTGCCAACTCCACTCCATACATATATATGGGGAGGCACAAGCTCCAACTCGGTTTTACAGTGAAAACTGCAGGAAATTCAAATCGACACTAGGAAACAGACTGAGAAACCAGAGTAAAAGTTTCTCTTGCAACACGTTCCCTTTGGGCTAGATGAACGAACGTCTCTCCACATGCTCAGTTTTGAGAGATAAGTGTGTGTGAAAGCGATCCTTCACTTAGCTTGTTGGGAACACAAAGTTTCTTTTCAGTTGCCAACTACACTCCATACATATATATGGGGAGGCACAAGCTCCAACTCGGTTTTACAGTGAAAATTGCAGGAACTTCAAACCGGCACTAGGAAACAGAATGAGAAACCACAGTAAAAGTTTCTCCTGCAACCCGTTCCCTTTGTGCTAGATGAACGAACGTCTCTCCACATGCTCAGTTTTGAGAGGTAAGTGTGTGTGAAAGCCGTCCTTCACCTAGCTTGTTGGGAACACAAAGATACTTTTCAGTTGCCAACTCCACTCCATACATATATATGGGGAGGCACAATCTCCAACTCGGTTTTACAGTGAAAACTGCAGGAAATTCAAACAGGCACCAAGAAACAGACTGAGAAACCAGAGTAAAAGTTTCTCCTGCATCCCGTTCCCTTTGTGCTAGATGAACGAACGTCTCTCCACATGCTCATTTCTGAGAGATAAGTGCTTTTGAAAGCCGTCCTTCACCTAGCTTGTTGGGAACACGAAGTTTCTTTACAGTAGCCAAATACACTCCATACATATATATGGGGAGGCACAAGCTCCAACTCGGTTTTACAGTGAAAACTGCAGGAACTTCAAACCGGCACTAGGAAACAGACTGAGAAACTAGAGTAAAAGTTTCTCCTGCAACCCGTTCCCTTTGTGCTAGATGAACGAACGTCTATCCACATGCACTGTTCTGAGAGATATGTGTGTGTGAAAGCCTTCATTCACCTAGCTTGTTTGGAACACAAAGTTTCTTTTCAGTTGTCAACTACACTCCATACATATATATTTGGAGGCACAAGCTCCAAATCGTTTTTAAAGTGAAAACTAGAGGAACGTCAAACGGGAACTTGGAAAAAGTCTGAGAAACCACAGTAAAAGTTTCTCCTGCAAACCGTTCTCTTTGTGCTTCATGAACGAAAGTCTCTCCACATGCTCAGATCTGAGAGATAAGTGTGTGTGAAAGTCGTCCTTCACCTAGCTTGTTGGGAACACAAAGTTTCTTTTCAGTTGCCAACTACACTCCATACATACATAAGGTGGAGGCAAAAGCTCCAACTCGGTTTTTCAGTGAATACTGCAGGAATTTCAAACCGGCACTAGAAAACAGACTGAGAAACCAGAGTAAAAGTTTCTCCGGCAAACAGAACCCTTTGTGCTAGGTGAACCAACGTCTCTCCACATGCTCAGTTCTGAGAGATAAGTGTGTGTGAAAGCCGTCCTTCACCTAGCTTGTTGGGAACACAAAGTTTCTTTTCAGTTGCCAACTCCACTCCATATATATATATGGGGAGGCACAAGCTCCAACTCGGTTTTACAGTGAAAACTGCAGGAACTTCAAACCGGCACTAGGAAACAGACTGAGAAACCAGAGTAAAAGTTTCTCCTGCAACCCGTTCCCTTTGTGCTAGATGAACGAACGTCTCTCCACATGCTCAGTTCTGAGAGGTAATTGAGTGTGAAAGCCGTCCTTCCCCTAGCTTGTTGGGAACACAAAGTTTCTTTTCAGTTGCCAACTACACTCCATACATATATATGGGGAGGCACAAGCTCCAACTCGGTTTTATAGTGAAAATTGCAGGAACTTCAAACCGGCACTAGGAAACAGACTGAGAAACCAGAGTAAAACTTTCTACTTCAACCCGTTCCATTTGTGCTTGATGAACGAACGTCTCTCCACATGCTCAGTTCTGAAAGATAAGTGTGTGTGAAAGCCGTCCTTCACCTAGCTTGTTGGTAACACAAAGTTTCTTTTCAGTTGCAACTCCACTCCATATATATATATATGGGGAGGCACAAGCTCCAACTCGGTTTTACAGTGAAAACTGCAGGAACTTCAAACCGGCACTAGGAAACAGACTGAGAAACCAGAGAAAAAGTTTCTCCTGCAAACCGTTCCCTTTGTGCTAAATGAACGAACGTCTTTCCACATGCTCAGTTCTGAGGTAAGTGTGTGTGAAAGCCGTCCTTCAACTAGCTTGTTGGGAACACAAAGTTTCTTTTCAGTTGCAACTACACTCCATACATATATATGGGGAGGCACAAGCTCCTACTCGGATTTACAGTGAAAACTGCAGGAACTTCAAACCGGCACTAGGAAACAGACTGAGAAACCAGAGTAAAAGTTTCCCTGCAACCCGTTCCCTATGTGCTACATGAACGAACGTCTCTCCACATGGACAGTTCGGAGAGATAATTGTGTGTGAAGCCGTCCTTCACCTAGCTTGTTGGGAACACAAAGTTTCTTTTCAGTTGCCAACTACACTCCATACATATATATGGGGAGGCACAAGCTCCAACTCGGTTTTACAGTGAAAACTGCAGGAACTTCAAACCGGCACTAGGAAACAGACTGAGAAACCAGAGTAAAATTTCACCTGCAACCCGTTCCCTATGTGCTAGATGAACGAAAGTCTCTCCACATGCTCTGTTCTGAGAGATAAGTGCGTGTGAAAGCCGTCCTTCACCTGGATTGTTGGGAACACAAAGTTTCTTTTAAGTTGCCAACTACACTCCATACATATATATGGGGAGGCATAAGCTCCAACTCGGTTTTACAGTGAAAACTGCAGGAACTTCAAACAGGCACTAGGAAACAGACTGAGAAACCAAAGTAAAAGTATCTCCTGCATCCCGTTCCCTTTGTGCTAGATGAACGAACGTCTCTCCACATGCTCAGTTCTGAGAGATAAGTGTGTGTGAAAAATTTCCCTCACCTAGCTTGTTGGGAACACAAAGTTTCTTTTCAGTTGCCAACTACACTCCATACATATATATGGGGAGGCACAAGCTCCAACTCGGTTTTACAGTGAAAACTGCAGGAACTTCAAACGGGCACTAGGAAACAGACTGAGAAGCCAGAGTAAAAGTTTCTCCTGAAACCCGTTCCCTATGTGCTAGATGAACGAACGTCTCTCCACATGGTCATTTCGGAGAGAAAATTGTGTGTGAAAGCCGTCCTTCACCTAGCTTGTTGGGAACACAAAGTTTCTTTTCAGTTAACAACTACACTCCATACATATATATGGGGAGACACAAGCTCCAACTCGGTTTTACAGTGAAAATTGCAGGAACTTCAAACAGGCACTAGGAAACAGACTGAGAAACCAAAGTAAAAGTATCTCCTGCATCCCGTTCCCTTTGTGCTAAATGAACGAACGTCTCTCCACATGCTCAGTTCTGAGAGATAAGTGTGTGTGAAAAATTTCCCTCACCTAGCTTGTTGGGAACACAAATTTTCTTTACAGTTGCCAACTACACTCCATACATATATATGGGGAGGCACAAGCTCCAACTCGGTTTTCCAGTGAAAAATGCCTGAACTTCAAACCGGCACTAGGAAACAGACTGAGATACCAGAGTAAAAGTTTCCTCTGCAACCCGTTCCCTATGTGCTAGATGAACGAAAGTCTCTCCACATGCTCAGATCTGAGAGATAAGTGTGTGTGAAAGCCGTCCTTCAGCTAGCTTGTTGGGAACACAAAGATGCTTTTCAGTTGCCAACTCCACTCCATACATATATATGTGGAGGCCCAAGCTCCAACTCGGTTTTACAGTGAAAACTGCAGGAACTTCAAACCGGCACTAGGAAACAGACTGAGAAACCAGAGAAAAAGTTTCTCCTGCAAACCGTTCCCTATGTGCTAGATGAACGAACGTCTCTCCACATGCTCAGTTCTGAGAGATAATTTTGTGTGAAAGCCGTCCTTCAACTAGCTTGTTGGGAACACAAAGTTTCTTTTTAGTTGCAACTACACTCCATACATATATATGGGGAGGCACAAGCTTCAACTCGGTTTTACAGTGAAAACTGCAGGAACTTCAAACCGGCACTAGGAAACAGACTGAGAAACCAGAGAAAAAATTTCTCCTGCAAACCGTTCCCTTTGTGCTAGATGAACGAACGTCTCTCCACATGCTCAGTTCTGAGAGATAATTGTGTGTGAAAGCCGTCCTTCAACTAGCTTGTTGGGAACACAAAGTTTCTTTTCAGTTGCAACTACACTCCATACATATATATGGGGAGACACAATCTCCAACTCAGTTTTACAGTGAAAACTGCAGGAACTTCAAACCGGCACTAGGAAACAGACTGAGAAACCAGATTAAAAGTTTCTCCTGCAACCCGTTCCCTATGTGCTAGATGAACGAACGTCTTTCCACATGGTCAGTTCGGGTAGATAATTGTGTGTGAAAGCCGTCCTTCACCTAGCTTGTTTGGAACACAAAGTTTCTTTTCATTTGCCAAATACACTCCATACATATATATGGGGAGGCACAAGCTGCAACCTGGTTTTATAGTGAAAACTGCAGGAACTTCAAACCGGCACTAGGAAACTGACTGAGAAACCAGACTAAAAGTTTCTCCTGCAACCCGTTCCCTTTGTGCTAGATGAACGAACGTCTCTCCACATGCTCAGTTCTGAGTGGTAAGTGTGTGTGAAAGCTGTCCTTCCCCTAGCTTGTTGGGAACACAAAGTTTCCTTAGAGTTGCCAACTACACTCCATACATATATATGGGGAGGCACAAGCTCCAACTCGGTTTTACACTGAAAACTGCAGGAACTTCAAACCGGCACTAGGAAACAGACTGAGAAACCAGAGTAAAAGTTTCCCTGCAACCCGTTCCCTATGTGCTACATGAACGAACGTCTCTCCACATGGTCAGTTCGGAGAGATAATTGTGTGTGAAAGTAGTCCTTCACCTAGCATGTTGGGAACACAAAGTTTCTTTTCAGTTGCCAACTACACTCCATACATATATATGGGGAGGCACAAGCTCCGACTCGGTTTTACAGTGAAAACTGCAGGAACTTCAAACAGGCACGAGGAAACAGACTGAGAAACCAGAGTAAAAGTTTCTCCTGCAAACCGTTCCCTTTGTGCTAGATGAACGAAAGTCTCTCCACATGCTCAGTTCGGAGAGTTAAGTGCGTGTGAAAGCCGTCCGTCACCTAGATTGTTGGGAACACAAAGTTTCTTTTCAGATGCAACTACAGTCCATACATATATATGGGGAGGCACAAGCTCCAACTCGGTTTTACAGTGAAAACTGCAGGAACTTCAAACCGGCACTAGGAAACAGACTGAGAAACCAGAGTAAAAATTTCTCCTGCAACCCGTTCCCTATGTGCTAGATGAACGAACGTCTATCCACATGGTCAGTTCGGAGAGATAATTGGGTGTGAAAGCCGTCCTTCACTTGGCTTGTTGGGAACAAAAAGTTACTTTTCAGTTGCCATCTCCACTCCATACATATATATGGGGAGGCACAAGCTCCAACTCGGTTTTACAGTGAAAACTGCAGGAACTTCAAACCGGCACTAGGAAACAGACTGAGAAACCAGAGTAAAAGTTTCTCTTGCAACACGTTCCCTTTGGGCTAGATGAACGAACGTCTCTCCACATGCTCAATTTTGAGAGATAAGTGTGTGTGAAAGCCATACTTCACCTAGCTTGTTGGGAACACAAAGTTTCTTTAGAGTTGCCAACTACACTCCATACATATATATGGGGAGGCACAAGCTCCAACTCGATTTTACAGTGAAAACTGCAGGAACTTCAAACCGGCACTAGGAAACAGACTGAGAAACCAGAGTAAAAGTTTCTCCTGCATCCCGTTCCCTTTGTGCTAGATGAACGAACGTCTCTCCACATGCTCAGTTCTGAGTGATAAGTGTGTGTGAAAACCGTCCTTAACCTAGCTTGTTGGGAACACAAAGTTTCTTTTCAGTTGCATCTACACTCCATACATATATAAGGGGAGGCACAAGCTCCAACTCGGTTTTACAGTGAAAACTGCAGGATCTTCAAACCGGCACTAGGAAACAGACTGAGAAACCAGAGTAAAAGTTTCTCCTGCAACCCGTTCCCTTTGTGCTAGATGAACGAACGTCTATCCACATGGTTAGTTCGGAGAGATAATTCGGTGTGAAAGCCGTCCTTCACTTGGCTTGTTGGGAACACAAAGTTACTTTTCAATTGCCAACTACACTCCATACATATATATGGGGAGGCACAAGCTCCAACTCGGTTTTACAGTGAAAACTGCAGGAACTTCAAACAGGCACTAGGAAACAGACTGAGAAACCAGAGTAAAAGTTTCTCCTGCAATCCGTTCCCTTTGTGCTAGATGAACGAACGTGTATCCACATGGTTAGTTCGGAGAGATAATTGGGTGTGAAAGCCGTCCTTCACTTGGCTTGTTGGGAACACAAAGTTACTTTTCAGTTGCCAACTACACTCCATACATATATATGGGGAGGCACAAGCTCCAACTCGGTTTTACAGTGAAAACTGCAGGAAGTTCAAACAGGCACTAGGAAACAGACTGAGAAACCAGAGTAAAAGTTTCTCCTGCAAACCGTTCCCTTTGTGCTAGATGAACGAACGTCTCTCCACATGCTCAGTTCCGAGAGATATGTGTGTGTGACAGCCGTCCTTCACCTAGCTTTTTGGCAACACAGAGTTTCTTTACAGTTGCCAACTCCACTCCATACATATATATGGGGAGGTACAAGCTCCAACTCGGTTTTACAGTGAAAACTGCAGGAAATTCAAACCGGCACTAGGAAACAGACTGAGAAACCAGAGAAAAAGTTTCTCCTGCAAACCGTTCACTTTGTGCTAGATGAACGAACGTCTTTCCACATGCTCAGTTCTGAGGTAAGTGTGTGTGAAAGCCGTCCTTCAACTAGCTTGTTGGGAACACAAAGTTTCTTTTCAGTTGCAACTACACTCCATACATATATATGGGGAGGCACAAGCTCCTACTCGGATTTACAGTGAAAACTGCAGGAACTTCAAACCGGCACTAGGAAACAGACTGAGAAACCAGAGTAAAAGTTTCCCTGCAACCCGTTCCCTATGTGCTACATGAACGAACGTCTCTCCACATGGTCAGTTCGGAGAGATAATTGTGTGTGAAAGCCGTCCTTCACCTAGCTTTTTGGGAACACAAAGTTTCTTTTCAGTTGCCAACTACACTCCATACATATATATGGGGAGGCACAAGCTCCAACTCGGTTTTACAGTGAAAACTGCAGGAACTTCAAACCGGCACTAGGAAACAGACTGAGAAACCAGAGTATAATTTCACCTGCAACCCGTTCCCTATGTGCTAGATGAACGAAAGTCTCTCCACATGCTCTGTTCTGAGAGATAAGTGCGTGTGAAAGCCGTCCTTCACCTGGATTGTTGGGAACACAAAGTTTCTTTTAAGTTGCCAACTACACTCCATACATATATATGGGGAGGCATAAGCTCAAACTCGGTTTTACAGTGAAAACTGCAGGAACTTCAAACCGGCACTAGGAAACACACTGAGAAACCAGAGTAAAAGTTTCCCTGCAACCGGTTCCCTATGTGCTACATGAACGAACGTCTCTCCACATGGTCAGTTCGTAGAGATAATTTTGTGTGAAAGCCGTCCTTCACTTAGCATGTTGGGAACACAAAGTTTCTTTTCAGTTGCCAACTACAGTCCATACATATATATGGGGAGGCACAAGCTCCAACTCTGTTTTACAGTGAAAACTGCAGAAAATTCAAACCGGAACTAGGAAACAGACTGAGAAACCAGAGTAAAAGTTTCTCCTGCAACCCGTTCCCTTTGTGCTAGATGAACGAACGTCTCTCCACATGCTCAGTTCTGAGAGGTAAGTGTGTGTGAAAGCCGTCCTTCCCCTAGCTTGTTGGGAACACAAAGTTTCTTTAGAGTTGCCAACTACACTCCATACATATATATGGGGAGGCACAAGCTCCAACTCGGTTTTACACTGAAAACTGCAGGAACTTCAAACCGGCACTAGGAAACAGACTGAGAAACCAGAGTAAAAGTTTCCCTGCAACCCGTTCCCTATGTGCTACATGAACGAACGTCTCTCCACATGGTCAGTTCGGAGAGATAATTCTGTGTGAAAGTAGTCCTTCACCTAGCATGTTGGGAACACAAAGTTTCTTTTCAGTTGCCAACTACACTCCATACATATATATGGGGAGGCACAAGCTCCGACTCGGTTTTACAGTGAAAACTGCAGGAACTTCAAACAGGCACGAGGAAACAGACTGAGAAACCAGAGTAAAAGTTTCTCCTGCAAACCGTTCCCTTTGTGCTAGATGAACGAAAGTCTCTCCACATGCTCAGTTCGGAGAGTTAAGTGCGTGTGAAAGCCGTCCTTCACCTAGATTGTTGGGAACACAAAGTTTCTTTTCAGATGCAACTACAGTCCATACATATATAAGGGGAGGCACAAGCTCCAACTCGGTTTTACAGTGAAAACTGCAGGAACTTCAAACCGGCACTAGGAAACAGACTGAGAAACCAGAGTAAAAGTTTCTCCTGCAACCCGTTCCCTATGTGCTAGATGAACGAACGTCTATCCACATGGTCAGTTCGGAGAGATAATTGGGTGTGAAAGCCGTCCTTCACTTGGCTTGTTGGGAACAAAAAGTTACTTTTCAGTTGCCAACTCCACTCCATACATATATATGGGGAGGCACAAGCTCCAACTCGGTTTTACAGTGAAAACTGCAGGAACTTCAAACCGGCACTAGGAAACAGACTGAGAAACCAGAGTAAAAGTTTCTCTTGCAACACGTTCCCTTTGGGCTAGATGAACGAACGTCTCTCCACATGCTCAATTTTGAGAGATAAGTGTGTGTGAAAGCCATCCTTCACCTAGCTTGTTGGGAACACAAAGTTTCTTTAGAGTTGCCAACTACACTCCATACATATATATGGGGAGGCACAAGCTCCAACTCGGTTTTACAGTGAAAACTGCAGGAACTTCAAACCGGCACTAGGAAACAGACTGAGAAACCAGAGTAAAAGTTTCTCCTGCATCCCGTTCCCTTTGTGCTAGATGAACGAACGTCTCTCCACATGCTCAGTTCTGAGTGATAAGTGTGTGTGAAAACCGTCCTTAACCTAGCTTGTTGGGAACACAAAGTTTCTTTTCAGTTGCCTCTACACTCCATACATATATAAGGGGAGGCACAAACTCCAAATCGGTTTTACTGTGAAAACTGCAGGAACTTCAAACAGGCACTAGGAAACAGACTGAGAAGCCAGAGTAAAAGTTTCTCCTGCAACCCGTTCCCTATGTGCTAGATGAACGAACGTCTATCCACATTGTCAGTTCGGAGAGATAATTGGGTGTGAAAGCCGTCCTTCACTTGGCTTGTTGGGAACACAAAGTTACTTTTCAGTTGCCAACTACACTCCATACATATATATGGGGAGGCACAAGCTCCAACTCGGTTTTACAGTGAAAACTGCAGGAACTTCAAACAGGCACTAGGAAACAGACTGAGAAACCAGAGTAAAAGTTTCTCCTGCAAACCGTTCCCTTTGTGCTAGATGAACGAACGTCTCTCCACATGCTCAGTTCCGAGAGATATGTGTGTGTGACAGCCGTCCTTCACCTAGCTTGTTGGGAACACAGAGTTTCTTTTCAGTTGCCAACTCCACTCCATACATATATATGGGGAGGCACAAGCTCCAACTCGGTTTTACAGTGAAAACTGCAGGAACTTCAAACCGGCACTAGGAAACAGACTGAGAAACCATAGTAAAAGTTTCTCTTGCAACACGTTCCCTTTGGGCTAGATGAACGAAAGTCTCTCCACATGCTCAGTTTTGAGAGATAAGTGTGTGTGAAAGCCATCCTTCACCTAGCTTGTTGGGAACACAAAGTTTCTTTAGAGTTGCCAATTACACTCCATACATATATATGGGGAGGCACAAGCTCCAACTCGGTTTTACAGTGAAAACTGCAGGAACTTCAAACCGGCACTAGGAAACAGACTGAGAAACCAGAGTAATAGTTTCTCCTGCATCCCGTTCCCTTTGTGCTAGATGAACGAACGTCTCTCCACATGCTCAGTTCTGAGTGATAAGTGTGTGTGAAAACCGTCCTTAACCTAGCTTGTTGGGAACACAAAGTTTCTTTTCAGTTGCATCTACACTCCATACATATATAAGGGGAGGCACAAGCTCCAACTCGGTTTTACAGTGAAAACTGCAGGAACTTCAAACCGGCACTAGGAAACAGACTGAGAAACCAGAGTAAAAGTTTCTCCTGCAACCCGTTCCCTTTGTGCTAGATGAACGAACGTCTATCCACATGGTTAGTTCGGAGAGATAATTGGGTGTGAAAGCCGTCCTTCACTTGGCTTGTTGGGAACAAAAAGTTACTTTTCAATTGCCAACTACACTCCATACATATATATGGGGAGGCACAAGCTCCAACTCGGTTTTACAGTGAAAACTGCAGAAACTTCAAACAGGCACTAGGAAACAGACTGAGAAACCAGAGTAAAAGTTTCTCCTGCAACCCGTTCCCTTTGTGCTAGATGAACGAACGTGTATCCACATGGTTAGTTCGGAGAGATAATTGGGTGTGAAAGCCGTCCTTCACTTGGCTTGTTGGGAACACAAAGTTACTTTTCAGTTGCCAACTACACTCCATACATATATATGGGGAGGCACAAGCTCCAACTCGGTTTTACAGTGAAAACTGCAGGAAGATCAAACAGGCACTAGGAAACAGACTGAGAAACCAGAGTAAAAGTTTCTCCTGCAAACCGTTCCCTTTGTGCTAGATGAACGAACGTCTCTCCACATGCTCAGTTCCGAGAGATATGTGTGTGTGACAGCCGTCCTTCACCTAGCTTGTTGGCAACACAGAGTTTCTTTACAGTTGCCAACTCCACTCCATACATATATATGGGGAGGCACAAGCTCCAACTCGGTTTTAAAGTGAAAACTGCAGGAAATTCAAACCGGCACTAGGAAACAGACTGAGAAACCAGAGAAAAAGTTTCTCCTGCAAACCGTTCACTTTGTGCTAGATGAACGAACGTCTTTCCACATGCTCAGTTCTGAGGTAAGTGTGTGTGAAAGCCGTCCTTCAACTAGCTTGTTGGGAACACAAAGTTTCTTTTCAGTTGCAACTACACTCCATACATATATATGGGGAGGCACAAGCTCCTACTCGGATTTACAGTGAAAACTGCAGGAACTTCAAACCGGCACTAGGAAACAGACTGAGAAACCAGAGTAAAAGTTTCCCTGCAACCCGTTCCCTATGTGCTACATGAACGAACGTCTCTCCACATGGTCAGTTCGGAGAGATAATTGTGTGTGAAAGCCGTCCTTCACCTAGCTTGTTGGGAACACAAAGTTTCTTTTCAGTTGCCAACTACACTCCATACATATATATGGGGAGGCACAAGCTCCAACTCGGTTTTACAGTGAAAACTGCAGGAACTTCAAACAGGCACTAGGAAACAGACTGAGAAACCAGAGTAAAATTTCACCTGCAACCCGTTCCCTATGTGCTAGATGAACGAAAGTCTCTCCACATGCTCTGTTCTGAGAGATAAGTGCGTGTGAAAGCCGTCCTTCACCTGGATTGTTGGGAACACAAAGTTTCTTTTAAGTTGCCAACTACACTCCATACATATATATGGGGAGGCATAAGCTCAAACTCGGTTTTACAGTGAAAACTGCAGGAACTTCAAACCGGCACTAGGAAACACACTGAGAAACCAGAGTAAAAGTTTCCCTGCAACCCGTTCCCTATGTGCTACATGAACGAACGTCTCTCCACATGGTCAGTTCGTAGAGATAATTTTGTGTGAAAGCCGTCCTTCACCTAGCATGTTGGGAACACAAAGTTTCTTTTCAGTTGCCAACTACAGTCCATACATATATATGGGGAGGCACAAGCTCCAACTCGGTTTTACAGTGAAAACTGCAGAAAATTCAAACCGGCACTAGGAAACAGACTGAGAAACCAGAGTAAAAGTTTCTCCTGCAACCCGTTCCCTTTGTGCTAGATGAACGAACGTCTCTCCACATGCTCAGTTCTGAGAGGTAAGTGTGTGTGAAAGCCGTCCTTCACCTAGCTTGTTGGGAACACAAAGTTTCTTTTCAGTTGCAACTACAGTAAATACATATATATGGGGAGGCACAAGCTACAACTCGGTTTTACAGTGAAAACTGCAGGAACTTCAAACCGGCACTAGGAAACAGACTGAGAAACCAGAGTAAAATTTTCTCCTGCAACCCGTTCCCTTTGTGCTAGATGAACGAACGTCTCACCACATGCTCAGTTCTGAGAGGTAAGTGTGTGTGAAAGCCGTCCTTCACCTAGCTTGTTGGGAACACATAGTTTCTTTACAGTTGCAACTACAGTCCATACATATATATGGGGAGGCAGAAGCTACAACTCGGTTTTACAGTGAAAACTGCAGGAACTTCAAACCGGCACTAGGAAACAGACTGAGAAACCAGAGTAAAAGTTTCTCCTGCAACCCGTTCCCTTTGTGCTAGATGAACGAACGTCTCACCACATGCTCAGTTCTGAGAGGTAAGTGTGTGTGAAAGCCGTCCTTCACCTAGCTTGTTTTGAACACAAAGTTTCTTTTCAGTTGCAACTACACTCCATACATATATATGGGGAGGCACAAGCTCCAACTCGGTTTTACAGTGAAAACTGCAGGAACTTCAAACAGGCACTAGGAAACAGACTGAGAAACCAGAGTAAAAGTTTCTCCTGCAATCCGTTCCCTTTGTGCTAGATGAACGAACGTCTCTCCACATGCTCAGTTCTGAGAGATAAGTGTGTGTGAAAGCCGTCCTTCACCTAGCTTGTTGGGAACACAAAGTTTCTTTTCAGTTGCAAACTCCATTCCATACCTATATATGGGGAGGTACTAGCTCCAACTCGGTTTTACAGAGAAAACTGCAGGAACTTCAAACCGGCACTAGGAAACAGACTGAGAAACCAGAGTAAATGTTTCTCCTGCAACCCGTTCCCTTTGTGCTAGATGAACGAAACTCTCTCCACATGGTCAGTTCGGAGAGATAATTGTGTGTGAAAGCCGTCCTTCCCCTAGCTTGTTGGGAACACAAAGTTTCTTTTCAGTTGCAACTACACTCCACACATATATATGGGGAGGCACAAGCTCCAACTCGGTTTTACAGTGAAAACTGCAGGAACTTAAAACCGGCACTAGGAAACAGACTGAGAAACCAGAGTAAAAGTTTCTCCTGCAACCCGTTCCCTATATGCTAGATGAACGAAAGTCTCTCCACATGGTCAGTTCGGAGAGATAATTGTGTGTGAAAGCCGTCCTTCACCTAGCTTGTTGGGAACAAAAAGTTTCTTTTCAGTTGCTAACTACACTCCATTAATATATATGGGGAGGCACAAGCTCCAACTCGGTTTTGCAGTGAAAACTGCAGGAACTTCAAACAGGCACTAGGAAAAAGACTGAGAATCCAGAGTAAAAGTTTCTCCTGCAAACCGATCCCTTTGTGCTAGTGAACGAACGTCTCTCCACATGCTCAGTTCTGAGAGATAAGTGTGTGTGAAAGCCGTACTTCACCTAGCTTGTTGGGAACACAAAGTTTCTTTACAGTAGCCAAATACACTCATTACATATATATGGGGAGGCACAAGCTCCAACTCGGTTTTACAGTGAAAACTGCAGGAACTTCAAACCGGCACTAGGAAACAGACTGAGAAACCAGAGTAATAGTTTCTCCTTCAACCCGTTCCCTTTGTGCTTGATGAACGAACGTCTCTCCACATGCTCAGTTCTGAAAGATAAGTGTGTGTGAAAGCCGTCCTTCACCTAGCTTGTTGGGAACACAAAGTTTCTTTACAGTTGCCAACTACACTCCATACATATATATGGGAAGGCACAAGCTCCAACTCGGTTTTACAGTGAAAACTGCAGGAACTTCAAACCGGCACTAGGAAACAGACTGAGAAACCAGAGTAAATGTTTCTCCTGCAACCCGTTCCCTTTGTGCTAGATGAACGAAACTCTCTCCACATGGTCAGTTCGGAGAGATAATTGTGTGTGAAAGCCGTCCTTCCCCTAGCTTGTTGGGAACACAAAGTTTCTTTTCAGTTGCCAACTACACTCCATACATATATATGGAGAGGCACAAGCTCCAACTCGGTTTTACAGTGAAAACTGCAGGAACTTCAAACAGGCACTAGGAAACAGACTGAGAAACCAGAGTAAAAGTTTCTCCTGCAAACCGTTCCCTTGGTGCTAGATAAACGAAAGTCTCTCCACATGCTCAGTTTTGAGAGATAAGTGTGTGTGAAAGCCGTCCTTCACCTAGCTTGTTGGGAACACAAAGTTTCTTTAGAGTTGCCACCTACACTCCATACAAACATAAGGTGGATGCAAAAGTTCCAACTCTGTTTTTCAGTGAATACTGCAGGAACTTCAAACCGGCACTAGAAAACAAACTGAGAAACCAGAGTAAAAGTTTCTCCTGCAACCCGATCACTTTGTGCTAGGTGAACGAACGTCTCTCCACATGCTCAGTTCGGAAAGAAAAGTGTGTGTGAAAGCCCTCCTTCACCTAGGTTGTTGGGAACACAAAGTTTCTTTTCAGTTGCCAACTCCACTCCATACATATATATGGGGAGGCACAAGCTCCAACTCGGTTTTACAGTGAAAACTGCAGGAAATTCAAATCGACACTAGGAAACAGACTGAGAAACCAGAGTAAAAGTTTCTCTTGCAACACGTTCCCTTTGGGCTAGATGAACGAACGTCTCTCCACATGCTCAGTTTTGAGAGATAAGTGTGTGTGAAAGCGATCCTTCACTTAGCTTGTTGGGAACACAAAGTTTCTTTTCAGTTGCCAACTACACTCCATACATATATATGGGGAGGCACAAGCTCCAACTCGGTTTTACAGTGAAAATTGCAGGAACTTCAAACCGGCACTAGGAAACAGAATGAGAAACCACAGTAAAAGTTTCTCCTGCAACCCGTTCCCTTTGTGCTAGATGAACGAACGTCTCTCCACATGCTCAGTTTTGAGAGGTAAGTGTGTGTGAAAGCCGTCCTTCACCTAGCTTGTTGGGAACACAAAGATACTTTTCAGTTGCCAACTCCACTCCATACATATATATGGGGAGGCACAATCTCCAACTCGGTTTTACAGTGAAAACTGCAGGAAATTCAAACAGGCACCAAGAAACAGACTGAGAAACCAGAGTAAAAGTTTCTCCTGCATCCCGTTCCCTTTGTGCTAGATGAACGAACGTCTCTCCACATGCTCATTTCTGAGAGATAAGTGCTTTTGAAAGCCGTCCTTCACCTAGCTTGTTGGGAACACGAAGTTTCTTTACAGTAGCCAAATACACTCCATACATATATATGGGGAGGCACAAGCTCCAACTCGGTTTTACAGTGAAAACTGCAGGAAATTCAAACAGGCACTAGGAAACAGACTGAGAAACCAGAGTAAAAGTTTCTCCTGCAACCCCTTCCCTTTGTGCTAAATGAACAAACGTCTCTCCACATGCTCAGTTCGGAGAGAGAAGTGTGTGTGAAAGCCGTCCTTCCCCTAGCTTGTTGGGAGCACAAAGTTTCTTTAGAGTTGCCAACTCCACTCCATACAAATATATGGGAAGGCACAAGCTCCAACTCGGTTTTACAGTGAAAACTGCAGGAACTTCAAACCGGCACTAGGAAACAGACTGTGAAACCAGAGAAAATGTTTATCCTGCAACCCGTTCCCTTTGTGCTAGATGAACGAACGTCTCTCCACATGCACTGTTCTGAGAGATATGTGTGTGTGAAAGCCTTCATTCACCTAGCTTGTTTGGAACACAAAGTTTCTTTTCAGTTGCCAACTACACTCCATACATATATATTTGGAGGCACAAGCTCCAAATCGTTTTTAAAGTGAAAACTAGCGGAACGTCAAACGGGAACTTGGAAAAAGTCTGAGAAACAAGAGTAAAAGTTTCTCCTGCAAACCGTTCCCTTTGTGCTAGATGAACGAACGTCTCTCCACATGCTCAGTTCGGAGAGATAATTGTGTGTGAACGCCGTCCTTCACCTAGCTTGTTGGTAACACAAAGTTTCTTTTCAGTTGCCAACTACACTCCATACATATATATGGGGAGGCACAACTCCAACTCGGTTTTACAGTGAAAACTGCAGGAAATTCAAACAGGCACTAGGATACAGACTGAGAAACCAGAGTAAAAGTTTCTCCTGCGACCCGTTCCCTTTGTGTTAAATGAACGAAAGTCTCTCCACATGCTCATTTCGGAGAGAGAAGTGTGTGTGAAAGCCGTCCTTCCCCTAGCTTGTTGGGAGCACAAAGTTTCTTTTCAGTTGCCAACTACACTCCATACATATATATGGGGAGACACAATCTCCAACTCAGTTTTACAGTGAAAATTGCAGGAACTTAAAACCGGCACTAGGAAACAGAGTGAGAAACCAGAGTAAAACTTTCTCCTTCAACCCGTTCCCTATGTGCTTGATGAACGAACGTCTCTCCACATGACCAGTTCTGAAAGATAAGTGTGTGTGAAAGCCGTCCTTCACCTAGTTTGTTGGGAACACAAAGTTTCTTTAGAGTTGCCAACTACACTCCATACATATATATGAGGAGGCACAAGCTCCAACTCGGTTTTACAGTGAAAACTGCAGGAACTTCAAACCGGCACTAGGAAACAGACTGAGAAACCAGAGTAAAAGTTTCTCCTGCAACCCGTTCCCTTTGTGCTAGATGAACGAACGTCTATCCACATGCACTGTTCTGAGAGATATGTGTGTGTGAAAGCCTTCATTCACCTAGCTTGTTTGGAACACAAAGTTTCTTTTCAGTTGTCAACTACACTCCATACATATATATTTGGAGGCACAAGCTCCAAATCGTTTTTAAAGTGAAAACTAGAGGAACGTCAAACGGGAACTTGGAAAAAGTCTGAGAAACCACAATAAAAGTTTCTCCTGCAAACCGTTCTCTTTGTGCTTCATGAACGAAAGTCTCTCCACATGCTCAGATCTGAGAGATAAGTGTGTGTGAAAGTCGTCCTTCACCTAGCTTGTTGGGAACACAAAGTTTCTTTTCAGTTGCCAACTACACTCCATACATACATAAGGTGGAGGCAAAAGCTCCAACGCGGTTTTTCAGTGAATACTGCAGGAATTTCAAACCGGCACTAGAAAACAGACTGAGAAACCAGAGTAAAAGTTTCTCCGGCAAACAGAACCCTTTGTGCTAGGTGAACCAACGTCTCTCCACATGCTCAGTTCTGAGAGATAAGTGTGTGTGAAAGCCGTCCTTCACCTAGCTTGTTGGGAACACAAAGTTTCTTTTCAGTTGCCAACTCCACTCCATATATATATATGGGGAGGCACAAGCTCCAACTCGGTTTTACAGTGAAAACTGCAGGAACTTCAAACCGGCACTAGGAAACAGACTGAGAAACCAGAGTAAAAGTTTCTCCTGCAACCCGTTCCCTTTGTGCTAGATGAACGAACGTCTCTCCACATGCTCAGTTCTGAGAGGTAATTGAGTGTGAAAGCCGTCCTTCCCCTAGCTTGTTGGGAACACAAAGTTTCTTTTCAGTTGCCAACTACACTCCATACATATATATGGGGAGGCACAAGCTCCAACTCGGTTTTATAGTGAAAATTGCAGGAACTTCAAACCGGCACTAGGAAACAGACTGAGAAACCAGAGTAAAACTTTCTCCTTCAACCCGTTCCATTTGTGCTTGATGAACGAACGTCTCTCCACATGCTCAGTTCTGAAAGATAAGTGTGTGTGAAAGCCGTCCTTCACCTAGCTTGTTGGTAACACAAAGTTTCTTTTCAGTTGCAACTACACTCCATACATATATATGGGGAGGCACAAGCTCCTAATCGGATTTACAGTGAAAACTGCAGGAACTTCAAACCGGCACTAGGAAACAGACTGAGAAACCAGAGTAAAAGTTTCCCTGCAACCCGTTCCCTATGTGCTACATGAACGAACGTCTCTCCACATGGTCAGTTCGGAGAGATAATTGTGTGTGAAAGCCGTCCTTCACCTAGCTTGTTGGGAACACAAAGTTTCTTTTCAGTTGCCAATTACACTCCATACATATATATGGGGAGGCACAAGCTCCAACTCTGTTTTACAGTGAAAAATGCAGGAACTTCAAACCGGCACTAGGAAACAGACTGAGAAACCAGAGTAAAAGTTTCCTCTGCAACCCGTTCCCTATGTGCTAGATGAACGAACGTCTCTCCACTTGCTCAGTTCGGAGAGATAAGTGTGTGTGAAAGCCGTCCTTCCCTAGCGTGTTGGGAACACAAAGTTTCTTTTAATTTGACAACTCCACTCCATATATATATATATGGGGAGGCACAAGCTCCAACTTGATTTTACAGAGAAAACTGCAGGAACTTCAAACCGGCACTAGGAAACAGACTGAGAAATCAGAGTAAAAGTTTCTCCTGCAACCCGTTCCCTTTGTGCTAGATGAACGAAAGTCTCTCCACCTGCTCCGTTCTGAGAGATAAATGTGTGTGAATGCCGTCCTTCAACTAGCTTGTTGGGAACACAAAGATTCTTTTAAGTTGCCAACTACAGTCCATACATATATATGGGGAGGCACAAGCTCCAACTCGGTTTTACAGTGAAAACTGCAGGAACTTCAAACCGGCACTAGGAAACAGACTGAGAAACCAGAGAAAAAGTTTCTCCTGCAAACCGTTCCCTTTGTGCTAAATGAACGAACGTCTTTCCACATGCTCAGTTCTGAGGTAAGTGTGTGTGAAAGCCGTCCTTCAACTAGCTTGTTGGGAACACAAAGTTTCTTTTCAGTTGCAACTACACTCCATACATATATATGGGGAGGCACAAGCTCCTACTCGGATTTACAGTGAAAACTGCAGGAACTTCAAACCGGCACTAGGAAACAGACTGAGAAACCAGAGTAAAAGTTTCCCTGCAACCCGTTCCCTATGTGCTACATGAACGAACGTCTCTCCACATGGACAGTTCGGAGAGATAATTGTGTGTGAAGCCGTCCTTCACCTAGCTTGTTGGGAACACAAAGTTTCTTTTCAGTTGCCAACTACACTCCATACATATATATGGGGAGGCACAAGCTCCAACTCGGTTTTACAGTGAAAACTGCAGGAACTTCAAACAGGCACTAGGAAACAGACTGAGAAACCAGAGTAAAATTTCACCTGCAACCCGTTCCCTATGTGCTAGATGAACGAAAGTCTCTCCACATGCTCTGTTCTGAGAGATAAGTGCGTGTGAAAGCCGTCCTTCACCTGGATTGTTGGGAACACAAAGTTTCTTTTAAGTTGCCAACTACACTCCATACATATATATGGGGAGGCATAAGCTCCAACTCGGTTTTACAGTGAAAACTGCAGGAACTTCAAACAGGCACTAGGAAACAGACTGAGAAACCAAAGTAAAAGTATCTCCTGCATCCCGTTCCCTTTGTGCTAGATGAACGAACGTCTCTCCACATGCTCAGTTCTGAGAGATAAGTGTGTGTGAAAAATTTCCCTCACCTAGCTTGTTGGGAACACAAAGTTTCTTTTCAGTTGCCAACTACACTCCATACATATATATGGGGAGGCACAAGCTCCAACTCGGTTTTACAGTGAAAACTGCAGGAACTTCAAACGGGCACTAGGAAACAGACTGAGAAGCCAGAGTAAAAGTTTCTCCTGCAACCCGTTCCCTATGTGCTAGATGAACGAACGTCTCTCCACATGGTCAGTTCGGAGAGAAAATTGTGTGTGAAAGCCGTCCTTCACCTAGCTTGTTGGGAACACAAGGTTTCTTTTCAGTTAACAACTACACTCCATACATATATATGGGGAGACGCAAGCTCCAACTCGGTTTTACAGTGAAAACTGCAGGAACTTCAAACAGGCACTAGGAAACAGACTGAGAAACCAAAGTAAAAGTATCTCCTGCATCCCGTTCCCTTTGTGCTAGATGAACGAACGTCTCTCCACATGCTCAGTTCTGAGAGATAAGTGTGTGTGAAAAATTTCCCTCACCTAGCTTGTTGGGAACACAAAGTTTCTTTACAGTTGCCAACTACACTCCATACATATATATGGGGAGGCACAAGCTCCAACTCGGTTTTCCAGTGAAAAATGCAGGAACTTCAAACCGGCACTAGGAAAAAGACTGAGAAACTGAGTAAAAGTTTCCTCTGCAACCCGTTCCCTATGTGCTAGATGAACGAACGTCTCTCCACTTGCTCAGTTCGGAGAAATAAGTGTGTGTGAAAGCCGTCCTTCCCCTAGCTTTTTGGGAACACAAAGTTTCTTTTCAGTTGCCAACTCCACTCCATACATATATATGTAGAGGCACAAGCTCCAACTCGTTTTTACAGAGAAAACTGCAGGAACTTCAAACCGGCACTAGGAAACAGACTGAGAAACCAGAGTAAAAGTTTCTCCTGCAACCCGTTCCCTTTGTGCTAGATGAACGAAAATCTCTCCACATGCTCAGTTCGGAGAGAGAAGTGTGTGTGAAAGCCGTCCTTCAGCTAGCTTGTTGGGAACACAAAGATTCTTTTCAGTTGCCAACTCCACTCCATACATATATATGGGGAGGCACAAGCTCCAACTCGGTTTTACAGTGAAAACTGCAGGAACTTCAAACCGGCACTAGGAAACAGACTGAGAAACCAGAGTAAAAGTTTCTCCTGCAAACCGTTCCCTATGTGCTAGATGAACGAAAGTCTCTCCACATGCTCAGTTCTGAGAGAAAATTGTGTGTGAAAGCCGTCCTTCCCCTAGCTTGTTGGGAACACAAAGTTTCTTTTCAGTTGCAACTACACTCCATACATATATATGGGGAGGCACAAGCTCCAACTCGGTTTTACAGTGAAAACTGCAGGAACTTCAAACGGGCACTAGGAAACAGACTGAGAAGCCAGAGTAAAAGTTTCTCCTGAAACCCGTTCCCTATGTGCTAGATGAACGAACGTCTCTCCACATGGTCATTTCGGAGAGAAAATTGTGTGTGAAAGCCGTCCTTCACCTAGCTTGTTGGTAACACAAAGTTTCTTTTCAGTTAACAACTACACTCCATACATATATATGGGGAGACACAAGCTCCAACTCGGTTTTACAGTGAAAATTGCAGGAACTTCAAACAGGCACTAGGAAACAGACTGAGAAACCAAAGTAAAAGTATCTCCTGCATCCCGTTCCCTTTGTGCTAAATGAACGAACGTCTCTCCACATGCTCAGTTCTGAGAGATAAGTGTGTGTGAAAAATTTCCCTCACCTAGCTTGTTGGGAACACAAATTTTCTTTACAGTTGCCAACTACACTCCATACATATATATGGGGAGGCACAAGCTCCAACTCGGTTTTCCAGTGAAAAATGCCTGAACTTCAAACCGGCACTAGGAAACAGACTGAGATACCAGAGTAAAAGTTTCCTCTGCAACCCGTTCCCTATGTGCTAGATGAACGAAAGTCTCTCCACATGCTCAGATCTGAGAGATAAGTGTGTGTGAAAGCCGTCCTTCAGCTAGCTTGTTGGGAACACAAAGATGCTTTTCAGTTGCCAACTCCACTCCATACATATATATGGGGAGGCCCAAGCTCCAACTCGGTTTTACAGTGAAAACTGCAGGAACTTCAAACCGGCACTAGGAAACAGACTGAGAAACCAGAGAAAAAGTTTCTCCTGCAAACCGTTCCCTATGTGCTAGATGAACGAACGTCTCTCCACATGCTCAGTTCTGAGAGATAATTTTGTGTGAAAGCCGTCCTTCAACTAGCTTGTTGGGAACACAAAGTTTCTTTTTAGTTGCAACTACACTCCATACATATATATGGGGAGGCACAAGCTCCAACTCGGTTTTACAGTGAAAACTGCAGGAACTTCAAACCGGCACTAGGAAACAGACTGAGAAACCAGAGAAAAAATTTCTCCTGCAAACCGTTCCCTTTGTGCTAGATGAACGAACGTCTCTCCACATGCTCAGTTCTGAGAGATAATTGTGTGTGAAAGCCGTCCTTCAACTAGCTTGTTGGGAACACAAAGTTTCTTTTCAGTTGCAACTACACTCCATACATATATATGGGGAGACACAATCTCCAACTCAGTTTTACAGTGAAAACTGCAGGAACTTCAAACCGGCACTAGGAAACAGACTGAGAAACCAGATTAAAAGTTTCTCCTGCAACCCGTTCCCTATGTGCTAGATGAACGAACGTCTTTCCACATGGTCAGTTCGGGTAGATAATTGTGTGTGAAAGCCGTCCTTCACCTAGCTTGTTTGGAACACAAAGTTTCTTTTCATTTGCCAAATACACTCCATACATATATATGGGGAGGCACAAGCTGCAACCTGGTTTTATAGTGAAAACTGCAGGAACTTCAAACCGGCACTAGGAAACTGACTGAGAAACCAGACTAAAAGTTTCTCCTGCAACCCGTTCCCTTTGTGCTAGATGAACGAACGTCTCTCCACATGCTCAGTTCTGAGTGGTAAGTGTGTGTGAAAGCTGTCCTTCCCCTAGCTTGTTGGGAACACAAAGTTTCCTTAGAGTTGCCAACTACACTCCATACATATATATGGGGAGGCACAAGCTCCAACTCGGTTTTACACTGAAAACTGCAGGAACTTCAAACCGGCACTAGGAAACAGACTGAGAAACCAGAGTAAAAGTTTCCCTGCAACCCGTTCCCTATGTGCTACATGAACGAACGTCTCTCCACATGGTCAGTTCGGAGAGATAATTGTGTGTGAAAGTAGTCCTTCACCTAGCATGTTGGGAACACAAAGTTTCTTTTCAGTTGCCAACTACACTCCATACATATATATGGGGAGGCACAAGCTCCGACTCGGTTTTACAGTGAAAACTGCAGGAACTTCAAACAGGCACGAGGAAACAGACTGAGAAACCAGAGTAAAAGTTTCTCCTGCAAACCGTTCCCTTTGTGCTAGATGAACGAAAGTCTCTCCACATGCTCAGTTCGGAGAGTTAAGTGCGTGTGAAAGCCGTCCGTCACCTAGATTGTTGGGAACACAAAGTTTCTTTTCAGATGCAACTACAGTCCATACATATATATGGGGAGGCACAAGCTCCAACTCGGTTTTACAGTGAAAACTGCAGGAACTTCAAACCGGCACTAGGAAACAGACTGAGAAACCAGAGTAAAAGTTTCCCTGCAACCCGTTCCCTATGTGCTACATGAACGAACGTCTCTCCACATGCTCAGTTCTGAGTGATAAGTGTGTGTGAAAACCGTCCTTAACCTAGCTTGTTGGGAACACAAAGTTTCTTTTCAGTTGCATCTACACTCCATACATATATAAGGGGAGGCACAAGCTCCAACTCGGTTTTACAGTGAAAACTGCAGGATCTTCAAACCGGCACTAGGAAACAGACTGAGAAACCAGAGTAAAAGTTTCTCCTGCAACCCGTTCCCTTTGTGCTAGATGAACGAACGTCTATCCACATGGTTAGTTCGGAGAGATAATTGGGTGTGAAAGCCGTCCTTCACTTGGCTTGTTGGGAACACAAAGTTACTTTTCAATTGCCAACTACACTCCATACATATATATGGGGAGGCACAAGCTCCAACTCGGTTTTACAGTGAAAACTGCAGGAACTTCAAACAGGCACTAGGAAACAGACTGAGAAACCAGAGTAAAAGTTTCTCCTGCAATCCGTTCCCTTTGTGCTAGATGAACGAACGTGTATCCACATGGTTAGTTCGGAGAGATAATTGGGTGTGAAAGCCGTCCTTCACTTGGCTTGTTGGGAACACAAAGTTACTTTTCAGTTGCCAACTACACTCCATACATATATATGGGGAGGCACAAGCTCCAACTCGGTTTTACAGTGAAAACTGCAGGAAGTTCAAACAGGCACTAGGAAACAGACTGAGAAACCAGAGTAAAAGTTTCTCCTGCAAACCGTTCCCTTTGTGCTAGATGAACGAACGTCTCTCCACATGCTCAGTTCCGAGAGATATGTGTGTGTGACAGCCGTCCTTCACCTAGCTTTTTGGCAACACAGAGTTTCTTTACAGTTGCCAACTCCACTCCATACATATATATGGGGAGGTACAAGCTCCAACTCGGTTTTACAGTGAAAACTGCAGGAAATTCAAACCGGCACTAGGAAACAGACTGAGAAACCAGAGAAAAAGTTTCTCCTGCAAACCGTTCACTTTGTGCTAGATGAACGAACGTCTTTCCACATGCTCAGTTCTGAGGTAAGTGTGTGTGAAAGCCGTCCTTCAACTAGCTTGTTGGGAACACAAAGTTTCTTTTCAGTTGCAACTACACTCCATACATATATATGGGGAGGCACAAGCTCCTACTCGGATTTACAGTGAAAACTGCAGGAACTTCAAACCGGCACTAGGAAACAGACTGAGAAACCAGAGTAAAAGTTTCCCTGCAACCCGTTCCCTATGTGCTACATGAACGAACGTCTCTCCACATGGTCAGTTCGGAGAGATAATTGTGTGTGAAAGCCGTCCTTCACCTAGCTTTTTGGGAACACAAAGTTTCTTTTCAGTTGCCAACTACACTCCATACATATATATGGGGAGGCACAAGCTCCAACTCGGTTTTACAGTGAAAACTGCAGGAACTTCAAACCGGCACTAGGAAACAGACTGAGAAACCAGAGTATAATTTCACCTGCAACCCGTTCCCTATGTGCTAGATGAACGAAAGTCTCTCCACATGCTCTGTTCTGAGAGATAAGTGCGTGTGAAAGCCGTCCTTCACCTGGATTGTTGGGAACACAAAGTTTCTTTTAAGTTGCCAACTACACTCCATACATATATATGGGGAGGCATAAGCTCAAACTCGGTTTTACAGTGAAAACTGCAGGAACTTCAAACCGGCACTAGGAAACACACTGAGAAACCAGAGTAAAAGTTTCCCTGCAACCGGTTCCCTATGTGCTACATGAACGAACGTCTCTCCACATGGTCAGTTCGTAGAGATAATTTTGTGTGAAAGCCGTCCTTCACTTAGCATGTTGGGAACACAAAGTTTCTTTTCAGTTGCCAACTACAGTCCATACATATATATGGGGAGGCACAAGCTCCAACTCTGTTTTACAGTGAAAACTGCAGAAAATTCAAACCGGAACTAGGAAACAGACTGAGAAACCAGAGTAAAAGTTTCTCCTGCAACCCGTTCCCTTTGTGCTAGATGAACGAACGTCTCTCCACATGCTCAGTTCTGAGAGGTAAGTGTGTGTGAAAGCCGTCCTTCCCCTAGCTTGTTGGGAACACAAAGTTTCTTTAGAGTTGCCAACTACACTCCATACATATATATGGGGAGGCACAAGCTCCAACTCGGTTTTACAGTGAAAACTGCAGGAACTTCAAACCGGCACTAGGAAACAGACTGAGAAACCAGAGTAAAAGTTTCTCCTGCAACCCGTTCCCTATGTGCTAGATGAACGAACGTCTATCCACATGGTCAGTTCGGAGAGATAATTGGGTGTGAAAGCCGTCCTTCACTTGGCTTGTTGGGAACAAAAAGTTACTTTTCAGTTGCCAACTCCACTCCATACATATATATGGGGAGGCACAAGCTCCAACTCGGTTTTACAGTGAAAACTGCAGGAACTTCAAACCGGCACTAGGAAACAGACTGAGAAACCAGAGTAAAAGTTTCTCTTGCAACACGTTCCCTTTGGGCTAGATGAACGAACGTCTCTCCACATGCTCAATTTTGAGAGATAAGTGTGTGTGAAAGCCATCCTTCACCTAGCTTGTTGGGAACACAAAGTTTCTTTAGAGTTGCCAACTACACTCCATACATATATATGGGGAGGCACAAGATCCAACTCGGTTTTACAGTGAAAACTGCAGGAACTTCAAACCGGCACTAGGAAACAGACTGAGAAACCAGAGTAAAAGTTTCTCCTGCATCCCGTTCCCTTTGTGCTAGATGAACGAACGTCTCTCCACATGCTCAGTTCTGAGTGATAAGTGTGTGTGAAAACCGTCCTTAACCTAGCTTGTTGGGAACACAAAGTTTCTTTTCAGTTGCCTCTACACTCCATACATATATAAGGGGAGGCACAAGCTCCAAATCGGTTTTACTGTGAAAACTGCAGGAACTTCAAACAGGCACTAGGAAACAGACTGAGAAGCCAGAGTAAAAGTTTCTCCTGCAACCCGTTCCCTATGTGGTAGATGAACGAACGTCTATCCACATTGTCAGTTCGGAGAGATAATTGGGTGTGAAAGCCGTCCTTCACTTGGCTTGTTGGGAACACAAAGTTACTTTTCAGTTGCCAACTACACTCCATACATATATATGGGGAGGCACAAGCTCCAACTCGGTTTTACAGTGAAAACTGCAGGAACTTCAAACAGGCACTAGGAAACAGACTGAGAAACCAGAGTAAAAGTTTCTCCTGCAAACCGTTCCCTTTGTGCTAGATGAACGAACGTCTCTCCACATGCTCAGTTCCGAGAGATATGTGTGTGTGACAGCCGTCCTTCACCTAGCTTGTTGGGAACACAGAGTTTCTTTTCAGTTGCCAACTCCACTCCATACATATATATGGGGAGGCACAAGCTCCAACTCGGTTTTACAGTGAAAACTGCAGGAACTTCAAACCGGCACTAGGAAACAGACTGAGAAACCATAGTAAAAGTTTCTCTTGCAACACGTTCCCTTTGGGCTAGATGAACGAAAGTCTCTCCACATGCTCAGTTTTGAGAGATAAGTGTGTGTGAAAGCCATCCTTCACCTAGCTTGTTGGGAACACAAAGTTTCTTTAGAGTTGCCAATTACACTCCATACATATATATGGGGAGGCACAAGCTCCAACTCGGTTTTACAGTGAAAACTGCAGGAACTTCAAACCGGCACTAGGAAACAGACTGAGAAACCAGAGTAATAGTTTCTCCTGCATCCCGTTCCCTTTGTGCTAGATGAACGAACGTCTCTCCACATGCTCAGTTCTGAGTGATAAGTGTGTGTGAAAACCGTCCTTAACCTAGCTTGTTGGGAACACAAAGTTTCTTTTCAGTTGCATCTACACTCCATACATATATAAGGGGAGGCACAAGCTCCAACTCGGTTTTACAGTGAAAACTGCAGGAACTTCAAACCGGCACTAGGAAACAGACTGAGAAACCAGAGTAAAAGTTTCTCCTGCAACCCGTTCCCTTTGTGCTAGATGAACGAACGTCTATCCACATGGTTAGTTCGGAGAGATAATTGGGTGTGAAAGCCGTCCTTCACTTGGCTTGTTGGGAACAAAAAGTTACTTTTCAATTGCCAACTACACTCCATACATATATATGGGGAGGCACAAGCTCCAACTCGGTTTTACAGTGAAAACTGCAGAAATTTCAAACAGGCACTAGGAAACAGACTGAGAAACCAGAGTAAAAGTTTCTCCTGCAACCCGTTCCCTTTGTGCTAGATGAACGAACGTGTATCCACATGGTTAGTTCGGAGAGATAATTGGGTGTGAAAGCCGTCCTTCACTTGGCTTGTTGGGAACACAAAGTTACTTTTCAGTTGCCAACTACACTCCATACATATATATGGGGAGGCACAAGCTCCAACTCGGTTTTACAGTGAAAACTGCAGGAAGATCAAACCGGCACTAGGAAACAGACTGAGAAACCAGAGAAAAAGTTTCTCCTGCAAACCGTTCACTTTGTGCTAGATGAACGAACGTCTTTCCACATGCTCAGTTCTGAGGTAAGTGTGTGTGAAAGCCGTCCTTCAACTAGCTTGTTGGGAACACAAAGTTTCTTTTCAGTTGCAACTACACTCCATACATATATATGGGGAGGCACAAGCTCCTACTCGGATTTACAGTGAAAACTGCAGGAACTTCAAACCGGCACTAGGAAACAGACTGAGAAACCAGAGTAAAAGTTTCCCTGCAACCCGTTCCCTATGTGCTACATGAACGAACGTCTCTCCACATGGTCAGTTCGGAGAGATAATTGTGTGTGAAAGCCGTCCTTCACCTAGCTTGTTGGGAACACAAAGTTTCTTTTCAGTTGCCAACTACACTCCATACATATATATGGGGAGGCACAAGCTCCAACTCGGTTTTACAGTGAAAACTGCAGGAACTTCAAACAGGCACTAGGAAACAGACTGAGAAACCAGAGTAAAATTTCACCTGCAACCCGTTCCCTATGTGCTAGATGAACGAAAGTCTCTCCACATGCTCTGTTCTGAGAGATAAGTGCGTGTGAAAGCCGTTCTTCACCTGGATTGTTGGGAACACAAAGTTTCTTTTAAGTTGCCAACTACACTCCATACATATATATGGGGAGGCATAAGCTCAAACTCGGTTTTACAGTGAAAACTGCAGGAACTTCAAACCGGCACTAGGAAACACACTGAGAAACCAGAGTAAAAGTTTCCCTGCAACCCGTTCCCTATGTGCTACATGAACGAACGTCTCTCCACATGGTCAGTTCGTAGAGATAATTTTGTGTGAAAGCCGTCCTTCACCTAGCATGTTGGGAACACAAAGTTTCTTTTCAGTTGCCAACTACAGTCCATACATATATATGGGGAGGCACAAGCTCCAACTCGGTTTTACAGTGAAAACTGCAGAAAATTCAAACCGGCACTAGGAAACAGACTGAGAAACCAGAGTAAAAGTTTCTCCTGCAACCCGTTCCCTTTGTGCTAGATGAACGAACGTCTCTCCACATGCTCAGTTCTGAGAGGTAAGTGTGTGTGAAAGCCGTCCTTCACCTAGCTTGTTGGGAACACAAAGTTTCTTTTCAGTTGCAACTACAGTAAATACATATATATGGGGAGGCACAAGCTACAACTCGGTTTTACAGTGAAAACTGCAGGAACTTCAAACCGGCACTAGGAAACAGACTGAGAAACCAGAGTAAAATTTTCTCCTGCAACCCGTTCCCTTTGTGCTAGATGAACGAACGTCTCACCACATGCTCAGTTCTGAGAGGTAAGTGTGTGTGAAAGCCGTCCTTCACCTAGCTTGTTGGGAACACATAGTTTCTTTACAGTTGCAACTACAGTCCATACATATATATGAGGAGGCACAAGCTACAACTCGGTTTTACAGTGAAAACTGCAGGAACTTCAAACCGGCACTAGGAAACAGACTGAGAAACCAGAGTAAAAGTTTCTCCTGCAACCCGTTCCCTTTGTGCTAGATGAACGAACGTCTCACCACATGCTCAGTTCTGAGAGGTAAGTGTGTGTGAAAGCCGTCCTTCACCTAGCTTGTTTTGAACACAAAGTTTCTTTTCAGTTGCAACTACACTCCATACATATATATGGGGAGGCACAAGCTCCAACTCGGTTTTACAGTGAAAACTGCAGGAACTTCAAACGGGCACTAGGAAACAGACTGAGAAGCCAGAGTAAAAGTTTCTCCTGCAACCCGTTCCCTATGTGCTAGATGAACGAACGTCTCTCCACATGGTCAGTTCGGAGAGAAAATTGTGTGTGAAAGCCGTCCTTCACCTAGCTTGTTGGGAACACAAAGTTTCTTTTCAGTTAACAACTACACTCCATACATATATATGGGGAGACACAAGCTCCAACTCGGTTTTACAGTGAAAACTGCAGGAACTTCAAACAGGCACTAGGAAACAGACTGAGAAACCAAAGTAAAAGTATCTCCTGCATCCCGTTCCCTTTGTGCTAGATGAACGAACGTCTCTCCACATGCTCAGTTCTGAGAGATAAGTGTGTGTGAAAAATTTCCCTCACCTAGCTTGTTGGGAACACAAAGTTTCTTTACAGTTGCCAACTACACTCCATACATATATATGGGGAGGCACAAGCTCCAACTCGGTTTTCCAGTGAAAAATGCAGGAACTTCAAACCGGCACTAGGAAACAGACTGAGAAACCAGAGTAAAAGTTTCCTCTGCAACCCGTTCCCTATGTGCTAGATGAACGAACGTCTCTCCACTTGCTCAGTTCGGAGAAATAAGTGTGTGTGAAAGCCGTCCTTCCCCTAGCTTTTTGGGAACACAAAGTTTCTTTTCAGTTGCCAACTCCACTCCATACATATATATGTAGAGGCACAAGCTCCAACTCGTTTTTACAGACAAAACTGCAGGAACTTCAAACCGGCACTAGGAGACAGACTGAGAAACCAGAGTAAAAGTTTCTCCTGCAACCCGTTCCCTTTGTGCTAGATGAACGAAAATCTCTCCACATGCTCAGTTCGGAGAGAGAAGTGTGTGTGAAAGCCGTCCTTCAGCTAGCTTGTTGGGAACACAAAGATTCTTTTCAGTTGCCAACTCCACTCCATACATATATATGGGGAGGCACAAGCTCCAACTCGGTTTTACAGTGAAAACTGCAGGAACTTCAAACCGGCACTAGGAAACAGACTGAGAAACCAGAGAAAAAGTTTCTCCTGCAAACCGTTCCCTATGTGCTAGATGAACGAAAGTCTCTCCACATGCTCAGTTCTGAGAGAAAATTGTGTGTGAAAGCCGTCCTTCCCCTAGCTTGTTGGGAACACAAAGTTTCTTTTCAGTTGCAACTACACTCCATACATATATATGGGGAGGCACAAGCTCCAACTCGGTTTTGCAGTGAAAACTGCAGGAACTTCAAACGGGCACTAGGAAACAGACTGAGAAGCCAGAGTAAAAGTTTCTCCTGCAACCCGTTCCCTATGTGCTAGATGAACGAACGTCTCTCCACATGGTCAGTTCGGAGAGAAAATTGTGTGTGAAAGCCGTCCTTCACCTAGCTTGTTGGGAACACAAAGTTTCTTTTCATTTAACAACTACACTCCATACATATATATGGGGAGACACAAGCTCCAACTCGGTTTTACAGTGAAAACTGCAGGAACTTCAAACAGGCACTAGGAAACAGACTGAGAAACCAAAGTAAAAGTATCTCCTGCATCCCGTTCCCTTTGTGCTAGATGAACGAACGTCTCTCCACATGCTCAGTTCTGAGAGATAAGTGTGTGTGAAAAATTTCCCTCACCTAGCTTGTTGGGAACACAAAGTTTCTTTACAGTTGCCAACTACACTCCATACATATATATGGGGAGGCACAAGCTCCAACTCGGTTTTCCAGTGAAAACTGCAGGAACTTCAAACCGACACTAGGAAACAGACTGAGAAACCAGAGTAAAAGTTTCCTCTGCAACCCGTTCCCTATGTGCTAGATGAACGAAAGTCTCTCCACATGCTCAGATCTGAGAGATATGTGTGTGTGAAAGCCGTCCTTCCCCTAGCTTTTTGGGAACACAAAGTTTCTTTTCAGTTGCCAACTCCACTCCATACATATATATGTAGAGGCACAAACTCCAACTCGGTTTTACAGAGAAAACTGCAGGAACTTCAAACCGGAACTAGGAAACAGACTGAGAAACCAGAGTAAAAGTTTCTCCTGAAACCCGTTCCCTTTGTGCTAGATGAACGAAAATCTCTCCACATGCTCAGTTCGGAGAGAGAAGTGTGTGTGAAAGCCGTCCTTCAGCTAGCTTGTTGGGAACACAAAGATTCTTTTCAGTTGCCAAATCCACTCCATACATATATATGGGGAGGCCCAAGCTCCAACTCGGTTTTACAGTGAAAACTGCAGGAACTTCAAACCGGCACTAGGAAACAGACTGAGAAACCAGAGAAAAAGTTTCTCCTGCAAACCGTTCCCTGTGTGCTAGATGAACGAACGTCTCTCCACATGCTCAGTTCTGAGAGATAATTGTGTGTGAAAGCCGTCCTTCAACTAGCTTGTTGGGAACACAAAGTTTCTTTTCAGTTGCAACTACACTCCATACATATATATGGGGAGGCATAAGCTCCAACTCGGTTTTACAGTGAAAACTGCAGGAACTTCAAACCGGCACTAGGAAACAGACTGAGAAACCAGAGTAAAAGTTTCCCTGCAACCCGTTCCCTATGTGCTACATGAACGAACGTCTCTCCACATGGTCAGTTCGGAGAGATAATTGTGTGTGAAAGCAGTCCTTCACCTAGCATGTTGGGAACACAAAGTTTCTTTTCAGTTGCCAACTACACTCCATACATATATATGGGGAGGCACAAGCTCCGACTCGGTTTTACAGTGAAAACTGCAGGAACTTCAAACAGGCACGAGGAAACAGACTGAGAAACCAGAGTAAAAGTTTCTCCTGCAAACCGTTCCCTTTGTGCTAGATGAACGAACGTCTCTCCACATGCTCAGTTCGGAGAGTTAAGTGCGTGTGAAAGCCGTCCTTCACCTAGATTGTTGGGAACACAAAGTTTCTTTTCAGATGCAACTACAGTCCATACATATATATGGGGAGGCACAAGCTCCAACTCGGTTTTACAGTGAAAACTGCAAGAACTTCAAACCGGCACTAGGAAACAGACTGAGAAACCAGAGTAAAAGTTTCTCCTGCAACCCGTTCCCTATGTGCTAGATGAACGAACGTCTCTCCACATGCTCAATTTTGAGAGATAAGTGTGTGTGAAAGCCATCCTTCACCTAGCTTTTTGGGAACACAAAGTTTCTTTAGAGTTGCCAACTACACTCCATACATATATAAGGGGAGGCACAAGCTCCAACTCGATTTTACAGTGAAAACTGCAGGAACTTCAAACCGGCACTAGGAAACAGACTGAGAAACCAAAGTAAAAGTTTCTCCTGCATCTATTTCCCTTTGTGCTAGATGAACGAACGTCTCTCCACATGCTCAGTTCTGAGTGATAAGTGTGTGTGAAAACCGTCCTTAACCTAGCTTGTTGGGAACACAAAGTTTCTTCTCAGTTGCATCTATACTCCATACATATATAAGGGGAGGCACAAGCTCCAACTCGGTTTTACTGTGAAAACTGCAGGAACTTCAAACAGGCACTAGGAAACAGACTGAGAAGCCAGAGTAAAAGTTTTTCCTGCAACCCGTTCCCTATGTGCTAGATGAACGAACGTCTATTCACATGGTCAGTTCGGAGAGATAATTGGGTGTGAAAGCCGTCCTTCACTTGGCTTGTTGGGAACACAAAGTTACTTTTCAGTTGCCAACTACACTCCATAGATATATATGGGGAGGCACAAGCTCCAACTCGGTTTTACAGTGAAAACTGCAGGAACGTCAAACAGGCACTAGGAAACAGACTGAGAAACCAGAGTAAAAGTTTCTCCTGCAAACCGTTCCCTTTGTGCTAGATGAACGAACGTCTCTCCACATGCTCAGATCCGAGAGATATGTGTGTGTGACAGCCGTCCTTCACCTAGCTTGTTGGGAACACAGAGTTTCTTTTCAGTTGCCAACTCCACTCCATACATATATATGGGGAGGCACAAGCTCCAACTGGGTTTTACAGTGAAAACTGCAGGAATTTGAAACCGGCACTAAGAAACAGACTGAGAAACCAGAGTAAAAGTTTCTCTTGCAACACGTTCCCTTTGGGCTAGATGAACGAAAGTCTCTCCACATGCTCAGTTTTGAGAGATAAGTGTGTGTGAAAGCCATCCTTCACCTAGCTTGTTGGGAACACAAAGTTTCTTTAGAGTTGCCAATTACACTCCATACATATATATGGGGAGGCACAAGCTCCAACTCGGTTTTACAGTGAAAACTGCAGGAACTTCAAACCGGCACTAGGAAACAGACTGAGAAACCAGAGTAATAGTTTCTCCTGCATCCCGTTCCCTTTGTGCTAGATGAACGAACGTCTCTCCACATGCTCAGTTCTGAGTGATAAGTGTGTGTGAAAACCGTCCTTAACCTAGCTTGTTGGGAACACAAAGTTTCTTTTCAGTTGCATCTACACTCCATACATATATAAGGGGAGGCACAAGCTCCAACTCTGTTTTACAGTGAAAACTGCAGGAACTTCAAACCGGCACTAGGAAACAGACTGAGAAACCAGAGTAAAAGTTTCTCCTGCAACCCGTTCCCTTTGTGCTAGATGAACGAACGTCTATCCACATGGTTAGTTCGGAGAGATAATTGGGTGTGAAAGCCGTCCTTCACTTGGCTTTTTGGGAACACAAAGTTACTTTTCAATTGCCAACTACACTCCATACATATATATGGGGAGGCACAAGCTCCAACTCGGTTTTACAGTGAAAACTGCAGGAACTTCAAACAGGCACTAGGAAACAGACTGAGAAACCAGAGTAAAAGTTTCTCCTGCAACCCGTTCCCTTTGTGCTAGATGAACGAACGTCTATCCACATGGTTAGTTCGGAGAGATAATTGGGTGTGAAAGCCGTCCTTCACTTGGCTTGTTGGGAACACAAAGTTACTTTTCAGTTGCCAACTACACTCCATACATATATATGGGGAGGCACAAGCTCCAACTCGGTTTTACAGTGAAAACTGCAGGAACTTCAAACCGGCACTAGGAAACAGACTGAGAAACCAGAGTAAAAGTTTCTCCTGCAAACCGTTCCCTTTGTGCTAGATGAACGAACGTCTCTCCACATGCTCAGTTCCGAGAGATATGTGTGTGTGACAGCCGTCCTTCACCTAGCTTGTTGGCAACACAGAGTTTCTTTACAGTTGCCAACTCCACTCCATACATATATATGGGGAGGCACAAGCTCCAACTCGGTTTTACAGTGAAAACTGCAGGAAATTCAAACCGGCACTAGGAAACAGACTGAGAAACCAGAGTAAAATTTTCTCCTGCAACAGTTCCTTTTGTGCTAGATGAACGAACGTCTCTCCACATGCTCAGTTCGGAGAGATAAGTGCGTGTGAAAGCCGTCCTTCACCTAGCCTGTTGGGAACACAAAGTTTCTTTTCAGTTGCAACTACAGACCATACATATATATGGGGAAGCACAAGCTCCAACTCGGTTTTACAGTGAAAACTGCAGGAACTTCAAACCGGCACTAGGAAACAGACTGAGAAACCAGAGTAAAATTTTCTCCTGCAACACTTCCTTTTGTGCTAGATGAACGAACGTCTCTCCACATGCTCAGTTCGGAGAGATAAGTGCGTGTGAAAGCCGTCCTTCACCTAGCTTGTTGGGAACACAAAGTTTCTTTTCAGTTGCAACTACAGTCCATATATATATATGGGGAGTAAAAGTTTCTCCTGCAATCCATTCCCTTTGTGCTAGATGAACGAACGTCTCATGCTCAGTTCTGAGAGGTAATTGTGTGTGAAAGCCGTCCTACCCCTAGCTTGTTGGGAACACAAAGTTTCTTTTCACTTGCAACTACACTCCATACATATATATGGGGAGAAACAAGCTCCAACTCGGTTTTACAGTGAAAACTGCAGGAACTTCAAACAGGCACTAGGAAACAGACTGAGAAACCAGAGTAAAAATTTCTCCTGCAAACCGTTCCCTTTGTGCTAGATGAACGAATGTCTCTCCCCATGCTCAGTTCCGAGAGATATGTGTGTGTGACAGCCGTCCTTCACCTAGCTTGTTGGCAACACAGAGTTTCTTTTCAGTTGCCAACTCCACTCCATACATATATATGGGGAGGCACAAGCTCCAACTCGGTTTTACAGTGAAAACTGCAGGAACTTCAAACAGGCACTAGGAAACAGACTGAGAAACCAGAGTAATAGTTTCTCCTGCAACCCGTTCCCTTTGTGCTACATGAACGAACGTCTCTCCACATGCTCAGTTCGGAGAGAAAATGTGTGTGAAAGCCGTCCTTAACCTAGCTTGTTGGGAACACAAAGTTTCTTTTAAGTTATCAACTACAATCCATACATATATATGGGGAGGCACAAGCTCCAACTCTGTTTTACAGTGAAAACTGCAGGAATTTCAAACCGGCACTAGGAAACAGACTGAGAAACCAGAGTAAAAGTTTCCCCTGCAACCCATTCCCTTTGTGCTAGATGAACGAACGTCTCACCACATGCTCAGTTCTGAGAGGTAATTGTGTGTGAAAGCCGTCCTTCCCCTAGCTTGTTGGGAACACTAAGTTTCTTTTCACTTGCAACTACCCTCCATACATATATATGGGGAGGCACAAGCTCCAACTCGGTTTTACAGTGAAAACTGCAGGAACTTCAAACGGGCACTAGGAAACAGACTGAGAAACCAGAGTAAAAGTTTCTCCTGCAACCCGTTCCCTATGTGCTAGATGAACGAACGTCCCTACACATGGTCAGTTCGGAGAGAAAATTGTGTGTGAAAGCCGTCCTTCCCCTAGCTTGTTGGGAACACAAAGTTTCTTTTCAGTTGCAACTACAGTAAATACATATATATGGGGAGGCACAAGCTACAACTCGGTTTTACAGTGAAAACTGCAGGAACTTCAAACCGGCACTAGGAAACAGACTGAGAAACCAGAGTAAAAGTTTCTCCTGCAACCCGTTCCCTTTGTGCTAGATGAACGAACGTCTCACCACATGCTCAGTTCTGAGAGGTAAGTGTGTGTGAAAGCCGTCCTTCACCTAGCTTGTTGGGAACACAAAGTTTCTTTTCAGTTGCAACTACACTCCATACATATATATGGGGAGGCACAAGCTCCAACTCGGTTTTACAGTGAAAACTGCAGGAACTTCAAACCGGCACTAGGAAACAGACTGAGAAACCAGAGTAAAAGTTTCTCCTGCAACCCGTTCCATTTGTGCTAGATGAACGAACGTCTCACCACATGCTCAGTTCTGAGAGTTAATTGTGTGTGAAAGCCGTCCTTCCCCTAGCTTGTTTTGAACACAAAGTTTCTTTTCAGTTGCAACTACACTCCATACATATATATGGGGAGGCACAAGCTCCAACTCGGTTTTACAGTGAAAACTGCAGGAACTTCAAACGGGCACTAGGAAACAGACTGAGAAGCCAGAGTAAAAGTTTCTCCTGCAACCCGTTCCCTATGTGCTAGATGAACGAACGTCTCTCCACATGGTCAGTTCGGAGAGAAAATTGTGTGTGAAAGCCGTCCTTCACCTAGCTTGTTGGGAACACAAAGTTTCTTTTCAGTTAACAACTACACTCCATACATATATATGGGGAGACACAAGCTCCAACTCGGTTTTACAGTGAAAACTGCAGGAACTTCAAACAGGCACTAGGAAACAGACTGAGAAACCAAAGTAAAAGTATCTCCTGCATCCCGTTCCCTTTGTGCTAGATGAACGAACGTCTCTCCACATGCTCAGTTCTGAGAGATAAGTGTGTGTGAAAAATTTCCCTCACCTAGCTTGTTGGGAACACAAAGTTTCTTTACAGTTGCCAACTTTACTCCATACATATATATGGGGAGGCACAAGCTCCAGCTCGGTTTTCCAGTGAAAAATGCAGGAACTTCAAACCGGCACTAGGAAACAGACTGAGAAACCAGAGTAAAAGTTTCCTCTGCAACCCGTTCCCTATGTGCTAGATGAACGAACGTCTCTCCACTTGCTCAGTTCGGAGAAATAAGTGTGTGTGAAAGCCGTCCTTCACCTAGCTTGTTGGGAACACAAAGTTTCTTTTCAGTTGCCAACTCCACTCCATACATATATATGTAGAGGCACAAGCTCCAACTCGGTTTTACAGAGAAAACTGCAGGAACTTCAAACCGGCACTAGGAAACAGAGTGAGAAACCAGAGTAAAAGTTTCTCCTGCAACCCGTTCCCTTTGTGCTAGATGAACGAACGTCTCTCCACATGCTCAGTTCGGAGAGAGAAGTGTGTGTGAAAGCCCTCCTTCAGCTAGCTTGTTGGGAACACAAAGACTCTTTTCAGTTGCCAACTCCACTCCATACATATATATGGGGAGGCACAAGCTCCAACTCGGTTTTACAGTGAAAACTGCAGGAACTTCAAACCGGCACTAGGAAACAGACTGAGAAACCAGAGAAAAAGTTTCTCCTGCAAACCGTTCCCTATGAGCTAGATGAACGAACGTCTCTCCACATGCTCAGTTCTGAGAGAAAATTGTGTGTGAAAGCCGTCCTTCCCCTAGCTTGTTGGGAACACAAAGTTTCTTTTCAGTTGCAACTACACTCCATACATATATATGGGGAGGCACAAGCTCCAACTCGGTTTTACAGTGAAAACTGCAGGAACTTCAAACGGGCACTAGGAAACAGACTGAGAAGCCAGAGTAAAAGTTTCTCCTGCAACCCGTTCCCTATGTGCTAGATGAACGAACGTCTCTCCACATGGTAGGTTCGGAGAGAAAATTGTGTGTGAAAGCCGTCCTTCACCTAGCTTGTTGGGAACACAAAGTTTCTTTTCAGTTAACAACTACACTCCATACATATATATGGGGAGACACAAGCTCCAACTCGGTTTTACAGTGAAAACTGCAGGAACTTCAAACAGGCACTAGGAAACAGACTGAGAAACCAAAGTAAAAGTATCTCCTGCATCCCGTTCCCTTTGTGCTAGATGAACGAACGTCTCTCCACATGCTCAGTTCGGAGAGAGAAGTGTGTGTGAAAAATTTCCCTCACCTAGCTTGTTGGGAACACAAAATTTCTTTACAGTTGCCAACTACACTCCATACATATATATGGGGAGGCACAAGCTCCAACTCGGTTTTCCAGTGAAAAATACAGGAACTTCAAACCGGCACTAGGAAACAGACTGAGAAACCAGAGTAAAAGTTTCCTCTGCAACCCGTTCCCTATGTGCTAGATGAAAGAAAGTCTCTCCACATGCTCAGATCTGAGAGATAAGTGTGTGTGAAAGCCGTCCTTCCCCTAGCTTTTTGGGAACACAAAGTTTCTTTTCAGTTGCCAACTCCACTCCATACATATATATGTAGAGGCACAAGCTCCAACTCGGTTTTACAGAGAAAACTGCAGGAACTTCAAACCGGCACTAGGAAACAGACTGAGAAACCAGAGTAAAAGTTTCTCCTGAAACCCGTTCCCTTTGTGTTAGATGAACGAAAATCTCTCCACATGCTCAGTTCGGAGAGAGAAGTGTGTGTGAAAGCCGTCCTTCAGCTAGCTTGTTGGGAACACAAAGATTCTTTTCAGTTGCCAACTCCACTCCATACATATATATGGGGAGGCACAAGCTCCAACTCGGTTTTACAGTGAAAACTGCAGGAACTTCAAACCGGCACTAGGAAACAGACTGAGAAACCAGAGAAAAATTTTCTCCTGCAAACCGTTCCCTATGTGCTAGATGAACGAACGTCTCTCCACATGCTCAGTTCTGAGAGATAATTGTGTGCGAAAGCCGTCCTTCAAGTAGCTTGTTGGGAACACAAAGTTTCTTTTTAGTTGCAACTACACTCCATACATATATATGGGGAGGCACAAGCTTCAACTCGGTTTTACAGTGAAAACTGCAGGAACTTCAAACCGGCACTAGGAAACAGACTGAGAAACCAGAGAAAAAATTTCTCCTGCAAACCGTTCCCTTTGTGCTAGATGAACGAACGTCTCTCCACATGCTCAGTTCTGAGAGATAATTGTGTGTGAAAGCCGTCCTTCAACTAGCTTGTTGGGAACACACAGTTTCTTTTCAGTTGCAACTACACTCCATACATATATATGGGGAGGCACAAGCTCCAACTCGGTTTTACAGTGAAAACTGCAGGAACTTCAAACCGGCACTAGGAAACAGACTGAGAAACCAGATTAAAAGTTTCTCCTGCAACCCGTTCCCTATGTGCTAGATGAACGAACGTCTTTCCACATGGTCAGTTCGGATAGATAATTGTGTGTGAAAGCCGTCCTTCACCTAGCTTGTTTGGAACACAAAGTTTCTTTTCATTTGCCAAATACACTCCATACATATATATGGGGAGGCACAAGCTGCAACCTGGTTTTATAGTGAAAACTGCAGGAACTTCAAACCGGCACTAGGAAACAGACTGAGAAACCAGAGTAAAAGTTTCTCCTGCAACCCGTTCCCTTTGTGCTAGATGAACGAACGTCTCTCCACATGCTCAGTTCTGAGTGGTAAGTGTGTGTGAAAGCCGTCCTTCCCCTAGCTTGTTGGGAACACAAAGTTTCTTTAGAGTTGCCAACTACACTCCATACATATATATGGGGAGGCACAAGCTCCAACTCGATTTTACAGTGAAAACTGCAGGAACTTCAAACCGGCACTAGGAAACAGACTGAGAAACCAGAGTAAAAGTTTCTCCTGCAACCCGTTCCATTTGTGCTAGATGAACGAACGTCTCTCCACATGCTCAGTTCGGAGAGAGAAGTGTGTGTGAAAGCCGTCCTTCCACTTGCTTGTTGGGAACACAAAGTTTCTTTTCAGTTGCCAACTACACTCCATACATATATATGGGGAGGCACAAGCTCCAACTCGGTTTTACAGTGAAAACTGCAGGAACTTCAAACCGGCACTAGGAAACAGACTGAGAAACCAGAGTAAAAGTTTCCCTGCAACCCGTTCCATATGTGCTACATGAACGAACGTCTCTCCACATGGTCAGTTCGGAGAGATAATTGTGTGTGAAAGCAGTCCTTCACCTAGCATGTTGGGAACACAAAGTTTCTTTTCAGTTGCCAACTACACTCCATACATATATATGGGGAGGCACAAGCTCCGACTCGGTTTTACAGTGAAAACTGCAGGAACTTCAAACAGGCACGAGGAAACAGACTGAGAAACCAGAGTGAAAGTTTCTCCTGCAAACCGTTCCCTTTGTGCTAGATGAACGAACGTCTCTCCACATGCTCAGTTCGGAGAGTTAAGTGCGTGTGAAAGCCGTCCTTCACCTAGATTGTTGGGAACACAAAGTTTCTTTTCAGATGCAACTACAGTCCATACATATATATGGGGAGGCCCAAGCTCCAACTCGGTTTTACAGTGAAAACTGCAGGAACTTCAAACCGGCACTAGGAAACAGACTGAGAAACCAGAGAAAAAGTTTCTCCTGCAAACCGTTCCCTATGTGCTAGATGAACGAACGTCTCTCCACATGCTCAGTTCTGAGAGATAATTGTGTGCGAAAGCCGTCCTTCAAGTAGCTTGTTGGGAACACAAAGTTTCTTTTTAGTTGCAACTACACTCCATACATATATATGGGGAGGCACAAGCTCCAACTCGGTTTTACAGTGAAAACTGCAGGAACTTCAAACCGGCACTAGGAAACAGACTGAGAAACCAGAGAAAAAATTTCTCCTGCAAACCGTTCCCTTTGTGCTAGATGAACGAACTTCTCTCCACATGCTCAGTTCTGAGAGATAATTGTGTGTGAAAGCCGTCCTTCAACTAGCTTGTTGGGAACACACAGTTTCTTTTCAGTTGCAACTACACTCCATACATATATATGGGGAGGCACAAGCTCCAACTCGGTTTTACAGTGAAAACTGCAGGAACTTCAAACCGGCACTAGGAAACAGACTGAGAAACCAGATTAAAAGTTTCTCCTGCAACCCGTTCCCTATGTGCTAGATGAACGAACGTCTTTCCACATGGTCAGTTCGGATAGATAATTGTGTGTGAAAGCCGTCCTTCACCTAGCTTGTTTGGAACACAAAGTTTCTTTTCATTTGCCAAATACACTCCATACATATATATGGGGAGGCACAAGCTGCAACCTGGTTTTATAGTGAAAACTGCAGGAACTTCAAACCGGCACTAGGAAACAGACTGAGAAACCAGAGTAAAAGTTTCTCCTGCAACCCGTTCCCTTTGTGCTAGATGAACGAACGTCTCTCCACATGCTCAGTTCTGAGTGGTAAGTGTGTGTGAAAGCCGTCCTTCCCCTAGCTTGTTGGGAACACAAAGTTTCTTTAGAGTTGCCAACTACACTCCATACATATATATGGGGAGGCACAAGCTCCAACTCGGTTTGACAGTGAAAACTGCAGGAACTTCAAACCGGCACTAGGAAACAGACTGAGAAACCAGAGTAAAAGTTTCTCCTGCAACCCGTTCCATTTGTGCTAGATGAACGAACGTCTCTCCACATGCTCAGTTCGGAGAGAGAAGTGTGTGTGAAAGCCGTCCTTCCACTTGCTTGTTGGGAACACAAAGTTTCTTTTCAGTTGCCAACTACACTCCATACATATATATGGGGAGGCACAAGCTCCAACTCGGTTTTACAGTGAAAACTGCAGGAACTTCAAACCGGCACTAGGAAACAGACTGAGAAACCAGAGTAAAAGTTTCTCCTGCAACCCGTTCCCTTTGTGCTAGATGAACGAACGTCTCTCCACATGCTCAGTTCGGAGAGTTAAGTGCGTGTGAAAGCCGTCCTTCACCTAGATTGTTGGGAACACAAAGTTTCTTTTCAGATGCAACTACAGTCCATACATATATATGGGGAGGCACAAGCTCCAACTCGGTTTTACAGTGAAAACTGCAGGAACTTCAAACCGGCACTAGGAAACAGACTGAGAAACCAGAGTAAAAGTTTCTCTTGCAACACGTTCCCTTTGGGCTAGATGAACGAACGTCTCTCCACATGCTCAATTTTGAGAGATAAGTGTGTGTGAAAGCCATCCTTCACCTAGCTTGTTGGGAACACAAAGTTTCTTTAGAGTTGCCAACTACACTCCATACATATATATGGGGAGGCACAAGCTCCAACTCGATTTTACAGTGAAAACTGCAGGAACTTCAAACCGGCACTAGGAAACAGACTGAGAAACCAGAGTAAAAGTTTCTCCTGCATCCCGTTCCCTTTGTGCTAGATGAACGAACGTCTCTCCACATGCTCAGTTCTGAGTGATAAATGTGTGTGAAAACCGTCCTTAACCTAGCTTGTTGGGAACACAAAGTTTCTTTTCAGTTGCATCTAAACTCCATACATATATAAGGGGAGGCACAAGCTCCAACTCGGTTTTACTGTGAAAACTGCAGGAACTTCAAACAGGCACTAGGAAACAGACTGAGAAGCCAGAGTAAAAGTTTCTCCTGCAACCCGTTCCATATGTGCTAGATGAACGAACGTCTATCCACATGGTCAGTTCGGAGAGATAATTGGGTGTGAAAGCCGTCCTTCACTTGGCTTGTTCGGAACACAAAGTTACTTTTCAGTTGCCAACTACACTCCATACATATATATGGGGAGGCACAAGCTCCAACTCGGTTTTACAGTGAAAACTGCAGGAACTTCAAACAGGCACTAGGAAACAGACTGAGAAACCAGAGTAAAAGTTTCTCCTGCAAACCGTTCCCTTTGTGCTAGATGAACGAATGTCTCTCCACATGCTCAGTTCCGAGAGATATGTGTGTGTGACAGCCGTCCTTCACCTAGCTTGTTGGGAACACAGAGTTTCTTTTCAGTTGCCAACTCCACTCCATACATATATATGGGGAGGCACAAGCTCCAACTGTGTTTTACAGTGAAAACTGCAGGAACTTCAAACCGGCACTAGGAAACAGACTGAGAAACCAGAGTAAAAGTTTCTCTTGCAACACGTTCCCTTTGGGCTAGATGAACGAAAGTCTCTCCACATGCTCAGTTTTGAGAGATAAGTGTGTGTGAAAGCCATCCTTCACCTAGCTTGTTGGGAACACAAAGTTTCTTTAGAGTTGCCAATTACACTCCATACATATATATGGGGAGGCACAAGCTCCAACTCGGTTTTACAGTGAAAACTGCAGGAACTTCAAACCGGCACTAGGAAACAGACTGAGAAACCAGAGTAATAGTTTCTCCTGCATCCCGTTCCCTTTGTGCTAGATGAACGAACGTCTCTCCACATGCTCAGTTCTGAGTGATAAGTGTGTGTGAAAACCGTCCTTAACCTAGCTTGTTGGGAACACAAAGTTTCTTTTCAGTTGCATCTACACTCCATACATATATAAGGGGAGGCACAAGCTCCAACTCTGTTTTACAGTGAAAACTGCAGGAACTTCAAACCGGCACTAGGAAACAGACTGAGAAACCAGAGTAAAAGTTTCTCCTGCAACCCGTTCCCTTTGTGCTAGATGAACGAACGTCTATCCACATGGTTAGTTCGGAGAGATAATTGGGTGTGAAAGCCGTCCTTCACTTGGCTTGTTGGGAACACAAAGTTACTTTTCAATTGCCAACTGCACTCCATACATATATATGGGGAGGCACAAGCTCCAACTCGGTTTTACAGTGAAAACTGCAGGAAATTCAAACAGGCACTAGGAAACAGACTGAGAAACCAGAGTAAAAGATTCTCCTGCAACCCGTTCCCTTTGTGCTAGATGAACGAACGTCTATCCACATGGTTAGTTCGGAGAGATAATTGGGTGTGAAAGCCGTACTTCACTTGGCTTGTAGGGAACACAAAGTTACTTTTCAGTTGCCAACTACACTCCATACATATATATGGGGAGGCACAAGCTCCAACTCGGTTTTACAGTGAAAACTGCAGGAACTTCAAACAGGCACTAGGAAACAGACTGAGAAACCAGAGTAAAAGTTTCTCCTGCAAACCGTTCCCTTTGTGCTAGATGAACGAACGTCTCTCCACATGCTCAGTTCCGAGAGATATGTGTGTGTGACAGCCGTCCTTCACCTAGCTTGTTGGCAACACAGAGTTTCTTTACATTTGCCAACTCCACTCCATACATATATATGGGGAGGCACAAGCTCCAACTCGGTTTTACAGTGAAAACTGCAGGAACTTCAAACCGGCACTAGGAAACAGACTGAGAAACCAGAGTAAAAGTTTCTCCTGCAACCCGTTCCCTTTGTGCTAGATGAACGAACGTCTCTCCACATGCTCAGTTCGGAGAGAAAATGTGTGTGAAAGCCGTCCTTAACCTAGCTTGTTGGGAACACAAAGTTTCTTTTAAGTTGTCAACTACACTCCATACATATATATGGGGAGGCACAAGCTCCAACTCGGTTTTACAGTGAAAACTGCAGGAACTTCAAACCGGCACTAGGAAACAGACTGAGAAAACAGAGTAAAAGTTTCCCTGCAACCAGTTCCCTATGTGCTACATGAACGAACGTCTCTCCACATGGTCAGTTCGGAGAGATAATTGTGTGTGAAAGCCGTCCTTCACCTAGCTTGTTGGGAACACAAAGTTTCTTTTCAGTTGCCAACTACACTCCATACATATATATGGGGAAGCACAAGCTCCAACTCGGTTTTACAGTGAAAACTGCAGGAACTTCAAACAGGCACTAGGAAACAGACTGAGAAATCAGAGTAAAATTTTCTCCTGCAACAGTTCCTTTTGTGCTAGATGAACGAACTTCTCTCCACATGCTCAGTTCGGAGAGATAAGTGCGTGTGAAAGCCGTCCTTCACCTAGCTTGTTGGGAACACAAAGTTTCTTTTCAGTTGCAACTACAGTCCATATATATATATGGGGAGGCACAAGCTCCAACTCGGTTTTACAGTGAAAACTGCAGGAACTTCAAACCGGCACTAGGAAACAGACTGAGAAACCAGAGTAAAATTTTCTCCTGCAACAGTTCCTTTTGTGCTAGATGAACGAACGTCTCTCCACATGCTCAGTTCGGAGAGATAAGTGCGTGTGAAAGCCGTCCTTCACCTAGCTTGTTGGGAACACAAAGTTTCTTTTCAGTTGCAACTACAGTCCATACATATATATGGGGAAGCACAAGCTCCAACTCGGTTTTACAGTGAAAACTGCAGGAACTTCAAACAGGCACTAGGAAACAGACTGAGAAACCAGAGTAAAAGTTTCTCCTGCAAACCGTTCCCTTTGTGCTAGATGAACGAACGTCTCTCCACATGCTCAGTTCTGAGTGATAAGTGTGTGTGAAAACCGTCCTTAACCTAGCTTGTTGGGAACACAAAGTTTCTTTTCAGTTGCATCTACACTCCATACATATATAAGGGGAGGCACAAGCTCCAACTCTGTTTTACAGTGAAAACTGCAGGAACTTCAAACCGGCACTAGGAAACAGACTGAGAAACCAGAGTAAAAGTTTCTCCTGCAACCCGTTCCCTTTGTGCTAGATGAACGAACGTCTATCCACATGGTTAGTTCGGAGAGATAATTGGGTGTGAAAGCCGTCCTTCACTTGGCTTGTTGGGAACACAAAGTTACTTTTCAATTGCCAACTGCACTCCATACATATATATGGGGAGGCACAAGCTCCAACTCGGTTTTACAGTGAAAACTGCAGGAAATTCAAACAGGCACTAGGAAACAGACTGAGAAACCAGAGTAAAAGATTCTCCTGCAACCCGTTCCCTTTGTGCTAGATGAACGAACGTCTATCCACATGGTTAGTTCGGAGAGATAATTGGGTGTGAAAGCCGTACTTCACTTGGCTTGTAGGGAACACAAAGTTACTTTTCAGTTGCCAACTACACTCCATACATATATATGGGGAGGCACAAGCTCCAACTCGGTTTTACAGTGAAAACTGCAGGAACTTCAAACAGGCACTAGGAAACAGACTGAGAAACCAGAGTAAAAGTTTCTCCTGCAAACCGTTCCCTTTGTGCTAGATGAACGAACGTCTCTCCACATGCTCAGTTCCGAGAGATATGTGTGTGTGACAGCCGTCCTTCACCTAGCTTGTTGGCAACACAGAGTTTCTTTACATTTGCCAACTCCACTCCATACATATATATGGGGAGGCACAAGCTCCAACTCGGTTTTACAGTGAAAACTGCAGGAACTTCAAACCGGCACTAGGAAACAGACTGAGAAACCAGAGTAAAAGTTTCTCCTGCAACCCGTTCCCTTTGTGCTAGATGAACGAACTTCTCTCCACATGCTCAGTTCGGAGAGAAAATGTGTGTGAAAGCCGTCCTTAACCTAGCTTGTTGGGAACACAAAGTTTCTTTTAAGTTGTCAACTACACTCCATACATATATATGGGGAGGCACAAGCTCCAACTCGGTTTTACAGTGAAAACTGCAGGAACTTCAAACCGGCACTAGGAAACAGACTGAGAAAACAGAGTAAAAGTTTCCCTGCAACCAGTTCCCTATGTGCTACATGAACGAACGTCTCTCCACATGGTCAGTTCGGAGAGATAATTGTGTGTGAAAGCAGTCCTTCACCTAGCTTGTTGGGAACACAAAGTTTCTTTTCAGTTGCCAACTACACTCCATACATATATATGGGGAGGCACAAGCTCCAACTCGGTTTTACAGTGAAAACTGCAGGAAATTCAAACCGGCACTAGGAAACAGACTGAGAAACCAGAGTAAAATTTTCTCCTGCAACAGTTCCTTTTGTGCTAGATGAACGAACGTCTCTCCACATGCTCAGTTCGGAGAGATAAGTGCGTGTGAAAGCCGTCCTTCACCTAGCTTGTTGGGAACACAAAGTTTCTTTTCAGTTGCAACTACAGTCCATACATATATATGGGGAAGCACAAGCTCCAACTCGGTTTTACAGTGAAAACTGCAGGAACTTCAAACAGGCACTAGGAAACAGACTGAGAAATCAGAGTAAAATTTTCTCCTGCAACAGTTCCTTTTGTGCTAGATGAACGAACTTCTCTCCACATGCTCAGTTCGGAGAGATAAGTGCGTGTGAAAGCCGTCCTTCACCTAGCTTGTTGGGAACACAAAGTTTCTTTTCAGTTGCAACTACAGTCCATATATATATATGGGGAGGCACAAGCTCCAACTCGGTTTTACAGTGAAAACTGCAGGAACTTCAAACCGGCACTAGGAAACAGACTGAGAAACCAGAGTAAAATTTTCTCCTGCAACAGTTCCTTTTGTGCTAGATGAACGAACGTCTCTCCACATGCTCAGTTCGGAGAGATAAGTGCGTGTGAAAGCCGTCCTTCACCTAGCTTGTTGGGAACACAAAGTTTCTTTTCAGTTGCAACTACAGTCCATACATATATATGGGGAAGCACAAGCTCCAACTCGGTTTTACAGTGAAAACTGCAGGAACTTCAAACAGGCACTAGGAAACAGACTGAGAAATCAGAGTAAAATTTTCTCCTGCAACAGTTCCTTTTGTGCTAGATGAACGAACTTCTCTCCACATGCTCAGTTCGGAGAGATAAGTGCGTGTGAAAGCCGTCCTTCACCTAGCTTGTTGGGAACACAAAGTTTCTTTTCAGTTGCAACTACAGTCCATACATATATAAGGGGAGGCACAAGCTCCAACTCTGTTTTACAGTGAAAACTGCAGGAACTTCAAACCGGCACTAGGAAACAGACTGAGAAACCAGAGTAAAAGTTTCTCCTGCAACCCGTTCCCTTTGTGCTAGATGAACGAACGTCTATCCACATGGTTAGTTCGGAGAGATAATTGGGTGTGAAAGCCGTCCTTCACTTGGCTTGTTGGGAACACAAAGTTACTTTTCAATTGCCAACTGCACTCCATACATATATATGGGGAGGCACAAGCTCCAACTCGGTTTTACAGTGAAAACTGCAGGAAATTCAAACAGGCACTAGGAAACAGACTGAGAAACCAGAGTAAAAGATTCTCCTGCAACCCGTTCCCTTTGTGCTAGATGAACGAACGTCTATCCACATGGTTAGTTCGGAGAGATAATTGGGTGTGAAAGCCGTACTTCACTTGGCTTGTAGGGAACACAAAGTTACTTTTCAGTTGCCAACTACACTCCATACATATATATGGGGAGGCACAAGCTCCAACTCGGTTTTACAGTGAAAACTGCAGGAACTTCAAACAGGCACTAGGAAACAGACTGAGAAACCAGAGTAAAAGTTTCTCCTGCAAACCGTTCCCTTTGTGCTAGATGAACGAACGTCTCTCCACATGCTCAGTTCCGAGAGATATGTGTGTGTGACAGCCGTCCTTCACCTAGCTTGTTGGCAACACAGAGTTTCTTTACATTTGCCAACTCCACTCCATACATATATATGGGGAGGCACAAGCTCCAACTCGGTTTTACAGTGAAAACTGCAGGAACTTCAAACCGGCACTAGGAAACAGACTGAGAAACCAGAGTAAAAGTTTCTCCTGCAACCCGTTCCCTTTGTGCTAGATGAACGAACTTCTCTCCACATGCTCAGTTCGGAGAGAAAATGTGTGTGAAAGCCGTCCTTAACCTAGCTTGTTGGGAACACAAAGTTTCTTTTAAGTTGTCAACTACACTCCATACATATATATGGGGAGGCACAAGCTCCAACTCGGTTTTACAGTGAAAACTGCAGGAACTTCAAACCGGCACTAGGAAACAGACTGAGAAAACAGAGTAAAAGTTTCCCTGCAACCAGTTCCCTATGTGCTACATGAACGAACGTCTCTCCACATGGTCAGTTCGGAGAGATAATTGTGTGTGAAAGCCGTCCTTCACCTAGCTTGTTGGGAACACAAAGTTTCTTTTCAGTTGCCAACTCCACTCCATACATATATATGGGGAGGCACAAGCTCCAACTCGGTTTTACAGTGAAAACTGCAGGAACTTCAAACCGGCACTAGGAAACAGACTGAGAAACCAGAGTAAAATTTTCTCCTGCAACAGTTCCTTTTGTGCTAGATGAACGAACGTCTCTCCACATGCTCAGTTCGGAGAGATAAGTGCGTGTGAAAGCCGTCCTTCACCTAGCTTGTTGGGAACACAAAGTTTCTTTTCAGTTGCAACTACAGTCCATACATATATATGGGGAAGCACAAGCTCCAACTCGGTTTTACAGTGAAAACTGCAGGAACTTCAAACAGGCACTAGGAAACAGACTGAGAAATCAGAGTAAAATTTTCTCCTGCAACAGTTCCTTTTGTGCTAGATGAACGAACTTCTCTCCACATGCTCAGTTCGGAGAGATAAGTGCGTGTGAAAGCCGTCCTTCACCTAGCTTGTTGGGAACACAAAGTTTCTTTTCAGTTGCAACTACAGTCCATATATATATATGGGGAGGCACAAGCTCCAACTCGGTTTTACAGTGAAAACTGCAGGAACTTCAAACCGGCACTAGGAAACAGACTGAGAAACCAGAGTAAAATTTTCTCCTGCAACAGTTCCTTTTGTGCTAGATGAACGAACGTCTCTCCACATGCTCAGTTCGGAGAGATAAGTGCGTGTGAAAGCCGTCCTTCACCTAGCTTGTTGGGAACACAAAGTTTCTTTTCAGTTGCAACTACAGTCCATACATATATATGGGGAAGCACAAGCTCCAACTCGGTTTTACAGTGAAAACTGCAGGAACTTCAAACAGGCACTAGGAAACAGACTGAGAAATCAGAGTAAAATTTTCTCCTGCAACAGTTCCTTTTGTGCTAGATGAACGAACTTCTCTCCACATGCTCAGTTCGGAGAGATAAGTGCGTGTGAAAGCCGTCCTTCACCTAGCTTGTTGGGAACACAAAGTTTCTTTTCAGTTGCAACTACAGTCCATATATATATATGGGGAGGCACAAGCTCCAACTCGGTTTTACAGTGAAAACTGCAGGAACTTCAAACCGGCACTAGGAAACAGACTGAGAAACCAGAGTAAAAGTTTCTCCTGCAACATTTCCCTTTGTGCTAGATGAACGTACGTCTCTCCACATGCTCAGTTCGGAGAGATAAGTGCGTGTGAAAGCCGTCCTTCACCTAGATTGTTGGGAACACAAAGTTTCTTTTCAGAAGCAACTACAGTCCATACATATATATGGGGAGGCACAAGCTCCAACTCGGTTTTACAGTGAAAACTGCAGGAACTTCAAACCGGCACTAGGAAACAGACTGAGAAACCAGAGTAAAAGTTTCTCCTGCAACCCGTTCCCTTTGTGCTAGATGAACGAACGTCTCTCCACATGCTCCGTTCTGAGAGGTAAGTGTGTGTGAAAGCCGTCCTTCACCTAGCTTGTTGGGAACACAAAGTTTCTTTTCAGTTGCAACTACAGTCCATACATATATATGGGGAGGCACAAGCTCCAACTCGGTTTTACAGTGAAAACTGCAGGAACTTCAAACCGGCACTAGGAAACAGACTGAGAAACCAGAGTAAAAGTTTCTCCTGCAACCCGTTCCCTTTGTGCTTGATGAACGAAAGTCTCACCACATGCTCAGTTCTGAGAGGTAATTGTGTGTGAAAGCCGTCCTTCAACTAGCTTGTTGGGAACACAAAGTTTCTTTTCAGTTGCAACTACACTCCATACATATATATGGGGAGGCACAAGCTCCAACTCGGTTTTACAGTGAAAACTGCAGGAACTTCAAACGGGCACTAGGAAACAGACTGAGAAACCAGAGTAAAAGTTTCTCCTGCAACCCGTTCCCTATGTGCTAGATGAACGAACGTCTCCCCACATGGTCAGTTCGGAGAGAAAATTGTGTGTGAAAGCCGTCCTTCACCTAGCTTGTTGGGAACACAAAGTTTCTTTTCAGTTAACAACTACACTCCATACATATATATGGGGAGACACAAGCTCCAACTCGGTCTTACTGTGAAAACTGCAGGAACTTCAAACAGGCACTAAGAAAATGACTGAGAAACCACAGTAAAGTTTCTCCTTCATCCCGTTCCCTTTGTGCTAGATGAACGAACGTCTCTCCACATGCTCAGTTCGGAGAGAGAAGTGTGTGTGAAAGCCGTCCTTCACCTAGCTTGTTGGGAACACAAAGTTTCTTTTCAGTTGCCAACTACACTCCATACATATATATGGGGAGGCACAAGCTCCAACTCGGTTTTACAGTGAAAACTGCAGGAACTTCAAACCGGCACTAGGAAACAGACTGAGAAACCAGAGTAAAAGTTTCTCCTGCAACCCGTTCCCTATGTGCTAGATGAACGAACGTCTCTCCACTTGCTCAGTTCGGAGAGATAAGTTTGTGTGAAAGCCGTCCTTCCCCTAGCTTGTTGGGAACACAAAGTTTCTTTTAATTTGCCAACTCCACTCCATATATATATATGGGGAGGCACAAGCTCCAACTCGATTTTACAGATAAAACTGCAGGAACTTCAAACCGGCACTAGGAAACAGACTGAGAAACCAGAGTAAAAATTTCCCTGCAACCCGTTCCCTATGTGCTACATGAACGAACGTCTCTCCACATGGTCAGTTCGGAGAGATAATTGTGTGTGAAAGCCGTCCTTCACCTAGCTTGTTGGGAACACAAAGTTTCTTTTCAGTTGCCAACTACACTCCATACATATATATGGGGAGGCACAAGCTCCAACTCGGTTTTACAGTGAAAACTGCAGGAACTTCAAACAGGCACTAGGAAACAGACTGAGAAACCAGAGTAAAATTTCACCTGCAACCCGTTCCCTATGTGCTAGATGAACGAACGTCTCTCCACATGCTCTGTTCTGAGAGATAAGTGCCTGTGAAAGCCGTCCTTCACCTAGATTGTTGGGAACACAAAGTTTCTTTTAAGTTGCCAACTACACTCCATACATATATATGGGGAGGCATAAGCTCCAACTCGGTTTTACAGTGTAAACTGCAGGAACTTCAAACCGGCACTAGGAAACAGACTGAGAAACCAGAGTAAAAGTTTCAATGCAATCCGTTCCCTATGTGCTACATGAACGAACGTCTCTCCACATGGTCAGTTCGGAGAGATAATTTTGTGTGAAAGCCGCCCTTCACCTATCATGTTGGGAACACAAAGTTTCTTTTCAGTTGCCAACTACAGTCCATACATATATATGGGGAGGCACAAGCTCCAACTCGGTTTTACAGTGAAAACTGCAGAAAATTCAAACCGGCACTAGGAAACAGACTGAGAAACCAGAGTAAAAGTTTCTCCTGCAACCCGTTCCCTTTGTGCTAGATGAACGAACGTCTCTCCACATGCTCAGTTCTGAGAGGTAAGTGTGTGTTAAAGCCGTCCTTCACCTAGCTTGTGGGGAACACAAAGTTTCTTTTCAGTTGCAACTACAGTAAATACATATATATGGGGAGGCACAAGCTACAACTCGGTTTTACAGTGAAAACTGCAGGAACTTCAAACCGGCACTAGGAAACAGACTGAGAAACCAGAGTAAAAGTTTCTCCTGCAACCCGTTCCCTTTGTGCTAGATGAACGAACGTCTCACCACATGCTCAGTTCTGAGAGGTAAGTGTGTGTGAAAGCCTTCCTTCACTTAGCTTGTTGGGAACACAAAGTTTCTTTTCAGTTGCAACTACAGTCCATACATATATATGGGGAGGCACAAGCTCCAACTCGGTTTTACAGTGAAAACTGCAGGAACTTCAAACCGGCACTAGGAAACAGACTGAGAAACCAGAGTAAAAGTTTCTCCTGCAACCCGTTCCATTTGTGCTAGATGAACGAACGTCTCTCCACATGCTCAGTTCGGAGAGAGAAGTGTGTGTGAAAGCCGTCCTTCAACTAGCTTGTTGGGAACACAAAGTTTCTTCTCAGTTGCAACTACACTCCATACATATATATGGGGAGGCACAAGCTCCAACTCGGTTTTACAGTGAAAACTGCAGGAAATTCAAACGGGCACTAGGAAACAGACTGAAAAGCCAGAGTAAAACTTTCTCCTGCAACCCGTTCCCTATGTGCTAGATGAACGAACGTCTCTCCACATGGTCAGTTCGGAGAGAAAATTGTGTGTGAAAGCCGTCCTTCACCTAGCTTGTTGGGAACACAAAGTTTCTTTTCAGTTAACAACTACACTCCATACATATATATGGGGAGACACAAGCTCCAACTCGGTTTTACAGTGAAAACTGCAGGAACTTCAAACAGGCACTAGGAAACAGACTGAGAAACCAAAGTAAAAGTATCTCCTGCATCCCGTTCCCTTGTGCTAGATGAACGAACGTCTCTCCACATGCTCAGTTCTGAGAGATAAGTGTGTGTGAAAACCTTCCTTCACCTAGCTTGTTGGGAACACAAAGTTTCTTTACAGTTGCCAACTACACTCCATACATATATATGGGGAGGCACAAGCTCCAACTCGGTTTTACAGTGAAAACTGCAGGAACTTCAAACCGGCACTAGGAAACAGACTGGGAAACCAGAGTAAAAGTTTCCTCTGCAACCCGTTCCCTATGTGCTAGATGAACGAACGTCTCTCCACTTGCTCAGTTCGGAGAGAGAAGTGTGTGTGAAAGCCGTCCTTCCACTAGCTTTTTGGGAACACAAAGTTTCTTTTCAGTTGCCAACTCCACTCCATACATATATATGTGGAGGCACAAGCTCCAACTCGGTTTTACAGAGAAAACTGCAGGAACTACAAACCGGCACTAGGAAACAGACTGAGAAACCAGAGTAAAAGTTTCTCCTGCAACCCGTTCCCTTTGTGCTAGATGAACGAAAATCTCTCCACATGCTCAGTTCGGAGAGAGAAGTGTGTGTGAAAGCCGTCCTTCAGCTAGCTTGTTGGGAACACAAAGTTTCTTTTCAGTTGCCAACTCCACTCCATACATATATATGGGGAGGCACAAGCTCCAACTCGGTTTTACAGTGAAAACTGCAGGAACTTCAAACCGGCACTAGGAAACAGACTGAGAAACCAGAGAAAAAGTTTCTCCTGCAAACCGTTCCCTATGTGCTAGATGAACGAACGTCTCTCCACATGCTCAGTTCTGAGAGATAATTGTGTGTGAAAGCCGTCCTTCAACTAGCTTGTTGGGAACACAAAGTTTCTTTTTAGTTGCAACTACACTCCATACATATATATGGGGAGGCACAAGCTCCAACTCGGTTTTACAGTGAAAACTGCAGGAACATCAAACCGGCACTAGGAAACAGACTGAGAAACCAGAGTAAAAGTTTCTCCTGCAACCCGTTCCCTTTGTGCTAGATGAACGAACGTCTCACCACATGCTCAGTTCTGAGAGGTAATTGTGTGTGAAAGCCGTCCTTCAACTAGCTTGTTGGGAACACAAAGTTTATTTTCAGTTGCAACTACACTCCATACATATTTATGGGAGGCACAACCTCCTACTCGGATTTACAGTGAAAACTGCAGGAACTTCAAACCGGCACTAGGAAACAGACTGAGAAACCAGAGTAAAAGTTTCCCTGCAACCCGTTCCCTATGTGCTACATGAACGAACGTCTCTCCACATGGTCAGTTCGGAGCGATAATTGTGTGTGAAAGCCGTCCTTCACCTAGCTTGTTGGGAACACAAAGTTTCTTTTCAGTTGCAACTACAGTAAATACATATATATGGGGAGGCATAAGCTACAACTCGGTTTTACAGTGAAAACTGCAGGAACTTCAAACCGGCACTAGGAAACAGACTGAGAAACCAGAGTAAAAATTTCCCTGCAACCCGTTCCCTTTGTGCTGGGTGAACGAACGTCTCACCACATGCTCAGTTCTGAGAGGTAAGTGTGTGTGAAAGCCGTCCTTCACCTAGCTTTTTGGGAACACAAAGTTTCTTTTCAGTAGCAACTACAGTCCATACATATATATGGGGAGGCACAAGCTCCAACTCGGTTTTACAGTGAAAACTGCAGGAACTTCAAACCGGCACTAGGAAACAGACTGAGAAACCAGAGTAAAAGTTTCCTCTGCAAACCGTTCCCTATGTGCTAGATGAACGAACGTCTCTCCACTTGCTCAGTTCGGAGAGATAAGTGTGTGTGGAAGCCGTCCTTCACCTAGCTTTTTGGGAACACAAAGTTTCTTTTCAGTTGCCAACTCCACTCCATACATATATATGGGGAGGCACAAGCTCCAACTCGGTTTTACAGTGAAAACTGCAGGAACTTCATACCGGCACTAGGAAACAGACTGAGAAACCAGAGAAAAAGTTTCTCCTGCAAACCGTTCCCTATGTGCTAGATGAACGAACGTCTCTCCACATGCTCAGTTCTGAGAGATAATTGTGTGTGAAAGCCGTCCATCAACTAGCTTGTTGGGAACACAAAGTTTCTTTTTAGTTGCAACTACACTCCATACATATATATGGGGAGGCACAAGCTCCAACTCGGTTTTACAGTGAAAACTGCAGGAACTTCAAACCGGCACTAGGAAACAGACTGAGAAACCAGAGTAAAAGTTTCCCTGCAACCCGTTCCCTATGTGCTACATGAACGAACGTCTCTCCACATGGTCAGTTCGGAGAGATAATTTTGTGTGAAAGCCGTACTTCACCTAGCATGTTGGGAACACAAAGTTTCTTTTCAGTTGCCAACTACACTCCATACATATATATGGGGAGGCACAAGCTCCGACTCGGTTTTACAGTGAAAACTGCAGGAAGTTCAAACAGGCACTAGGAAAAAGAGTGAGAAACCAGAGTAAAAGTTTCTCCTGCAACAGTTCCCTTTGTGCTAGATGAACGAACGTCTCTCCACATGCTCAGTTCGGAGAGATAAGTGCGTGTGAAAGCCGTCCTTCACCTAGATTGTTGGGAACACAAAGTTTCTTTTCAGATGCAATTCCACTCCATACATATATATGGGGAGGCACAAGCTCCAACTCGGTTTTACAGTGAAAACTGCAGGAACTTCAAACCGGCACTAGGAAACAGACTGAGAAACCAGAGTAAAAGTTTCTCCTGCAACCCGTTCCCTTTGTGCTAGATGAACGAACGTCTCACCACATGCTCAGTTCTGAGAGGTAAGTGTGTGTGAAAGCCGTCCTTCACTTAGCTTGTTGGGAACACAAAGTTTCTTTTCAGTTGCAACTACAGTCCATACATATATATGGGGAGGCACAAGCTCCAACTCGGTTTTACAGTGAAAACTGCAGGAACTTCAAACCGGCACTAGGAAACAGACTGAGAAACCAGAGTAAAAGTTTCTCCTGCAACCCGTTCCCTATGTGCTACATGAACGAACGTCTCTCCACATGCTCAGTTCGGAGAGAGAAGTGTGTGTGAAAGCCGTCCTTCAACTAGCTTGTTGGGAACACAAAGTTTCTTCTCAGTTGCAACTACACTCCATACATATATATGGGGAGGCACAAGCTCCAACTCGGTTTTACAGTGAAAACTGCAGGAACTTCAAACGGGCACTAGGAAACAGACTGAAAAGCCAGAGTAAAACTTTCTCCTGCAACCCGTTCCCTATGTGCTACATGAACGAACGTCTCTCCACATGGTCAGTTCGGAGAGATAATTGTGTGTGAAAGCCGTCCTTCACCTAGCTTGTTGGGAACACAAAGTTTCTTTTCAGTTGCAACTACAGTAAATACATATATATGGGGAGGCATAAGCTACAACTCGGTTTTACAGTGAAAACTGCAGGAACTTCAAACCGGCACTAGGAAACAGACTGAGAAACCAGAGTAAAAATTTCCCTGCAACCCGTTCCCTTTGTGCTGGGTGAACGAACGTCTCACCACATGCTCAGTTCTGAGAGGTAAGTGTGTGTGAAAGCCGTCCTTCACCTAGCTTTTTGGGAACACAAAGTTTCTTTTCAGTAGCAACTACAGTCCATACATATATATGGGGAGGCACAAGCTCCAACTCGGTTTTACAGTGAAAACTGCAGGAACTTCAAACCGGCACTAGGAAACAGACTGAGAAACCAGAGTAAAAGTTTCCTCTGCAAACCGTTCCCTATGTGCTAGATGAACGAACGTCTCTCCACTTGCTCAGTTCGGAGAGATAAGTGTGTGTGGAAGCCGTCCTTCACCTAGCTTTTTGGGAACACAAAGTTTCTTTTCAGTTGCCAACTCCACTCCATACATATATATGTGGAGGCACAAGCTCCAACTCGGTTTTACAGAGAAAACTGCAGGAACTTCAAACCGGCACTAGGAAACAGACTGAGAAATCAGAGTAAAAGTTTCTCCTGCAACCCGTTCCCTTTGTGCTAGATGAACGAAAATCTCTCCACATGCTCAGTTCGGAGAGAGAAGTGTGTGTGAAAGCCGTCCTTCAGCTAGCTTGTTGGGAACACAAAGTTTCTTTCCAGTTGCCAACTCCACTCCATACATATATATGGGGAGGCACAAGCTCCAACTCGGTTTTACAGTGAAAACTGCAGGAACTTCATACCGGCACTAGGAAACAGACTGAGAAACCAGAGAAAAAGTTTCTCCTGCAAACCGTTCCCTATGTGCTAGATGAACGAACGTCTCTCCACATGCTCAGTTCTGAGAGATAATTGTGTGTGAAAGCCGTCCATCAACTAGCTTGTTGGGAACACAAAGTTTCTTTTTAGTTGCAACTACACTCCATACATATATATGGGGAGGCACAAGCTCCAACTCGGTTTTACAGTGAAAACTGCAGGAACTTCAAACCGGCACTAGGAAACAGACTGAGAAACCAGAGTAAAAGTTTCCCTGCAACCCGTTCCCTATGTGCTACATGAACGAACGTCTCTCCACATGGTCAGTTCGGAGAGATAATTTTGTGTGAAAGCCGTCCTTCACCTAGCATGTTGGGAACACAAAGTTTCTTTTCAGTTGCCAACTACACTCCATACATATATATGGGGAGGCACAAGCTCCGACTCGGTTTTACAGTGAAAACTGCAGGAAGTTCAAACAGGCACTAGGAAAAAGAGTGAGAAACCAGAGTAAAAGTTTCTCCTGCAACAGTTCCCTTTGTGCTAGATGAACGAACGTCTCTCCACATGCTCAGTTCGGAGAGATAAGTGCGTGTGAAAGCCGTCCTTCACCTAGATTGTTGGGAACACAAAGTTTCTTTTCAGATGCAATTCCACTCCATACATATATATGGGGAGGCACAAGCTCCAACTCGGTTTTACAGTGAAAACTGCAGGAACTTCAAACCGGCACTAGGAAACAGACTGAGAAACCAGAGTAAAAGTTTCTCCTGCAACCCGTTCCCTTTGTGCTAGATGAACGAACGTCTCACCACATGCTCAGTTCTGAGAGGTAAGTGTGTGTGAAAGCCGTCCTTCACTTAGCTTGTTGGGAACACAAAGTTTCTTTTCAGTTGCAACTACAGTCCATACATATATATGGGGAGGCACAAGCTCCAACTCGGTTTTACAGTGAAAACTGCAGGAACTTCAAACCGGCACTAGGAAACAGACTGAGAAACCAGAGTAAAAGTTTCTCCTGCAACCCGTTCCCTATGTGCTACATGAACGAACGTCTCTCCACATGCTCAGTTCGGAGAGAGAAGTGTGTGTGAAAGCCGTCCTTCAACTAGCTTGTTGGGAACACAAAGTTTCTTCTCAGTTGCAACTACACTCCATACATATATATGGGGAGGCACAAGCTCCAACTCGGTTTTACAGTGAAAACTGCAGGAACTTCAAACGGGCACTAGGAAATAGACTGAAAAGCCAGAGTAAAACTTTCTCCTGCAACCCGTTCCCTATGTGCTAGATGAACGAACGTCTCTCCACATGGTCAGTTCGGAGAGAAAATTGTGTGTGAAAGCCGTCCTTCACCTAGCTTGTTGGGAACACAAAGTTTCTTTTCAGTTAACAACTACACTCCATACATATATATGGGGAGACACAAGCTCCAACTCGGTTTTACAGTGAAAACTGCAGGAACTTCAAACAGGCACTAGGAAACAGACTGAGAAACCAAAGTAAAAGTATCTCCTGCATCCCGTTCCCTTGTGCTAGATGAACGAACGTCTCTCCACATGCTCAGTTCTGAGAGATAATTGTGTGTGAAAGCCGTCCATCAACTAGCTTGTTGGGAACACAAAGTTTCTTTTTAGTTGCAACTACACTCCATACATATATATGGGGAGGCACAAGCTCCAACTCGGTTTTACAGTGAAAACTGCAGGAACTTCAAACCGGCACTAGGAAACAGACTGAGAAACCAGAGTAAAAGTTTCCCTGCAACCCGTTCCCTATGTGCTACATGAACGAACGTCTCTCCACATGGTCAGTTCGGAGAGATAATTTTGTGTGAAAGCCGTCCTTCACCTAGCATGTTGGGAACACAAAGTTTCTTTTCAGTTGCCAACTACACTCCATACATATATATGGGGAGGCACAAGCTCCGACTCGGTTTTACAGTGAAAACTGCAGGAAGTTCAAACAGGCACTAGGAAAAAGAGTGAGAAACCAGAGTAAAAGTTTCTCCTGCAACAGTTCCCTTTGTGCTAGATGAACGAACGTCTCTCCACATGCTCAGTTCGGAGAGATAAGTGCGTGTGAAAGCCGTCCTTCACCTAGATTGTTGGGAACACAAAGTTTCTTTTCAGATGCAATTCCACTCCATACATATATATGGGGAGGCACAAGCTCCAACTCGGTTTTACAGTGAAAACTGCAGGAACTTCAAACCGGCACTAGGAAACAGACTGAGAAACCAGAGTAAAAGTTTCTCCTGCAACCCGTTCCCTTTGTGCTAGATGAACGAACGTCTCACCACATGCTCAGTTCTGAGAGGTAAGTGTGTGTGAAAGCCGTCCTTCACTTAGCTTGTTGGGAACACAAAGTTTCTTTTCAGTTGCAACTACAGTCCATACATATATATGGGGAGGCACAAGCTCCAACTCGGTTTTACAGTGAAAACTGCAGGAACTTCAAACCGGCACTAGGAAACAGACTGAGAAACCAGAGTAAAAGTTTCTCCTGCAACCCGTTCCCTATGTGCTACATGAACGAACGTCTCTCCACATGCTCAGTTCGGAGAGAGAAGTGTGTGTGAAAGCCGTCCTTCAACTAGCTTGTTGGGAACACAAAGTTTCTTCTCAGTTGCAACTACACTCCATACATATATATGGGGAGGCACAAGCTCCAACTCGGTTTTACAGTGAAAACTGCAGGAACTTCAAACGGGCACTAGGAAACAGACTGAAAAGCCAGAGTAAAACTTTCTCCTGCAACCCGTTCCCTATGTGCTACATGAACGAACGTCTCTCCACATGGTCAGTTCGGAGAGATAATTGTGTGTGAAAGCCTTCCTTCACCTAGCTTGTTGGGAACACAAAGTTTCTTTTCAGTTGCAACTACAGTAAATACATATATATGGGGAGGCATAAGCTACAACTCGGTTTTACAGTGAAAACTGCAGGAACTTCAAACCGGCACTAGGAAACAGACTGAGAAACCAGAGTAAAAATTTCCCTGCAACCCGTTCCCTTTGTGCTGGGTGAACGAACGTCTCACCACATGCTCAGTTCTGAGAGGTAAGTGTGTGTGAAAGCCGTCCTTCACCTAGCTTTTTGGGAACACAAAGTTTCTTTTCAGTAGCAACTACAGTCCATACATATATATGGGGAGGCACAAGCTCCAACTCGGTTTTACAGTGAAAACTGCAGGAACTTCAAACCGGCACTAGGAAACAGACTGAGAAACCAGAGTAAAAGTTTCCTCTGCAAACCGTTCCCTATGTGCTAGATGAACGAACGTCTCTCCACTTGCTCAGTTCGGAGAGATAAGTGTGTGTGGAAGCCGTCCTTCACCTAGCTTTTTGGGAACTCAAAGTTTCTTTTCAGTTGCCAACTCCACTCCATACATATATATGTGGAGGCACAAGCTCCAACTCGGTTTTACAGAGAAAACTGCAGGAACTTCAAACCGGCACTAGGAAACAGACTGAGAAATCAGAGTAAAAGTTTCTCCTGCAACCCGTTCCCTTTGTGCTAGATGAACGAAAATCTCTCCACATGCTCAGTTCGGAGAGAGAAGTGTGTGTGAAAGCCGTCCTTCAGCTAGCTTGTTGGGAACACAAAGTTTCTTTCCAGTTGCCAACTCCACTCCATACATATATATGGGGAGGCACAAGCTCCAACTCGGTTTTACAGTGAAAACTGCAGGAACTTCATACCGGCACTAGGAAACAGACTGAGAAACCAGAGAAAAAGTTTCTCCTGCAAACCGTTCCCTATGTGCTAGATGAACGAACGTCTCTCCACATGCTCAGTTCTGAGAGATAATTGTGTGTGAAAGCCGTCCATCAACTAGCTTGTTGGGAACACAAAGTTTCTTTTTAGTTGCAACTACACTCCATACATATATATGGGGAGGCACAAGCTCCAACTCGGTTTTACAGTGAAAACTGCAGGAACTTCAAACCGGCACTAGGAAACAGACTGAGAAACCAGAGTAAAAGTTTCCCTGCAACCCGTTCCCTATGTGCTACATGAACGAACGTCTCTCCACATGGTCAGTTCGGAGAGATAATTTTGTGTGAAAGCCGTCCTTCACCTAGCATGTTGGGAACACAAAGTTTCTTTTCAGTTGCCAACTACACTCCATACATATATATGGGGAGGCACAAGCTCCGACTCGGTTTTACAGTGAAAACTGCAGGAAGTTCAAACAGGCACTAGGAAAAAGAGTGAGAAACCAGAGTAAAAGTTTCTCCTGCAACAGTTCCCTTTGTGCTAGATGAACGAACGTCTCTCCACATGCTCAGTTCGGAGAGATAAGTGCGTGTGAAAGCCGTCCTTCACCTAGATTGTTGGGAACACAAAGTTTCTTTTCAGATGCAATTCCACTCCATACATATATATGGGGAGGCACAAGCTCCAACTCGGTTTTACAGTGAAAACTGCAGGAACTTCAAACCGGCACTAGGAAACAGACTGAGAAACCAGAGTAAAAGTTTCTCCTGCAACCCGTTCCCTTTGTGCTAGATGAACGAACGTCTCACCACATGCTCAGTTCTGAGAGGTAAGTGTGTGTGAAAGCCGTCCTTCACTTAGCTTGTTGGGAACACAAAGTTTCTTTTCAGTTGCAACTACAGTCCATACATATATATGGGGAGGCACAAGCTCCAACTCGGTTTTACAGTGAAAACTGCAGGAACTTCAAACCGGCACTAGGAAACAGACTGAGAAACCAGAGTAAAAGTTTCTCCTGCAACCCGTTCCCTATGTGCTACATGAACGAACGTCTCTCCACATGCTCAGTTCGGAGAGAGAAGTGTGTGTGAAAGCCGTCCTTCAACTAGCTTGTTGGGAACACAAAGTTTCTTCTCAGTTGCAACTACACTCCATACATATATATGGGGAGGCACAAGCTCCAACTCGGTTTTACAGTGAAAACTGCAGGAACTTCAAACGGGCACTAGGAAATAGACTGAAAAGCCAGAGTAAAACTTTCTCCTGCAACCCGTTCCCTATGTGCTAGATGAACGAACGTCTCTCCACATGGTCAGTTCGGAGAGAAAATTGTGTGTGAAAGCCGTCCTTCACCTAGCTTGTTGGGAACACAAAGTTTCTTTTCAGTTAACAACTACACTCCATACATATATATGGGGAGACACAAGCTCCAACTCGGTTTTACAGTGAAAACTGCAGGAACTTCAAACAGGCACTAGGAAACAGACTGAGAAACCAAAGTAAAAGTATCTCCTGCATCCCGTTCCCTTGTGCTAGATGAACGAACGTCTCTCCACATGCTCAGTTCTGAGAGATAAGTGTGTGTGAAAACCTTCCTTCACCTAGCTTGTTGGGAACACAAAGTTTCTTTACAGTTGCCAACTACACTCCATACATATATATGGGGAGGCACAACCTCCAACTCGGTTTTACAGTGAAAAACGCAGGAACTTCAAACCGGCACTAGGAAACAGACTGGGAAACCAGAGTAAAAGTTTCCTCTGCAACCCGTTCCCTATGTGCTAGATGAACGAACGTCTCTCCACTTGCTCAGTTCGGAGAGAGAAGTGTGTGTGAAAGCCGTCCTTCCACTAGCTTTTTGGGAACACAAAGTTTCTTTTCAGTTGCCAACTCCACTCCATACATATATATGTGGAGGCACAAGCTCCAACTCGGTTTTACAGAGAAAACTGCAGGAACTTCAAACCGGCACTAGGAAACAGACTGAGAAACCAGAGTAAAAGTTTCTCCTGCAACCCGTTCCCTTTGTGCTAGATGAACGAAAATCTCTCCACATGCTCAGTTCGGAGAGAGAAGTGTGTGTGAAAGCCGTCCTTCAGCTAGCTTGTTGGGAACACAAAGTTTCTTTTCAGTTGCCAACTCCACTCCATACATATATATGGGGAGGCACAAGCTCCAACTCGGTTTTACAGTGAAAACTGCAGGAACTTCAAACCGGCACTAGGAAACAGACTGAGAAACCAGAGAAAAAGTTTCTCCTGCAAACCGTTCCCTATGTGCTAGATGAACGAACGTCTCTCCACATGCTCAGTTCTGAGAGATAATTGTGTGTGAAAGCCGTCCTTCAACTAGCTTGTTGGGAACACAAAGTTTCTTTTTAGTTGCAACTACACTCCATACATATATATGGGGAGGCACAAGCTCCAACTCGGTTTTACAGTGAAAACTGCAGGAACATCAAACCGGCACTAGGAAACAGACTGAGAAACCAGAGTAAAAGTTTCTCCTGCAACCCGTTCCCTTTGTGCTAGATGAACGAACGTCTCACCACATGCTCAGTTCTGAGAGGTAATTGTGTGTGAAAGCCGTCCTTCAACTAGCTTGTTGGGAACACAAAGTTTCTTTTCAGTTGCAACTACACTCCATACATATATATGGGGAGGCACAAGCTCCAACTCGGTTTTACAGTGAAAACTGCAGGAACTTCAAACGGGCATTAGGAAACAGAATGAGAAACCAGAGAAAAGTTTCTCCTGCAACCCGTTCCCTATGTGCTAGATGAACGAACGTCTCCCCACATGGTCAGTTCGGAGAGAAAATTGTGTGTGAAAGCCGTCCTTCACCTAGCTTGTTGGGAACACAAAGTTTCTTTTCAGTTAACAACTACACTCCATACATATATATGGGGAGACACAAGCTCCAACTCGGTTTTACAGTGAAAACTGCAGGAACTTCAAACACGCACTAGGAAACAGACTGAGAAACCAGAGTAAAAGTTTCTCCTGCATCCCGTTCCCTTTGTGCTAGATGAACGAACGTCTCTCCACATGCTCAGTTCGGAGAGAGAAGTGTGTGTGAAAGCCGTCCTTCACCTAGCTTGTTGGCAACACAAAGTTTCTTTACAGTTGCCAACTACACTATATACATATATATGGGGAGGCACAAGCTCCAACTCTGTTTTACAGTGAAAAATGCAGGAACTTCAAACCGGCACTAGGAAACAGACTGAGAAACCAGAGTAAAAGTTTCTCCTGCAACCCGTTCCCTATGTGCTAGATGAACGAACGTCTCTCCACTTGCTCAGTTCGGAGAGATAAGTGTGTGTGAAAGCCGTCCTTCCCTAGCTTGTTGGGAACACAAAGTTTCTTTTAATTTGCCAACTCCACTCCATATATATATATGGGGAGGCACAAGCTCCAACTCGATTTTACAGAGAAAACTGCAGGAACTTCAAACCGGCACTAGGAAACAGACTGAGAAACCAGAGTAAAAGTTTCTCCTGCAACCCGTTCCCTTTGTGCTAGATGAACGAAAGTCTCTCCACATGCTCATTTCAGAGAGATAAGTGTGTGTGAATGCCGTCCTTCACCTAGCTTGTTGGGAACACAAAGATTCTTTTAAGTTGCCAACTACAGTCCATACATATATATGGGGAGGCACAAGCTCCAACTCGGTTTTACAGTGAAAACTGCAGGAACTTCAAACCGGCACTAGGAAACAGACTGAGAAACCAGAGAAAAAGTTTCTCCTGCAAACCGTTCCCTTAGTGCTAGATGAACGAACGTCTTTCCACATGCTCAGTTCTGAGGTAAGTGTGTGTGAAAGCCGTCCTTCAACTAGCTTGTTGGGAACACAAAGTTTATTTTCAGTTGCAAATACACTCCATACATATATATGGGGAGGCACAAGCTCCAACTCGGTTTTACAGTGAAAACTGCAGGAACTTCAAACCGGCACTAGGAAACAGACTGAGAAACCAGAGTAAAAGTTTCCCTGCAACCCGTTCCCTATGTGCTACATGAACGAACGTCTCTCCACATGGTCAGTTCGGAGAGATAATTTTGTGTGAAAGCCGTCCTTCACCTAGCATGTTGGGAACACAAAGTTTCTTATCAGTTGCCAACTACACTCCATACATATATATGGGGAGGCACAAGCTCCGACTCGGTTTTACAGTGAAAACTGCAGGAAGTTCAAACAGGCACTAGGAAAAAGAGTGAGAAACCAGAGTAAAAGTTTCTCCTGCAACAGTTCCCTTTGTGCTAGATGAACGAACGTCTCTCCACATGCTCAGTTCGGAGAGATAAGTGCGTGTGAAAGCCGTCCTTCACCTAGATTGTTGGGAACACAAAGTTTCTTTTCAGATGCAATTCCACTCCATACATATATATGGGGAGGCACAAGCTCCAACTCGGTTTTACAGTGAAAACTGCAGGAACTTCAAACCGGCACTAGGAAACAGACTGAGAAACCAGAGTAAAAGTTTCTCCTGCAACCCGTTCCCTTTGTGCTAGATGAACGAACGTCTCACCACATGCTCAGTTCTGAGAGGTAAATGTGTGTGAAAGCCGTCCTTCACTTAGCTTGTTGGGAACACAAAGTTTCTTTTCAGTTGCAACTACAGTCCATACATATATATGGGGAGGCACAAGCTCCAACTCGGTTTTACAGTGAAAACTGCAGGAACTTCAAACCGGCACTAGGAAACAGACTGAGAAACCAGAGTAAAAGTTTCTCCTGCAACCCGTTCCCTATGTGCTACATGAACGAACGTCTCTCCACATGCTCAGTTCGGAGAGAGAAGTGTGTGTGAAAGCCGTCCTTCAACTAGCTTGTTGGGAACACAAAGTTTCTTCTCAGTTGCAACTACACTCCATACATATATATGGGGAGGCACAAGCTCCAACTCGGTTTTACAGTGAAAACTGCAGGAACTTCAAACGGGCACTAGGAAACAGACTGAAAAGCCAGAGTAAAACTTTCTCCTGCAACCCGTTCCCTATGTGCTAGATGAACGAACGTCTCTCCACATGGTCAGTTCGGAGAGAAAATTGTGTGTGAAAGCCGTCCTTCACCTAGCTTGTTGGGAACACAAAGTTTCTTTTCAGTTAACAACTACACTCCGTACATATATATGGGAAGACACAAGCTCCAACTCGGTTTTACAGTGAAAACTGCAGGAACTTCAAACAAGCACTAGGAAACAGACTGAGAAACCAAAGTAAAAGTATCTCCTGCATCCCGTTCCCTTGTGCTAGATGAACGAACGTCTCTCCACATGCTCAGTTCTGAGAGATAAGTGTGTGTGAAAACCTTCCTTCACCTAGCTTGTTGGGAACACAAAGTTTCTTTACAGTTGCCAACTACACTCCATACATATATATGGGGAGGCACAAGCTCCAACTCGGTTTTACAGTGAAAAACGCAGGAACTTCAAACCGGCACTAGGAAACAGACTGGGAAACCAGAGTAAAAGTTTCCTCTGCAACCCGTTCCCTATGTGCTAGATGAACGAACGTCTCTCCACTTGCTCAGTTCGGAGAGAGAAGTGTGTGTGAAAGCCGTCCTTCCACTAGCTTTTTGGGAACACAAAGTTTCTTTTCAGTTGCCAACTCCACTCCATACATATATATGTGGAGGCACAAGCTCCAACTCGGTTTTACAGAGAAAACTGCAGGAACTTCAAACCGGCACTAGGAAACAGACTGAGAAACCAGAGTAAAAGTTTCTCCTGCAACCCGTTCCCTTTGTGCTAGATGAACGAAAATCTCTCCACATGCTCAGTTCGGAGAGAGAAGTGTGTGTGAAAGCCGTCCTTCAGCTAGCTTGTTGGGAACACAAAGTTTCTTTACAGTTGCCAACTCCACTCCATACATATATATGGGGAGGCACAAGCTCCAACTCGGTTTTACAGTGAAAACTGCAGGAACTTCAAACCGGCACTAGGAAACAGACTGAGAAACCAGAGAAAAAGTTTCTCCTGCAAACCGTTCCCTATGTGCTAGATGAACGAACGTCTCTCCACATGCTCAGTTCTGAGAGATAATTGTGTGTGAAAGCCGTCCTTCAACTAGCTTGTTGGGAACACAAAGTTTCTTTTTAGTTGCAACTACACTCCATACATATATATGGGGAGGCACAAGCTCCAACTCGGTTTTACAGTGAAAACTGCAGGAACATCAAACCGGCACTAGGAAACAGACTGAGAAACCAGAGTAAAAGTTTCTCCTGCAACCCGTTCCCTTTGTGCTAGATGAACGAACGTCTCACCACATGCTCAGTTCTGAGAGGTAATTGTGTGTGAAAGCCGTCCTTCAACTAGCTTGTTGGGAACACAAAGTTTCTTTTAGGTTGCAACTACACTCCATACATATATATGGGGAGGCACAAGCTCCAACTCTGTTTTACAGTGAAAAATGCAGGAACTTCAAACCGGCACTAGGAAACAGACTGAGAAACCAGAGTAAAAGTTTCTCCTGCAACCCGTTCCCTATGTGCTAGATGAACGAACGTCTCTCCACTTGCTCAGTTCGGAGAGATAAGTGTGTGTGAATGCCGTCCTTCCCTAGCTTGTTGGGAACACAAAGTTTCTTTTAATTTGCCAACTCCACTCCATATATATATATGGGGAGGCACAAGCTCCAACTCGATTTTACAGAGAAAACTGCAGGAACTTCAAACCGGCACTAGGAAACAGACTGAGAAACCAGAGTAAAAGTTTCTCCTGCAACCCGTTCCCTTTGTGGTAGATGAACGAAAGTCTCTCCACATGCTCAGTTCAGAGAGATAAGTGTGTGTGAATGCCGTCCTTCACCTAGCTTGTTGGGAACACAAAGATTCTTTTAAGTTGCCAACTACAGTCCATACATATATATGGGGAGGCACAAGCTCCAACTCGGTTTTACAGTGAAAACTGCAGGAACTTCAAACCGGCACTAGGAAACAGACTGAGAAACCAGAGAAAAAGTTTCTCCTGCAAACCGTTCCCTTAGTGCTAGATGAACGAACGTCTTTCCACATGCTCAGTTCTGAGGTAAGAGTGTGTGAAAGCCGTCCTTCAACTAGCTTGTTGGGAACACAAAGTTTATTTTCAGTTGCAACTATACTCCATACATATATATGGGGAGGCACAAGCTCCTACTCGGATTTACAGTGAAAACTGCAGGAACTTCAACCGGCACTAGGAAACAGACTGAGAAACCAGAGTAAAAGTTTCCCTGCAACCCGTTCCCTATGTGCTACATGAACGAACGTCTCTCCACATGGTCAGTTCGGAGAGATAATTGTGTGTGAAAGCCGTCCTTCACCTAGCTTGTTGGGAACACAAAGTTTCTTTTCAGTTGCCAACTACACTCCATACATATATATGGGGAGGCACAAGCTCCAACTCGGTTTTACAGTGAAAACTGCAGGAACTTCAAACAGGCACTAGGAAACAGACTGAGAAACCAGAGTAAAATTTCACCTTCAACCCGTTCCCTATGTGCTAGATGAACGAACGTCTCTCCACATGCTCTGTTCTAAGAGATAAGTGCGTGTGAAAGCCGTCCTTCACATAGATTGTTGGGAACACAAAGTTTCTTTTAAGTTGCCAACTACACTCCATACATATATATGGGGAGGCATAAGCTCCAACTCGGTTTTACAGTGAAAACTGCAGGAACTTCAAACCGGCACTAGGAAACAGACTGAGAAACCAGAGTAAAAGTTTCTCCTGCAAACTGTTCCCTTTGTGCTAGATGAACGAACGTCTCACCACATGCTCAGTTCTGAGAGGTAAGTGTGTGTGAAAGCCGTCCTTCACTTAGCTTGTTGGGAACACAAAGTTTCTTTTCAGTTGCAACTACAGTAAATACATATATATGGGGAGGCATAAGCTACAACTCGGTTTTACAGTGAAAACTGCAGGAACTTCAAACCGGCACTAGGAAACAGACTGAGAAACCAGAGTATAAATTTCCCTGCAACCCGTTCCCTTTGTGCTGGGTGAACGAACGTCTCACCACATGCTCAGTTCTGAGAGGTAAGTGTGTGTGAAAGCCGTCCTTCACCTAGCTTTTTGGGAACACAAAGTTTCTTTTCAGTAGCAACTACAGTCCATACATATATATGGGGAGGCACAAGCTCCAACTCGGTTTTACAGTGAAAACTGCAGGAACTTCAAACCGGCACTAGGAAACAGACTGAGAAACCAGAGTAAAAGTTTCCTCTGCAAACCGTTCCCTATGTGCTAGATGAACGAACGTCTCTCCACTTGCTCAGTTCGGAGAGATAAGTGTGTGTGGAAGCCGTCCTTCACCTAGCTTTTTGGGAACACAAAGTTTCTTTTCAGTTGCCAACTCCACTCCATACATATATATGTGGAGGCACAAGCTCCAACTCGGTTTTACAGAGAAAACTGCAGGAACTTCAAACCGGCACTAGGAAACAGACTGAGAAATCAGAGTAAAAGTTTCTCCTGCAACCCGTTCCCTATGTGCTAGATGAACGAAAATCTCTCCACATGCTCAGTTCGGAGAGAGAAGTGTGTGTGAAAGCCGTCCTTCAGCTAGCTTGTTGGGAACACAAAGTTTCTTTTCAGTTGCCAACTCCACTCCATACATATATATGGGGAGGCACAAGCTCCAACTCGGTTTTACAGTGAAAACTGCAGGAACTTCAAACCGGCACTAGGAAACAGACTGAGAAACCAGAGAAAAAGTTTCTCCTGCAAACCGTTCCCTATGTGCTAGATGAACGAACGTCTCTCCACATGCTCAGTTCTGAGAGATAATTGTGTGTGAAAGCCGTCCATCAACTAGCTTGTTGGGAACACAAAGTTTCTTTTTAGTTGCAACTACACTCCATACATATATATGGGGAGGCACAAGCTCCAACTCGGTTTTACAGTGAAAACTGCAGGAACTTCAAACCGGCACTAGGAAACAGACTGAGAAACCAGAGTAAAAGTTTCCCTGCAACCCGTTCCCTATGTGCTACATGAACGAACGTCTCTCCACATGGTCAGTTCTGAGAGATAATTTTGTGTGAAAGCCGTCCTTCACCTAGCATGTTGGGAACACAAAGTTTCTTTTCAGTTGCTAACTACACTCCATACATATATATGGGGAGGCACAAGCTCCGACTCGGTTTTACAGTGAAAACTGCAGGAAGTTCAAACAGGCACTAGGAAAAAGAGTGAGAAACCACAGTAAAAGTTTCTCCTGCAACAGTTCCCTTTGTGCTAGATGAACGAACGTCTCTCCACATGCTCAGTTCGGAGAGATAAGTGCGTGTGAAAGCCGTCCTTCACCTAGATTGTTGGGAACACAAAGTTTCTTTTCAGATGCAATTCCACTCCATACATATATATGGGGAGGCACAAGCTCCAACTCGGTTTTACAGTGAAAACTGCAGGAACTTCAAACCGGCACTAGGAAACAGACTGAGAAACCAGAGTAAAAGTTTCTCCTGCAACCCGTTCCATTTGTGCTAGATGAACGAACGTCTCTCCACATGCTCCGTTCTGAGAGGTAAGTGTGTGTGAAAGCCGTCCTTCACCTAGCTTGTTGGGAACACAAAGTTTCTTTTCAGTTGCAACTACAGTCCATACATATATATGGGGAGGCACAAGCTCCAACTCGGTTTTACAGTGAAAACTGCAGGAACTTCAAACCGGCACTAGGAAACAGACTGAGAAACCAGAGTAAAAGTTTCTCCTGCAAACCGTTCCCTATGTGCTAGATGAACGAACGTCTCTCCACATGCTCATTTCGGAGAGAGAATTGTGTGTGAAAGCCGTCCTTCACCTAGCTTGTTGGGAACACAAAGTTTCTTTACAGTTGCCAACTCCACTCCATACATATATATGGGGAGGCACAAGCTCCAACTCTGTTTTACAGTGAAAAATGCAGGAACTTCAAACCGGCACTAGGAAACAGACTGAGAAACCAGAGTAAAAGTTTCTCCTGCAACCCGTTCCCTATGTGCTAGATGAACGAACGTCTCTCCACTTGCTCAGTTCGGAGAGATAAGTGTGTGTGAAAGCCGTCCTTCCCTAGCTTGTTGGGAACACAAAGTTTCTTTTAATTTGCCAACTCCACTCCATATATATATATGGGGAGGCACAAGCTCCAACTCGATTTTACAGAGAAAACTGCAGGAACTTCAAACCGGCACTAGGAAACAGACTGAGAAACCAGAGTAAAAGTTTCTCTTGCAACCCGTTCCCTTTGTGCTAGATGAACGAAAGTCTCTCCACATGCTCAGTTCAGAGAGATAAGTGTGTGTGAATGCCGTCCTTCACCTAGCTTGTTGGGAACACAAAGTTTCTTTTCAGTTGCCAACTACAGTCCATACATATATATGGGGAGGCACAAGCTCCAACTCGGTTTTACAGAGAAAACTGCAGAAAATTCAAACCGGCACTAGGAAACAGACTGAGTATCCAGAGTAAAAGTTTCTCCTGCAACCCGTTCCCTTTGTGCTAGATGAAAGAACGTCTCTCCACATGCTCAGTTCTGAGAGGTAAGTGTGTGTGAAAGCCGTCTTCACCTAGCTTGTTGGGAACACAAAGTTTCTTTTCAGTTGCAACTACAGTAAATACATATATATGGGGAGGCACTAGCTACAACTCGGTTTTACAGTGAAAACTGCAGGAACTTCAAACCGGCACTAGGAAACAGCCTGAGAAACCAGAGTAAAAGTTTCTCCTGCAACCCGTTCCCTTTGTGCTAGATGAACGAACGTCTCACCACATGCTCAGTTCTGAGAGGTAAGTGTGTGTGAAAGCCGTCCTTCACCTAGCTTGTTGGGAACACAAAGTTTCTTTTCAGTTGCAACTACAGTCCATACATATATATGGGGAGGCACAAGCTCCAACTCGGTTTTACAGTGAAAACTGCAGGAACTTCAAACCGGCACTAGGAAACAGACTGAGAAACCAGAGTAAAAGTTTCTCCTGCAACCCGTTCCATTTGTGCTAGATGAACGAACGTCTCACCACATGCTCAGTTCTGAGAGGTAATTGTGTGTGAAAGCCGTCCTTCCCCTAACTTGTTGGGAACACAAAGTTTCTTTTCAGTTGCAACTACACTCCATTCATATATATGGGGAGGCACAAGCTCCAACTCGGTTTTACAGTGAAAACTACAGGAACTTCAAACCGGCACTAGGAAACAGACTGAGAAGCCAGAGTAAAAGTTTCTCCTGCAACCGGTTCCCTATGTGCTAGATGAACGAACGTCTCTCCACATGGTCAGTTCGGAGAGAAAATTGTGTGTGAAAGCCGTCCTTCAACTAGCTTGTTGGGAACACAAAGTTTCTTTTCAGTTAACAACTACACTACATACATACATATGGGGAGACTCAAGCTCCAACTCGGTTTTACAGTGAAAACTGCAGGAACTTCAAACAGGCACTAGGAAACAGACTGAGAAACCAAAGTAAAAGTATCTCCTGCATCCCGTTCCCTTTGTGCTAGATGAACGAATGTCTCTCCACATGCTCAGTTCTGAGAGTTAAGTGTGTGTGAAAACCTTCCTTCACCTAGCTTGTTGGGAACACAAAGTTTCTTTACAGTTGCCAACTACACTCCATACATATATATGTGGAGGCACAATCTCCAACTCGGTTTTACAGAGAAAACTGCAGGAACTTCAAACCGGCACTAGGAAACAGACTGAGAAACCAGAGTAAAAGTTTCTCCTGCAACCCGTTCCCTTTGTGCTAGATGAACGAAAATCTCTCCACATGCTCAGTTCGGAGAGAGAAGTGTGTGTGAAAGCCGTCCTTCAGCTAGCTTGTTGGGAACACAAAGTTTCTTTTCAGTTGCCAACTCCACTCCATACATATATATGGGGAGGCACAAGCTCCAACTCGGTTTTACAGTGAAAACTGCAGGAACTTCAAACCGGCACTAGGAAACAGACTGAGAATCCAGAGTAAAAGTTTCTCCTGCAAACCGTTCCCTATGTGCTAGATGAACGAACGTCTCTCCACATGCTCAGTTCTGAGAGATAATTGTGTGTGAAAGCCGTCCTTCAACTAGCTTGTTGGGAACACAAAGTTTCTTTTTAGTTGCAACTACACTCCATACATATATATGGGGAGGCACAAGCTCCAACTCGGTTTTACAGTGAAAACTGCAGGAACTTCAAACCGGCACTAGGAAACAGACTGAGAAACCAAAGTATAAGTATCTCCTACATCCCGTTCCCTTTGTGCTAGATGAACGAATGTCTCTCCACATGCTCAGTTCTGAGAGATAAGTGTGTGTGAAAACCTTCCTTCACCTAGCTTGTTATGAACACAAAGTTTCTTTACAGTTGCCAATTACACTCCATACATATATATGTGGAGGCACAATCTCCAACTCGGTTTTACAGAGAAAACTGCAGGAACTTCAAACCGGCACTAGGAAACAGACTGAGAAACCAGAGTAAAATTTTCTCCTGCAACCCGTTCCCTATGTGCTAGATGAACGAACGTCTCTCCACTTGCTCAGTTCGGAGAGATATGTGTGTGTGAAAGCCGTCCTTCCCTAGCTTGTTGGGAACACAAAGTTTCTTTTAATTTGCCATTTCCACTCCATATATATATATGGGGAGGCACAAGCTCCAACTCGATTTTACAGAGAAAACTGCAGGAACTTCAAACCGGCACTAGGAAACAGACTGAGAAACCAGAGTAAAAGTTTCTCCTGCAACCCGTTCCCTTTGTGCTAGATGAACGAAAGTCTCTCCACATGCTCAGTTCAGAGAGATAAGTGTGTGTGAATGCCGTCCTTCACCTAGCTTGTTGGGAACACAAAGATTCTTTTATGTTGCCAACTACAGTCCATACATATATATGGGGAGGCACAAGCTCCAACTCGGTTTTACAGTGAAAACTGCAGGAACTTCAAACCGGCACTAGGAAACAGACTGAGAAACCAGAGAAAAAGATTCTCCTGCAAACCGTTCCCTTTGTGCTAGATGAACGAACGTCTTTCCACATGCTCAGTTCTGAGGTAAGTGTGTGTGAAAGCCGTCCTTCAACTAGCTTGTTGGGAACACAAAGTTTCTTTTCAGTTGCAACTACACTCCATACATATATATGGGGAGGCACAAGCTCCTACTCGGATTTACAGTGAAAACTGCAGGAACTTCAAACCGGCACTAGGAAACAGACTGAGAAACCAGAGTAAAAGTTTCCCTGCAACCCTTTCCCTATGTGCTACATGAACGAACGTCTCTCCACATGGTCAGTTCGGAGAGATAATTGTGTGTGAAAGCCGTCCTTCACCTAGCTTGTTGGGAACACAAAGTTTCTTTTCAGTTGCCAACTACCCTCCATACATATATATGGGGAGGCACAAGCTCCAACTCGGTTTTACAGTGAAAACTGCAGGAACTTCAAACAGGCACTAGGAAACAGACTGAGAAACCAGAGTAAAATTTCACCTGCAACCCGTTCCCTATGTGCTAGATGAACGAACGTCTCTCCACATCCTCTGTTCTGAGAGAGAAGTGTGTGTGAAAGCCGTCCTTCACCTAGATTGTTGGGAACACAAAGATTCTTTTAAGTTGCCAACTACACTCCATGCATATATATGGGGAGGCATAAGCTCCAACTCGGTTTTACAGAGAAAACTGCAGGAACTTCAAACCGGCACTAGGAAACAGACTGAGAAACCAGAGTAAAAGTTTCCCTGCAACCCGTTCCCTATGTGCTACATGAACGAACGTCTCTCCACATGGTCATTTCGGAGAGATAATTTTGTGTGAAAGCCGTCCTTCACCTAGCATGTTGGGAACACAAAGTTTCTTTTCAGTTGCCAACTACATTCCATACATATATATGGGGAGGCACAAGCTCCAACTCGGTTTTACAGTGAAAACTGCAGAAAATTCAAACCGGCACTAGGAAACAGACTGAGAAACCAGAGTAAAATTTCTCCTGCAACCCGTTCCATTTGTGCTAGATGAAAGAACGTCTCTAGAAATGCTCAGTTCTGAGAGGTAAGTGTGTATGAAAGCCGTCCTTCAACTAGCTTGTTGGGAACACAAAGTTTCTTTTCAGTTGCCAACTCCACTCCATACATATATATGGGGAGGCACAAGCTACAACTCGGTTTTACAGTGAAAACTGCAGGAACTTCAAACCGGCACTAGGAAACAGACTGAGAGTCAAGAGTAAAAGTTTCTCCTGCAACCCGTTCCCTTTGTGCTAGATGAACGAACGTCTCACCACATGCTCAGTTCTGAGAGGTAAGTGTGTGTGAAAGCCGTCCTTCACCTAGCTTGTTGGGAACACAAAGTTTCTTTACAGTTGCAACTACAGTCCATACATATATATGGGGAGGCACAAGCTCCAACTCGGTTTTACAGTGAAAACTGCAGGAACTTCAAACCGGCACTAGGAAACAGACTGAGAAACCAGAGTAAAAGTTTCTCCTGCAACCCGTTCCATTTGTGCTAGATGAACGAACGTCTCACCACATGCTCAGTTCTGAGAGTTAATTGTGTGTGAAAGCCGTCCTTCCCCTAGCTTGTTGGGAACACAAATTTTCTTTTCAGTTGCAACTACACTCAATACATATATATGGGGAGGCACAAGCTCCAACTCGGTTTTACAGTGAAAACTGCAGGAACTTCAATCGGGCACTAGGAAACAGACTAAGAAACCAGAGTAAAAGTTTCTCCTGCAAACCGTTCCCTATGTGCTAGATGAACGAACGTCTCTCCACATGCTCAGTTCGGAGAGAGAAGTGTGTGTGAAAGCCGTCCTTCACCTAGCTTGTTGGGAACACAAAGTTTCTTTACAGTTGCCAACTCCACTCCATACATATATATGGGGAGGCACAAGCTCCAACTCTGTTTTACAGTGAAAAATGCAGGAACTTCCAACCGGCACTAGGAAACAGACTGAGAAACCAGAGTAAAAGTTTCTCCTGCAACCCGTTCCCTATGTGCTAGATGAACGAACGTCTCTCCACTTGCTCAGTTCGGAGAGATAAGTGTGTGTGAAAGCCGTCCTTCCCTAGCTTGTTGGGAACACAAAGTTTCTTTTAATTTGCCAACTCCACTCCATATATATATATGGGGACGCACAAGCTCCAACTCGTTTTTACAGAGAAAACTGCAGGAACTTCAAACCGGCACTAGGAAACAGACTGAGAAACCAGAGTAAAAGTTTCTCTTGCAACCCGTTCCCTTTGTGCTAGATGAACGAACGTCTCTCCACATGCTCAGTTCAGAGAGATAAGTGTGTGTGAATGCCGTCCTTCACATAGCTTGTTGGGAACACAAAGTTTCTTTTCAGTTGCCAACTACAGTCCATACATATATATGGGGAGGCACAAGCTCCAACTCGGTTTTACAGTGAAAACTGCAGAAAATTCAAACCGGCACTAGGAAACAGACTGAGAAACCAGAGTAAAAGTTTCTCCTGCAACCCGTTCCCTTTGTGCTAGATGAACGAACGTCTCTCCACATGCTCAGTTCTGAGAGGTAAGTGTGTGTTAAAGCCGTCCTTCACCTAGCTTGTGGGGAACACAAAGTTTCTTTTCAGTTGCATCTACAGTAAATACATATATATGGGGAGGCACAAGCTACAACTCGGTTTTACAGTGAAAACTGCAGGAACTTCAAACCGGCACTAGGAAACAGACTGAGAAACCAGAGTAAAAGTTTCTCCTGCAACCCGTTCCCTTTGTGCTAGATGAACGAACGTCTCACCACATGCTCAGTTCTGAGAGGTAAGTGTGTGTGAAAGCCGTCCTTCACTTAGCTTGTTGGGAACACAAAGTTTCTTTTCAGTTGCAACTACAGTCCATACATATATATGGGGAGGCACAAGCTCCAACTCGGTTTTACAGTGAAAACTGCAGGAACTTCAAACCGGCACTAGGAAACAGACTGAGAAACCAGAGTAAAAGTTTCTCCTGCAACCCGTTCCATTTGTGCTAGATGAACGAACGTCTCTCCACATGCTCAGTTCGGAGAGAGAAGTGTGTGTGAAAGCCGTCCTTCAACTAGCTTGTTGGGAACACAAAGTTTCTTCTCAGTTGCAACTACACTCCATACATATATATGGGGAGGCACAAGCTCCAACTCGGTTTTACAGTGAAAACTGCAGGAACTTCAAACGGGCACTAGGAAACAGACTGAAAAGCCAGAGTAAAACTTTCTCCTGCAACCCGTTCCCTATGTGCTAGATGAACGAACGTCTCTCCACATGGTCAGTTCGGAGAGAAAATTGTGTGTGAAAGCCGTCCTTCACCTAGCTTGTTGGGAACACAAAGTTTCTTTTCAGTTAACAACTACACTCCATACATATATATGGGGAGACACAAGCTCCAACTCGGTTTTACAGTGAAAACTGCAGGAACTTCAAACAGGCACTAGGAAACAGACTGAGAAACCAAAGTAAAAGTATCTCCTGCATCCCGTTCCCTTGTGCTAGATGAACGAACGTCTCTCCACATGCTCAGTTCTGAGAGATAAGTGTGTGTGAAAACCTTCCTTCACCTAGCTTGTTGGGAACACAAAGTTTCTTTACAGTTGCCAACTACACTCCATACATATATATGGGGAGGCACAAGCTCCAACTCGGTTTTACAGTGAAAAACGCAGGAACTTCAAACCGGCACTAGGAAACAGACTGGGAAACCAGAGTAAAAGTTTCCTCTGCAACCCGTTCCCTATGTGCTAGATGAACGAACGTCTCTCCACTTGCTCAGTTCGGAGAGAGAAGTGTGTGTGAAAGCCGTCCTTCCACTAGCTTTTTGGGAACACAAAGTTTCTTTTCAGTTGCCAACTCCACTCCATACATATATATGTGGAGGCACAAGCTCCAACTCGGTTTTACAGAGAAAACTGCAGGAACTTCAAACCGGCACTAGGAAACAGACTGAGAAACCAGAGTAAAAGTTTCTCCTGCAACCCGTTCCCTTTGTGCTAGATGAACGAAAATCTCTCCACATGCTCAGTTCGGAGAGAGAAGTGTGTGTGAAAGCCGTCCTTCAGCTAGCTTGTTGGGAACACAAAGTTTCTTTTCAGTTGCCAACTCCACTCCATACATATATATGGGGAGGCACAAGCTCCAACTCGGTTTTACAGTGAAAACTGCAGGAACTTCAAACCGGCACTAGGAAACAGACTGAGAAACCAGAGAAAAAGTTTCTCCTGCAAACCGTTCCCTATGTGCTAGATGAACGAACGTCTCTCCACATGCTCAGTTCTGAGAGATAATTGTGTGTGAAAGCCGTCCTTCAACTAGCTTGTTGGGAACACAAAGTTTCTTTTTAGTTGCAACTACACTCCATACATATATATGGGGAGGCACAAGCTCCAACTCGGTTTTACAGTGAAAACTGCAGGAACATCAACCCGGCACTAGGAAACAGTCTGAGAAACCAGAGTAAAAGTTTCTCCTGCAACCCGTTCCCTTTGTGCTAGATGAACGAACGTCTCATCACATGCTCAGTTCTGAGAGGTAATTGTGTGTGAAAGCCGTCCTTCAACTAGCTTGTTGGGAACACAAAGTTTCTTTTCAGTTGCAACTACACTCCATACATATATATGGGGAGGCACAAGCTCCAACTCGGTTTTACAGTGAAAACTGCAGGAACTTCAAACGGGCATTAGGAAACAGAATGAGAAACCAGAGTAAAAGTTTCTCCTGCAACCCGTTCCCTATGTGCTAGATGAACGAACGTCTCCCCACATGGTCAGTTCGGAGAGAAAATTGTGTGTGAAAGCCGTCCTTCACCTAGCTTGTTGGGAACACAAAGTTTCTTTTCAGTTAACAACTACACTCCATACATATATATGGGGAGACACAAGCTCCAACTCGGTTTTACAGTGAAAACTGCAGGAACTTCAAACAGGCACTAGGAAACAGACTGAGAAACCAGAGTAAAATTTCACCTGCAACCCGTTTCTTATGTGCTAGATGAACGAACGTCTCTCCACATGCTCTGTTCTGAGAGATAAGTGCGTGTGAAAGCCGTCCTTCACCTAGATTGTTGGGAACACAAAGTTTCTTTTAAGTTGCCAACTACACTCCATGCATATATATGGGGAGGCATAAGCTCCAACTCGGTTTTACAGGGAAAACTGCAGGAACTTCAAACCGGCACTAGGAAACAGACTGAGAAACCAGAGTAAAAGTTTCCCTGCAACCCGTTCCCTATGTGCTACATGAACGAACGTCTCTCCACATGGTCATTTCGGAGAGATAATTTTGTGTGAAAGCCGTCCTTCACCTAGCATGTTGGGAACACAAAGTTTCTTTTCAGTTGCCAACTACATTCCATACATATATATGGGGAGGCACAAGCTCCAACTCGGTTTTACAGTGAAAACTGCAGAAAATTCAAACCGGCACTAGGAAACAGACTGAGAAACCAGAGTAAAATTTCTCCTGCAACCCGTTCCATTTGTGCTAGATGAAAGAACGTCTCTAGACATGCTCAGTTCTGAGAGGTAAGTGTGTGTGAAAGCCGTCCTTCAACTAGCTTGTTGGGAACAGAAAGTTTCTTTTCAGTTGCCAACTCCACTCCATACATATATATGGGGAGGCACAAGCTACAACTCGGTTTTACAGTGAAAACTGCAGGAACTTCAAACCGGCACTAGGAAACAGACTGAGAATCAAGAGTTAAAGTTTCTCCTGCAACCCGTTCCCTTTGTGCTAGATGAACGAACGTCTCACCACATGCTCAGTTCTGAGAGGTAAGTGTGTGTGAAAGCCGTCCTTCACCTAGCTTGTTGGGAACACAAAGTTTCTTTACAGTTGCAACTACAGTCCATACATATATATGGGGAGGCACAAGCTCCAACTCGGTTTTACAGTGAAAACTGCAGGAACTTCAAACCGGCACTAGGAAACAGACTGAGAAACCAGAGTAAAAGTTTCTCCTGCAACCCGTTCCATTTGTGCTAGATGAACGAACGTCTCACCACATGCTCAGTTCTGAGAGTTAATTGTGTGTGAAAGCCGTCCTTCCCCTAGCTTGTTGGGAACACAAATTTTCTTTTCAGTTGCAACTACACTCAATACATATATATGGGGAGGCACAAGCTCCAACTCGGATTTACAGTGAAAACTGCAGGAACTTCAAACGGGCACTAGGAAACAGACTAAGAAACCAGAGTAAAAGTTTCTCCTGCAAACCGTTCCCTATGTGCTAGATGAACGAACGTCTCTCCACATGCTCAGTTCGGAGAGAGAAGTGTGTGTGAAAGCCGTCCTTCACCTAGCTTGTTGGGAACACAAAGTTTCTTTACAGTTGCCAACTCCACTCCATACATATATATGGGGAGGCACAAGCTCCAACTCTGTTTTACAGTGAAAAATGCAGGAACTTCAAACCGGCACTAGGAAACAGACTGAGAAACCAGAGTAAAAGTTTCTCCTGCAACCCGTTCCCTATATGCTTGATGAACGAACGTCTCTCCACTTGCTCAGTTCGGAGAGATAAGTGTGTGTGAAAGCCGTCCTTCCCTAGCTTGTTGGGAACACAAAGTTTCTTTTAATTTGCCAACTCCACTCCATATATATATATGGGGAGGCACAAGCTCCAACTCGATTTTACAGAGAAAACTGCAGGAACTTCAAACCGGCACTAGGAAACAGACTGAGAAACCAGAGTAAAAGTTTCTCTTGCAACCCGTTCCCTTTGTGCTAGATGAACGAAAGTCTCTCCACATGCTCAGTTCAGAGAGATAAGTGTGTGTGAATGCCGCCCTTCACCTAGCTTGTTGGGAACACAAAGTTTCTTTTCAGTTGCCAACTACAGTCCATACATATATATGTGGAGGCACAATCTCCAACTCGGTTTTACAGAGAAAACTGCAGGAACTTCAAACCGGCACTAGGAAACAGACTGAGAAACCAGAGTAAAAGTTTCTCCTGCAACCCGTTCCCTTTGTGCTAGATGAACGAAAATCTCTCCACATGCTCAGTTCGGAGAGAGAAGTGTGTGTGAAAGCCGTCCTTCAGCTAGCATGTTGGGAACACAAAGTTTCTTTTCAGTTGCCAACTCCACTCCATACATATATATGGGGAGGCACAAGCTCCAACTCGGTTTTACAGTGAAAACTGCAGGAACTTCAAACCAGCACTAGGAAACAGACTGAGAAACCAGAGTAAAAGTTTCTCCTGCAAACCGTTCCCTATGTGCTAGATGAACGAACGTCTCTCCACATGCTCAGTTCTGAGAGATAATTGTGTGTGAAAGCCGTCCTTCAACTAGCTTGTTGGGAACACAAAGTTTCTTTTTAGTTGCAACTACACTCCATACATATATATGGGGAGGCACAAGCTCCAACTCGGTTTTACAGTGAAAACTGCAGGAACTTCAAACCGGCATTAGGAAACAGACTGAGAAACCAAAGTATAAGTATCTCCTACATCCCGTTCCCTTTGTGCTAGATGAACGAATGTCTCTCCACATGCTCAGTTCTGAGAGATAAGTGTGTGTGAAAACCTTCCTTCACCTAGCTTGTTGGGAACACAAAGTTTCTTTACAGTTGCCAACTACACTCCATACATATATATGTGGAGGCACAATCTCCAACTCGGTTTTACAGAGAAAACTGCAGGAACTTCAAACCGGCACTAGGAAACAGACTGAGAAACCAGAGTAAAAGTTTCTCCTGCAACCCGTTCCCTATGTGCTAGATGAACGAACGTCTCTCCACTTGCTCAGTTCGGAGAGATAAGTGTGTGTGAAAGCCGTCCTTCCCTAGCTTGTTGGGAACACAAAGTTTCTTTTAATTTGCCATTTCCACTCCATATATATATATGGGGAGGCACAAGCTCCAACTCGATTTTACAGAGAAATCTGCAGGAACTTCAAACCGGCACTAGGAAACAGACTGAGAAACCAGAGTAAAAGTTTCTCCTGCAACCCGTTCCCTTTGTGCTAGATGAACGAAAGTCTCTCCACATGCTCAGTTCAGAGAGATAATGTGTGTGAATGCCGTCCTTCACCTAGCTTGTTGGGAACACAAAGATTCTTTTATGTTGCCAACTACAGTCCATACATATATATGGGGAGGCACAAGCTCCAACTCGGTTTTACAGTGAAAACTGCAGGAACTTCAAACCGGCACTAGGAAACAGACTGAGAAACCAGAGAAAAAGTTTCTCCTGCAAACCGTTCCCTTTGTGCTAGATGAACGAACGTCTTTCCACATGCTCAGTTCTGAGGGAAGTGTGTGTGAAAGCCGTCCTTCAACTAGCTTGTTGGGAACACAAAGTTTCTTTTCAGTTGCAACTACACTCCATACATATATATGGGGAGGCACAAGCTCCTACTCGGATTTAAAGTGAAAACTGCAGGAACTTCAAACCGGCACTAGGAAACAGACTGAGAAACCAGAGTAAAAGTTTCCCTGCAACCCTTTCCCTATGTGCTACATGAACGAACGTCTCTCCACATGGTCAGTTCGGAGAGATAATTGTGTGTGAAAGCCGTCCTTCACCTAGCTTGTTGGGAACACAAAGTTTCTTTTCAGTTGCCAACTACCCTCCATACATATATATGGGGAGGCACAAGCTCCAACTCGGTTTTACAGTGAAAACTGCAGGAACTTCAAACAGGCACTAGGAAACAGACTGAGAAACCAGAGTAAAATTTCACCTGCAACCCGTTCCCTATTTGCTAGATGAACGAACGTCTCTCCACATGCTCTGTTCTGAGAGATAAGTGCGTGTGAAAGCCGTCCTTCACCTAGATTGTTGGGAACACAAAGTTTCTTTTAAGTTGCCAACTACAGTCCATACATATATATGGGGAGGCACAAGCTCCAACTCGGTTTTACAGTGAAAACTGCAGGAACTTCAAACCGGCACTAGGAAACAGACTGAGAAACCAGAGAAAAAGTTTCTCCTGCAAACCGTTCCCTTTGTGCTAGATGAACGAACGTCTTTCCACATGCTCAGTTCTGAGGTAAGTGTGTGTGAAAGCCGTCCTTCAACTAGCTTGTTGGGAACACAAAGTTTCTTTTCAGTTGCAACTACACTCCATACATATATATGGGGAGGCACAAGCTCCTTCTCGGATTTACAGTGAAAACTGCAGGAACTTCAAACCGGCACTAGGAAACAGACTGAGAAACCAGAGTAAAAGTTTCCCTGCAACCCGTTCCATTTGTGCTAGATGAACGAACGTCTCTCCACATGGTCAGTTCGGAGAGATAATTGTGTGTGAAAGCCGTCCTTCCCCTAGCTTGTTGGGAACACAAAGTTTCTTTTCAGTTGCCAACTACACTCCATACATATATATGGGGAGGCACAAGCTCCAACTCGGTTTTACAGTGAAAACTGCAGGAACTTCAAACAGGCACTAGGAAACAGACTGAGAAACCAGAGTAAAATTTCACCTGCAACCCGTTCCCTATGTGCTAGATGAACGAACGTCTCTCCACATGCTCTGTTCTGAGAGATAAGTGCGTGTGAAAGCCGTCCTTCACCTAGATTGTTGGGAACACAAAGTTTCTTTTAAGTTGCCAACTACACTCCATGCATATATATGGGGAGGCATAAGCTCCAACTCGGTTTTACAGTGAAAACTGCAGGAACTTCAAACCGGCACTAGGAAACAGACTGAGAAACCAGAGTAAAAGTTTCCCTGCAACCCGTTCCCTATGTGCTACATGAACGAACGTCTCTCCACATGGTCATTTCGGAGAGATAAGTGTGTGTGAAAGCCGTCCTTCACCTAGCATGTTGGGAACACAAAGTTTCTTTTCAGTTGCCAACTACATTCCATACATATATATGGGGAGGCACAAGCTCCAACTCGGTTTTACAGTGAAAACTGCAGAAAATTCAAACCGGCACTAGGAAACAGACTGAGAAACCAGAGTAAAATTTCTCCTGCAACCCGTTCCATTTGTGCTAGATGAAAGAACGTCTCTAGACATGCTCAGTTCTGAGAGGTAAGTGTGTGTGAAAGCCGTCCTTCAACTAGCTTGTTGGGAACACAAAGTTTCTTTTCAGTTGCCAACTCCACTCCATACATATATATGGGGAGGCACAAGCTACAACTCGGTTTTACAGTGAAAACTGCAGGAACTTCAAACCGGCACTAGGAAACAGACTGAGAATCAAGAGTAAAAGTTTCTCCTGCAACCCGTTCCCTTTGTGCTAGATGAACGAACGTCTCACCACATGCTCAGTTCTGAGAGGTAAGTGTGTGTGAAAGCCGTCCTTCACCTAGCTTGTTGGGAACACAAAGTTTCTTTACAGTTGCAACTACAGTCCATACATATATATGGGGAGGCACAAGCTCCAACTCGGTTTTACAGTGAAAACTGCAGGAACTTCAAACCGGCACTAGGAAACAGACTGAGAAACCAGAGTAAAAGTTTCTCCTGCAACCCGTTCCATTTGTGCTAGATGAACGAACGTCTCACCACATGCTCAGTTCTGAGAGTTAATTGTGTGTGAAAGCCGTCCTTCCCCTAGCTTGTTGGGAACACAAATTTTCTTTTCAGTTGCAACTACACTCAATACATATATATGGGGAGGCACAAGCTCCAACTCGGTTTTACAGTGAAAACTGCAGGAACTTCAAACGGGCACTAGGAAACAGACTGAGAAGCCAGAGTAAAAGTTTCTCCTGCAACCCGTTCCCTATGTGCTAGATGAACGAACGTCTCTCCACGTGCTCAGTTCTGAGTGGTAAGTGTGTGTGAAAGCCGTCCTTCCCCTAGCTTTTTGGGAACACAAAGTTTCTTTTCAGTTGCCAACTCCACTCCATACATATATATGTGGAGGCAAATGCTCCAACTCGGTTTTACAGAGAAAACTGCAGGAACTTCAAACCGGCACTAGGAAACAGACTGAGAAACCAGAGTAAAAGTTTCTCCTGCAACCCGTTCCCTTTGTGCTAGATGAACGAAAATCTCTCCACATGCTCAGTTCGGAGAGAGAAGTGTGTGTGAAAGCCGTCCTTCACCTAGCTTGTTGGGAACACAAAGTTTCTTTTCAGTTGCCAACTCCACTCCATAGATATATATGGGGAGGCACAAGCTCCAACTCGGTTTTACAGTGAAAACTGCAGGAACTTCAAACCGGCACTAGGAAACAGACCGAGAAACCAGAGAAAAAGTTTCTCCTGCAAACCGTTCCCTATGTGCTAGATGAACGAACGTCTCTCCACATGCTCAGTTCTGAGAGATAATTGTGTGTGAAAGCCGTCCTTCAACTAGCTTGTTGGGAACACAAAGTTTCTTTTTAGTTGCAACTACACTCCATACATATATATGGGGAGGCAGAAGCTCCAACTCGGTTTTACAGTGAAAACTGCAGGAACTTCAAACCGGCACTAGGAAACAGACTGAGAAACCAGAGAAAAAATTTCTCCTGCAAACCGTTCCCTTTGTGCTAGATGAACGAACGTCTCTCCACATGGTCAGTTCGGAGAGATAATTGTGTGTGAAAGCCGTCCTTCAACTAGCTTGTTGGGAACACAAAGTTTCTTTTCAGTTGCAACTACACTCCATACATATATAATGGGAGGCACAAGCTCCAACTCGGTTTTACAGTGAAAACTGCAGGAACTTCAAACCGGCACTAGGAAACAGACTGAGAAACCAGAGTAAAAGTTTCTCCTGCAACCCGTTCCCTATGGGCTAGATGAACGAACGTCTTTCCACATGGTCAGTTCGGATAGATAATTGTGTGTGAAAGCCGTCCTTCACCTAGCTTGTTTGGAACACAAAGTTTCTTTTCATTTGCCAAATACACTCCATACATATATATGGGGAGGCACAAGCTGCAACCTGGTTTTATAGTGAAGACTTCAGGAACTTCAAACCAGCACTAGGAAACAGACTGAGAAACCAGAGTAAAAGTTTCTCCTGCAACCCGTTCCCTTTGTGCTAGATGAACGAACGTCTCTCCACATGCTCAGTTCTGAGTGGTAAGTGTGTGTGAAAGCCGTCCTTCCACTTGCTTGTTGGGAACACAAAGTTTCTTTAGAGTTGCCAACTACACTCCATACATATATATGGGGAGGCACAAGCTCCAACTCGGTTTTACAGTGAAAACTGCAGGAACTTCAAACCGGCACTAGGAAACAGACTGAGAAACCAGAGTAAAAGTTTCTCCTGCAACCCGTTCCATTTGTGCTAGATGAACGAAAGTCTCTCCACATGCTCAGTTCGGAGAGAGAAGTGTGTGTGAAAGCCGTCCTTCCACTTGCTTGTTGGGAACACAAAGTTTCTTTTCAGTTGCCAAATCCACTCCATACATATATATGGGGATGCACAAGCTCCAACTCGGTTTTACAGTGAAAACTGCAGGAACTTCAAACCGGCACTAGGAAACAGACTGAGAAACCAGAGTAAAAGTTTCTCCTGCAACCCGTTCCATTTGTGCTAGATGAACGAACGTCTCTCCACATGCTCAGTTCGGAGAGAGAAGTGTGTGTGAAAGCCGTCCTTCACCTAGCTTGTTGGAAACACAAAGTTTCTTTTCAGTTGCAACTACACTCCATACATATATATGGGGAGGCACAAGCTCCTTCTCGGATTTACAGTGAAAACTGCAGGAACTTCAAACCGGCACTAGGAAACAGACTGAGAAACCAGAGTAAAAGTTTCCCTGCAACCCGTTCCCTATGTGCTACATGAACGAACGTCTCTCCACATGGTCAGTTCGGAGAGATAATTGTGTGTGAAAGCCGTCCTTCACCTAGCTTGTTGGGAACACAAAGTTTCTTTTCAGTTGCCAACTACACTCCATACATATATATGGGGAGGCACAAGCTCCAACTCGGTTTTACAGTGAAAACTGCAGGAACTTCAAACAGGCACTAGGAAACAGACTGAGAAACCAGAGAAAAAGTTTCTCCTGCAAACCGTTCCCTTTGTGCTAGATGAACGAACGTCTTTCCACATGCTCAGTTCTGAGGGAAGTGTGTGTGAAAGCCGTCCTTCAACTAGCTTGTTGGGAACACAAAGTTTCTTTTCAGTTGCAACTACACTCCATACATATATATGGGGAGGCACAAGCTCCTACTCGGATTTAAAGTGAAAACTGCAGGAACTACAAACCGGCACTAGGAAACAGACTGAGAAACCAGAGTAAAAGTTTCCCTGCAACCCTTTCCCTATGTGCTACATGAACGAACGTCTCTCCACATGGTCAGTTCGGAGAGATAATTGTGTGTGAAAGCCGTCCTTCACCTAGCTTGTTGGGAACACAAAGTTTCTTTTCAGTTGCCAACTACCCTCCATACATATATATGGGGAGGCACAAGCTCCAACTCGGTTTTACAGTGAAAACTGCAGGAACTTCAAACAGGCACTAGGAAACAGACTGAGAAACCAGAGTAAAATTTCACCTGCAACCCGTTCCCTATTTGCTAGATGAACGAACGTCTCTCCACATGCTCTGTTCTGAGAGATAAGTGCGTGTGAAAGCCGTCCTTCACCTAGATTGTTGGGAACACAAAGTTTCTTTTAAGTTGCCAACTACAGTCCATACATATATATGGGGAGGCACAAGCTCCAACTCGGTTTTACAGTGAAAACTGCAGGAACTTCAAACCGGCACTAGGAAACAGACTGAGAAACCAGAGAAAAGGTTTCTCCTGCAAACCGTTCCCTTTGTGCTAGATGAACGAACGTCTTTCCACATGCTCAGTTCTGAGGGAAGTGTGTGTGAAAGCCGTCCTTCAACTAGCTTGTTGGGAACACAAAGTTTCTTTTCAGTTGCAACTACACTCCATACATATATATGGGGAGGCACAAGCTCCTTCTCGGATTTACAGTGAAAACTGCAGGAACTTCAAACCGGCACTAGGAAACAGACTGAGAAACCAGAGTAAAAGTTTCCCTGCAACCCGTTCCATTTGTGCTAGATGAACGAACGTCTCTCCACATGGTCATTTCGGAGAGATAAGTGTGTGTGAAAGCCGTCCTTCACCTAGCATGTTGGGAACACAAAGTTTCTTTTCAGTTGCCAACTACATTCCATACATATATATGGGGAGGCACAAGCTCCAACTCGGTTTTACAGTGAAAACTGCAGAAAATTCAAACCGGCACTAGGAAACAGACTGAGAAACCAGAGTAAAATTTCTCCTGCAACCCGTTCCATTTGTGCTAGATGAAAGAACGTCTCTAGACATGCTCAGTTCTGAGAGGTAAGTGTGTGTGAAAGCCGTCCTTCAACTAGCTTGTTGGGAACACAAAGTTTCTTTTCAGTTGCCAACTCCACTCCATACATATATATGGGGAGGCACAAGCTACAACTCGGTTTTACAGTGAAAACTGCAGGAACTTCAAACCGGCACTAGGAAACAGACTGAGAATCAAGAGTAAAAGTTTCTCCTGCAACCCGTTCCCTTTGTGATAGATGAACGAACGTCTCACCACATGCTCAGTTCTGAGAGGTAAGTGTGTGTGAAAGCCGTCCTTCACCTAGCTTGTTGGGAACACAAAGTTTCTTTACAGTTGCAACTACAGTCCATACATATATATGGGGAGGCACAAGCTCCAACTCGGTTTTACAGTGAAAACTGCAGGAACTTCAAACCGGCACTAGGAAACAGACTGAGAAACCAGAGTAAAAGTTTCTCCTGCAACCCGTTCCATTTGTGCTAGATGAACGAACGTCTCACCACATGCTCAGTTCTGAGAGTTAATTGTGTGTGAAAGCCGTCCTTCCCCTAGCTTGTTGGGAACACAAATTTTCTTTTCAGTTGCAACTACACTCAATTCATATATATGGGGAGGCACAAGCTCCAACTCGGTTTTACAGTGAAAACTGCAGGAACTTCAAACGGGCACTAGGAAACAGACTGAGAAGCCAGAGTAAAAGTTTCTCCTGCAACCCGTTCCCTATGTGCTAGATGAACGAACGTCTCTCCACGTGCTCAGTTCTGAGTGGTAAGTGTGTGTGAAAGCCGTCCTTCCCCTAGCTTTTTGGGAACACAAAGTTTCTTTTCAGTTGCCAACTCCACTCCATACATATATATGTGGAGGCAAATGCTCCAACTCGGTTTTACAGAGAAAACTGCAGGAACTTCAAACCGGCACTAGGAAACAGACTGAGAAACCAGAGTAAAAGTTTCTCCTGCAACCCGTTCCCTTTGTGCTAGATGAACGAAAATCTCTCCACATGCTCAGTTCGGAGAGAGAAGTGTGTGTGAAAGCCGTCCTTCACCTAGCTTGTTGGGAACACAAAGTTTCTTTTCAGTTGCCAACTCCACTCCATAGATATATATGGGGAGGCACAAGCTCCAACTCGGTTTTACAGTGAAAACTGCAGGAACTTCAAACCGGCACTAGGAAACAGACCGAGAAACCAGAGAAAAAGTTTCTCCTGCAAACCGTTCCCTATGTGCTAGATGAACGAACGTCTCTCCACATGCTCAGTTCTGAGAGATAATTGTGTGTGAAAGCCGTCCTTCAACTAGCTTGTTGGGAACACAAAGTTTCTTTTTAGTTGCAACTACACTCCATACATATATATGGGGAGGCAGAAGCTCCAACTCGGTTTTACAGTGAAAACTGCAGGAACTTCAAACCGGCACTAGGAAACAGACTGAGAAACCAGAGAAAAAATTTCTCCTGCAAACCGTTCCCTTTGTGCTAGATGAACGAACGTCTCTCCACATGGTCAGTTCGGAGAGATAATTGTGTGTGAAAGCCGTCCTTCAACTAGCTTGTTGGGAACACAAAGTTTCTTTTCAGTTGCAACTACACTCCATACATATATAATGGGAGGCACAAGCTCCAACTCGGTTTTACAGTGAAAACTGCAGGAACTTCAAACCGGCACTAGGAAACAGACTGAGAAACCAGAGTAAAAGTTTCTCCTGCAACCCGTTCCCTATGGGCTAGATGAACGAACGTCTTTCCACATGGTCAGTTCGGATAGATAATTGTGTGTGAAAGCCGTCCTTCACCTAGCTTGTTTGGAACACAAAGTTTCTTTTCATTTGCCAAATACACTCCATACATATATATGGGGAGGCACAAGCTGCAACCTGGTTTTATAGTGAAGACTTCAGGAACTTCAAACCGGCACTAGGAAACAGACTGAGAAACCAGAGTAAAAGTTTCTCCTGCAACCCGTTCCCTTTGTGCTAGATGAACGAACGTCTCTCCACATGCTCAGTTCTGAGTCGTAAGTGTGTGTGAAAGCCGTCCTTCCACTTGCTTGTTGGGAACACAAAGTTTCTTTAGAGTTGCCAACTACACTCCATACATATATATGGGGAGGCACAAGCTCCAACTCTGTTTTACAGTGAAAACTGCAGGAACTTCAAACCGGCACTAGGAAACAGACTGAGAAACCAGAGTAAAAGTTTCTCCTGCAACCCGTTCCATTTGTGCTAGATGAACGAACGTCTCTCCACATGCTCAGTTCGGAGAGAGAAGTGTGTGTGAAAGCCGTCCTTCCACTTGCTTGTTGGGAACACAAAGTTTCTTTTCAGTTGCCAAATCCACTCCATACATATATATGGGGATGCACAAGCTCCAACTCGGTTTTACAGTGAAAACTGCAGGAACTTCAAACCGGCACTAGGAAACAGACTGAGAAACCAGAGTAAAAGTTTCTCCTGCAACCCGTTCCATTTGTGCTACATGAACGAACGTCTCTCCACATGCTCAGTTCGGAGAGAGAAGTGTGTGTGAAAGCCGTCCTTCACCTAGCTTGTTGGAAACACAAAGTTTCTTTTCAGTTGCAACTACACTCCATACATATATATGGGGAGGCACAAGCTCCTTCTCGGATTTACAGTGAAAACTGCAGGAACTTCAAACCGGCACTAGGAAACAGACTGAGAAACCAGAGTAAAAGTTTCCCTGCAACCCGTTCCCTATGTGCTACATGAACGAACGTCTCTCCACATGGTCAGTTCGGAGAGATAATTGTGTGTGAAAGCCGTCCTTCACCTAGCTTGTTGGGAACACAAAGTTTCTTTTCAGTTGCCAACTACACTCCATACATATATATGGGGAGGCACAAGCTCCAACTCGGTTTTACAGTGAAAACTGCAGGAACTTCAAACAGGCACTAGGAAACAGACTGAGAAACCAGAGTAAAATTTCACCTGCAACCCGTTCCCTATGTGCTAGATGAACGAACGTCTCTCCACATGCTCTGTTCTGAGAGATAAGTGCGTGTGAAAGCCGTCCTTCACCTAGATTGTTGGGAACACAAAGTTTCTTTTAAGTTGCCAACTACACTCCATACATATATATGGGGAGGCATAAGCTCCAACTCGGTTTTACAGTGAAAACTGCAGGAACTTCAAACCGGCACTAGGAAACAGACTGAGAAACCAGAGTAAAAGTTTCCCTGCAACCCGTTCCCTATGTGCTACATGAACGAACGTCTCTCCACATGGTCATTTCGGAGAGATAATTTTGTGTGAAAGCCGCCCTTCACCTAGCATGTTGGGAAAACAAAGTTTCTTTTCAGTTGCCAACTACATTCCATACATATATATGGGGAGGCACAAGCTCCAACTCGGTTTTACAGTGAAAACTGCAGAAAATTCAAACCGGCACTAGGAAACAGACTGAGAAACCAGAGTAAAATTTCTCCTGCAACCCGTTCCCTTTGTGCTAGATGAAAGAACGTCTCTAGACATGCTCAGTTCTGAGAGGTAAGTGTGTGTGAAAGCCGTCCTTCAACTAGCTTGTTGGGAACACAAAGTTTCTTTTCAGTTGCCAACTCCACTCCATACATATATATGGGGAGGCACAAGCTCCAACTCGGTTTTACAGTGAAAACTGCAGGAACTTCAAACGGGCACTAGGAAACAGACTGAGAAGCCAGAGTAAAAGTTTCCCCTGCAACCCGTTCCCTATGTGCTAGATGAACGAAAGTCTCTCCACATGGTCAGTTCGGAGAGAAAATTGTGTGTGAAAGCCGTCCTTCACCTAGCTTGTTGGGAACACAAAGTTTCTTTTCAGTTAACAACTACACTCCATACATATATATGGGGAGACACAATCTCCAACTCGGTTTTACAGTGAAAACTGCAGGAACTTCAAACAGGCACTAGGAAACAGACTGAGAAACCAAAGTAAAAGTACCTCCTGCATCCCGTTCCCTTTGTGCTAGATGAACGAACGTCTCTCCACATGCTCAGTTCTGAGAGATAAGTGTGTGTGAAAACCTTCCTTCACCTAGCTTGTTGGGAACACAAAGTTTCTTTACAGTTGCCAACTACACTCCATACATATATATGGGGAGGCACAAGCTCCAACTCGGTTTTACAGTGAAAAATGCAGGAACTTCAAACCGGCACTAGGAAACAGTGTGAGAAACCAGAGTAAAATTTCCTCTGCAACCCGTTCCCTATGTGCTAGATGAACGAACGTCTCTCCACTTGTTCAGTTCGGAGAGATAAGTGTGTGTGAAAGCCGTCCTTCCCCTAGCTTTTTGGGAACACAAAGTTTCTTTTCAGTTGCCAACTCCACTCCATACATATATATGTGGAGGCAAAAGCTCCAACTCGGTTTTACAGAGAAAACTGCAGGAACTTCAAACCGGCACTAGGAAACAGACTGAGAAACCAGAGTAAAAGTTTCTCCTGCAAACCGTTCCCTTTGTGCTAGATGAACGAAAATCTCTCCACATGCTCAGTTCAGAGAGAGAAGTGTGTGTGAAAGCCGTCCTTCAGCTAGCTTCTTGGGAACACAAAGTTTCTTTTCAGTTGCCAACTCCACTCCATACATATATATGGGGAGGCACAAGCTCCAACTCGGTTTTACAGTGAAAACTGCAGGAACTTCAAACCGGCACTAGGAAACAGACCGAGAAACCAGAGAAAAAGTTTCTCCTGCAAACCGTTCCCTATGTGCTAGATGAACGAACGTCTCTCCACATGCTCAGTTCTGAGAGATAATTGTGTGTGAAAGCCGTCCTTCAACTAGCTTGTTGGGAACACAAAGTTTCTTTTTAGTTGCAACTACACTCCATACATATATATGGGGAGGCACAAGCTCCAACTCGGTTTTACAGTGAAAACTGCAGGAACTTCAAACCGGCACTAGGAAACAGACTGAGAAACCAGAGTAAAAGTTTCTCCTGCAACCCGTTCCCTTTGTGCTAGATGAACGAACGTCTCTCCACATGCTCAGTTCGGAGAGATAAGTGTGTGTGAAAGCCGTCCTTCAACTAGCTTGTTGGGAACACAAAGTTTCTTTTCAGTTGCAACTACACTCCATACATATATATGGGGAGGCACAAGCTCCGACTCGGTTTTACAGTGAAAACTGCAGGAACTTCAAACCGGCACTAGGAAACAGACTGAGAAACCAGAGTAAAAGTTTCTCCTGCAACCCGTTCCCTTTGTGCTATATGAACGAACGTCTCTCCACATGCTCAATTCCGAGAAATATGTGTGTGTGACAGCCGTCCTTCACCTAGCTTGTTGGGAACACAGAGTTTCTTTTCAGTTGCCAACTCCACTCCATACATATATATGGGGAGGCACAAGCTCCAACTCGGTTTTACAGTGAAAACTGCAGGAACTTCAAACCGGCACTAGGAAACAGACTGAGAAACCAGAGTAAAAGTTTCCCCTGCAACCCGTTCCCTTTGTGCTAGTTAAACGAACGTCTCTCCAAATGTTCAGTTCGGAGAGAGAAGTGTGTGTGAAAGCCGTCCTTCACCTAGCTTGTGTGGAAAACAAAGTTTCTTTTCAGTTGCAACTACAGTCCATACATATATATGGGGAGGCACAAGCTCCAACTCGGTTTTACAGTGAAAACTGCAGGAACTTCAAACCGGCACTAGGAAACAGACTGAGAAACCAGAGTAAAAGTTTCTCCTGCAAACCGTTCCTTTTGTGCTAGATGAACGAACGTCTCTCCACATGCTCAGTTCTGAGAGATAAGTGTGTGTGAAAGCGGTCCTTCCCCTAGCTTGTTGGGAACACAAAGTTTCTTTTCAGTTGCCAACTACACTCCATAAATATATATGGGGAGGCACAAGCTCCAACTCGGTTTTACAGTGAAAACTGCAGGAACTTCAAACCGGCTCTTGGAAACATACTGAGAAACCAGAGTAAAAGTTTCTCCTGCAACCCGTTCCCTTTGTGCTAGATGAACGAACGTCTCTCCACATGCTCAGTTCAGAAAGATAAGCGTGTGTGAAAGCCGTCCTTCACCTAGCTTGTTGGGAACACAGAGTTTCTTTTCAGTTGCCATCTACACTCCATAAATATATATGGGGAGGCACAAGCTCCAACTCGGTTTTACAGTGAAAACTGCAGGAACTTCAAACAGGCACTAGGAAACAGTCTGAGAAACCAGAGTAAAAGTTTCTCCTGCAACCCGTTCCATATGTGGTAGATGAACGAACGTCTCTCCACATGGTAAGTTCGGAGAGATAATTGTGTGTGAAAGCCGTCCTTCACCTAGCTTGTTGGGAACACAAAGTTTCTTTTCAGTTGCCAAATACACTCCATACATATATATGGGGAGGCACAAGCTGCAACACGGTTTTACAGTGAAAACTGCAGGAACTTCAAACCGGCACTAGGAAACAGACTGAGAAACCAGTGTAAAAGTTTCTCCTGCAACCCGTTCCATATGTGGTAGATGAAAGAACGTCTCTCCACATGGTAAGTTCGGAGAGATAATTGTGTGTGAAAGCCGTCCTTCACCTAGCTTGTTGGGAAAACAAAGTTTCTTTTCAGTTGCATCTACACTCCATACATATATATGGGGAGGCACAAGCTCCAACTAGGTTTTACACTGAAAACTGCAGGAACTTCAAACCTGCACTAGGAAACAGACTGAGAAACCAGAGTAAAAGTTTCTCCGGCAACCCGTTCCCTATGTGCAAGATGAACGAACGTCTCTCCACATGGTCAGTTCGGAGAGATAATTGTGTGTGAAAGCAGTCCTTCAACTAGCTTGTTGGGAACACAAAGTTTCTTTTCAGTTGCCAACTACAAACCATACATATATATGGGGAGGCATAGCTCCAACTCGGTTTACAGTGAAAACTGCAGGAATTTCAAACAGGCACTAGGAAACAGACTGAGAAACCAGAGAAAAATTTTCTCCTGCAACCCGTTCCTTTTGTGCTAGATGAACGAACGTCTCTCCACATGCTCAGTTCTGAGAGATAAGTGTGTGTGAAAGCCGTCCTTCACCTAGCTTGTTGGGAACACAAAGTTTCTTTACAGTTGCCAACTACACTCGATACATATATATGGGGAGGCACAAGCTCAAACTCGGTTTTACAGTGAAAACTGCAGAAACTTGAAACCGCCACTAGGAAACAGACTGAGAAACCAGAGTAAAAGTTTGTCCTGCAACCCGTTCCCTATGTGCTAGATGAACGAACGTCTTTCCACATGGTCAGTCGGAGAGATAATTGGGTGTGAAAGCCGTCCTTCACTTGGCTTGTTGGGAACACAAAGTTTCTTTTCAGTTGCCAACTAACCTACATACATATATATTGGGAGGCACAAGCTCCAACTCGGTTTTACAGTGAAAACTGCAGGAACTTCAAACAGGCACTAGGAAACAGACTGAGAAACCAGAGTAAAAGTTTCTCCTGCAACCCGTTCCCTTTGTGCTATATGAACGAACGTCTCTCCACATGCTCAATTCCGAGAAATATGTGTGTGTGACAGCCGTCCTTCACCTAGCTTGTTGGGAACACAGAGTTTCTTTTCAGTTGCCAACTCCACTCCATACATATATATGGGGAGGCACAAGCTCCAACTCGGTTTTACAGTGAAAACTGCAGGAACTTCAAACCGGCACTAGGAAACAGACTGAGAAACCAGAGTAAAAGTTTCTCCTGCAACCCGTTCCCTTTGTGCTAGTTAAACGAACGTCTCTCCAAATGCTCAGTTCGGAGAGAGAAGTGTGTGTGAAAGCCGTCCTTCACCTAGCTTGTGTGGAAAACAAAGTTTCTTTTCAGTTGCAACTACAGTCCATACATATATAAGGGGAGGCACAAGCTCCAACTCGGTTTTACAGTGAAAACTGCAGGAACTTCAAACCGGCACTAGGAAACAGACTGAGAAACCAGAGTAAAAGTTTCTCCTGCAACCCGTTCCCTTTGTGCTAGATGAACGAACGTCTCTCCAAATGCTCAGTTCTGAGAGAGAAGTGTGTGTGAAAGCCGTCCTTCAGCTAGCTTGTTGGGAACACGTAGTTTCTTTTCAGTTGCCAACTCCACTCCATACATACATATGGGGAGGCACAAGCTCCAACTCGGTTTTACAGTGAAAACTGCAGGAACTTCAAACCGGCACTAGGAAACAGACTGAGAAACCAGAGAAAAAGTTTCTCCTGCAAACCGTTCCCTTTGTGCTAGATGAACGAACGTCTCTCCACATGCTCAGTTCTGAGAGATAATTGTGTGTGAAAGCCGTCCTTCACCTAGCTTGTTGGGAACACAAAGTTTCTTTTAAGTTGCCATCTACAGTCCATATATATATATGGGGAGGCACAAGCTCCAACTCGGTTTTACAGTGAAAACTGCAGGAACTTCAAAGCGGCACTAGGAAACAGACTGAGAAACCAGAGAAAAAGTTTCTCCTGCAAACCGTTCCCTTTGTGCTAGTTGAACGAACGTCTCTCCACATGCTCAGTTCGGAGAGATAATTGTGTGTGAAAGCAGTCCTTCACCTAGCTTGTTGGGAACACAAAGTTTCTTTTCAGTTGCGAAATACACTCCATACATATATATGGGGAGGCACAAGCTCCAAATCGGATTTACAGTGAAAACTGCAGGAACTTCAAACCGGCACTAGGAAACAGACTGAGAAACCAGAGTAAAAGTTTCTCCTGCAAACCGTTCCCTTTGTGCTAGATGAACGAACGTCTCTCCACAAGCTCAGTTCTGAGTGATAAGTGTGTGTGAAAACCGTCCTTCACCTAGCTTGTTGGGAAAACAAAGTTTCTTTTCATTTGCATCTACACTCCATACATATATATGGGGAGGCACAAGCTCCAACTAGGTTTTACACTGAAAACTGCAGGAACTTCAAACCGGCACTAGGAAACAGACTGAGAAACCAGAGTAAAAGTTTCTCCTGCAACCCGTTCCCTTTGTGCTAGATGAACGAACGTCTCTCCACATGCTCAGTTCGGAGAGAGAAGTGTGTGTGATAGCCGTCCTTCACCTAGCTTGTTGGGAACACAAAGTTTCTTTTCAGTTGCCAACTCCACTCCATACATATATATGGGGAGGCACAAGCTCCAACTCGGTTTTACACTGAAAACTGCAGGAACTTCAAACCGGCACTAGGAAACAGACTGAGAAACCAGAGTAAAAGTTTCTCCTGCAACCCGTTCCCTATGTGCAAGATGAACGATCGTCTCTCCACATGGTCAGTTCGGAGAGATAATTGTGTGTGAAAGCAGTCCTTCAACTAGCTTGTTGGGAACACAAAGTTTCTTTTCAGTTGCCAACTACAAACCATACATATATATGGGGAGGCACAAGCTCCAACTCGGTTTACAGTGAAAACTGCAGGAACTTCAAACCGGCACTAGGAAACAGACTGAGAAACCAGAGAAAAATTTCCTCCTGCAACCCGTTCCCTTTGTGCTAGATGAACGAACGTCTCTCCACATGCTCAGTTCGGAGAGAGAATTGTGTGTGAAAGCCGTCCTTCACCTAGCTTGTTGGGAACACATAGTTTCTTTTCAGTTGCCAAATCCACTCCATACATACATATGGGGAGGCACAAGCTCCAACTCGGTTTTACAGCGAAAACTGCAGGAACTTCAAACCGGCACTAGGAAACAGACTGAGAAACCAGAGGAAAAGTTTCTCCTGCAACCCGTTCCCTTTGTGCTAGATGAACGAACGTCTCTCCACATGTTCAGTTCGGAGAGTGAAGTGTGTGTGAAAGCCGTCCTTAACCTAGCTTGTTGGGAACACAAAGTTTCTTTTCAGTTGCCAACTCCACTCCATACATATATATGGGGAGGCACAAGCTCCACCTCGGTTTTACAGTGAAAACTGCAGGAACTTCAAACCGGCACTAGGAAACAGACTGAGAAACCAGAGTAAAAGTTTCTCCTGCAACCCGTTCCCTTTGTGCTAGATGAACGAACGTCTCTCCACATGTTCAGTTCGGAGAGTGAAGTGTGTGTGAAAGCCGTCCTTCACCTAGCTTGTTGGGAACACAAAGTTTATTTTCAGTTGCCAACTCCACTCCATACATATATATGGGGAGGCACAAGCTCCACCTCGGTTTTACAGTGAAAACTGCAGGAACTTCAAACCGGCACTAGGAAACAGACTGAGAAACCAGAGTAAAAGTTTCTCCTGCAAACCGTTCCCTTTGTGCTAGATGAACGAACGTCTCTCCACAAGCTCAGTTCTGAGTGATAAGTGTGTGTGAAAACCGTCCTTCACCTAGCTTGTTGGGAAAACATAGTTTCTTTTCAGTTGCATCTACACTCCATACATATATATGGGGAGGCACAAGCTCCAACTAGGTTTTACACTGAAAACTGCAGGAACTTCAAACCGGCACTAGGAAACAGACTGAGAAACCAGAGTAAAAGTTTATCCTGCAACCCGTTCCCTATGTGCAAGATGAACGAACGTCTCTCCACATGGTCAGTTCGGAGAGATAATTGTGTGTGAAAGCAGTCCTTCAACTAGCTTGTTGGGAACACATAGTTTCTTTTCAGTTGCCAACTCCACTCCATACATATATATGGGGAGGCACAAGCTCCAACTCGGTTTTACAGTGAAAACTGCATGAACTTCAAACCGGCACTAGGAAACAGTCTGAGAAACCAGAGTAAAAGTTTCTCCTGCAACCCGTTCCCTTTGTGCTAGATGAACTAACGTCTCTCCACATGCTCAGTTCTGAGAGGTAAGTGTGTGTGAAAGCCGTCCTTCCCCTAGCTTGTTGGGAACACAAAGTTTCTTTTCAGTTGCCAACTACACTCCATAAATATAAATGGGGAGGCACAAGCTCCAACTCGGTTTTACAGTGAAAACTGCAGGAACTTCAAACCGGCACTAGGAAACATACTGAGAAACCAGAGTAAAAGTTTCTCCTGCAACCCGTTCCCTTTGTGCTAGATGAACGAACGTCTCTCCACATGCTCAGTTCAGAGAGAGAAGTGTGTGTGAAAGCCGCACTTCACCTAGCTTGTTGGGAACACAAAGTTTCTTTTCAGTTGCCAACTCCACTCCATACATATATATGGGGAGGCACAAGCTCCAACTCGGTTTTACAGTGAAAACTGCAGGAACTTCAAACCGGCACTAGGAAACAGACTGAGAAACCAGAGTAAAAGTTTCTCCTGCATCCCGTTCCCTATGTGCAAGATGAACGAACGTCTCTCCACATGGTCAGTTCGGAGAGATAATTGTGTGTGAAAGCAGTCCTTCAACTAGCTTGTTGGGAACACATAGTTTCTTTTCAGTTGCCAACTCCACTCCATACATATATATGGGGAGGCACAAGCTCCAACTCGGTTTTACAGTGAAAACTGCATGAACTTCAAACCGGCACTAGGAAACAGTCTGAGAAACCAGAGTAAAAGTTTCTCCTGCAACCCGTTCCCTTTGTGCTAGATGAACGAACGTCTCTCCACATGTTCAGTTCGGAGAGTGAAGTGTGTGTGAAAGCCGTCCTTCACCTAGCTTGTTGAGAACACAAAGTTTCTTTTCAGTTGCCAACTCCACTCCATACATATATATGGGGAGGCACAAGCTCCAACTCGGTTTTACAGTGAAAACTGCAGGAACTTCAAACCGGCACTAGGAAACAGACTGAGAAACCAGAGTAAAAGTTTCTCCTGCAACCCGTTCCCTTTGTGCTAGATGAACGAACGTCTCTCCACATGCTCAGTTCGGAGAGAGAAGTGTGTGTGAAAGCCGTCCTTCACCTAGCTTGTGGGGAACACAAAGTTTCTTTTCAGTTGCAACTACAGTCCATACATATATATGGGGAGGCACAAGCTCCAACTCGGATTTACAGTGAAAACTGCAGGAACTTCAAAGCGGCACTAGGAAAAAGACTGAGAAACCAGAGAAAAAGTTTCTCCTGCAAACCGTTCCCTTTGTGCTAGATGAACGAACGTCACTCCACATGCTCAGTTCTGAGAGGTAAGTGTGTGTGAAAGCCGTCCTTCCCCTAGCTTGTTGGGAACACAAAGTTTCTTTTCAGTTGCCAACTACACTCCATAAATATATATGGGGAGGCACAAGCTCCAACTCGGTTTTACAGTGAAAACTGCAGGAACTTCAAACCGGCACTAGGAAACATACTGAGAAACCAGAGTAAAAGTTTCTCCTGCAAAACGTTCCCTTTGTGCTAGATGAACGAACGTCTCTCCACATGCTCAGTTCAGAAAGATAAGTGTGTGTGAAAGCCGTCCTTCACCTAGCTTGTTGGGAACAAAGAGTTTCTTTTCAGTTGCCAACTACACTCCATAAATATATATGGGGAGGCACAAGCTCCAACTCGGTTTTACAGTGAAAAATGCAGGAACTTCAAACAGGCACTAGGAAACAGACTGAGAAACCAGAGTAAAAGTTTCTCCTGCAAACCGTTCCCTTTGTGCTAGATGAACGAACGTCTCTCCACAAGCTCAGTTCTGAGTGATAAGTGTGTGTGAAAACCGTCCTTCACCTAGCTTGTTGGGAAAACATAGTTTCTTTTCAGTTGCATCTACACTCCATACATATATATGGGGAGGCACAAGCTCCAACTAGGTTTTACACTGAAAACTGCAGGAACTTCAAACCGGCACTAGGAAACAGACTGAGAAACCAGAGTAAAAGTTTATCCTGCAACCCGTTCCCTATGTGCAAGATGAACGAACGTCTCTCCACATGGTCAGTTCGGAGAGATAATTGTGTGTGAAAGCAGTCCTTCAACTAGCTTGTTGGGAACACATAGTTTCTTTTCAGTTGCCAACTCCACTCCATACATATATATGGGGAGGCACAAGCTCCAACTCGGTTTTACAGTGAAAACTGCATGAACTTCAAACCGGCACTAGGAAACAGTCTGAGAAACCAGAGTAAAAGTTTCTCCTGCAACCCGTTCCCTTTGTGCTAGATGAACTAACGTCTCTCCACATGCTCAGTTCTGAGAGGTAAGTGTGTGTGAAAGCCGTCCTTCCCCTAGCTTGTTGGGAACACAAAGTTTCTTTTCAGTTGCCAACTACACTCCATAAATATAAATGGGGAGGCACAAGCTCCAACTCGGTTTTACAGTGAAAACTGCAGGAACTTCAAACCGGCACTAGGAAACATACTGAGAAACCAGAGTAAAAGTTTCTCCTGCAACCCGTTCCCTTTGTGCTAGATGAACGAACGTCTCTCCACATGCTCAGTTCAGAGAGAGAAGTGTGTGTGAAAGCCGCACTTCACCTAGCTTGTTGGGAACACAAAGTTTCTTTTCAGTTGCCAACTCCACTCCATACATATATATGGGGAGGCACAAGCTCCAACTCGGTTTTACAGTGAAAACTGCAGGAACTTCAAACCGGCACTAGGAAACAGACTGAGAAACCAGAGTAAAAGTTTCTCCTGCATCCCGTTCCCTATGTGCAAGATGAACGAACGTCTCTCCACATGGTCAGTTCGGAGAGATAATTGTGTGTGAAAGCAGTCCTTCAACTAGCTTGTTGGGAACACATAGTTTCTTTTCAGTTGCCAACTCCACTCCATACATATATATGGGGAGGCACAAGCTCCAACTCGGTTTTACAGTGAAAACTGCATGAACTTCAAACCGGCACTAGGAAACAGTCTGAGAAACCAGAGTAAAAGTTTCTCCTGCAACCCGTTCCCTTTGTGCTAGATGAACGAACGTCTCTCCACATGCTCAGTTCGGAGAGAGAAGTGTGTGTGAAAGCCGTCCTTCACCTAGCTTGTTGGGAACACAAAGTTTCTTTTCAGTTGCCAACTCCACTCCATATATATATATGGGGAGGCACAAGCTCCAACACGGTTTTACAGTGAAAACTGCAGGAACTTCAAACCGGCACTAGGAAACAGACTGAGAAACCAGAGTAAAAGTTTCTCCTGCAACCCGTTCCCTTTGTGCTAGATGAACGAAAGTCTCTCCACATGCTCAGTTCGGAGAGAGAAGTGTGTGTGAAAGCCGTCCTTCACCTAGCTTGTGGGGAACACAAAGTTTCTTTTCAGTTGCAACTACAGTCCATACATATATATGGGGAGGCACAAGTTCCAACTCGTATTTACAGTGAAAACTGCAGGAACTTCAAAGCGGCACTAGGAAACAGACTGAGAAACCAGAGAAAAAGTTTCTCCTGCAACCCGTTCCCTTTGTGCTAGATGAACGAACGTCTCTCCACATGCTCAGTTCGGAGAGAGAAGTGGGTGTGAAAGCCGTCCTTCAGCTAGCTTGTTCGGAACACATAGTTTCTTTTCAGTTGCCAACTCCACTCCATACATACATATGGGGAGGCACATGCTCCAACTCGTTTTTACAGTGAAAACTGCAGGAACTTCAAACCGGCACTAGGAAACAGACTGAGAAACCAGAGAAAAAGTTTCTCCTGCAACCCGTTCCCTTTGTGCTAGATGAACGAACGTCTCTCCACATGCTCAGTTCGGAGAGAGAAGTGTGTGTGAAAGCCGTCCTTCACCTAGCTTGTTGGGAACACAAAGTTTCTTTTCAGTTGCCAACTCCACTCCATACATATATATGGGGAGGCACAAGCTCCAACTCGGTTTTACAGTGAAAACTGCAGGAACTTCAAACCGGCACTAGGAAACAGACTGAGAAACCAGAGTAAAAGTTTCTCCTGCAACCCGTTCCCTTTGTGCTAGATGAACGAACGTCTCTCCACATGCTCAGTTCGGAGAGAGAAGTGTGTGTGAAAGCCGTCCTTCACCTAGCTTGTTGGGAACACAAAGTTTCTTTTCAGTTGCCAACTCCACTCCATACATATATATGGGGAGGCACAAGCTCCAACTCGGTTTTACAGTGAAAACTGCAGGAACTTCAAACCGGCACTAGGAAACAGACTGAGAAACCAGAGTAAAAGTTTCTCCTGCAACCCGTTCCCTTTGTGCTAGATGAACGAACGTCTCTTCACATGCTCAGTTCGGAGAGAGAAGTGTGTGTGAAAGCCGTCCTTCACCTAGCTTGTTGGGAACACAAAGTTTCTTTTCAGTTGCCAACTCCACTCCATACATATATATGGGGAGGCACAAGCTCCAACTCGGTTTTACAGTGAAAACTGCAGGAACTTCAAACCGGCACTAGGAAACAGACTGAGAAACCAGAGTAAAAGTTTCTCCTGCAACCCGTTCCCTTTGTGCTAGATGAACGAACGTCTCTCCACATGCTCAGTTCGGAGAGAGAAGTGTGTGTGAAAGCCGTCCTTCACCTAGCTTGTTGGGAACACAAAGTTTCTTTTCAGTTGCCAACTCCACTCCATACATATATATGGGGAGGCACAAGCTCCAACTCGGTTTTACAGTGAAAACTGCAGGAACTTCAAACCGGCACTAGGAAACAGACTGAGAAACCAGAGTAAAAGTTTCTCCTGCAACCCGTTCCCTTTGTGCTAGATGAACGAACGTCTCTCCACATGCTCAGTTCGGAGAGAGAAGTGTGTGTGAAAGCCGCCCTTCACCTAGCTTGTTGGGAACACAAAGTTTCTTTTCAGTTGCCAACTCCACTCCATACATATATATGGGGAGGCACAAGCTCCAACTCGGTTTTACAGTGAAAACTGCAGGAACTTCAAACAGGCACTAGGAAACAGACTGAGAAACCAGAGTAAAAGTTTCTCCTGCAACCCGTTCCCTTTGTGCTAGATGAACGAACGTCTCTCCACATGCTCAGTTCGGAGAGATAAGTGTGTGTGAAAGCCGCCCTTCACCTAGCTTGTTGGGAACACAAAGTTTCTTTTCAGTTGCCAACTCCACTCCATACATATATATGGGGTGGCACAATCTCCAACTCGGTTTTACAGTGAAAACTGCAGGAACTTCAAACCGGCACTAGGAAACAGACTGAGAACCAGAATAAAAGTTTCTCCTGCAACACGTTCCCTTTGTGCTAGATGAACGAACGTCTCTCCACAAGCTCAGTTCTGAGTGATAAGTGTGTGTGAAAACCGTCCTTCACCTAGCTTGTTGGGAAAACAAAGTTTCTTTTCAGTTGCAACTACACTCCATACATATATATGGGGAGGCACAAGCTCCAACTAGGTTTTACACTGAAAACTGCAGGAACTTCAAACCGGCACTAGGAAACAGACTGAGAAACCAGAGTAAAAGTTTCTCCTGCAACCCGTTCCCTTTGTGCTAGATGAACGAACGTCTCTCCACATGCTCAGTTCGGAGAGAGAAGTGTGTGTGATAGCCGTCCTTCACCTAGCTTGTTGGGAACACAAAGTTTCTTTTCAGTTGCCAACTCCACTCCATACATATATATGGGGAGGCACAAGCTCCAACTCGGTTTTACACTGAAAACTGCAGGAACTTCAAACCGGCACTAGGAAACAGACTGAGAAACCAGAGTAAAAGTTTCTCCTGCAACCCGTTCCCTTTGTGCTAGATGAACGAACGTCTCTCCACATGCTCAGTTCGGAGAGAGAAGTGTGTGTGATAGCCGTCCTTCACCTAGCTTGTTGGGAACACAAAGTTTCTTTTCAGTTGCCAACTCCACTCCATACATATATATGGGGAGGCACAAGCTCCAACTCGGTTTTACACTGAAAACTGCAGGAACTTCAAACCGGCACTAGGAAACAGACTGAGAAACCAGAGTAAAAGTTTCTCCTGCAACCCGTTCCCTTTGTGCTAGATGAACGAACGTCTCTCCACATGCTCTGTTCAGAAAGATAAGCGTGTGTGAAAGCCGTCCTTCACCTAGCTTGTTGGGAACACAGAGTTTCTTTTCAGTTGCCATCTACACTCCATAAATATATATGGGGAGGCACAAGCTCCAACTCGGTTTTACAGTGAAAACTGCAGGAACTTCAAACAGGCACTAGGAAACAGACTGAGAAACCAGAGTAAAAGTTTCTCCTGCAACCCGTTCCATATGTGGTAGATGAACGAACGTCTCTCCACATGGTAAGTTCGGAGAGATAATTGTGTGTGAAAGCCGTCCTTCACCTAGCTTGTTGGGAACACAAAGTTTCTTTTCAGTTGCCAAATACACTCCATACATTTATATGGGGAGGCACAAGCTGCAACACGGTTTTACAGTGAAAACTGCAGGAACTTCAAACCGGCACTAGGAAACAGACTGAGAAACCAGTGTAAAAGTTTCTCCTGCAACCCGTTCCATATGTGGTAGATGAACGAACGTCTCTCCACATGGTAAGTTCGGAGAGATAATTGTGTGTGAAAGCCGTCCTTCACCTAGCTTGTTGGGAAAACAAAGTTTCTTTTCAGTTGCATCTACACTCCATACATATATATGGGGAGGCACAAGCTCCAACTAGGTTTTACACTGAAAACTGCAGGAACTTCAAACCTGCACTAGGAAACAGACTGAGAAACCAGAGTAAAAGTTTCTCCGGCAACCCGTTCCCTATGTGCAAGATGAACGAACGTCTCTCCACATGGTCAGTTCGGAGAGATAATTGTGTGTGAAAGCAGTCCTTCAACTAGCTTGTTGGGAACACAAAGTTTCTTTTCAGTTGCCAACTACAAACCATACATATATATGGGGAGGCATAGCTCCAACTCGGTTTACAGTGAAAACTGCAGGAATTTCAAACAGGCACTAGGAAACAGACTGAGAAACCAGAGAAAAATTTTCTCCTGCAACCCGTTCCTTTTGTGCTAGATGAACGAACGTCTCTCCACATGCTCAGTTCTGAGAGATAAGTGTGCGTGAAAGCCGTCCTTCACCTAGCTTTTTGGGAACACAAAGTTTCTTTACAGTTGCCAACTACACTCCATACATATATATGGGGAGGCACAAGCTCAAACTCGGTTTTACAGTGAAAACTGCAGAAACTTGAAACCGCCACTAGGAAACAGACTGAGAAACCAGAGTAAAAGTTTGTCCTGCAACCCGTTCCCTATGTGCTAGATGAACGAACGTCTTTCCACATGGTCAGTCGGAGAGATAATTGGGTGTGAAAGCCGTCCTTCACTTGGCTTGTTGGGAACACAAAGTTTCTTTTCAGTTGCCAACTAAACTCCATACATATATATTGGGAGGCACAAGCTCCAACTCGGTTTTACAGTGAAAACTGCAGGAACTTCAAACAGGCACTAGGAAACAGACTGAGAAACCAGAGTAAAAGTTTCTCCTGCAACCCGTTCCCTTTGTTCTATATGAACGAACGTCTCTCCACATGCTCAATTCCGAGAAATATGTGTGTGTGACAGCCGTCCTTCACCTAGCTTGTTGGGAACACAGAGTTTCTTTTCAGTTGCCAACTCCACTCCATACATATATATGGGGAGGCACAAGCTCCAACTCGGTTTTACAGTGAAAACTGCAGGAACTTCAAACCGGCACTAGGAAACAGACTGAGAAACCAGAGTAAAAGTTTCTCCTGCAACCCGTTCCCTTTGTGCTAGTTAAACGAACGTCTCTCCAAATGCTCAGTTCGGAGAGAGAAGTGTGTGTGAAAGCCGTCCTTCACCTAGCTTGTGTGGAAAACAAAGTTTCTTTTCAGTTGCAACTACAGTCCATACATATATATGGGGAGGCACAAGCTCCAACTCGGTTTTACAGTGAAAACTGCAGGAACTTCAAACCGGCACTAGGAAACAGACTGAGAAACCAGAGTAAAAGTTTCTCCTGCAACCCGTTCCCTTTGTGCTACATGAACGAACGTCTCTCCAAATGCTCAGTTCTGAGAGAGAAGTGTGTGTGAAAGCCGTCCTTCAGCTAGCTTGTTGGGAACACGTAGTTTCTTTTCAGTTGCCAACTCCACTCCATACATACATATGGGGAGGCACAAGCTCCAACTCGGTTTTACAGCGAAAACTGCAGGAACTTCAAACCGGCACTAGGAAACAGACTGAGAAACCAGAGGAAAAGTTTCTCCTGCAACCCGTTCCCTTTGTGCTAGATGAACGAACGTCTCTCCACATGCTCAGTTCGGAGAGAGAAGTGTGTGTGAAAGCCGTCCTTCACCTAGCTTGTTGGGAACACAAAGTTTCTTTTCAGTTGTCAACTCCACTCCATACATATATATGGGGAGGCACAAGCTCCAACTCGGTTTTACACTGAAAACTGCAGGAACTTCAAACCGGCACTAGGAAACAGACTGAGAAACCAGAGGAAAAGTTTCCCCTGCAACCCGTTCCCTTTGTGCTAGATGAACGAACGTCTCTCCACATGCTCAGTTCGGAGAGAGAAGTGTGTGTGAAAGCCGTCCTTCACCTAGCTTGTTGGGAACACAAAGTTTCTTTTCAGTTGCCAACTCCACTCCATACATATATATGGGGAGGCACAAGCTCCAACTCGGTTTTACAGTGAAAACTGCAGGAACTTCAAACCGGCACTAGGAAACAGACTGAGGAACCAGAGTAAAAGTTTCTCCTGCAACCCGTTCCCTTTGTGCTAGATGAACGAACGTCTCTCCACATGCTCAGTTCGGAGAGAGAAGTGTGTGTGAAAGCCGTCCTTCAGCTAGCTTGTTGGGAACACAAAGTTTCTTTTCAGTTGCCAACTCCACTCCATACATATATATGGGGAGGCACAAGCTCCAACTCGGTTTTACAGTGAAAACTGCAGGAACTTCAAACCGGCACTAGGAAACAGACTGAGAAACCAGAGTAAAAGTTTCTCCTGCAACCCGTTCCCTTTGTGCTAGATGAACGAACGTCTCTCCACATGTTCAGTTCGGAGAGTGAAGTGTGTGTGAAAGCCGTCCTTCACCTAGCTTGTTGAGAACACAAAGTTTCTTTTCAGTTGCCAACTCCACTCCATACATATATATGGGGAGGCACAAGCTCCAACTCGGTTTTACAGTGAAAACTGCAGGAACTTCAAACCGGCACTAGGAAACAGACTGAGAAACCAGAGTAAAAGTTTCTCCTGCAACCCGTTCCCTTTGTGCTAGATGAACGAACGTCTCTCCACATGCTCAGTTCGGAGAGAGAAGTGTGTGTGAAAGCCGTCCTTCACCTAGCTTGTGGGGAACACAAAGTTTCTTTTCAGTTGCAACTACAGTCCATACATATATATGGGGAGGCACAAGCTCCAACTCGGATTTACAGTGAAAACTGCAGGAACTTCAAAGCGGCACTAGGAAAAAGACTGAGAAACCAGAGAAAAAGTTTCTCCTGCAAACCGTTCCCTTTGTGCTAGATGAACGAACGTCACTCCACATGCTCAGTTCTGAGAGGTAAGTGTGTGTGAAAGCCGTCCTTCCCCTAGCTTGTTGGGAACACAAAGTTTCTTTTCAGTTGCCAACTACACTCCATAAATATATATGGGGAGGCACAAGCTCCAACTCGGTTTTACAGTGAAAACTGCAGGAACTTCAAACCGGCACTAGGAAACATACTGAGAAACCAGAGTAAAAGTTTCTCCTGCAAAACGTTCCCTTTGTGCTAGATGAACGAACGTCTCTCCACATGCTCAGTTCAGAAAGATAAGTGTGTGTGAAAGCCGTCCTTCACCTAGCTTGTTGGGAACAAAGAGTTTCTTTTCAGTTGCCAACTACACTCCATAAATATATATGGGGAGGCACAAGCTCCAACTCGGTTTTACAGTGAAAAATGCAGGAACTTCAAACAGGCACTAGGAAACAGACTGAGAAACCAGAGTAAAAGTTTCTCCTGCAAACCGTTCCCTTTGTGCTAGATGAACGAACGTCTCTCCACAAGCTCAGTTCTGAGTGATAAGTGTGTGTGAAAACCGTCCTTCACCTAGCTTGTTGGGAAAACATAGTTTCTTTTCAGTTGCATCTACACTCCATACATATATATGGGGAGGCACAAGCTCCAACTAGGTTTTACACTGAAAACTGCAGGAACTTCAAACCGGCACTAGGAAACAGACTGAGAAACCAGAGTAAAAGTTTATCCTGCAACCCGTTCCCTATGTGCAAGATGAACGAACGTCTCTCCACATGGTCAGTTCGGAGAGATAATTGTGTGTGAAAGCAGTCCTTCAACTAGCTTGTTGGGAACACATAGTTTCTTTTCAGTTGCCAACTCCACTCCATACATATATATGGGGAGGCACAAGCTCCAACTCGGTTTTACAGTGAAAACTGCATGAACTTCAAACCGGCACTAGGAAACAGTCTGAGAAACCAGAGTAAAAGTTTCTCCTGCAACCCGTTCCCTTTGTGCTAGATGAACTAACGTCTCTCCACATGCTCAGTTCTGAGAGGTAAGTGTGTGTGAAAGCCGTCCTTCCCCTAGCTTGTTGGGAACACAAAGTTTCTTTTCAGTTGCCAACTACACTCCATAAATATAAATGGGGAGGCACAAGCTCCAACTCGGTTTTACAGTGAAAACTGCAGGAACTTCAAACCGGCACTAGGAAACATACTGAGAAACCAGAGTAAAAGTTTCTCCTGCAACCCGTTCCCTTTGTGCTAGATGAACGAACGTCTCTCCACATGCTCAGTTCAGAGAGAGAAGTGTGTGTGAAAGCCGCACTTCACCTAGCTTGTTGGGAACACAAAGTTTCTTTTCAGTTGCCAACTCCACTCCATACATATATATGGGGAGGCACAAGCTCCAACTCGGTTTTACAGTGAAAACTGCAGGAACTTCAAACCGGCACTAGGAAACAGACTGAGAAACCAGAGTAAAAGTTTCTCCTGCATCCCGTTCCCTATGTGCAAGATGAACGAACGTCTCTCCACATGGTCAGTTTGGAGAGATAATTGTGTGTGAAAGCAGCCCTTCAACTAGCTTGTTGGGAACACATAGTTTCTTTTCAGTTGCCAACTCCACTCCATACATATATATTGGGAGGCACAAGCTCCAACTCGGTTTTACAGTGAAAACTGCAGGAAATTCAATCCGGCACTAGGAAACAGACTGAGAAACCAGAGTAAAAGTTTCCCCTGCAACCCGTTCCCTTTGTGCTAGATGAACGAACGTCTCTCCACATGCTCAGTTCGGAGAGAGAAGTGTGTGTGAAAGCCGTCCTTCACCTAGCTTGTTGGGAACACAAAGTTTCTTTTCAGTTGCCAACTCCACTCCATATATATATATGGGGAGGCACAAGCTCCAACTCGGTTTTACAGTGAAAACTGCAGGAACTTCAAACCGGCACTAGGAAACAGACTGAGAAACCAGAGTAAAAGTTTCTCCTGCAACCCGTTCCCTTTGTGCTAGATGAACGAACGTCTCTCCACATGCTCAGTTCGGAGAGAGAAGTGTGTGTGAAAGCCGTCCTTCACCTTGCTTGTGGGGAACACAAAGTTTCTTTTCAGTTGCAACTACAGTCCATACATATATATGGGGAGGCACAAGCTCCAACTCGGATTTACAGTGAAAACTGCAGGAACTTCTAAGCGGCACTAGGAAACAGACTGAGAAACCAGAGTAAAAGTTTCTCCTGCAACCCGTTCCCTTTGTGCTAGATGAACGAACGTCTCTCCACATGCTCAGTTCGGAGAGAGAAGTGTGTGTGAAAGCCGTCCTTCACCTTGCTTGTGGGGAACACAAAGTTTCTTTTCAGTTGCCAACTCCACTCCATACATATATATGGGGAGGCACAAGCTCCAACTCGGTTTTACAGTGAAAACTGCAGGAACTTCAAACCGGCACTAGGAAACAGACTGAGAAACCAGAGTAAAAGTTTCTCCTGCAACCCGTTCCCTATGTGCAAGATGAACGAACGTCTCTCCACATGGTCAGTTCGGAGAGATAATTGTGTGTGAAAGCAGCCCTTCAACTAGCTTGTTGGGAACACATAGATTCTTTTCAGTTGCCAATTCCACTCCATACATATATATGGGGAGGCACAAGCTCCAACTCGGTTTTACAGTGAAAACTGCAGGAAATTCAAACCGGCACTAGGAAACAGACTGAGAAACCAGAGTAAAAGTTTCTCCTGCAACCCGTTCCCTTTGTGCTAGATGAACGAACGTCTCTCCACATGCTCAGTTCGGAGAGAGAAGTGTGTGTGAAAGCCGTCCTTCACCTAGCTTGTTGGGAACACAAAGTTTCTTTTCAGTTGCCAACTCCACTCCATATATATATATGGGGAGGCACAAGCTCCAACTCGGTTTTACAGTGAAAACTGCAGGAACTTCAAACCGGCACTAGGAAACAGACTGAGAAACCAGAGTAAAAGTTTCTCCTGCAACCCGTTCCCTTTGTGCTAGATGAACGAACGTCTCTCCACATGCTCAGTTCGGAGAGAGAAGTGTGTGTGAAAGCCGTCCTTCACCTTGCTTGTGGGGAACACAAAGTTTCTTTTCAGTTGCAACTACAGTCCATACATATATATGGGGAGGCACAAGCTCCAACTCGGATTTACAGTGAAAACTGCAGGAACTTCAAAGCGGCACTAGGAAACAGACTGAGAAACCAGAGAAAAAGTTTCTCCTGCAACCCGTTCCCTTTGTGCTAGATGAACGAACGTCTCTCCACATGCTCAGTTCGGAGAGATAATTGTGTGTGAAAGCCGTCCTTCACCTAGCTTGTTGGGAACACAAAGTTTCTTTTCAGTTGCGAAATACACTCCATACATATATATGGGGAGGCACAAGCTCCAAATCGGTTTTACAGTGAAAACTGCAGGAACTTCAAACCGGCACTAGGAAACAGACTGAGAAACCAGAGTAAAAGTTTCTCCTGCAACCCGTTCCCTTTGTGCTAGATGAACGAACGTCTCTCCACATGCTCAGTTCTGAGAGGTAAGTGTGTGTGAAAGCCGTCCTTCCCCTAGCTTGTTGGGAACACAAAGTTTCTTTTCAGTTGCCAACTACACTCCATAAATATATATGGGGAGGCACAAGCTCCAACTCGGTTTTACAGTGAAAACTGCAGGAACTTCAAACCGGCACTAGGAAACATACTGAGAAACCAGAGTAAAAGTTTCTCCTGCAACCCGTTCCCTTTGTGCTAGATGAACGAACTTCTCTCCACATGCTCAGTTCAGAAAGATAAGTGTGTGTGAAAGCCGTCCTTCACCTAGCTTGTTGGGAACACAGAGTTCCTTTTCAGTTGCCAACTCCACTCCATACATATATATGGGGAGGCACAAGCTCCAACTCGGTTTTACAGTGAAAACTGCAGGAACTTCAAACCGGCACTAGGAAACAGACTGAGAAACCAGAGTAAAAGTTTCTCCTGCAACCCGTTCCCTTTGTGCTAGATGAACGAACGTCTCTCCACATGCTCAGTTCGGAGAGAGAAGTGTGTGTGAAAGCCGTCCTTCACCTAAATTGTTGGGAACACAAAGTTTCTTTTCAGTTGCCAACTCCACTCCATACATATATATGGGGAGGCACAAGCTCCAACTCGGTTTTACAGTGAAAACTGCAGGAACTTCAAACCGGCACTAGGAAACAGACTGAGAAACCAGAGTAAAAGTTTCTCCTGCAACCCGTTCCCTTTGTGCTAGATGAACGAACGTCTCTCCACATGCTCAGTTCTGAGATGTAAGTGTGTGTGAAAGCCGTCCTTCCCCTAGCTTGTTGGGAACACAAAGTTTCTTTTCAGTTGCCAACTACACTCCATAAATATATATGGGGAGGCACAAGCTCCAACTCGGTTTTACAGTGAAAACTGCAGGAACTTCAAACCGGCACTAGGAAACATACTGAGAAACCAGAGTAAAAGTTTCTCCTGCAACCCGTTCCCTTTGTGCTAGATGAACGAACGTCTCTCCACATGCTCAGTTCAGAAAGATAAGTGTGTGTGAAAGCCGTCCTTCACCTAGCTTGTTGGGAACACAGAGTTTCTTTTCAGTTGCAACTACAGTCCATACATATATATGGGGAGGCACAAGCTCCAACTCGGATTTACAGTGAAAACTGCAGGAACTTCAAAGCGGCACTAGGAAACAGACTGAGAAACCAGAGAAAAAGTTTCTCCTGCAAACCGTTCCCTTTGTGCTAGATGAACGAACGTCTCTCCACATGCTCAGTTCGGAGAGATAATTGTGTGTGAAAGCCGTCCTTCACCTAGCTTGTTGGGAACACAAAGTTTCTTTTCAGTTGCGAAATACACTCCATACATATATATGGGGAGGCACAAGCTCCAAATCGGTTTTACAGTGAAAACTGCAGGAACTTCAAACCGGCACTAGGAAACAGACTGAGAAACCAGAGTAAAAGTTTCTCCTGCAACCCGTTCCCTTTGTGCTAGATGAACGAACGTCTCTCCACATGCTCAGTTCTGAGAGGTAAGTGTGTGTGAAAGCCGTCCTTCCCCTAGCTTGTTGGGAACACAAAGTTTCTTTTCAGTTGCCAACTACACTCCATAAATATATATGGGGAGGCACAAGCTCCAACTCGGTTTTACAGTGAAAACTGCAGGAACTTCAAACCGGCACTAGGAAACATACTGAGAAACCAGAGTAAAAGTTTCTCCTGCAACCCGTTCCCTTTGTGCTAGATGAACGAACTTCTCTCCACATGCTCAGTTCAGAAAGATAAGTGTGTGTGAAAGCCGTCCTTCACCTAGCTTGTTGGGAACACAGAGTTTCTTTTCAGTTGCCAACTCCACTCCATACATATATATGGGGAGGCACAAGCTCCAACTCGGTTTTACACTGAAAACTGCAGGAACTTCAAACCGGCACTAGGAAACAGACTGAGAAACCAGAGTAAAAGTTTCTCCTGCAACCCGTTCCCTTTGTGCTAGATGAACGAACGTCTCTCCACATGCTCAGTTCGGAGAGAGAAGTGTGTGTGAAAGCCGTCCTTCACCTAAATTGTTGGGAACACAAAGTTTCTTTTCAGTTGCCAACTCCACTCCATACATATATATGGGGAGGCACAAGCTCCAACTCGGTTTTACAGTGAAAACTGCAGGAACTTCAAACCGGCACTAGGAAACAGACTGAGAAACCAGAGTAAAAGTTTCTCCTGCAACCCGTTCCCTTTGTGCTAGATGAACGAACGTCTCTCCACATGCTCAGTTCTGAGATGTAAGTGTGTGTGAAAGCCGTCCTTCCCCTAGCTTGTTGGGAACACAAAGTTTCTTTTCAGTTGCCAACTACACTCCATAAATATATATGGGGAGGCACAAGCTCCAACTCGGTTTTACAGTGAAAACTGCAGGAACTTCAAACCGGCACTAGGAAACATACTGAGAAACCAGAGTAAAAGTTTCTCCTGCAACCCGTTCCCTTTGTGCTAGATGAACGAACGTCTCTCCACATGCTCAGTTCAGAAAGATAAGTGTGTGTGAAAGCCGTCCTTCACCTAGCTTGTTGGGAACACAGAGTTTCTTTTCAGTTGCCAACTACACTCCATAAATATATATGGGGAGGCACAAGCTCCAACTCGGTTTTACAGTGAAAACTGCAGGAACTTCAAACAGGCACTAGGAAACAGACTGAGAAACCAGAGTAAAATTTTCTCCTGCAACCCGTTCCATATGTGTTAGATGAACGAACGTCTCTCCACATGGTAAGTTCGGAGAGATAATTGTGTGTGAAAGCCGTCCTTCACCTAGCTTGTTGGGAACACAAAGTTTCTTTTCAGTTGCCAACTCCACTCCATACATATATATGGGGAGGCACAAGCTGCAACTCGGTTTTACAGTGAAAACTGCAGGAACTTCAAACCGGCACTAGGAAACAGACTGAGAAACCAGAGTAAAAGTTTCTCCTGCAAACCGTTATCTTTCTGCTAGATGAACGAACGTCTCTCCACAAGCTCAGTTCTGAGTGATAAGTGTGTGTGAAAACCGTCCTTCACCTAGCTTGTTGGGAAAACAAAGTTTCCTTTCAGTTGCATCTACACTCCATACATATATATGGGGAGGCACAAGCTCCAACTAGGTTTTACACTGAAAACTGCAGGAACTTTAAACCGGCACTAGGAAACAGACTGAGAAACCAGAGTAAAAGTTTCTCCTGCAACCCGTTCCCTATGTGCAAGATGAACGAACGTCTCTCCACATGGTCAGTTCGGAGTGATAATTGTGTGTGAAAGCAGTCCTTCAACTTGCTTGTTGGGAACACAAAGTTTCTTTTCAGTTGCCAACTACAAACCATACATATATATGGGGAGGCACAAGCTCCAACTCGGTTTTACAGTGAAAACTGCAGGAATTTCAAACAGGCACTAGGAAACAGACTGAGAAACCAGAGAAAAAGTTTCTCCTGCAACCCGTTCCTTTTGTGCTAGATGAACGAACGTCTCTCCACATGCTCAGTTCGGAGAGAGAAGTGTGTGTGAAAGCCGTCCTTCAGCTAGCTTGTTGGGAACACATAGTTTCTTTTCAGTTGCCAACTCCACTCCATACATACATATGGGGAGGCACAATCTCCAACTCGGTTTTACAGTGAAAACTGCAGGAACTTCAATCCGGCACTAGGAAACAGACTGAGAAACCAGAGTAAAAGTTTCTCCTGCAAACCGTTCCCTTTGTGCTAGATGAACGAACGTCTCTCCACATGCTCAGTTCGGAGAGAGAAGTGTGTGTGAAAGACGTCCTTCACCTAGCTTGTTGGGAACACAAAGTTTCTTTTCAGTTTCCAACTCCACTCCATACATATATATGGGGAGGCACAAGCTCCAACTCTGTTTTACAGTGAAAACTGCAGGAACTTCAAACCGGCACTAGGAAACAGACTGAGAAACCAGAGTAAAAGTTTCTCCTGCAACCCGTTCCCTTTGTGCTAGATGAACGAACGTCTCTCCACATGCTCAGTTCGGAGAGAGAAGTGTGTGTGAAAGCCGTCCTTCACCTAGCTTGTTGGGAACACAGAGTTTCTTTTCAGTTGCCAACTCCACTCCATACATATATATGGGGAGGCACAAGCTCCAACTCGGTTTTACAGTGAAAACTGCAGGAACTTCAAACCGGCACTAGGAAACAGACTGAGAAACCAGAGTAAAAGTTTCTCCTGCAACCCGTTCCCTTTGTGCTAGATGAACGAACGTCTCTCCACATGCTCAGTTCGGAGAGAGAAGTGCGTGTGAATGCCGTCCTTCACCTAGCTTGTGGGGAACACAAAGTTTCTTTTCAGTTGCAACTACAGTCCATACATATATATGGGGAGGCACAAGCTCCAACTCGGTTTTACAGTGAAAACTGCAGGAACTTCAAACCGGCACTAGGAAACAGACTGAGAATCCAGAGTAAATGTTTCTCCTGCAACCCGTTCCCTTTGTGCTAGATGAACGAACGTCTCTCCACATGCTCAGTTCGGAGAGAGAAGTGGGTGTGAAAGCCGTCCTTCAGCTAGCTTGTTCGGAACACATAGTTTCTTTTCAGTTGCCAACTCCACTCCATACATACTTATGGGGAGGCACATGCTCCAACTCGTTTTTACAGTGAAAACTGCAGGAACTTCAAACCGGCACTAGGAAACAGACTGAGAAACCAGAGAAAAAGTTTCTCCTGCAACCCGTTCCCTTTGTGCTAGATGAACGAACGTCTCTCCACATGCTCAGTTCGGAGAGAGAAGTGTGTGTGAAAGCCGTCCTTCAACTAGCTTGTTGGGAACACAAAGTTTCTTTTCAGTTGCCAACTCCACTCCATACATATATATGGGGAGGCACAAGCTCCAACTCGGTTTTACAGTGAAAACTGCAGGAACTTCAAACCGGCACTAGGAAACAGACTGAGAAACCAGAGTAAAAGTTTCTCCTGCAACCCGTTCCCTTTGTGCTAGATGAACGAACGTCTCTCCACATGCTAAGTTCGGAGAGAGAAGTGTGTGTGAAAGCCGTCCTTCACCTAGCTTGTTGGGAACACAAAGTTTCTTTTCAGTTGCCAACTCCACTCCATACATATATATGGGGAGGCACAAGCTCCAACTCGGTTTTACAGTGAAAACTGCAGGAACTTCAAACCGGCACTAGGAAACAGACTGAGAAACCAGAGTAAAAGTTTCTCCTGCAACCCGTTCCCTTTGTGCTAGATGAACGAACGTCTCTTCACATGCTCAGTTCGGAGAGAGAAGTGTGTGTGAAAGCCGTCCTTCACCTAGCTTGTTGGGAACACAAAGTTTCTTTTCAGTTGCCAACTCCACTCCATACATATATATGGGGAGGCACAAGCTCCAACTCGGTTTTACAGTGAAAACTGCAGGAACTTCAAACCGGCACTAGGAAACAGACTGAGAAACCAGAGTAAAAGTTTCTCCTGCAACCCGTTCCCTTTGTGCTAGATGAACGAACGTCTCTCCACATGCTCAGTTCGGAGAGAGAAGTGTGTGTGAAAGCCGTCCTTCAACTAGCTTGTTGGGAACACAAAGTTTCTTTTCAGTTGCCAACTCCACTCCATACATATATATGGGGAGGCACAAGCTCCAACTCGGTTTTACAGTGAAAACTGCAGGAACTTCAAACCGGCACTAGGAAACAGACTGAGAAACCAGAGGAAAAGTTTCTCCTGCAAACCGTTATCTTTCTGCTAGATGAACGAACGTCTCTCCACAAGCTCAGTTCTGAGTGATAAGTGTGTGTGAAAACCGTCCTTCACCTAGCTTGTTGGGAAAACAAAGTTTCCTTTCAGTTGCATCTACACTCCATACATATATATGGGGAGGCACAAGCTCCAACTAGGTTTTACACTGAAAACTGCAGGAACTTTAAACCGGCACTAGGAAACAGACTGAGAAACCAGAGTAAAAGTTTCTCCTGCAACCCGTTCCCTATGTGCAAGATGAACGAACGTCTCTCCACATGGTCAGTTCGGAGTGATAATTGTGTGTGAAAGCAGTCCTTCAACTAGCTTGTTGGGAACACAAAGTTTCTTTTCAGTTGCCAACTACAAACCATACATATATATGGGGAGGCACAAGCTCCAACTCGGTTTTACAGTGAAAACTGCAGGAATTTCAAACAGGCACTAGGAAACAGACTGAGAAACCAGAGTAAAAGTTTCTCCTGCAAACCGTTCCCTTTGTGCTAGATGAACGAACGTCTCTCCACATGCTCAGTTCGGAGAGAGAAGTGTGTGTGAAAGACGTCCTTCACCTAGCTTGTTGGGAACACAAAGTTTCTTTTCAGTTGCCAACTCCACTCCATACATATATATGGGGAGGCACAAGCTCCAACTCGGTTTTACAGTGAAAACTGCAGGAACTTCAAACCGGCACTAGGAAACAGACTGAGAAACCAGAGTAAAAGTTTCTCCTGCAACCCGTTCCCTTTGTGCTAGATGAACGAACGTCTCTCCACATGCTCAGTTCGGAGAGAGAAGTGTGTGTGAAAGCCGTCCTTCACCTAGCTTGTTGGGAACACAGAGTTTCTTTTCAGTTGCCAACTCCACTCCATACATATATATGGGGAGGCACAAGCTGCAACTCGGTTTTACAGTGAAAACTGCAGGAACTTCAAACCGGCACTAGGAAACAGACTGAGAAACCAGAGTAAAAGTTTCCCCTGCAACCCGTTCCCTTTGTGCTAGATGAACGAACGTCTCTCCACATGCTCAGTTCGGAGAGAGAAGTGCGTGTGAATGCCGTCCTTCACCTAGCTTGTGGGGAACACAAAGTTTCTTTTCAGTTGCAACTACAGTCCATACATATATATGGGGAGGCACAAGCTCCAACTCGGTTTTACAGTGAAAACTGCAGGAACTTCAAACCGGCACTAGGAAACAGACTGAGAAACCAGAGTAAAAGTTTCTCCTGCAACCCGTTCCCTTTGTGCTAGATGAACGAACGTCTCTCCACATGCTCAGTTCGGAGAGAGAAGTGGGTGTGAAAGCCGTCCTTCAGCTAGCTTGTTCGGAACACATAGTTTCTTTTCAGTTGTCAACTCCACTCCATACATACTTATGGGGAGGCACATGCTCCAACTCGTTTTTACAGTGAAAACTGCAGGAACTTCAAACCGGCACTAGGAAACAGACTGAGAAACCAGAGAAAAAGTTTCTCCTGCAACCCGTTCCCTTTGTGCTAGATGAACGAACGTCTCTCCACATGCTCAGTTCGGAGAGAGAAATGTGTGTGAAAGCCGTCCTTCACCTAGCTTGTTGGGAACACAAAGTTTCTTTTCAGTTGCCAACTCCACTCCATACATATATATGGGGAGGCACAAGCTCCAACTCGGTTTTACAGTGAAAACTGCAGGAACTTCAAACCGGCACTAGGAAACAGACTGAGAAACCAGAGTAAAAGTTTCTCCTGCAACCCGTTCCCTTTGTGCTAGATGAACGAACGTCTCTCCACATGCTCAGTTCGGAGAGAGAAGTGTGTGTGAAAGCCGTCCTTCACCTAGCTTGTTGGGAACACAGAGTTTCTTTTCAGTTGCCAACTCCACTCCATACATATATATGGGGAGGCACAAGCTCCAACTCGGTTTTACAGTGAAAACTGCAGGAACTTCAAACCGGCACTAGGAAACAGACTGAGAAACCAGAGTAAAAGTTTCCCCTGCAACCCGTTCCCTTTGTGCTAGATGAACGAACGTCTCTCCACATGCTCAGTTCGGAGAGAGAAGTGCGTGTGAATGCCGTCCTTCACCTAGCTTGTGGGGAACACAAAGTTTCTTTTCAGTTGCAACTACAGTCCATACATATATATGGGGAGGCACAAGCTCCAACTCGGTTTTACAGTGAAAACTGCAGGAACTTCAAACCGGCACTAGGAAACAGACTGAGAAACCAGAGTAAAAGTTTCTCCTGCAACCCGTTCCCTTTGTGCTAGATGAACGAACGTCTCTCCACATGCTCAGTTCGGAGAGAGAAGTGGGTGTGAAAGCCGTCCTTCAGCTAGCTTGTTCGGAACACATAGTTTCTTTTCAGTTGCCAACTCCACTCCATACATACTTATGGGGAGGCACATGCTCCAACTCGTTTTTACAGTGAAAACTGCAGGAACTTCAAACCGGCACTAGGAAACAGACTGAGAAACCAGAGAAAAAGTTTCTCCTGCAACCCGTTCCCTTTGTGCTAGATGAACGAACGTCTCTCCACATGCTCAGTTCGGAGAGAGAAATGTGTGTGAAAGCCGTCCTTCACCTAGCTTGTTGGGAACACAAAGTTTCTTTTCAGTTGCCAACTCCACTCCATACATATATATGGGGAGGCACAAGCTCCAACTCGGTTTTACAGTGAAAACTGCAGGAACTTCAAACCGGCACTAGGAAACAGACTGAGAAACCAGAGTAAAAGTTTCTCCTGCAACCCGTTCCCTTTGTGCTAGATGAACGAACGTCTCTCCACATGCTCAGTTCGGAGAGAGAAGTGTGTGTGAAAGCCGTCCTTCACCTAGCTTGTTGGGAACACAAAGTTTCTTTTCAGTTGCCAACTCCACTCCATACATATATATGGGGAGGCACAAGCTCCAACTCGGTTTTACAGTGAAAACTGCAGGAACTTCAAACCGGCACTAGGAAACAGACTGAGAAACCAGAGTAAAAGTTTCTCCTGCAACCCGTTCCCTTTGTGCTAGATGAACGAACGTCTCTTCACATGCTCAGTTCGGAGAGAGAAGTGTGTGTGAAAGCCGTCCTTCACCTAGCTTGTTGGGAACACAAAGTTTCTTTTCAGTTGCCAACTCCACTCCATACATATATATGGGGAGGCAAAAGCTCCAACTCGGTTTTACAGTGAAAACTGCAGGAACTTCAAACCGGCACTAGGAAACAGACTGAGAAACCAGAGTAAAAGTTTCTCCTGCAACCCGTTCCCTTTGTGCTAGATGAACGAACGTCTCTCCACATGCTCAGTTCGGAGAGAGAAGTGTGTGTGAAAGCCGTCCTTCACCTAGCTTGTTGGGAACACAGAGTTTCTTTTCAGTTGCCAACTCCACTCCATACATATATATGGGGAGGCACAAGCTCCAACTCGGTTTTACAGTGAAAACTGCAGGAACTTCAAACCGGCACTAGGAAACAGACTGAGAAACCAGAGTAAAAGTTTCCCCTGCAACCCGTTCCCTTTGTGCTAGATGAACGAACGTCTCTCCACATGCTCAGTTCGGAGAGAGAAGTGCGTGTGAATGCCGTCCTTCACCTAGCTTGTGGGGAACACAAAGTTTCTTTTCAGTTGCAACTACAGTCCATACATATATATGGGGAGGCACAAGCTCCAACTCGGTTTTACAGTGAAAACTGCAGGAACTTCAAACCGGCACTAGGAAACAGACTGAGAAACCAGAGTAAAAGTTTCTCCTGCAACCCGTTCCCTTTGTGCTAGATGAACGAACGTCTCTCCACATGCTCAGTTCGGAGAGAGAAGTGGGTGTGAAAGCCGTCCTTCAGCTAGCTTGTTCGGAACACATAGTTTCTTTTCAGTTGCCAACTCCACTCCATACATACTTATGGGGAGGCACATGCTCCAACTCGTTTTTACAGTGAAAACTGCAGGAACTTCAAACCGGCACTAGGAAACAGACTGAGAAACCAGAGTAAAAGTTTCTCCTGCAACCCGTTCCCTTTGTGCTAGATGAACGAACGTCTCTCCACATGCTCAGTTCGGAGAGAGAAGTGTGTGTGAAAGCCGTCCTTCACCTAGCTTGTTGGGAACACAAAGTTTCTTTTCAGTTGCCAACTCCACTCCATACATATATATGGGGAGGCACAAGCTCCAACTCGGTTTTACAGTGAAAACTGCAGGAACTTCAAACCGGCACTAGGAAACAGACTGAGAAACCAGAGTAAAAGTTTCTCCTGCAACCCGTTCCCTTTGTGCTAGATGAACGAACGTCTCTTCACATGCTCAGTTCGGAGAGAGAAGTGTGTGTGAAAGCCGTCCTTCACCTAGCTTGTTGGGAACACAAAGTTTCTTTTCAGTTGCCAACTCCACTCCATACATATATATGGGGAGGCAAAAGCTCCAACTCGGTTTTACAGTGAAAACTGCAGGAACTTCAAACCGGCACTAGGAAACAGACTGAGAAACCAGAGTAAAAGTTTCTCCTGCAACCCGTTCCCTTTGTGCTAGATGAACGAACGTCTCTCCACATGCTCAGTTCGGAGAGAGAAGTGTGTGTGAAAGCCGTCCTTCAACTAGCTTGTTGGGAACACAAAGTTTCTTTTCAGTTGCCAACTCCACTCCATACATATATATGGGGAGGCACAAGCTCCAACTCGGTTTTACAGTGAAAACTGCAGGAACTTCAAACCGGCACTAGGAAACAGACTGAGAAACCAGAGTAAAAGTTTCTCCTGCAACCCGTTCCCTTTGTGCTAGATGAACGAACGTCTCTCCACATGCTCAGTTCGGAGAGAGAAGTGTGTGTGAAAGCCGCCCTTCACCTAGCTTGTTGGGAACACAAAGTTTCTTTTCAGTTGCCAACTCCACTCCATACATATATATGGGGAGGCACAAGCTCCAACTCGGTTTTACAGTGAAAACTGCAGGAACTTCAAACCGGCACTAGGAAACAGACTGAGAAACCAGAGTAAAAGTTGCTCCTGCAACCCGTTCCCTTTGTGCTAGATGAACGAACGTCTCTCCACATGCTCAGTTCGGAGAGATAAGTGTGTGTGAAAGCCGCCCTTCACCTAGCTTGTTGGGAACACAAAGTTTCTTTTCAGTTGCCAACTCCACTCCATACATATATATGGGGAGGCACAAGCTCCAACTCGGTTTTACAGTGAAAACTGCAGGAACTTCAAACCGGCACTAGGAAACAGACTGAGAAACCAGAATAAAAGTTTCTCCTGCAACACGTTCCCTTTGTGCTAGATGAACGAACGTCTCTCCACAAGCTCAGTTCTGAGTGATAAGTGTGTGTGAAAACCGTCCTTCACCTAGCTTGTTGGGAAAACAAAGTTTCTTTTCAGTTGCATCTACACTCCATACATATATATGGGGAGGCACAAGCTCCAACTAGGTTTTACACTGAAAACTGCAGGAACTTCAAACCGGCACTAGGAAACAGACTGAGAAACCAGAGTAAAAGTTTCTCCTGCAACCCGTTCCCTTTGTGCTAGATGAACGAAAGTCTCTCCACATGCTCAGTTCGGAGAGAGAAGTGTGTGTGAAAGCCGTCCTTCACCTAGCTTGTTGGGAACACAAAGTTTCTTTTCAGTTGCCAACTCCACTCCATACATATATATGGGGAGGCACAAGCTCCAACTCGGTTTTACACTGAAAACTGCAGGAACTTCAAACCGGCACTAGGAAACAGACTGAGAAACCAGAGTAAAAGTTTCTCCTGCAACCCGTTCCCTATGTGCAAGATGAACGATCGTCTCTCCACATGGTCAGTTCGGAGAGATAATTGTGTGTGAAAGCAGTCCTTCAACTAGCTTGTTGGGAACACAAAGTTTCTTTTCAGTTGCCAACTACAAACCATACATATATATGGGGAGGCACAAGCTCCAACTCGGTTTACAGTGAAAACTGCAGGAACTTCAAACCGGCACTAGGAAACAGACTGAGAAACCAGAGAAAAATTTCCTCCTGCAACCCGTTCCCTTTGTGCTAGATGAACGAACGTCTCTCCACATGCTCAGTTCGGAGAGAGAATTGTGTGTGAAAGCCGTCCTTCACCTAGCTTGTTGGGAACACATAGTTTCTTTTCAGTTGCCAACTCCACTCCATACATACATATGGGGAGGCACAAGCTCCAACTCGGTTTTACAGTGAAAACTGCAGGAACTTCAAACCGGCACTAGGAAACAGACTGAGAAACCAGAGGAAAAGTTTCTCCTGCAACCCGTTCCCTTTGTGCTAGATGAACGAACGTCTCTCCACATGCTCAGTTCGGAGAGAGAAGTGTGTGTGAAAGCCGTCCTTCACCTAGCTTGTTGGGAACACAAAGTTTCTTTTCAGTTGTCAACTCCACTCCATACATATATATGGGGAGGCACAAGCTCCAACTCGGTTTTACACTGAAAACTGCAGGAACTTCAAACCGGCACTAGGAAACAGACTGAGAAACCAGAGGAAAAGTTTCCCCTGCACCACGTTCCCTTTGTGCTAGATGAACGAACGTCTCTCCACATGCTCAGTTCGGAGAGAGAAGTGTGTGTGAAAGCCGTCCTTCACCTAGCTTGTTGGGAACACGTAGTTTCTTTTCAGTTGCCAACTCCACTCCATACATATATATGGGGAGGCACAAGCTCCAACTCGGTTTTACAGTGAAAACTGCAGGAACTTCAAACCGGCACTAGGAAACAGACTGAGGAACCAGAGTAAAAGTTTCTCCTGCAACCCGTTCCCTTTGTGCTAGATGAACGAACGTCTCTCCACATGCTCAGTTCGGAGAGAGAAGTGTGTGTGAAAGCCGTCCTTCACCTAGCTTGTTGGGAACACAAAGTTTCTTTTCAGTTGCCAACTCCACTCCATACATATATATGGGGAGGCACAAGCTCCAACTCGGTTTTACAGTGAAAACTGCAGGAACTTCAAACCGGCACTAGGAAACAGACTGAGAAACCAGAGTAAAAGTTTCTCCTGCAACCCGTTCCCTTTGTGCTACATGAACGAACGTCTCTCCACATGCTCAGTTCGGAGAGAGAAGTGTGTGTGATAGCCGTCCTTCACCTAGCTTGTTGGGAACACAAAGTTTCTTTTCAGTTGCCAACTCCACTCCATACATATATATGGGGAGGCACAAGCTCCAACTCGGTTTTACACTGAAAACTGCAGGAACTTCAAACCGGCACTAGGAAACAGACTGAGAAACCAGAGTAAAAGTTTCTCCTGCAACCCGTTCCCTATGTGCAAGATGAACGATCGTCTCTCCACATGGTCAGTTCGGAGAGATAATTGTGTGTGAAAGCAGTCCTTCAACTAGCTTGTTGGGAACACAAAGTTTCTTTTCAGTTGTCAACTCCACTCCATACATATATATGGGGAGGCACAAGCTCCAACTCGGTTTTACACTGAAAACTGCAGGAACTTCAAACCGGCACTAGGAAACAGACTGAGAAACCAGAGGAAAAGTTTCCCCTGCAACCCGTTCCCTTTGTGCTAGATGAACGAACGTCTCTCCACATGCTCAGTTCGGAGAGAGAAGTGTGTGTGAAAGCCGTCCTTCACCTAGCTTGTTGGGAACACAAAGTTTCTTTTCAGTTGCCAACTCCACTCCATACATATATATGGGGAGGCACAAGCTCCAACTCGTTTTTACAGTGAAAACTGCAGGAACTTCAAACCGGCACTAGGAAACAGACTGAGGAACCAGAGTAAAAGTTTCTCCTGCAACCCGTTCCCTTTGTGCTAGATGAACGAACGTCTCTCCACATGCTCAGTTCGGAGAGAGAAGTGTGTGTGAAAGCCGTCCTTCAGCTAGCTTGTTGGGAACACAAAGTTTCTTTTCAGTTGCCAACTCCACTCCATACATATATATGGGGAGGCACAAGCTCCAACTCGGTTTTACAGTGAAAACTGCAGGAACTTCAAACCGGCACTAGGAAACAGACTGAGAAACCAGAGTAAAAGTTTCTCCTGCAACCCGTTCCCTTTGTGCTAGATGAACGAACGTCTCTCCACATGTTCAGTTCGGAGAGTGAAGTGTGTGTGAAAGCCGTCCTTCACCTAGCTTGTTGGGAACACAAAGTTTCTTTTCAGTTGCCAACTCCACTCCATACATATATATGGGGAGGCACAAGCTCCAACTCGGTTTTACAGTGAAAACTGCAGGAACTTCAAACCGGCACTAGGAAACAGACTGAGAAACCAGAGTAAAAGTTTCTCCTGCAACCCGTTCCCTTTGTGCTAGATGAACGAACGTCTCTCCACATGCTCAGTTCGGAGAGAGAAGTGTGTGTGAAAGCCGTCCTTCACCTAGCTTGTTGGGAACACAAAGTTTCTTTTCAGTTGCAACTACATTCCATACATATATATGGGGAGGCACAAGCTCCAACTCGGATTTACAGTGAAAACTGCAGGAACTTCAAAGCGGCACTAGGAAACAGACTGAGAAACCAGAGAAAAAGTTTCTCCTGCAAACCGTTCCCTTTGTGCTAGATGAACGAACGTCACTCCACATGCTCAGTTCTGAGAGGTAAGTGTGTGTGAAAGCCGTCCTTCCTCTAGCTTGTTGGGAACACAAAGTTTCTTTTCAGTTGCCAAATACACTCCATAAATATATATGGGGAGGCACAAGCTCCAACTCGGTTTTACAGTGAAAACTGCAGGAACTTCAAACCGGCACTAGGAAACATACTGAGAAACCAGAGTAAAAGTTTCTCCTGCAAAACGTTCCCTTTGTGCTAGATGAACGAACGTCTCTCCACATGCTCAGTTCAGAAAGATAAGTGTGTGTGAAAGCCGTCCTTCACCTAGCTTGTTGGGAACACAGAGTTTCTTTTCAGTTGCCAACTCCACTCCATACATATATATGGGGAGGCACAAGCTCCAACTCGGTTTTACAGTGAAAACTGCAGGAACTTCAAACCGGCACTAGGAAACAGACTGAGAAACCAGAGTAAAAGTTTCTCCTGCAACCCGTTCCCTTTGTGCTAGATGAACGAACGTCTCTCCACATGCTCAGTTCGGAGAGAGAAGTGCGTGTGAATGCCGTCCTTCACCTAGCTTGTGGGGAACACAAAGTTTCTTTTCAGTTGCAACTACAGTCCATACATATATATGGGGAGGCACAAGCTCCAACTCGGTTTTACAGTGAAAACTGCAGGAACTTCAAACCGGCACTAGGAAACAGACTGAGAAACCAGAGTAAAAGTTTCTCCTGCAACCCGTTCCCTTTGTGCTAGATGAACGAACGTCTCTCCACATGCTCAGTTCGGAGAGAGAAGTGTGTGTGAAAGCCGTCCTTCAGCTAGCTTGTTCGGAACACATAGTTTCTTTTCAGTTGCCAACTCCACTCCATACATACATATGGGGAGGCACATGCTCCAACTCGTTTTTACAGTGAAAACTGCAGGAACTTCAAACAGGCACTAGGAAACAGACTGAGAAACCAGAGAAAAAGTTTCACCTGCAACCTGTTCCCTTTGTGCTATATGAACGAACGTCTCTCCACATGCTCAGTTCGGAGAGAGAAGTGTGTGTGAAAGCCGTACTTCACCTAGCTTGTTGGGAACACAAAGTTTCTTTTCAGTTGCCAACTCCACTCCATACATATATATGGGGAGGCACAAGCTGCAACCTGGTTTTATAGTGAAAACTGCAGGAACTTCAAACCGGCACTAGGAAACAGACTGAGAAACCAGAGTAAAAGTTTCTCCTGCAACCCGTTCCCTTTGTGCTAGATGAACGAACGTCTCTCCACATGCTCAGTTCGGAGAGAGAAGTGTGTGTGAAAGCCGTCCTTCACCTAGCTTGTTGGGAACACAAAGTTTCTTTTCAGTTGCCAACTCCACTCCATACATATATATGGGGAGGCACAAGCTCCAACTCGGTTTTACAGTGAAAACTGCAGGAACTTCAAACCGGCACTAGGAAACAGACTGAGAAACCAGAGTAAAAGTTTCTCCTGCAACCCGTTCCCTTTGTGCTAGATGAACGAACGTCTCTCCACATGCTCAGTTCGGAGAGAGAAGTGTGTGTGAAAGCCGTCCTTCACCTAGCTTGTTGGGAACACAAAGTTTCTTTTCAGTTGCCAACTCCACTCCATACATATATATGGGCAGGCACAAGCTCCAACTCGGTTTTACAGTGAAAACTGCAGGAACTTCAAACCGGCACTAGGAAACAGACTGAGAAACCAGAGTAAAAGTTTCTCCTGCAACCCGTTCCCTTTTTGCTAGATGAACGAACGTCCCTCCACATGCTCAGTTCTGAGAGATAAGTGTGTGTGAAAGCCGCCCTTCACCTAGCTTGTTGGGAACACAAAGTTTCTTTTCCGTTGCCAACTCCACTCCATACATATATATGGGGAGGCACAAGCTCCAACTCGGTTTTACAGTGAAAACTGCAGGAACTTCAAACCGGCACTAGGAAACAGACTGAGAAACCAGAGTAAAAGTTTCTCCTGCAACCCGTTCCCTATGTGCTAGATGAACGAACGTCTTTCGACATGGTCAGTTCGGAGAGATAATTGTGTGTGAAAGCCGTCCTTCAAATAGCTTGTTGGGAACACAAAGTTTCTTTTCAGTTGCCAACTCCACTCCATACATATATATGGGGAGGCACAATCTCCAACTCGGTTTTACAGTGAAAACTGCAGGAACTTCAAACCGGCACTAGGAAACAGACTGAGAAACCAGAGTAAAAGATTCTCCTGCGACCCGTTTCCTTTTTGCTAGATGAACGAACGTCCCTCCACATGCTCAGTTCGGAGAGATAAGTGTGTGTGAAAGCCGCCCTTCACCTAGCTTGTTGGGAACACAAAGTTTCTTTTCCGTTGCCAACTCCACTCCATACATATATATGGGGAGGCACAAGCTCCAACTCGGTTTTACAGTGAAAACTGCAGGAACTTCAAACCGGCACTAGGAAACAGACTGAGAAACCAGAGTAAAAGTTTCTCCTGCAACCCGTTCCCTTTGTGCTAGATGAACGAACGTCTCAACACATGCTCAGTTCGGAGAGAGAAGTGTGTGTGAAAGCCGTCCTTCACCTAGCTTGTTGGGAACACAAAGTTTCTTTTCAGTTGCCAACTCCACTCCATACATATATATGGGGAGGCACAAGCTCCAACTCGGTTTTACAGTGAAAACTGCAGGAACTTCAAACCGGCACTAGGAAACAGACTGAGAAACCAGAGTAAAGGTTTCTCCTGCAACCCGTTCCCTTTGTGCTAGATGAACGAACGTCTCTCCACATGCTCAGTTCGGAGAGAGAAGTGTGTGTGAAAGCCGTCCTTCACCTAGCTTGTTGGGAACACAAAGTTTCTTTTCAGTTGCCAACTCCACTCCATACATATATATGGGGAGGCACAAGCTCCAACTCGGTTTTACAGTGAAAACTGCAGGAACTTCAAACCGGCACTAGGAAACAGACTGAGAAACCAGAGTAAAAGTTTCTCCTGCAACCCGTTCCCTTTGTGCTAGATGAACGAAAGTCTCTCCACATGCTCAGTTCTGAGAGATAAGTGTGTGTGAAAGCCGCCCTTTACCTAGCTTGTTGGGAACACAAAGTTTCTTTTCAGTTGCCGACTCCACTCCATACATATATATGGGGAGGCACAAGCTCCAACTCGGTTTTACAGTGAAAACTGCAGGAACTTCAAACCGGCACTAGGAAACAGACTGAGAAACCAGAGTAAAAGTTTCTCCTGCAACCCGTTCCCTTTGTGCTAGATGAACGAACGCCTCTCAACATGCTCAGTTCTGAGAGATAAGTGTGTGTGAAAGCCGCCCTTCACCTAGCTTGTTGGGAACACAAAGTTTCTTTTCAGTTGCCAACTCCACTCCATACATATATATGGGGAGGCACAAGCTCCAACTCGGTTTCACAGTGAAAACTGCAGGAACTTCAAACCGGCACTAGGAAACAGACTGAGAAACCAGAGTAAAGGTTTCTCCTGCAACCCGTTCCCTTTGTGCTAGATGAACGAAAGTCTCTCCACATGGTCAGTTCGGAGAGATAATTGTGTGTGAAAGCCGTCCTTCACCTAGCTTGTTGGGAACACAAAGTTTCTTTTCAGTTGCTAACTACACTCCACAGATATATATGGGGAGGCACAAGCTCCAACTCGGTTTTACAGTGAAAACTGCAGGAACTTCAAACCGGCACTAGGAAACAGACTGAGAAACCAGAGTAAAGGTTTCTCCTGCAACCCGTTCCCTTTGTGCTAGATGAACGAACGTCTCTCCACATGCTCAGTTCGGAGAGAGAAGTGTGTGTGAAAGCCGTCCTTCACCTAGCTTGTTGGGAACACAAAGTTTCTTTTCAGTTGCCAACTCCACTCCATACATATATATGGGGAGGCACAAGCTCCAACTCGGTTTTACAGTGAAAACTGCAGGAACTTCAAACCGGCACTAGGAAACAGACTGAGAAACCAGAGTAAAAGTTTCTCCTGCAACCCGTTCCCTTTGTGCTAGATGAACGAACGTCTCTCCACATGCTCAGTTCTGAGAGATAATTGTGTGTGAAAGCCGCCCTTCACCTAGCTTGTTGGGAACACAAAGTTTCTTTTCAGTTGCCGACTCCACTCCATACATATATATGGGGAGGCACAAGCTCCAACTCGGTTTTACAGTGAAAACTGCAGGAACTTCAAACCGGCACTAGGAAACAGACTGAGAAACCAGAGTAAAAGTTTCTCCTGCAACCCGTTCCCTTTGTGCTAGATGAACGAACGCCTCTCAACATGCTCAGTTCTGAGAGAGAAGTGTGTGTGAAAGCCGCCCTTCACCTAGCTTGTTGGGAACACAAAGTTTCTTTTCAGTTGCCAACACCACTCCATACATATATATGGGGAGGCACAAACTCCAACTCGGTTTTACAGTGAAAACTGCAGGAACTTCAAACCGGCACTAGGAAACAGACCGAGAAACCAGAGTAAAAGTTTCTCCTGAAACCCGTTCCATTTGTGCTAGATGAACGAACGTCTCTCCACATGCTCAGTTCGGAGAGAGAAGTGTGTGTGAAAGCCGTCCTTCAGCTAGCTTGTTGGGAACACAAAGTTTCTTTTCAGTTGCCAACTACAATCCATACATATATATGGGGAGGCACAAGCTCCAACTCGGTTTTACAGTGAAAACTGCAGGAACTTCAAACCGGCACTAGGAAACAGACTGAGAAACCAGAGTAAAAGTTTCTCCTGCAACCCGTTCCCTTTTTGCTAGATGAACGAACGTCCCTCCACATGCTCAGTTCTGAGAGATAAGTGTGTGTGAAAGCCGCCCTTCACCTAGCTTGTTGGGAACACAAAGTTTCTTTTCAGTTGCCAACTCCACTCCATACATATATATGGAGAGGCACAAGCTCCAACTCGGTTTTACAGTGAAAACTGCAGGAACTTCAAACCGGCACTAGGAAACAGACTGAGAACCAGAGTAAAAGTTTCTCCTGCAACCCGTTCCCTTTGTGCTAGATGAACGAACGTCTCTCCACATGCTCAGTTCGGAGAAAGAACTGTGTGTGAAAGCCGCCCTTCACCTAGCTTGTTGGGAACACAAAGTTTCTTTTCAGTTGCCAACTCCACTCCATACATATATATGGGGAGGCACAAGCTGCAACCTGTTTTTATAGTGAAAACTGCAGGAACTTCAAACCGGCACTAGGAAACAGACTGAGAGACCAGAGTAAAAGTTTCTCCTGCAACCCGTTCCCTTTGTGCTAGATGAACGAACGTCTCTCCACATGCTCAGTTCTGAGTGGTAAGTGTGTGTGAAAGCCGTCCTTCCCCTAGCTTGTTGGGAACACAAAGTTTCTTTAGAGTTGCCAACTACACTCCATACATATATATGGGGAGGCACAAGCTCCAACTCGGATTTACAGTGAAAACTGCAGGAACTTCAAACCGGCACTAGGAAACAGACTGAGAGACCAGAGTAAAAGTTTCTCCTGCAACCCGTTTCATTTGTGCTAGATGAACGAACGTCTCTCCACATGCTCAGTTCGGAGAGATAAGTGTGTGTGAAAGCCGCTCTTCACCTAGCTTGTTGGGAACACAAAGTTTCTTTTCAGTTGCCAACTCCACTCCATACATATATATGGGGAGGCACAAACTCCAACTCGGTTTTACAGTGAAAACTGCAGGAACTTCAAACCGGCACTAGGAAACAGACCGAGAAACCAGAGTAAAAATTTCTCCTGCAACCCGTTCCCTTTGTGCTAGATGAACGAACGTCTCTCCACATGCTCAGTTCGGAGAGAGAAGTGTGTGTGAAAGCCGTCCTTCCCCTAGCTTGTCGAGAACTCAAAGTTTCTTTAGAGTTGCCAACTACACTCCATACATATATATGGGGAGGCACACGCTCCAACTCGGTTTTACAGTGAAAACTGCAGGAACTTCAAACCGGCACTAGGAAACAGACTGAGAAACCAGAGTAAAAGTTTCTCCTGCAACCCGTTCCCTTTGTGCTAGATGAACGAACGTCTCTCCACATGCTCAGTTCGGAGAGATAAGTGTGTGTGAAAGCCGTCCTTCCACTAGCTAGTTGGGAACACAAAGTTTCTTTTCAGTTGCCAACTCCACTCCATACATATATATGGGGAGGCACAAGCTCCAACTCGGTTTTACAGTGAAAACTGCAGGAACTTCAAACCGGCACTAGGAAACAGAGTGAGAAACCAGAGTAAAAGTTTCTCCTGCAACCCGTTCCCTTTGTGCTAGATGAACGAACGTCTCTCCACATGCTCAGTTCGGAGAGAAAATTGTGTGTGAAAGCCGTCCTTCACCTAGCTTGTTGGGAACACAAAGTTTCTTTTCAGTTGCCAACTACACTCCATACATATATATGGGGAGGCACAAGCTCCAATTCTGTTTTACAGTGAAATCTGCAGGAATTTCAAACCGGCACTAGGAAACAGACTGAGAAACCAGAGTAAAAGTTTCCCTGCAACGCGTTCCCTATGTGCTACATGAACGAACGTCTCTCCACATGGTCAGTTCGGAGAGATACGTGTGTATGAAAGCCGTCCTTCACCTAGCTTGTTGGGAACACAAAGTTTCTTTTCAGTTGCCAACTCCACTCCATACATATATATGGGGAGGCACAAGCTCCAACTCGGTTTTACAGTGAAAACTGCAGGAACTTCAAAGAGGCACTAGGAAACAGACTGAGAAACCAGAGTAAAAGTTTCCCCTGCAACCCGTTCCCTTTGTGCTAGATGAACGAACGTCTCTCCACATGCTCAGTTCTGAGAGATAAGTGCGTGTGAAAGCCGTCCTTCACATAGATTGTTGGGAACACAAAGTTTCTTTTAAGTTGCCAAATACACTCCACACATATATATGGGGAGGCACAAACTCCAACTCGGTTTTACAGTGAAAACTGCAGGAACTTCAAACCGGCACTAGGAAACAGACTGAGAACCAGAGTAAAAGTTTCTCCTGCAACCAGTTCCCTTTGTGCTAGATGAACGAACGTCTCTCCACATGCTCAGTTCGGAGATAGAACTGTGTGTGAAAGCCGCCCTTCACCTAGCTTGTTGGGAACACAAAGTTTCTTTTCAGTTGCCAACTCCACTCCATACATATATATGGGGAGGCACAAGCTGCAACCTGGTTTTATAGTGAAAACTGCAGGAACTTCAAACCGGCACTAGGAAACAGACTGAGAGACCAGAGTAAAAGTTTCTCCTGCAACCCGTTCCCTTTGTGCTAGATGAACGAACGTCTCTCCACATGCTCAGTTCTGAGTGGTAAGTGTGTGTGAAAGCCGTCCTTCCCCTAGCTTGTTGGGAACACAAAGTTTCTTTAGAGTTGCCAACTACACTCCATACATATATATGGGGAGGCACAAGCTCCAACTCGGATTTACAGTGAAAACTGCAGGAACTTCAAACCGGCACTAGGAAACAGACTGAGAGACCAGAGTAAAAGTTTCTCCTGCAACCCGTTCCATTTGTGCTAGATGAACGAACGTCTCTCCACATGCTCAGTTCGGAGAGATAAGTGTGTGTGAAAGCCGCCCTTCACCTAGCTTGTTGGGAACACAAAGTTTCTTTTCAGTTGCCAACTCCACTCCATACATATATATGGGGAGGCACAAACTCCAACTCGGTTTTACAGTGAAAACTGCAGGAACTTCAAACCGGCACTAGGAAACAGACCGAGAAACCAGAGTAAAAATTTCTCCTGCAACCCGTTCCCTTTGTGCTAGATGAACGAACGTCTCTCCACATGCTCAGTTCGGAGAGAGAAGTGTGTGTGAAAGCCGTCCTTCCCCTAGCTTGTCGAGAACTCAAAGTTTCTTTAGAGTTGCCAACTACACTCCATACATACATATGGGGAGGCACACGCTCCAACTCGGTTTTACAGTGAAAACTGCAGGAACTTCAAACCGGCACTAGGAAACAGACTGAGAAACCAGAGTAAAAGTTTCTCCTGCAACCCGTTCCCTTTGTGCTAGATGAACGAACGTCTCTCCACATGCTCAGTTCGGAGAGATAAGTGTGTGTGAAAGCCGTCCTTCCACTAGCTAGTTGGGAACACAAAGTTTCTTTTCAGTTGCCAACTCCACTCCATACATATATATGGGGAGGCACAAGCTCCAACTCGGTTTTACAGTGAAAACTGCAGGAACTTCAAACCGGCACTAGGAAACAGAGTGAGAAACCAGAGTAAAAGTTTCTCCTGCAACCCGTTCCCTTTGTGCTAGATGAACGAACGTCTCTCCACATGCTCAGTTCGGAGAGAAAATTGTGTGTGAAAGCCGTCCTTCACCTAGCTTGTTGGGAACACAAAGTTTCTTTTCAGTTGCCAACTACACTCCATACATATATATGGGGAGGCACAAGCTCCAATTCTGTTTTACAGTGAAAACTGCAGGAATTTCAAACCGGCACTAGGAAACAGACTGAGAAACCAGAGTAAAAGTTTCCCTGCAACGCGTTCCCTATGTGCTACATGAACGAACGTCTCTCCACATGGTCAGTTCGGAGAGATACGTGTGTATGAAAGCCGTACTTCACCTAGCTTGTTGGGAACACAAAGTTTCTTTTCAGTTGCCAACTCCACTCCATACATATATATGGGGAGGCACAAGCTCCAACTCGGTTTTACAGTGAAAACTGCAGGAACTTCAAAGAGGCACTAGGAAACAGACTGAGAAACCAGAGTAAAAGTTTCCCCTGCAACCCGTTCCCTTTGTGCTAGATGAACGAACGTCTCTCCACATGCTCAGTTCTGAGAGATAAGTGCGTGTGAAAGCCGTCCTTCACATAGATTTTTGGGAACACAAAGTTTCTTTTAAGTTGCCAAATACACTCCACACATATATATGGGGAGGCACAAACTCCAACTCGGTTTTACAGTGAAAACTGCAGGAACTTCAAACCGGCACTAGGAAACAGACTGAGAAACCAGAGTAAAAGTTTCCCTGCAACCCGTTCCCTATGTGCTACATGAACGAACGTCTCTCCACATGGTCAGTTTGGAGAGATAATTGTGTGTGAAAGCCGTCCTTCACCTAGCTTGTTGGGAACACAGAGTTTCTTTTCAGTTGCCAACTCCACTCCATACATATATATGGGGAGGCACAAGCTCCAACTCTGTTTTACAGTGAAAACTGCAGGAACTTCAAACCGGCACTAGGAAACAGACTGAGAAACCAGAGTAAAAGTTTCTCCTGCAAACCTTTCCCTTTGTGCTAGATGAACGAACTTCTCTCCACATGCTCAGTTCTGAGAGATAAGTGCGTGTGAAAGCCGTCCTTCACGTAGATTGTTGGGAACACAAAGTTTCTTTTCAGATGCAACTACAGTCCATACATATATATGGGGAGGCACAAGCTCCAACTCGGTTTTACAGTGAAAACTGCAGGAACTTCAAACCGGCACTAGGAAACAGACTGAGAAACCAGAGTAAAAGTTTCTCCTGCAACCCGTTCCCTTTGTGCTAGATGAACGAACGTCTCTCCACAACGTCAGTTCTGAGAGGTAAGTGTGTGTGAAAGCCGTCCTTCACCTAGCTTGTGGGGAACACAAAGTTTCTTTTCAGTTGCAACAACAGTACATACATATATATGGGGAGGCACAAGCTCCAACTCGGTTTTACAGTGAAAACAGCAGGAACTTCAAACCGGCACTAGGAAACAGACTGAGAAACCAGAGTAAAATTTCTCCTGCAACCCGTTCCCTTTGTGCTAGATGAACGAACGTCTCTCCACATGCTCAGTTCTGAGAGGTAAGTGTGTGTGAAAGCCGTCCTTCACATAGCTTGTTGGGAACACAAAGTTTCTTTTCAGTTGCCAACTCCACTCCATACATATATATGGGGAGGCACAAGCTCCAACTCGGTTTCACAGTGAAAACTGCAGGAACTTCAAACCGGCACTAGGAAACAGACTGAGAAACCAGAGTAAAGGTTTCTCCTGCAACCCGTTCCCTTTGTGCTAGATGAACGAAAGTCTCTCCACATGGTCAGTTCGGAGAGATAATTGTGTGTGAAAGCCGTCCTTCACCTAGCTTGTTGGGAACACAAAGTTTCTTTTCAGTTGCTAACTACACTCCACAGATATATATGGGGAGGCACAAGCTCCAACTCGGTTTTACAGTGAAAACTGCAGGAACTTCAAACCGGCACTAGGAAACAGACTGTGAAACCAGAGTAAAGGTTTCTCCTGCAACCCGTTCCCTTTGTGCTAGATGAACGAACGTCTCTCCACATGCTCAGTTCGGAGAGAGAAGTGTGTGTGAAAGCCGTCCTTCACCTAGCTTGTTGGGAACACAAAGTTTCTTTTCAGTTGCCAACTCCACTCCATACATATATATGGGGAGGCACAAGCTCCAACTCGGTTTTACAGTGAAAACTGCAGGAACTTCAAACCGGCACTAGGAAACAGACTGAGAAACCAGAGTAAAAGTTTCTCCTGCAACCCGTTCCCTTTGTGCTAGATGAACGAACGTCTCTCCACATGCTCAGTTCTGAGAGATAATTGTGTGTGAAAGCCGCCCTTCACCTAGCTTGTTGGGAACACAAAGTTTCTTTTCAGTTGCCGACTCCACTCCATACATATATATGGGGAGGCACAAGCTCCAACTCGGTTTTACAGTGAAAACTGCAGGAACTTCAAACCGGCACTAGGAAACAGACTGAGAAACCAGAGTAAAAGTTTCTCCTGCAACCCGTTCCCTTTGTGCTAGATGAACGAACGCCTCTCAACATGCTCAGTTCTGAGAGAGAAGTGTGTGTGAAAGCCGCCCTTCACCTAGCTTGTTGGGAACACAAAGTTTCTTTTCAGTTGCCAACACCACTCCATACATATATATGGGGAGGCACAAACTCCAACTCGGTTTTACAGTGAAAACTGCAGGAACTTCAAACCGGCACTAGGAAACAGACCGAGAAACCAGAGTAAAAGTTTCTCCTGAAACCCGTTCCCTTTGTGCTAGATGAACGAACGTCTCTCCACATGCTCAGTTCGGAGAGAGAAGTGTGTGTGAAAGCCGTCCTTCAGCTAGCTTGTTGGGAACACAAAGTTTCTTTTCAGTTGCCAACTACAATCCATACATATATATGGGGAGGCACAAGCTCCAACTCGGTTTTACAGTGAAAACTGCAGGAACTTCAAACCGGCACTAGGAAACAGACTGAGAAACCAGAGTAAAAGTTTCTCCTGCAACCCGTTCCCTTTTTGCTAGATGAACGAACGTCCCTCCACATGCTCAGTTCTGAGAGATAAGTGTGTGTGAAAGCCGCCCTTCACCTAGCTTGTTGGGAACACAAAGTTTCTTTTCAGTTGCCAACTCCACTCCATACATATATATGGAGAGGCACAAGCTCCAACTCGGTTTTACAGTGAAAACTGCAGGAACTTCAAACCGGCACTAGGAAACAGACTGAGAACCAGAGTAAAAGTTTCTCCTGCAACCCGTTCCCTTTGTGCTAGATGAACGAACGTCTCTCCACATGCTCAGTTCGGAGATAGAACTGTGTGTGAAAGCCGCCCTTCACCTAGCTTGTTGGGAACACAAAGTTTCTTTTCAGTTGCCAACTCCACTCCATACATATATATGGGGAGGCACAAGCTGCAACCTGTTTTTATAGTGAAAACTGCAGGAACTTCAAACCGGCACTAGGAAACAGACTGAGAGACCAGAGTAAAAGTTTCTCCTGCAACCCGTTCCCTTTGTGCTAGATGAACGAACGTCTCTCCACATGCTCAGTTCTGAGTGGTAAGTGTGTGTGAAAGCCGTCCTTCCCCTAGCTTGTTGGGAACACAAAGTTTCTTTAGAGTTGCCAACTACACTCCATACATATATATGGGGAGGCACAAGCTCCAACTCGGATTTACAGTGAAAACTGCAGGAACTTCAAACCGGCACTAGGAAACAGACTGAGAGACCATAGTAAAAGTTTCTCCTGCAACCCGTTTCATTTGTGCTAGATGAACGAACGTCTCTCCACATGCTCAGTTCGGAGAGATAAGTGTGTGTGAAAGCCGCTCTTCACCTAGCTTGTTGGGAACACAAAGTTTCTTTTCAGTTGCCAACTCCACTCCATACATATATATGGGGAGGCACAAACTCCAACTCGGTTTTACAGTGAAAACTGCAGGAACTTCAAACCGGCACTAGGAAACAGACCGAGAAACCAGAGTAAAAATTTCTCCTGCAACCCGTTCCCTTTGTGCTAGATGAACGAACGTCTCTCCACATGCTCAGTTCGGAGAGAGAAGTGTGTGTGAAAGCCGTCCTTCCCCTAGCTTGTCGAGAACTCAAAGTTTCTTTAGAGTTGCCAACTACACTCCATACATATATATGGGGAGGCACACGCTCCAACTCGGTTTTACAGTGAAAACTGCAGGAACTTCAAACCGGCACTAGGAAACAGACTGAGAAACCAGAGTAAAAGTTTCTCCTGCAACCCGTTCCCTTTGTGCTAGATGAACGAACGTCTCTCCACATGCTCAGTTCGGAGAGATAAGTGTGTGTGAAAGCCGTCCTTCCACTAGCTAGTTGGGAACACAAAGTTTCTTTTCAGTTGCCAACTCCACTCCATACATATATATGGGGAGGCACAAGCTCCAACTCGGTTTTACAGTGAAAACTGCAGGAACTTCAAACCGGCACTAGGAAACAGAGTGAGAAACCAGAGTAAAAGTTTCTCCTGCAACCCGTTCCCTTTGTGCTAGATGAACGAACGTCTCTCCACATGCTCAGTTCGGAGAGAAAATTGTGTGTGAAAGCCGTCCTTCACCTAGCTTGTTGGGAACACAAAGTTTCTTTTCAGTTGCCAACTACACTCCATACATATATATGGGGAGGCACAAGCTCCAATTCTGTTTTACAGTGAAATCTGCAGGAATTTCAAACCGGCACTAGGAAACAGACTGAGAAACCAGAGTAAAAGTTTCCCTGCAACGCGTTCCCTATGTGCTACATGAACGAACGTCTCTCCACATGCTCAGTTCGGAGAGAGAAGTGTGTATGAAAGCCGTCCTTCACCTAGCTTGTTGGGAACACAAAGTTTCTTTTCAGTTGCCAACTCCACTCCATACATATATATGGGGAGGCACAAGCTCCAACTCGGTTTTACAGGGAAAACTGCAGGAACTTCAAAGAGGCACTAGGAAACAGACTGAGAAACCAGAGTAAAAGTTTCCCCTGCAACCCGTTCCCTTTGTGCTAGATGAACGAACGTCTCTCCACATGCTCAGTTCTGAGAGATAAGTGCGTGTGAAAGCCGTCCTTCACATAGATTGTTGGGAACACAAAGTTTCTTTTAAGTTGCCAAATACACTCCACACATATATATGGGGAGGCACAAACTCCAACTCGGTTTTACAGTGAAAACTGCAGGAACTTCAAACCGGCACTAGGAAACAGACTGAGAACCAGAGTAAAAGTTTCTCCTGCAACCAGTTCCCTTTGTGCTAGATGAACGAACGTCTCTCCACATGCTCAGTTCGGAGATAGAACTGTGTGTGAAAGCCGCCCTTCACCTAGCTTGTTGGGAACACAAAGTTTCTTTTCAGTTGCCAACTCCACTCCATACATATATATGGGGAGGCACAAGCTGCAACCTGGTTTTATAGTGAAAACTGCAGGAACTTCAAACCGGCACTAGGAAACAGACTGAGAGACCAGAGTAAAAGTTTCTCCTGCAACCCGTTCCCTTTGTGCTAGATGAACGAACGTCTCTCCACATGCTCAGTTCTGAGTGGTAAGTGTGTGTGAAAGCCGTCCTTCCCCTAGCTTGTTGGGAACACAAAGTTTCTTTAGAGTTGCCAACTACACTCCATACATATATATGGGGAGGCACAAGCTCCAACTCGGATTTACAGTGAAAACTGCAGGAACTTCAAACCGGCACTAGGAAACAGACTGAGAGACCAGAGTAAAAGTTTCTCCTGCAACCCGTTCCATTTGTGCTAGATGAACGAACGTCTCTCCACATGCTCAGTTCGGAGAGATAAGTGTGTGTGAAAGCCGCCCTTCACCTAGCTTGTTGGGAACACAAAGTTTCTTTTCAGTTGCCAACTCCACTCCATACATATATATGGGGAGGCACAAACTCCAACTCGGTTTTACAGTGAAAACTGCAGGAACTTCAAACCGGCACTAGGAAACAGACCGAGAAACCAGAGTAAAAATTTCTCCTGCAACCCGTTCCCTTTGTGCTAGATGAACGAACGTCTCTCCACATGCTCAGTTCGGAGAGAGAAGTGTGTGTGAAAGCCGTCCTTCCCCTAGCTTGTCGAGAACTCAAAGTTTCTTTAGAGTTGCCAACTACACTCCATACATACATATGGGGAGGCACACGCTCCAACTCGGTTTTACAGTGAAAACTGCAGGAACTTCAAACCGGCACTAGGAAACAGACTGAGAAACCAGAGTAAAAGTTTCTCCTGCAACCCGTTCCCTTTGTGCTAGATGAACGAACGTCTCTCCACATGCTCAGTTCGGAGAGATAAGTGTGTGTGAAAGCCGTCCTTCCACTAGCTAGTTGGGAACACAAAGTTTCTTTTCAGTTGCCAACTCCACTCCATACATATATATGGGGAGGCACAAGCTCCAACTCGGTTTTACAGTGAAAACTGCAGGAACTTCAAACCGGCACTAGGAAACAGAGTGAGAAACCAGAGTAAAAGTTTCTCCTGCAACCCGTTCCCTTTGTGCTAGATGAACGAACGTCTCTCCACATGCTCAGTTCGGAGAGAAAATTGTGTGTGAAAGCCGTCCTTCACCTAGCTTGTTGGGAACACAAAGTTTCTTTTCAGTTGCCAACTACACTCCATACATATATATGGGGAGGCACAAGCTCCAATTCTGTTTTACAGTGAAAACTGCAGGAATTTCAAACCGGCACTAGGAAACAGACTGAGAAACCAGAGTAAAAGTTTCCCTGCAACGCGTTCCCTATGTGCTACATGAACAAACGTCTCTCCACATGGTCAGTTCGGAGAGATACGTGTGTATGAAAGCCGTCCTTCACCTAGCTTGTTGGGAACACAAAGTTTCTTTTCAGTTGCCAACTCCACTCCATACATATATATGGGGAGGCACAAGCTCCAACTCGGTTTTACAGTGAAAACTGCAGGAACTTCAAAGAGGCACTAGGAAACAGACTGAGAAACCAGAGTAAAAGTTTCCCCTGCAACCCGTTCCCTTTGTGCTAGATGAACGAACGTCTCTCCACATGCTCAGTTCTGAGAGATATGTGCGTGTGAAAGCCGTCCTTCACATAGATTTTTGGGAACACAAAGTTTCTTTTAAGTTGCCAAATACACTCCACACATATATATGGGGAGGCACAAACTCCAACTCGGTTTTACAGTGAAAACTGCAGGAACTTCAAACCGGCACTAGGAAACAGACTGAGAAACCAGAGTAAAAGTTTCCCTGCAACCCGTTCCCTATGTGCTACATGAACGAACGTCTCTCCACATGGTCAGTTTGGAGAGATAATTGTGTGTGAAAGCCGTCCTTCACCTAGCTTGTTGGGAACACAGAGTTTCTTTTCAGTTGCCAACTCCACTCCATACATATATATGGGGAGGCACAAGCTCCAACTCTGTTTTACAGTGAAAACTGCAGGAACTTCAAACCGGCACTAGGAAACAGACTGAGAAACCAGAGTAAAAGTTTCTCCTGCAAACCTTTCCCTTTGTGCTAGATGAACGAACTTCTCTCCACATGCTCAGTTCTGAGAGATAAGTGCGTGTGAAAGCCGTCCTTCACGTAGATTGTTGGGAACACAAAGTTTCTTTTCAGATGCAACTACAGTCCATACATATATATGGGGAGGCACAAGCTCCAACTCGGTTTTACAGTGAAAACTGCAGGAACTTCAAACCGGCACTAGGAAACAGACTGAGAAACCAGAGTAAAAGTTTCTCCTGCAACCCGTTCCCTTTGTGCTAGATGAACGAACGTCTCTCCACAACGTCAGTTCTGAGAGGTAAGTGTGTGTGAAAGCCGTCCTTCACCTAGCTTGTGGGGAACACAAAGTTTCTTTTCAGTTGCAACAACAGTACATACATATATATGGGGAGGCACAAGCTCCAACTCGGTTTTACAGTGAAAACAGCAGGAACTTCAAACCGGCACTAGGAAACAGACTGAGAAACCAGAGTAAAATTTCTCCTGCAACCCGTTCCCTTTGTGCTAGATGAACGAACGTCTCTCCACATGCTCAGTTCTGAGAGGTAAGTGTGTGTGAAAGCCGTCCTTCACATAGCTTGTGGGGAACACAAAGTTTCTTTTCAGTTGCAACTACAGTCCATACATATATATGGGGAGGCACAAGCTCCAACTCGGTTTTACAGTGAAAACTGCAGGAACTTCAAACCGGCACTAGGAAACAGACTGAGAAACCAGAGTAAAATTTCTCCTGCAACCCGTTCCCTTTGTGCTAGATGAACGAACGTCTATCCACGTGGTCAGTTCGGAGAGATAATTGGGTGTGAAAGCCGTCCTTCACTTGGCTTTTTGGGAACACAAAGTTTCTTTTCAGTTGCCAACTACACTCCATACATATATATGGGGAGGCACAAGCTCCAACTCGGTTTTACAGTGAAAACTGCAGGAACTTCAAACCGGCACTAGGAAACAGACTGAGAAACCAGAGTAAAGGTTTCTCCTGCAACCCGTTCCCTTTGGGCTAGATGAACGAACGTCTCTCCACATGCTCAGTTCGGAGAGAAAATTGTGTGTGAAAGCCGTCCTTCACCTAGCTTGTTGGGAACACAAAGTTTCTTTTCAGTTGCCAACTCCACTCCATACATATATATGGGGAGGCACAAGCTCCAACTCGGTTTTACAGTGAAAACTGCAGGAACTTCAAACCGGCACTAGGAAACAGACTGAGAAACCCGAGTAAAAGTTTCCCCTGCAACCCGTTCCCTTTGTGCTAGATGAACGAACGTCTCTCCACATGCTCAGTTCGGAGAGAGAAGTGTGTGTGAAAGCCGTCCTTCACCTAGCTTGTTGGGAACACAAAGTTTCTTTTCAGTTGCCAACTCCACTCCATACATATATATGGGGAGGCACAAGCTCCAACTCGGTTTTACAGTGAAAACTGCAGGAACTTCAAACCGGCACTAGGAAACAGACTGAGAAACCAGAGTAAAAGTTTCTCCTGCAACCCGTTCCATTTGTGCTAGATGAACGAACGTCTCTCCACATGCTCAGTTCGGAGAGATAAGTGTGTTTGAAAGCCGTCCTTCCACTAGCTTGTTGGGAACACAAAGTTTCTTTTCAGTTGCCAACTCCACTCCATACATATATATGGGGAGGCACAAGCTCCAACTCGGTTTTACACTGAAAACTGCAGGAACTTCAAACCGGCACTAGGAAACAGACTGAGAAACCAGAGTAAAAGTTTCTCCTGCAACCCGTTCCCTTTGTGCTAGATGAACGAACGTCTCTCCACATGCTCAGTTCGGAGAGAAAAATGTGTGTGAAAGCCGTCCTTCACCTAGCTTGTTGGGAACACAAAGTTTCTTTTCAGTTGCCAACTACACTCCATACATATATATGGGGAGGCACAAGCTCCAATTCTGTTTTACAGTGAAATCTGCAGGAATTTCAAACCGGCACTAGGAAACAGACTGAGAAACCAGAGTAAAAGTTTCCCTGCAACGCGTTCCCTATGTGCTACATGAACGAACGTCTCTCCACATGATCAGTTCGGAGAGAGAAGTGTGTGTGAAAGCCGTCCTTCACCTAGCTTGTTGGGAACACAAAGTTTCTTTCCAGTTGCCAACTCCACTCCATACATATATATGGGGAGGCACAAGCTCCAACTCGGTTTTACAGTGAAAACTGCAGGAACTTCAAAGAGGCACTAGGAAACAGACTGAGAAACCAGAGTAAAAGTTTCCCCTGCAACCCGTTCCATTTGTGCTAGATGAACGAACGTCTCTCCACATGCTCAGTTCTGAGAGATAAGTGCGTGTGAAAGCCGTCCTTCACATAGATTGTTGGGAACACAAAGTTTCTTTTAAGTTGCCAAATACACTCCACACATATATATGGGGAGGCACAAGCTCCAACTCTGTTTTACAGTGAAAACTGCAGGAACTTCAAACCGGCACTAGGAAACAGACTGAGAAACCAGAGTAAAAGTTTCCCTGCAACCCGTTCCCTATGTGCTACATGAACGAACGTCTCTCCACATGGTCAGTTTGGAGAGATAATTGTGTGTGAAAGCCGTCCTTCACCTAGCTTGTGGGGAACACAAAGTTTCTTTTCAGTTGCAACTACAGTCCATACATATATATGGGGAGGCACAAGCTCCAAATCGGTTTTACAGTGAAAACTGCAGGAACTTCAAACCGGCACTAGGAAACAGACTGAGAAACCAGAGTAAAATTTCTCCTGCAACCCGTTCCCTTTGTGCTAGATGAACGAACGTCTATCCACGTGGTCAGTTCGGAGAGATAATTGGGTGTGAAAGCCGTCCTTCACTTGGCTTTTTGGGAACACAAAGTTTCTTTTCAGTTGCCAACTCCACTCCATACATATATATGGGGAGGCACAATCTCCAACTCGGTTTACAGTGAAAACTGCAGGAATTTCAAACAGACACTAGGAAACAGACTGAGAAACCAGAGAAAAATTTCTCCTGCAACCCGTTCCTTTTGTGCTAGATGAACGAACGTCTCTCCACATGCTCAGTTCTGAGAGATAAGTGTGTGTGAAAGCCGTCCTTCACCTAGCTTGTTGGGAACACAAAGTTTCTTTTCAGTTGCCAACTCCACTCCATACATATTTATGGGGAGGCACAAGCTCCAACTCGGTTTTACAGTGAAAACTGCAGGAACTTCAAACCGGCACTAGGAAACAGACTGAGAAACCAGAGTAAAAGTTTCTCCTGCAACCCGTTCCATTTGTGCTAGATGAACGAACGTCTCTCCACATGCTCAGTTCGGAGAGATAAGTGTGTTTGAAAGCCGTCCTTCCACTAGCTTGTTGGGAACACAAAGTTTCTTTTCAGTTGCCAACTCCACTCCATACATATATATGGGGAGGCACAAGCTCCAACTCGGTTTTACAGTGAAAACTGCAGGAACTTCAAACCGGCACTAGGAAACAGACTGAGAAACCAGAGTAAAAGTTTCTCCTGCAACCCGTTCCCTTTGTGCTAGATGAACGAACGTCTCTCCACATGCTCAGTTCGGAGAGAAAAATGTGTGTGAAAGCCGTCCTTCACCTAGCTTGTTGGGAACACAAAGTTTCTTTTCAGTTGCCAACTACACTCCATACATATATATGGGGAGGCACAAGCTCCAATTCTGTTTTACAGTGAAATCTGCAGGAATTTCAAACCGGCACTAGGAAACAGACTGAGAAACCAGAGTAAAAGTTTCCCTGCAACGCGTTCCCTATGTGCTACATGAACGAACGTCTCTCCACATGGTCAGTTCGGATAGAGAAGTGTGTGTGAAAGCCGTCCTTCACCTAGCTTGTTGGGAACACAAAGTTTCTTTTCAGTTGCCAACTCCACTCCATACATATATATGGGGAGGCACAAGCTCCAACTCGGTTTTACAGTGAAAACTGCAGGAACTTCAAAGAGGCACTAGGAAACAGACTGAGAAACCAGAGTAAAAGTTTCCCCTGCAACCCGTTCCCTTTGTGCTAGATGAACGAACGTCTCTCCACATGCTCAGTTCTGAGAGATAAGTGCGTGTGAAAGCCGTCCTTCACATAGATTGTTGGGAACACAAAGTTTCTTTTAAGTTGCCAAATACACTCCACACATATATATGGGGAGGCACAAGCTCCAACTCTGTTTTACAGTGAAAACTGCAGGAACTTCAAACCGGCACTAGGAAACAGACTGAGAAACCAGAGTAAAAGTTTCCCTGCAACCCGTTCCCTATGTGCTACATGAACGAACGTCTCTCCACATGGTCAGTTTGGAGAGATAATTGTGTGTGAAAGCCGTCCTTCACCTAGCTTGTGGGGAACACAAAGTTTCTTTTCAGTTGCCAACTCCACTCCATACATATATATGGGGAGGCACAAGCTCCAACTCGGTTTTACAGTGAAAACTGCAGGAACTTCAAACCGGCACTAGGAAACAGACTGAGAAACCAGAGTAAAAGTTTCTCCTGCAACCCGTTCCCTTTGTGCTAGATGAACGAACGTCTCTCCACATGCTCAGTTCGAAGAGAGAAGTGTGTGTGAAAGCCGCCCTTCACCTAGCTTGTTGGGAACACAAAGTTTCTTTTCAGTTGCCAACTCCACTCCATACATATATATGGGGAGGCACAAGCTCCAACGCGGTTTTACAGTGAAAACTGCAGGAACTTCAAACCGGAACTTGGAAACAGACTGAGAAACCAGAGTAAAAGTTTCTCCTGCAACCCGTTCCCTTTGTGCTAGATGAACGAACGTCTCTCCACATGCTCAGTTCGGAGAGAGAAATGTGTGTGAAAGCCGTCCTTCAACTAGCTTGTTGGGAACATAAAGTTTCTTTTCAGTTGCCAACTCCACTCCATACATATATATGGGGAGGCAGAAGCTCCAATTCGGTTTTACAGTGAAAACTGCAGGAATTTCAACCCGTCACTAGGAAATAGACTGAGAAACCAGAGTAAAAGTTTCCCTGCAACCCGTTCCCTATGTGCTACATGAACGAACGTCTCTCCACATGCTCAGTTCGGAGAGAGAAGTGTGTGTGAAAGCCGTCCTTCACCTAGCTTGTTGGGAACACAAAGTTTCCTTTCAGTTGCCAACTCCACTCCATACATATATATGGGGAGGCACAAGCTCCAACTCGGTTTTACAGTGAAAACTGCAGGAACTTCAAACCGGCACTAGGAAACAGACTGAGAAACCAGAGTAAAAGTTTCCCCTGCAACCCGTTCCCTTTGTGCTAGATGAACGAACGTCTCTCCACATGCTAAGTTCTGAGAGATAAGTGCGTGTGAAAGCCGTCCTTCACATAGATTGTTGGGAACACAAAGTTTCTTTTAAGTTGCCAAATACACTCCACACATATATATGGGGAGGCACAAGCTCCAACTCTGTTTTACAGTGAAAACTGCAGGAACTTCAAACCGGCACTAGGAAACAGACTGAGAAACCAGAGTAAAAGTTTCCCTGCAACCCGTTCCCTATGTGCTACATGAACGAACGTCTCTCCACATGGTCAGTTTGGAGAGATAATTGTGTGTGAAAGCCGTCCTTCACCTAGCTTGTGGGGAACACAAAGTTTCTTTTCAGTTGCAACTACAGTCCATACATATATATGGGGAGGCACAAGCTCCAACTCGGTTTTACAGTGAAAACTGCAGGAACTTCAAACCGGCACTAGGAAACAGACTGAGAAACCAGAGTAAAAGTTTCTCCTGCAACCCGTTCCCTTTGTGCTAGATGAACGAACGTCTATCCACGTGGTCAGTTCGGAGAGATAATTGGGTGTGAAAGCCGTCCTTCACTTGGCTTTTTGGGAACACAAAGTTTCTTTTCAGTTGCCAACTACACTCCATACATATATATGGGGAGGCACAATCTCCAACTCGGTTTTACAGTGAAAACTGCAGGAACTTCAAACAGGCACTAGGAAACAGTCGGAGAAACCAGAGTAAAATTTCTCCTGCAAACCGTTCCCATTGAGCTAGATGAACGAACGTCTCTCCACATGCTCAGTTCCGAGAGAGAATTGTGTGTGACAGCCGTCCTTCACCTAGCTTGTTGGGAACACAGAGTTTCTTTTCAGTTGCCAACTCCACTCCATACATATATATGGGGAGGCACAAGCTCCAACTCGGTTTTACAGTGAAAACTGCAGGAACTTCAAACCGGCACTAGGAAACAGACTGAGAATACAGAGTAAAAGTTTCCCTGCAACCCGTTCCCTATGTGCTACATGAACGAACGTCTCTCCACATGGTCAGTTCGGAGAGATAATTGTGTGTGAAAGCCTTCCTTCACCTAGCTTGTTGGGAACACAAAGTTTCTTTTCAGTTGCCAACTACAATCCATACATATATATGGGGAGGCACAAACTCCAACTAGGTTTTACAGTGAAAACTGCAGGAACTTCAAACAGGCACTAGGAAACAGACTGAGAAACCAGAGTAAAAGTTTCACCTGCAACCCGTTCCCTTTGTGCTAGATGAACAAACGTATCTCCACATGCTCAGTTCTGAGAGATAAGTGCGTGTGAAAGCCGTTCTTCACCTAGATTGTTGGGAACACAAAGTTTCTTTCAAGTTGCCAAATACACTCCATACATATATATGGGGAGGCACAAGCTCCAACTCGGTTTTACAGTGAAAACTGCAGGAACTTCAAACCGGCACTAGGAAACAGACTGAGAAACCAGAGTAAAAGTTTCCCTGCAACCCGTTCCCTATGTGCTACATGAACGAAAGTCTCTCCACATGCTCAGTTCGGAGAGAGAAGTGTGTGTGAAAGCCGTCCTTCACCTAGCTTGTTGGGAACACAAAGTTTCTTTTCAGTTGCCAAATACACTCCATACATATATATGGGGAGGCACAAGCTCCAACTCGGTTTTACAGTGAAAACTGCAGGAACTTCAAACCGGCACTAGGAAACAGACTGAGAAACCAGAGTAAAAGTTTCCCTGCAACACGTTCCCTATGTGCTACATGAACGAACGTCTCTCCACATGGTCAGTTCGGAGAGATAATTGTGTGTGAAAGCCGTCCTTCAGGTAGCTTGTTGGGAAAACAAAGTTTCTTTTCAGTTGCATCTACACTCCATACATGTATATGGGGAGGCAAAAGCTCCAACTAGGTTTTACACTGAAAACTGCAGGAACTTCAAACAGGCACTAGGAAACAGACTGAGAAACCAGAGAAAAATTTCTCCTGCAACCCGTTCCTTTTGTGCTAGATGAACGAACGTCTCTCCACATGCTCAGTTTTGAGAGATAAGTGTGTGTGAAAGCCGTCCTTCACCTAGCTTGTTGGGAACACAAAGTTTCTTTACAGTTGCCAAATACACTCCATACATATATATGGGGAGGCACAAGCTCCAACTCTGTTTTACAGTGAAAACTGCAGAAACTTCAAACCGGCTCTAGGAAACAGACTGAGGAACCAGAGTAAAAGTTTCTCCTGCAACTCGTTCCCTATGTGCTAGATGAACGAACGTCTTTCCACATGGTCAGTTCGGAGAGATAATTGGGTGTGAAAGCCGTCCTTCACTTGGCTTGTTGGGAACACAAAGTTTCTTTTCAGTTGCCAACTACACTCCATACATATATATGGGGAGGCACAAGCTCCAAATCGGTTTTACAGTGAAAACTGCAGGAACTTCAAACCGGAACTTGGAAACAGACTGAGAAACCAGAGTAAAAGTTTCTCCTGCAACCCGTTCCCTTTGTGCTAGATGAACGAACGTCTCTCCACATGCTCAGTTCGAAGAGAGAAGTGTGTGTGAAAGCCGCCCTTCACCTAGCTTGTTGGGAACACAAAGTTTCTTTTCAGTTGCCAACTCCACTCCATACATATATATGGGGAGGCACAAGCTCCAACGCGGTTTTACAGTGAAAACTGCAGGAACTTCAAACCGGAACTTGGAAACAGACTGAGAAAACAGAGTAAAAGTTTCTCCTGCAACCCGTTCCCTTTGTGCTAGATGAACGAACGTCTCTCCACATGCTCAGTTCGGAGAGAGAAATGTGTGTGAAAGCCGTTCTTCACCTAGCTTGTTGGGAACATAAAGTTTCTTTTCAGTTGCCAACTCCACTCCATACATATATATGGGGAGGCAGAAGCTCCAATTCGGTTTTACAGTGAAAACTGCAGGAATTTCAACCCGTCACTAGGAAATAGACTGAGAAACCAGAGTAAAAGTTTCCCTGCAACCCGTTCCCTATGTGCTACATGAACGAACGTCTCTCCACATGCTCAGTTCGGAGAGAGAAGTGTGTGTGAAAGCCGTCCTTCACCTAGCTTGTTGGGAACACAAAGTTTCTTTTCAGTTGCCAACTCCACTCCATACATATATATGGGGAGGCACAAGCTCCAACTCGGTTTTACAGTGAAAACTGCAGGAACTTCAAACCGGCACTAGGAAACAGACTGAGAAACCAGAGTAAAAGTTTCCCCTGCAACCCGTTCCCTTTGTGCTAGATGAACGAACGTCTCTCCACATGCTCAGTTCTGAGAGATAAGTGCGTGTGAAAGCCGTCCTTCACATAGATTGTTGGGAACACAAAGTTTCTTTTAAGTTGCCAAATACACTCCACACATATATATGGGGAGGCACAAGCTCCAACTCTGTTTTACAGTGAAAACTGCAGGAACTTCAAACCGGCACTAGGAAACAGACTGAGAAACCAGAGTAAAAGTTTCCCTGCAACCCGTTCCCTATGTGCTACATGAACGAACGTCTCTCCACATGGTCAGTTTGGAGAGATAATTGTGTGTGAAAGCCGTCCTTCACCTAGCTTGTGGGGAACACAAAGTTTCTTTTCAGTTGCAACTACAGTCCATACATATATATGGGGAGGCACAAGCTCCAACTCGGTTTTACAGTGAAAACTGCAGGAACTTCAAACCGGCACTAGGAAACAGACTGAGAAACCAGAGTAAAATTTCTCCTGCAACCCGTTCCCTTTGTGCTAGATGAACGAACGTCTATCCACGTGGTCAGTTCGGAGAGATAATTGGGTGTGAAAGCCGTCCTTCACTTGGCTTTTTGGGAACACAAAGTTTCTTTTCAGTTGCCAACTACACTCCATACATATATATGGGGAGGCACAATCTCCAACTCGGTTTTACAGTGAAAACTGCAGGAACTTCAAACAGGCACTAGGAAACAGTCGGAGAAACCAGAGTAAAATTTCTCCTGCAAACCGTTCCCATTGAGCTAGATGAACGAACGTCTCTCCACATGCTCAGTTCCGAGAGAGAATTGTGTGTGACAGCCGTCCTTCACCTAGCTTGTTGGGAACACAGAGTTTCTTTTCAGTTGCCAACTCCACTCCATACATATATATGGGGAGGCACAAGCTCCAACTCGGTTTTACAGTGAAAACTGCAGGAACTTCAAACCGGCACTAGGAAACAGACTGAGAATACAGAGTAAAAGTTTCCCTGCAACCCGTTCCCTATGTGCTACATGAACGAACGTCTCTCCACATGGTCAGTTCGGAGAGATAATTGTGTGTGAAAGCCTTCCTTCACCTAGCTTGTTGGGAACACAAAGTTTCTTTTCAGTTGCCAACTACAATCCATACATATATATGGGGAGGCACAAACTCCAACTAGGTTTTACAGTGAAAACTGCAGGAACTTCAAACAGGCACTAGGAAACAGACTGAGAAACCAGAGTAAAAGTTTCACCTGCAACACGTTCCCTTTGTGCTAGATGAACAAACGTATCTCCACATGCTCAGTTCTGAGAGATAAGTGCGTGTGAAAGCCGTTCTTCACCTAGATTGTTGGGAACACAAAGTTTCTTTCAAGTTGCCAAATACACTCCATACATATATATGGGGAGGCACAAGCTCCAACTCGGTTTTACAGTGAAAACTGCAGGAACTTCAAACCGGCACTAGGAAACAGACTGAGAAACCAGAGTAAAAGTTTCCCTGCAACCCGTTCCCTATGTGCTACATGAACGAACGTCTCTCCACGTGCTCAGTTCGGAGAGAGAAGTGTGTGTGAAAGCCGTCCTTCACCTAGCTTGTTGGGAACACAAAGTTTCTTTTCAGTTGCCAAATACACTCCATACATATATATGGGGAGGCACAAGCTCCAACTCGGTTTTACAGTGAAAACTGCAGGAACTTCAAACCGGCACTAGGAAACAGACTGAGAAACCAGAGTAAAAGTTTCCCTGCAACACGTTCCCTATGTGCTACATGAACGAACGTCTCTCCACATGGTCAGTTCGGAGAGATAATTGTGTGTGAAAGCCGTCCTTCAGGTAGCTTGTTGGGAAAACAAAGTTTCTTTTCAGTTGCATCTACACTCCATACATATATATGGGGAGGCAAAAGCTCCAACTAGGTTTTACACTGAAAACTGCAGGAACTTCAAACAGGCACTAGGAAACAGACTGAGAAACCAGAGAAAAATTTCTCCTGCAACCCGTTCCTTTTGTGCTAGATGAACGAACGTCTCTCCACATGCTCAGTTTTGAGAGATAAGTGTGTGTGAAAGCCGTCCTTCACCTAGCTTGTTGGGAACACAAAGTTTCTTTACAGTTGCCAAATACACTCCATACATATATATGGGGAGGCACAAGCTCCAACTCTGTTTTACAGTGAAAACTGCAGAAACTTCAAACCGGCTCTAGGAAACTACTGAGGAACCAGAGTAAAAGTTTCTCCTGCAACCCGTTCCCTTTGTGCTAGATGAACGAACGTCTTTCCACATGGTCAGTTCGGAGAGATAATTGGGTGTGAAAGCCGTCCTTCACTTGGTTTGTTGAGAACACAAAGTTTCTTTTCAGTTGCCAACTCCACTCCATACATATATATGGGGAGGCACAAGCTCCAAATCGGTTTTACAGTGAAAACTGCAGGAACTTCAAACCGGCACTAGGAAACAGACTGAGAAACCAGAGTAAAAGTTTCTCCTGCAACTCGTTCCCTATGTGCTAGATGAACGAACGTCTTTCCACATGGTCAGTTCGGAGAGATAATTGTGTGTGAAAGCAGTCCTTCAACTAGCTTGTAGGAAACACAAAGTTTCTTTTCAGTTGCCAACTACAAACCATACATATATATGGGGAGGCACAAGCTCCAACTCGTTTTACAGTGAAAACTGCAGGAATTTCAAACAGACACAAGGAAACAGACTGAGAAACCAGAGAAAAATTTCTCCTGCAACCCGTTCCTTTTGTGCTAGATGAACGAACGTCTCTCCACATGCTCAGTTCTGAGAGATAAGTGTGTGTGAAAGCCGTCCTTCACCTAGCTTGTTGGGAACACAAAGTTTCTTTTCAGTTGCCAACTACACTCCATACATATATATGGGGAGGCACAAGCTCCAACTCGGTTTTACAGTGAAAACTGCAGGAATTTCAAACCGGCACTAGGAAACAGACTGAGAAACCAGAGTAAAAGTTTCTCCTGCAACCCGTTCCCTTTCTGCTAGATGAACGAACGTCTCACCACATGCTCAGTTCGGAGAGAGAAGTGTGTGTGAAAGCCGTCCTTCACCTAGCTTGTTGGGAACACAAAGTTTCTTTTCAGTTGCCAAATACACTCCATACATATATATGGGGAGGCACAAGCTCCAACTAGGTTTTACAGTGAAAACTGCCGGAACTTCAAACCGGCACTAGGAAACAGACTGAGAAACCAGAGTAAAAGTTTCTCCTGCAACCCGTTCCCTTTGTGCTAGATGAACGAACGTCTCTCCACATGCTCAGTTCGGAGAGAGAAGTGTGTGTGAAAGCCGTCCTTCACCTAGCTTGTTGGGAACACAAAGTTTCTTTTCAGTTGCCAACTCCACTCCATACATATATATGGGGAGGCACAAGCTCCAACTCGGTTTTACAGTGAAAACTGCAGGAACTTCAAACCGGCACTAGGAAACAGACTGAGAAACCAGAGTAAAAGTTTCTCCTGCAACCCGTTCCCTTTGTGCTAGATGAACGAACGTCTCTCCACATGCTCAGTTCGAAGAGAGAAGTGTGTGTGAAAGCCGCCCTTCACCTAGCTTGTTGGGAACACAAAGTTTCTTTTCAGTTGCCAACTCCACTCCATACATATATATGGGGAGGCACAAGCTCCAACGCGATTTTACAGTGAAAACTGCAGGAACTTCAAACCGGAACTTGGAAACAGACTGAGAAAACAGAGTAAAAGTTTCTCCTGCAACCCGTTCCCTTTGTGCTAGATGAACGAACGTCTCTCCACATGCTCAGTTCGGAGAGAGAAATGTGTGTGAAAGCCGTCCTTCACCTAGCTTGTTGGGAACATAAAGTTTCTTTTCAGTTGCCAACTCCACTCCATACATATATATGGGGAGGCAGAAGCTCCAATTCGGTTTTACAGTGAAAACTGCAGGAATTTCAACCCGTCACTAGGAAATAGACTGAGAAACCAGAGTAAAAGTTTCCCTGCAACCCGTTCCCTATGTGCTACATGAACGAACGTCTCTCCACATGCTCAGTTCGGAGAGAGAAGTGTGTGTGAAAGCCGTCCTTCACCTAGCTTGTTGGGAACACAAAGTTTCTTTTCAGTTGCCAACTCCACTCCATACATATATATGGGGAGGCACAAGCTCCAACTCGGTTTGACAGTGAAAACTGCAGGAACTTCAAACCGGCACTAGGAAACAGACTGAGAAACCAGAGTAAAAGTTTCCCCTGCAACCCGTTCCCTTTGTGCTAGATGAACGAACGTCTCTCCACATGCTCAGTTCTGAGAGATAAGTGCGTGTGAAAGCCGTCCTTCACATAGATTTTTGGGAACACAAAGTTTCTTTTAAGTTGCCAAATACACTCCACACATATATATGGGGAGGCACAAACTCCAACTCGGTTTTACAGTGAAAACTGCAGGAACTTCAAACCGGCACTAGGAAACAGACTGAGAAACCAGAGTAAAAGTTTCCCTGCAACCCGTTCCCTATGTGCTACATGAACGAACGTCTCTCCACATGGTCAGTTTGGAGAGATAATTGTGTGTGAAAGCCGTCCTTCACCTAGCTTGTTGGGAACACAGAGTTTCTTTTCAGTTGCCAACTCCACTCCATACATATATATGGGGAGGCACAAGCTCCAACTCGGTTTTACAGTGAAAACTGCAGGAACTTCAAACCGGCACTAGGAAACAGACTGAGAAACCAGAGTAAAAGTTTCTCCTGCAAACCTTTCCCTTTGTGCTAGATGAACGAACGTCTCTCCACATGCTCAGTTCTGAGAGATAAGTGCGTGTGAAAGCCGTCCTTCACGTAGATTGTTGGGAACACAAAGTTTCTTTTCAGATGCAACTACAGTCCATACATATATATGGGGAGGCACAAGCTCCAACTCGGTTTTACAGTGAAAACTGCAGGAACTTCAAACCGGCACTAGGAAACAGACTGAGAAACCAGAGTAAAAGTTTCTCCTGCAACCCGTTCCCTTTGTGCTAGATGAACGAACGTCTCTCCACAACGTCAGTTCTGAGAGGTAAGTGTGTGTGAAAGCCGTCCTTCACCTAGCTTGTGGGGAACACAAAGTTTCTTTTCAGTTGCAACAACAGTACATACATATATATGGGGAGGCACAAGCTCCAACTCGGTTTTACAGTGAAAACAGCAGGAACTTCAAACCGGCACTAGGAAACAGACTGAGAAACCAGAGTAAAATTTCTCCTGCAACCCGTTCCCTTTGTGCTAGATGAACGAACGTCTCTCCACATGCTCAGTTCTGATAGGTAAGTGTGTGTGAAAGCCGTCCTTCACATAGCTTGTGGGGAACCCAAAGTTTCTTTTCAGTTGCAACTACAGTCCATACATATATATGGGGAGGCACAAGCTCCAACTCGGTTTTACAGTGAAAACTGCAGGAACTTCAAACCGGCACTAGGAAACAGACTGAGAAACCAGAGTAAAGGTTTCTCCTGCAACCCGTTCCCTTTGTGCTACATGAACGAACGTCTCTCCACATGGTCAGTTCGGAGAGATAATTGTGTGTGAAAGCCGTCCTTCACCTAGCTTGTTGGGAACACAAAGTTTCTTTTCAGTTGCCAACTACAATCCATACATATATATGGGGAGGCACAAACTCCAACTAGGTTTTACAGTGAAAACTGCAGGAACTTCAAACAGGCACTAGGAAACAGACTGAGAAACCAGAGTAAAAGTTTCACCTGCAACCCGTTCCCTTTGTGCTAGATGAACAAACGTATCTCCACATGCTCAGTTCTGAGAGATAAGTGCGTGTGAAAGCCGTTCTTCACCTAGATTGTTGGGAACACAAAGTTTCTTTCAAGTTGCCAAATACACTCCATACATATATATGGGGAGGCACAAGCTCCAACTCGGTTTTACAGTGAAAACTGCAGGAACTTCAAACCGGCACTAGGAAACAGACTGAGAAACCAGAGTAAAAGTTTCCCTGCAACCCGTTCCCTATGTGCTACATGAACGAACGTCTCTCCACATGCTCAGTTCGGAGAGAGAAGTGTGTGTGAAAGCCGTCCTTCACCTAGCTTGTTGGGAACACAAAGTTTCTTTTCAGTTGCCAACTCCACTCCATACATATATATGGGGAGGCACAAGCTCCAACTCGGTTTTACAGTGAAAACTGCAGGAACTTCAAACCGGCACTAGGAAACAGACTGAGAAACCAGAGTAAAAGTTTCCCTGCAACACGTTCCCTATGTGCTACATGAACGAACGTCTCTCCACATGGTCAGTTCGGAGAGATAATTGTGTGTGAAAGCCGTCCTTCAGGTAGCTTGTTGGGAAAACAAAGTTTCTTTTCAGTTGCATCTACACTCCATACATGTATATGGGGAGGCAAAAGCTCCAACTAGGTTTTACACTGAAAACTGCAGGAACTTCAAACAGGCACTAGGAAACAGACTGAGAAACCAGAGAAAAATTTCTCCTGCAACCCGTTCCTTTTGTGCTAGATGAACGAACGTCTCTCCACATGCTCAGTTTTGAGAGATAAGTGTGTGTGAAAGCCGTCCTTCACCTAGCTTGTTGGGAACACAAAGTTTCTTTACAGTTGCCAAATACACTCCATACATATATATGGGGAGGCACAAGCTCCAACTCTGTTTTACAGTGAAAACTGCAGAAACTTCAAACCGGCTCTAGGAAACAGACTGAGGAACCAGAGTAAAAGTTTCTCCTGCAACTCGTTCCCTATGTGCTAGATGAACGAACGTCTTTCCACATGGTCAGTTCGGAGAGATAATTGGGTGTGAAAGCCGTCCTTCACTTGGCTTGTTGGGAACACAAAGTTTCTTTTCAGTTGCCAACTACACTCCATACATATATATGGGGAGGCACAAGCTCCAAATCGGTTTTACAGTGAAAACTGCAGGAACTTCAAACCGGAACTTGGAAACAGACTGAGAAACCAGAGTAAAAGTTTCTCCTGCAACCCGTTCCCTTTGTGCTAGATGAACGAACGTCTCTCCACATGCTCAGTTCGAAGAGAGAAGTGTGTGTGAAAGCCGCCCTTCACCTAGCTTGTTGGGAACACAAAGTTTCTTTTCAGTTGCCAACTCCACTCCATACATATATATGGGGAGGCAGAAGCTCCAATTCGGTTTTACAGTGAAAACTGCAGGAATTTCAACCCGTCACTAGGAAATAGACTGAGAAACCAGAGTAAAAGTTTCCCTGCAACCCGTTCCCTATGTGCTACATGAACGAACGTCTCTCCACATGCTCAGTTCGGAGAGAGAAGTGTGTGTGAAAGCCGTCCTTCACCTAGCTTGTTGGGAACACAAAGTTTCTTTTCAGTTGCCAACTCCACTCCATACATATATATGGGGAGGCACAAGCTCCAACTCGGTTTTACAGTGAAAACTGCAGGAACTTCAAACCGGCACTAGGAAACAGACTGAGAAACCAGAGTAAAAGTTTCCCCTGCAACCCGTTCCCTTTGTGCTAGATGAACGAACGTCTCTCCACATGCTCAGTTCTGAGAGATAAGTGCGTGTGAAAGCCGTCCTTCACATAGATTGTTGGGAACACAAAGTTTCTTTTAAGTTGCCAAATACACTCCACACATATATATGGGGAGGCACAAGCTCCAACTCTGTTTTACAGTGAAAACTGCAGGAACTTCAAACCGGCACTAGGAAACAGACTGAGAAACCAGAGTAAAAGTTTCCCTGCAACCCGTTCCCTATGTGCTACATGAACGAACGTCTCTCCACATGGTCAGTTTGGAGAGATAATTGTGTGTGAAAGCCGTCCTTCACCTAGCTTGTGGGGAACACAAAGTTTCTTTTCAGTTGCAACTACAGTCCATACATATATATGGGGAGGCACAAGCTCCAACTCGGTTTTACAGTGAAAACTGCAGGAACTTCAAACCGGCACTAGGAAACAGACTGAGAAACCAGAGTAAAATTTCTCCTGCAACCCGTTCCCTTTGTGCTAGATGAACGAACGTCTATCCACGTGGTCAGTTCGGAGAGATAATTGGGTGTGAAAGCCGTCCTTCACTTGGCTTTTTGGGAACACAAAGTTTCTTTTCAGTTGCCAACTACACTCCATACATATATATGGGGAGGCACAATCTCCAACTCGGTTTTACAGTGAAAACTGCAGGAACTTCAAACAGGCACTAGGAAACAGTCGGAGAAACCAGAGTAAAATTTCTCCTGCAAACCGTTCCCATTGAGCTAGATGAACGAACGTCTCTCCACATGCTCAGTTCCGAGAGAGAATTGTGTGTGACAGCCGTCCTTCACCTAGCTTGTTGGGAACACAGAGTTTCTTTTCAGTTGCCAACTCCACTCCATACATATATATGGGGAGGCACAAGCTCCAACTCGGTTTTACAGTGAAAACTGCAGGAACTTCAAACCGGCACTAGGAAACAGACTGAGAATACAGAGTAAAAGTTTCCCTGCAACCCGTTCCCTATGTGCTACATGAACGAACGTCTCTCCACATGGTCAGTTCGGAGAGATAATTGTGTGTGAAAGCCTTCCTTCACCTAGCTTGTTGGGAACACAAAGTTTCTTTTCAGTTGCCAACTACAATCCATACATATATATGGGGAGGCACAAACTCCAACTAGGTTTTACAGTGAAAACTGCAGGAACTTCAAACAGGCACTAGGAAACAGACTGAGAAACCAGAGTAAAAGTTTCACCTGCAACACGTTCCCTTTGTGCTAGATGAACAAACGTATCTCCACATGCTCAGTTCTGAGAGATAAGTGCGTGTGAAAGCCGTTCTTCACCTAGATTGTTGGGAACACAAAGTTTCTTTCAAGTTGCCAAATACACTCCATACATATATATGGGGAGGCACAAGCTCCAATTCGGTTTTACAGTGAAAACTGCAGGAACTTCAAACCGGCACTAGGAAACAGACTGAGAAACCAGAGTAAAAGTTTCCCTGCAACCCGTTCCCTATGTGCTACATGAACGAACGTCTCTCCACGTGCTCAGTTCGGAGAGAGAAGTGTGTGTGAAAGCCGTCCTTCACCTAGCTTGTTGGGAACACAAAGTTTCTTTTCAGTTGCCAAATACACTCCATACATATATATGGGGAGGCACAAGCTCCAACTCGGTTTTACAGTGAAAACTGCAGGAACTTCAAACCGGCACTAGGAAACAGACTGAGAAACCAGAGTAAAAGTTTCCCTGCAACACGTTCCCTATGTGCTACATGAACGAACGTCTCTCCACATGGTCAGTTCGGAGAGATAATTGTGTGTGAAAGCCGTCCTTCAGGTAGCTTGTTGGGAAAACTAAGTTTCTTTTCAGTTGCATCTACACTCCATACATATATATGGGGAGGCAAAAGCTCCAACTAGGTTTTACACTGAAAACTGCAGGAACTTCAAACAGGCACTAGGAAACAGACTGAGAAACCAGAGAAAAATTTCTCCTGCAACCCGTTCCTTTTGTGCTAGATGAACGAACGTCTCTCCACATGCTCAGTTTTGAGAGATAAGTGTGTGTGAAAGCCGTCCTTCACCTAGCTTGTTGGGAACACAAAGTTTCTTTACAGTTGCCAAATACACTCCATACATATATATGGGGAGGCACAAGCTCCAACTCTGTTTTACAGTGAAAACTGCAGAAACTTCAAACCGGCTCTAGGAAACTACTGAGGAACCAGAGTAAAAGTTTCTCCTGCAACCCGTTCCCTTTGTGCTAGATGAACGAACGTCTTTCCACATGGTCAGTTCGGAGAGATAATTGGGTGTGAAAGCCGTCCTTCACTTGGTTTGTTGAGAACACAAAGTTTCTTTTCAGTTGCCAACTCCACTCCATACATATATATGGGGAGGCACAAGCTCCAAATCGGTTTTACAGTGAAAACTGCAGGAACTTCAAACCGGCACTAGGAAACAGACTGAGAAACCAGAGTAAAAGTTTCTCCTGCAACTCGTTCCCTATGTGCTAGATGAACGAACGTCTTTCCACATGGTCAGTTCGGAGAGATAATTGTGTGTGAAAGCAGTCCTTCAACTAGCTTGTAGGAAACACAAAGTTTCTTTTCAGTTGCCAACTACAAACCATACATATATATGGGGAGGCACAAGCTCCAACTCGTTTTACAGTGAAAACTGCAGGAATTTCAAACAGACACAAGGAAACAGACTGAGAAACCAGAGAAAAATTTCTCCTGCAACCCGTTCCTTTTGTGCTAGATGAACGAACGTCTCTCCACATGCTCAGTTCTGAGAGATAAGTGTGTGTGAAAGCCGTCCTTCACCTAGCTTGTTGGGAACACAAAGTTTCTTTTCAGTTGCCAACTACACTCCATACATATATATGGGGAGGCACAAGCTCCAACTCGGTTTTACAGTGAAAACTGCAGGAATTTCAAACCGGCACTAGGAAACAGACTGAGAAACCAGAGTAAAAGTTTCTCCTGCAACCCGTTCCCTTTCTGCTAGATGAACGAACGTCTCTCCACATGCTCAGATCGGAGAGAGAAGTGTGTGTGAAAGCCGTCCTTCACCTAGCTTGTTGGGAACACAAAGTTTCTTTTCAGTTGCCAAATACACTCCATACATATATATGGGGAGGCACAAGCTCCAACTAGGTTTTACAGTGAAAACTGCCGGAACTTCAAACCGGCACTAGGAAACAGACTGAGAAACCAGAGTAAAAGTTTCTCCTGCAACCCGTTCCCTTTGTGCTAGATGAACGAACGTCTCTCCACATGCTCAGTTCGGAGAGAGAAGTGTGTGTGAAAGCCGTCCTTCACCTTGCTTGTTGGGAACACAAAGTTTCTTTTCAGTTGCCAACTCCACTCCATACATATATATGGGGAGGCACAAGCTCCAACTCGGTTTTACAGTGAAAACTGCAGGAACTTCAAACCGGCACTAGGAAACAGACTGAGAAACCAGAGTAAAAGTTTCTCCTGCAACCCGTTCCCTTTGTGCTAGATGAACGAACGTCTCTCCACATGCTCAGTTCGAAGAGAGAAGTGTGTGTGAAAGCCGCCCTTCACCTAGCTTGTTGGGAACACAAAGTTTCTTTTCAGTTGCCAACTCCACTCCATACATATATATGGGGAGGCACAAGCTCCAACGCGGTTTTACAGTGAAACCTGCAGGAACTTCAAACCGGAACTTGGAAACAGACTGAGAAAACAGAGTAAAAGTTTCTCCTGCAACCCGTTCCCTTTGTGCTAGATGAACGAACGTCTCTCCACATGCTCAGTTCGGAGAGAGAAATGTGTGTGAAAGCCGTCCTTCACCTAGCTTGTTGGGAACATAAAGTTTCTTTTCAGTTGCCAACTCCACTCCATACATATATATGGGGAGGCAGAAGCTCCAATTCGGTTTTACAGTGAAAACTGCAGGAATTTCAACCCGTCACTAGGAAATAGACTGAGAAACCAGAGTAAAAGTTTCCCTGCAACCCGTTCCCTATGTGCTACATGAACGAACGTCTCTCCACATGCTCAGTTCGGAGAGAGAAGTGTGTGTGAAAGCCGTCCTTCACCTAGCTTGTTGGGAACACAAAGTTTCTTTTCAGTTGCCAACTCCACTCCATACATATATATGGGGAGGCACAAGCTCCAACTCGGTTTGACAGTGAAAACTGCAGGAACTTCAAACCGGCACTAGGAAACAGACTGAGAAACCAGAGTAAAAGTTTCCCCTGCAACCCGTTCCCTTTGTGCTAGATGAACGAACGTCTCTCCACATGCTCAGTTCTGAGAGATAAGTGCGTGTGAAAGCCGTCCTTCACATAGATTTTTGGGAACACAAAGTTTCTTTTAAGTTGCCAAATACACTCCACACATATATATGGGGAGGCACAAACTCCAACTCGGTTTTACAGTGAAAACTGCAGGAACTTCAAACCGGCACTAGGAAACAGACTGAGAAACCAGAGTAAAAGTTTCTCCTGCAACCCGTTCCCTATGTGCTACATGAACGAACGTCTCTCCACATGGTCAGTTTGGAGAGATAATTGTGTGTGAAAGCCGTCCTTCACCTAGCTTGTTGGGAACACAGAGTTTCTTTTCAGTTGCCAACTCCACTCCATACATATATATGGGGAGGCACAAGCTCCAACTCGGTTTTACAGTGAAAACTGCAGGAACTTCAAACCGGCACTAGGAAACAGACTGAGAAACCAGAGTAAAAGTTTCTCCTGCAAACCTTTCCCTTTGTGCTAGATGAACGAACGTCTCTCCACATGCTCAGTTCTGAGAGATAAGTGCGTGTGAAAGCCGTCCTTCACGTAGATTGTTGGGAACACAAAGTTTCTTTTCAGATGCAACTACAGTCCATACATATATATGGGGAGGCACAAGCTCCAACTCGGTTTTACAGTGAAAACTGCAGGAACTTCAAACCGGCACTAGGAAACAGACTGAGAAACCAGAGTAAAAGTTTCTCCTGCAACCCGTTCCCTTTGTGCTAGATGAACGAACGTCTCTCCACAACGTCAGTTCTGAGAGGTAAGTGTGTGTGAAAGCCGTCCTTCACCTAGCTTGTGGGGAACACAAAGTTTCTTTTCAGTTGCAACAACAGTACATACATATATATGGGGAGGCACAAGCTCCAACTCGGTTTTACAGTGAAAACAGCAGGAACTTCAAACCGGCACTAGGAAACAGACTGAGAAACCAGAGTAAAATTTCTCCTGCAACCCGTTCCCTTTGTGCTAGATGAACGAACGTCTCTCCACATGCTCAGTTCTGAGAGGTAAGTGTGTGTGAAAGCCGTCCTTCACATAGCTTGTGGGGAACCCAAAGTTTCTTTTCAGTTGCAACTACAGTCCATACATATATATGGGGAGGCACAAGCTCCAACTCGGTTTTACAGTGAAAACTGCAGGAACTTCAAACCGGCACTAGGAAACAGACTGAGAAACCAGAGTAAAGGTTTCTCCTGCAACCCGTTCCCTTTGGGCTAGATGAACGAACGTCTCTCCACATGCTCAGTTCGGAGAGAAAATTGTGTGTGAAAGCCGTCCTTCACCTAGCTTGTTGGGAACACAAAGTTTCTTTTCAGTTGCCAACTCCACTCCATACATATATATGGGGAGGCACAAGCTCCAACTCGGTTTTACAGTGAAAACTGCAGGAACTTCAAACCGGCACTAGGAAACAGACTGAGAAACCCGAGTAAAAGTTTCCCCTGCAACCCGTTCCCTTTGTGCTAGATGAACGAACGTCTCTCCACATGCTCAGTTCGGAGAGAGAAGTGTGTGTGAAAGCCGTCCTTCACCTAGCTTGTTGGGAACACAAAGTTTCTTTTCAGTTGCCAACTCCACTCCATACATATATATGGGGAGGCACAAGCTCCAACTCGGTTTTACAGTGAAAACTGCAGGAACTTCAAACCGGCACTAGGAAACAGACTGAGAAACCAGAGTAAAAGTTTCTCCTGCAACCCGTTCCCTTTCTGCTAGATGAACGAACGTCTCTCCACATGCTCAGTTCGGAGAGATAAGTGTGTTTGAAAGCCGTCCTTCCACTAGCTTGTTGGGAACACAAAGTTTCTTTTCAGTTGCCAACTCCACTCCATACATATATATGGGGAGGCACAAGCTCCAACTCGGTTTTACAGTGAAAACTGCAGGAACTTCAAACCGGCACTAGGAAACAGACTGAGAAACCAGAGTAAAAGTTTCTCCTGCAACCCGTTCCCTTTGTGCTAGATGAACGAACGTCTCTCCACATGCTCAGTTCGGAGAGAAAAATGTGTGTGAAAGCCGTCCTTCACATAGCTTGTTGGGAACACAAAGTTTCTTTTCAGTTGCCAACTACACTCCATACATATATATGGGGAGGCACAAGCTCCAATTCTGTTTTACAGTGAAATCTGCAGGAATTTCAAACCGGCACTAGGAAACAGACTGAGAAACCAGAGTAAAAGTTTCCCTGCAACGCGTTCCCTATGTGCTACATGAACGAACGTCTCTCCACATGATCAGTTCGGAGAGAGAAGTGTGTGTGAAAGCCGTCCTTCACCTAGCTTGTTGGGAACACAAAGTTTCTTTTCAGTTGCCAACTCCACTCCATACATATATATGGGGAGGCACAAGCTCCAACTCGGTTTTACAGTGAAAACTGCAGGAACTTCAAAGAGGCACTAGGAAACAGACTGAGAAACCAGAGTAAAAGTTTCCCCTGCAACCCGTTCCATTTGTGCTAGATGAACGAACGTCTCTCCACATGCTCAGTTCTGAGAGATAAGTGCGTGTGAAAGCCGTCCTTCACATAGATTGTTGGGAACACAAAGTTTCTTTTAAGTTGCCAAATACACTCCACACATATATATGGGGAGGCACAAGCTCCAACTCTGTTTTACAGTGAAAACTGCAGGAACTTCAAACCGGCACTAGGAAACAGACTGAGAAACCAGAGTAAAAGTTTCCCTGCAACCCGTTCCCTATGTGCTACATGAACGAACGTCTCTCCACATGGTCAGTTTGGAGAGATAATTGTGTGTGAAAGCCGTCCTTCACCTAGCTTGTGGGGAACACAAAGTTTCTTTTCAGTTGCAACTACAGTCCATACATATATATGGGGAGGCACAAGCTCCAAATCGGTTTTACAGTGAAAACTGCAGGAACTTCAAACCGGCACTAGGAAACAGACTGAGAAACCAGAGTAAAATTTCTCCTGCAACCCGTTCCCTTTGTGCTAGATGAACGAACGTCTATCCACGTGGTCAGTTCGGAGAGATAATTGGGTGTGAAAGCCGTCCTTCACTTGGTTTTTGGGAACACAAAGTTTCTTTTCAGTTGCCAACTCCACTCCATACATATATATGGGGAGGCACAATCTCCAACTCGGTTTACAGTGAAAACTGCAGGAATTTCAAACAGACACTAGGAAACAGACTGAGAAACCAGAGAAAAATTTCTCCTGCAACCCGTTCCTTTTGTGCTAGATGAACGAACGTCTCTCCACATGCTCAGTTCTGAGAGATAAGTGTGTGTGAAAGCCGTCCTTCACCTAGCTTGTTGGGAACACAAAGTTTCTTTTCAGTTGCCAACTCCACTCCATACATATATATGGGGAGGCACAAGCTCCAACTCGGTTTTACAGTGAAAACTGCAGGAACTTCAAACCGGCACTAGGAAACAGACTGAGAAACCAGAGTAAAAGTTTCCCTGCAACCCGTTCCCTATGTGCTACATGAACGAACGTCTCTCCACATGGTCAGTTTGGAGAGATAATTGTGTGTGAAAGCCGTCCTTCACCTAGCTTGTTGGGAACACAGAGTTTCTTTTCAGTTGCCAACTCCACTCCATACATATATATGGGGAGGCACAAGCTCCAACTCGGTTTTACAGTGAAAACTGCAGGAACTTCAAACCGGCACTAGGAAACAGACTGAGAAACCAGAGTAAAAGTTTCTCCTGCAAAGCTTTCCCTTTGTGCTAGATGAACGAACGTCTCTCCACATGCTCAGTTCTGAGAGATAAGTGCGTGTGAAAGCCGTCCTTCACGTAGATTGTTGGGAACACAAAGTTTCTTTTCAGATGCAACTACAGTCCATACATATATATGGGGAGGCACAAGCTCCAACTCGGTTTTACAGTGAAAACTGCAGGAACTTCAAACCGGCACTAGGAAACAGACTGAGAAACCAGAGTAAAAGTTTCTCCTGCAACCCGTTCCCTTTGTGCTAGATGAACGAACGTCTCTCCACAACGTCAGTTCTGAGAGGTAAGTGTGTGTGAAAGCCGTCCTTCACCTAGCTTGTGGGGAACACAAAGTTTCTTTTCAGTTGCAACAACAGTACATACATATATATGGGGAGGCACAAGCTCCAACTCGGTTTTACAGTGAAAACAGCAGGAACTTCAAACCGGCACTAGGAAACAGACTGAGAAACCAGAGTAAAATTTCTCCTGCAACCCGTTCCCTTTGTGCTAGATGAACGAACGTCTCTCCACATGCTCAGTTCTGAGAGGTAAGTGTGTGTGAAAGCCGTCCTTCACATAGCTTGTGGGGAACCCAAAGTTTCTTTTCAGTTGCAACTACAGTCCATACATATATATGGGGAGGCACAAGCTCCAACTCGGTTTTACAGTGAAAACGGCAGGAACTTCAAACCGGCACTAGGAAACAGACTGAGAAACCAGAGTAAAGGTTTCTCCTGCAACCCGTTCCCTTTGGGCTAGATGAACGAACGTCTCTCCACATGCTCAGTTCGGAGAGAAAATTGTGTGTGAAAGCCGTCCTTCACCTAGCTTGTTGGGAACACAAAGTTTCTTTTCAGTTGCCAACTCCACTCCATACATATATATGGGGAGGCACAAGCTCCAACTCGGTTTTACAGTGAAAACTGCAGGAACTTCAAACCGGCACTAGGAAACAGACTGAGAAACCCGAGTAAAAGTTTCCCCTGCAACCCGTTCCCTTTGTGCTAGATGAACGAACGTCTCTCCACATGCTCAGTTCGGAGAGAGAAGTGTGTGTGAAAGCCGTCCTTCACCTAGCTTGTTGGGAACACAAAGTTTCTTTTCAGTTGCCAACTCCACTCCATACATATATATGGGGAGGCACAAGCTCCAACTCGGTTTTACAGTGAAAACTGCAGGAACTTCAAACCGGCACTAGGAAACAGACTGAGAAACCAGAGTAAAAGTTTCTCCTGCAACCCGTTCCATTTGTGCTAGATGAACGAACGTCTCTCCACATGCTCAGTTCGGAGAGATAAGTGTGTTTGAAAGCCGTCCTTCCACTAGCTTGTTGGGAACACAAAGTTTCTTTTCAGTTGCCAACTCCACTCCATACATATATATGGGGAGGCACAAGCTCCAACTCGGTTTTACAGTGAAAACTGCAGGAACTTCAAACCGGCACTAGGAAACAGACTGAGAAACCAGAGTAAAAGTTTCTCCTGCAACCCGTTCCCTTTGTGCTAGATGAACGAACGTCTTTCCACATGCTCAGTTCGGAGAGAAAAATGTGTGTGAAAGCCGTCCTTCACCTAGCTTGTTGGGAACACAAAGTTTCTTTTCAGTTGCCAACTACACTCCATACATATATATGGGGAGGCACAAGCTCCAATTCTGTTTTACAGTGAAATCTGCAGGAATTTCAAACCGGCACTAGGAAACAGACTGAGAAACCAGAGTAAAAGTTTCCCTGCAACGCGTTCCCTATGTGCTACATGAACGAACGTCTCTCCACATGATCAGTTCGGAGAGAGAAGTGTGTGTGAAAGCCGTCCTTCACCTAGCTTGTTGGGAACACAAAGTTTCTTTTCAGTTGCCAACTCCACTCCATACATATATATGGGGAGGCACAAGCTCCAACTCGTTTTTACAGTGAAAACTGCAGGAACTTCAAAGAGGCACTAGGAAACAGACTGAGAAACCAGAGTAAAAGTTTCCCCTGCAACCCGTTCCATTTGTGCTAGATGAACGAACGTCTCTCCACATGCTCAGTTCTGAGAGATAAGTGCGTGTGAAAGCCGTCCTTCACATAGATTGTTGGGAACACAAAGTTTCTTTTAAGTTGCCAAATACACTCCACACATATATATGGGGAGGCACAAGCTCCAACTCTGTTTTACAGTGAAAACTGCAGGAACTTCAAACCGGCACTAGGAAACAGACTGAGAAACCAGAGTAAAAGTTTCCCTGCAACCCGTTCCCTATGTGCTACATGAACGAACGTCTCTCCACATGGTCAGTTTGGAGAGATAATTGTGTGTGAAAGCCGTCCTTCACCTAGCATGTGGGGAACACAAAGTTTCTTTTCAGTTGCAACTACAGTCCATACATATATATGGGGAGGCACAAGCTCCAAATCGGTTTTACAGTGAAAACTGCAGGAACTTCAAACCGGCACTAGGAAACAGACTGAGAAACCAGAGTAAAATTTCTCCTGCAACCCGTTCCCTTTGTGCTAGATGAACGAACGTCTATCCACGTGGTCAGTTCGGAGAGATAATTGGGTGTGAAAGCCGTCCTTCACTTGGCTTTTTGGGAACACAAAGTTTCTTTTCAGTTGCCAACTCCACTCCATACATATATATGGGGAGGCACAATCTCCAACTCGGTTTACAGTGAAAACTGCAGGAATTTCAAACAGACACTAGGAAACAGACTGAGAAACCAGAGAAAAATTTCTCCTGCAACCCGTTCCTTTTGTGCTAGATGAACGAACGTCTCTCCACATGCTCAGTTCTGAGAGATAAGTGTGTGTGAAAGCCGTCCTTCACCTAGCTTGTTGGGAACACAAAGTTTCTTTTCAGTTGCCAACTCCACTCCATACATATATATGGGGAGGCACAAGCTCCAACTCGGTTTTACAGTGAAAACTGCAGGAACTTCAAACCGGCACTAGGAAACAGACTGAGAAACCAGAGTAAAAGTTTCTCCTGCAACCCGTTCCATTTGTGCTAGATGAACGAACGTCTCTCCACATGCTCAGTTCGGAGAGATAAGTGTGTTTGAAAGCCGTCCTTCCACTAGCTTGTTGGGAACACAAAGTTTCTTTTCAGTTGCCAACTCCACTCCATACATATATATGGGGAGGCACAAGCTCCAACTCGGTTTTACAGTGAAAACTGCAGGAACTTCAAACCGGCACTAGGAAACAGACTGAGAAACCAGAGTAAAAGTTTCTCCTGCAACCCGTTCCCTTTGTGCTAGATGAACGAACGTCTCTCCACATGCTCAGTTCGGAGAGAAAAATGTGTGTGAAAGCCGTCCTTCACCTAGCTTGTTGGGAACACAAAGTTTCTTTTCAGTTGCCAACTACACTCCATACATATATATGGGGAGGCACAAGCTCCAATTCTGTTTTACAGTGAAATCTGCAGGAATTTCAAACCGGCACTAGGAAACAGACTGAGAAACCAGAGTAAAAGTTTCCCTGCAACGCGTTCCCTATGTGCTACATGAACGAACGTCTCTCCACATGGTCAGTTCGGATAGAGAAGTGTGTGTGAAAGCCGTCCTTCACCTAGCTTGTTGGGAACACAAAGTTTCTTTTCAGTTGCCAACTCCACTCCATACATATATATGGGGAGGCACAAGCTCCAACTCGGTTTTACAGTGAAAACTGCAGGAACTTCAAAGAGGCACTAGGAAACAGACTGAGAAACCAGAGTAAAAGTTTCCCCTGCAACCCGTTCCCTTTCTGCTAGATGAACGAACGTCTCTCCACATGCTCAGTTCTGAGAGATAAGTGCGTGTGAAAGCCGTCCTTCACATAGATTGTTGGGAACACAAAGTTTCTTTTAAGTTGCCAAATACACTCCACACATATATATGGGGAGGCACAAGCTCCAACTCTGTTTTACAGTGAAAACTGCAGGAACTTCAAACCGGCACTAGGAAACAGACTGAGAAACCAGAGTAAAAGTTTCCCTGCAACCCGTTCCCTATGTGCTACATGAACGAACGTCTCTCCACATGGTCAGTTTGGAGAGATAATTGTGTGTGAAAGCCGTCCTTCACCTAGCTTGTGGGGAACACAAAGTTTCTTTTCAGTTGCAACTACAGTCCATACATATATATGGGGAGGCACAAGCTCCAAATCGGTTTTACAGTGAAAACTGCAGGAACTTCAAACCGGCACTAGGAAACAGACTGAGAAACCAGAGTAAAATTTCTCCTGCAACCCGTTCCCTTTGTGCTAGATGAACGAACGTCTATCCACGTGGTCAGTTCGGAGAGATAATTGGGTGTGAAAGCCGTCCTTCACTTGGCTTTTTGGGAACACAAAGTTTCTTTTCAGTTGCCAACTACACTCCATACATATATATGGGGAGGCACAAACTCCAACTCGGTTTACAGTGAAAACTGCAGGAATTTCAAACAGACACTAGGAAACAGACTGAGAAACCAGAGAAAAATTTCTCCTGCAACCCGTTCCTTTTGTGCTAGATGAACGAACGTCTCTCCACATGCTCAGTTCTGAGAGATAAGTGTGTGTGAAAGCCGTCCTTCACCTAGCTTGTTGGGAACACAAAGTTTCTTTTCAGTTGCCAACTCCACTCCATACATATATATGGGGAGGCACAAGCTCCAACTCGGTTTTACAGTGAAAACTGCAGGAACTTCAAAGAGGCACTAGGAAACAGACTGAGAAACCAGAGTAAAAGTTTCCCCTGCAACCCGTTCCCTTTGTGCTAGATGAACGAACGTCTCTCCACATGCTCAGTTCTGAGAGATAAGTGCGTGTGAAAGCCGTCCTTCACATAGATTGTTGGGAACACAAAGTTTCTTTTAAGTTGCCAAATACACTCCAAACATATATATGGGGAGGCACAAGCTCCAACTCTGTTTTACAGTGAAAACTGCAGGAACTTCAAACCGGCACTAGGAAACAGACTGAGAAACCAGAGTAAAAGTTTCCCTGCAACCCGTTCCCTATGTGCTACATGAACGAACGTCTCTCCACATGGTCAGTTTGGAGAGATAATTGTGTGTGAAAGCCGTCCTTCACCTAGCTTGTGGGGAACACAAAGTTTCTTTTCAGTTGCAACTACAGTCCATACATATATATGGGGAGGCACAAGCTCCAAATCGGTTTTACAGTGAAAACTGCAGGAACTTCAAACCGGCACTAGGAAACAGACTGAGAAACCAGAGTAAAATTTCTCCTGCAACCCGTTCCCTTTGTGCTAGATGAACGAACGTCTATCCACGTGGTCAGTTCGGAGAGATAATTGGGTGTGAAAGCCGTCCTTCACTTGGCTTTTTGGGAACACAAAGTTTCTTTTCAGTTGCCAACTCCACTCCATACATATATATGGGGAGGCACAATCTCCAACTCGGTTTACAGTGAAAACTGCAGGAATTTCAAACAGACACTAGGAAACAGACTGAGAAACCAGAGAAAAATTTCTCCTGCAACCCGTTCCTTTTGTGCTAGATGAACGAACGTCTCTCCACATGCTCAGTTCTGAGAGATAAGTGTGTGTGAAAGCCGTCCTTCACCTAGCTTGTTGGGAACACAAAGTTTCTTTTCAGTTGCCAACTCCACTCCATACATATATATGGGGAGGCACAAGCTCCAACTCGGTTTTACAGTGAAAACTGCAGGAACTTCAAACCGGCACTAGGAAACAGACTGAGAAACCAGAGTAAAAGTTTCCCTGCAACGCGTTCCCTATGTGCTACATGAACGAACGTCTCTCCACATGGTCAGTTCGGATAGAGAAGTGTGTGTGAAAGCCGTCCTTCACCTAGCTTGTTGGGAACACAAAGTTTCTTTTCAGTTGCCAACTCCACTCCATACATATATATGGGGAGGCACAAGCTCCAACTCGGTTTTACAGTGAAAACTGCAGGAACTTCAAAGAGGCACTAGGAAACAGACTGAGAAACCAGAGTAAAAGTTTCCCCTGCAACCCGTTCCCTTTGTGCTAGATGAACGAACGTCTCTCCACATGCTCAGTTCTGAGAGATAAGTGCGTGTGAAAGCCGTCCTTCACATAGATTGTTGGGAACACAAAGTTTCTTTTAAGTTGCCAAATACACTCCACACATATATATGGGGAGGCACAAGCTCCAACTCTGTTTTACAGTGAAAACTGCAGGAACTTCAAACCGGCACTAGGAAACAGACTGAGAAACCAGAGTAAAAGTTTCCCTGCAACCCGTTCCCTATGTGCTACATGAACGAACGTCTCTCCACATGGTCAGTTTGGAGAGATAATTGTGTGTGAAAGCCGTCCTTCACCTAGCTTGTGGGGAACACAAAGTTTCTTTTCAGTTGCAACTACAGTCCATACATATATATGGGGAGGCACAAGCTCCAAATCGGTTTTACAGTGAAAACTGCAGGAACTTCAAACCGGCACTAGGAAACAGACTGAGAAACCAGAGTAAAATTTCTCCTGCAACCCGTTCCCTTTGTGCTAGATGAACGAACGTCTATCCACGTGGTCAGTTCGGAGAGATAATTGGGTGTGAAAGCCGTCCTTCACTTGGCTTTTTGGGAACACAAAGTTTCTTTTCAGTTGCCAACTACACTCCATACATATATATGGGGAGGCACAATCTCCAACTCGGTTTACAGTGAAAACTGCAGGAATTTCAAACAGACACTAGGAAACAGACTGAGAAACCAGAGAAAAATTTCTCCTGCAACCCGTTCCTATTGTGCTAGATGAACGAACGTCTCTCCACATGCTCAGTTCTGAGAGATAAGTGTGTGTGAAAGAAGTCCTTCACCTAGCTTGTTGGGAACACAAAGTTTCTTTTCAGTTGCCAACTCCACTCCATACATATATATGGGGAGGCACAAACTCCAACTCGGTTTTACAGTGAAAACTGCAGGAATTTCAAACCGGCACTAGGAAACAGACTGAGAAACCAGAGTAAAAGTTTCTCCTGCAACCCGTTCCCTTTCTGCTAGATGAACGAACGCCTCTCCACATGCTCAGTTCGGAGAGAGAAGTGTGTGTGAAAGCCGTCCTTCACCTAGCTTGTTGGGAACACAAAGTTTCTTTTCAGTTGCCAACTCCACTCCATACATATATATGGGGAGGCACAAGCTCCAACTCGGTTTTACAGTGAAAACTGCAGGAACTTCAAACCGGCACTAGGAAACAGACTGAGAAACCAGAGTAAAAGTTTCTCCTGCAACCCGTTCCCTTTGTGCTAGATGAACGAACGTCTCTCCACATGCTCAGTTCGGAGGGAGAAGTGTGTGTGAAAGCCGTCCTTCACCTAGCTTGTTGGGAACACAAAGTTTCTTTTCAGTTGCCAACTCCACTCCATACATATATATGGGGAGGCACAAGCTCCAACTCGGTTTTACAGTGAAAACTGCAGGAACTTCAAACCGGCACTAGGAAACAGACTGAGAAACCAGAGTAAAAGTTTCTCCTGCAACCCGTTCCCTTTGTGCTAGATGAACGAACGTCTCTCCACATGCTCAGTTCGGAGAGAGAAGTGTGTGTGAAAGACGTACTTCACCTAGCTTGTTGGGAACACAAAGTTTCTTTTCAGTTGCCAACTCCACTCCATACATATATATGGGGAGGCACAAGCTCCAACTCGGTTTTACAGTGAAAACTGCAGGAACTTCAAACCGGAACTTGGAAACAGACTGAGAAACCAGAGTAAAAGTTTCTCCTGCAACCCGTTCCCTTTGTGCTAGATGAACGAAAGTCTCTCCACATGCTCAGTTCGAAGAGAGAAGTGTGTGTGAAAGCCGCCCTTCACCTAGCTTGTTGGGAACACAAAGTTTCTTTTCAGTTGTCAACTCCACTCCATACATATATATGGGGAGGCACAAGCTCCAACGCGGTTTTACAGTGAAAACTGCAGGAACTTCAAACCGGAACTTGGAAACAGACTGAGAAAACAGAGTAAAAGTTTCTCCTGCAACCCGTTCCCTTTGTGCTAGATGAACGAACGTCTCTCCACATGCTCAGTTCGGAGAGAGAAATGTGTGTGAAAGCCGTCCTTCAACTAGCTTGTTGGGAACATAAAGTTTCTTTTCAGTTGCCAACTCCACTCCATACATATATATGGGGAGGCAGAAGCTCCAATTCGGTTTTACAGTGAAAACTGCAGGAATTTCAACCCGTCACTAGGAAATAGACTGAGAAACCAGAGTAAAAGTTTCCCTGCAACCCGTTCCCTATGTGCTACATGAACGAACGTCTCTCCACATGCTCAGTTCGGAGAGAGAAGTGTGTGTGAAAGCCGTCCTTCACCTAGCTTGTTGGGAACACAAAGTTTCTTTTCAGTTGCCAACTCCACTCCATACATATATATGGGGAGGCACAAGCTCCAACTCGGTTTTACAGTGAAAACTGCAGGAACTTCAAACCGGCACTAGGAAACAGACTGAGAAACCAGAGTAAAAGTTTCCCCTGCAACCCGTTCCCTTTGTGCTAGATGAACGAACGTCTCTCCACATGCTAAGTTCTGAGAGATAAGTGCGTGTGAAAGCCGTCCTTCACATAGATTGTTGGGAACACAAAGTTTCTTTTAAGTTGCCAAATACACTCCACACATATATATGGGGAGGCACAAGCTCCAACTCTGTTTTACAGTGAAAACTGCAGGAACTTCAAACCGGCACTAGGAAACAGACTGAGAAACCAGAGTAAAAGTTTCCCTGCAACCCGTTCCCTATGTGCTACATGAACGAACGTCTCTCCACATGGTCAGTTTGGAGAGATAATTGGGTGTGAAAGCCGTCCTTCACTTGGCTTTTTGGGAACACAAAGTTTCTTTTCAGTTGCCAACTACACTCCATACATATATATGGGGAGGCACAATCTCCAACTCGGTTTTACAGTGAAAACTGCAGGAACTTCAAACAGGCACTAGGAAACAGTCGGAGAAACCAGAGTAAAATTTCTCCTGCAAACCGTTCCCATTGAGCTAGATGAACGAACGTCTCTCCACATGCTCAGTTCCGAGAGAGAATTGTGTGTGACAGCCGTCCTTCACCTAGCTTGTTGGGAACACAGAGTTTCTTTTCAGTTGCCAACTCCACTCCATACATATATATGGGGAGGCACAATCTCCAACTCGGTTTTACAGTGAAAACTGCAGGAACTTCAAACCGGCACTAGGAAACAGACTGAGAATACAGAGTAAAAGTTTCCCTGCAACCCGTTCCCTATGTGCTACATGAACGAACGTCTCTCCACATGGTCAGTTCGGAGAGATAATTGTGTGTGAAAGCCTTCCTTCACCTAGCTTGTTGGGAACACAAAGTTTCTTTTCAGTTGCCAACTACAATCCATACATATATATGGGGAGGCACAAACTCCAACTAGGTTTTACAGTGAAAACTGCAGGAACTTCAAACAGGCACTAGGAAACAGACTGAGAAACCAGAGTAAAAGTTTCACCTGCAACCCGTTCCCTTTGTGCTAGATGAACAAACGTATCTCCACATGCTCAGTTCTGAGAGATAAGTGCGTGTGAAAGCCGTTCTTCACCTAGATTGTTGGGAACACAAAGTTTCTTTCAAGTTGCCAAATACACTCCATACATATATATGGGTAGGCACAAGCTCCAACTCGGTTTTACAGTGAAAACTGCAGGAACTTCAAACAGGCACTAGGAAACAGACTGAGAAACCAGAGTAAAAGTTTCCCTGCAACCCGTTCCCTATGTGCTACATGAACGAACGTCTCTCCACATGCTCAGTTCGGAGAGAGAAGTGTGTGTGAAAGCCGTCCTTCACCTAGCTTGTTGGGAACACAAAGTTTCTTTTCAGTTGCCAAATACACTCCATACATAAATATGGGGAGGCACAAGCTCCAACTCGGTTTTACAGTGAAAACTGCAGGAACTTCAAACCGGCACTAGGAAACAGACTGAGAAACCAGAGTAAAAGTTTCCCTGCAACACGTTCCCTATGTGCTACATGAACGAACGTCTCTCCACATGGTCAGTTCGGAGAGATAATTGTGTGTGAAAGCCGTCCTTCAGGTAGCTTGTTGGGAAAACAAAGTTTCTTTTCAGTTGCATCTACACTCCATACATGTATATGGGGAGGCAAAAGCTCCAACTAGGTTTTACACTGAAAACTGCAGGAACTTCAAACAGGCACTAGGAAACAGACTGAGAAACCAGAGAAAAATTTCTCCTGCAACCCGTTCCTTTTGTGCTAGATGAACGAACGTCTCTCCACATGCTCAGTTTTGAGAGATAAGTGTGTGTGAAAGCCGTCCTTCACCTAGCTTGTTGGGAACACAAAGTTTCTTTACAGTTGCCAAATACACTCCATACATATATATGGGGAGGCACAAGCTCCAACTCTGTTTTACAGTGAAAACTGCAGAAACTTCAAACCGGCTCTAGGAAACAGACTGAGGAACCAGAGTAAAAGTTTCTCCTGCAACTCGTTCCCTATGTGCTAGATGAACGAACGTCTTTCCACATGGTCAGTTCGGAGAGATAATTGGGTGTGAAAGCCGTCCTTCACTTGGCTTGTTGGGAACACAAAGTTTCTTTTCAGTTGCCAACTACACTCCATACATATATATGGGGAGGCACAAGCTCCAAATCGGTTTTACAGTGAAAACTGCAGGAACTTCAAACCGGAACTTGGAAACAGACTGAGAAACCAGAGTAAAAGTTTCTCCTGCAACCCGTTCCCTTTGTGCTAGATGAACGAACGTCTCTCCACATGCTCAGTTCGAAGAGAGAAGTGTGTGTGAAAGCCGCCCTTCACCTAGCTTGTTGGGAACACAAAGTTTCTTTTCAGTTGCCAACTCCACTCCATACATATATATGGGGAGTCACAAGCTCCAACGCGGTTTTACAGTGAAAACTGCAGGAACTTCAAACCGGAACTTGGAAACAGACTGAGAAAACAGAGTAAAAGTTTCTCCTGCAACCCGTTCCCTTTGTGCTAGATGAACGAACGTCTCTCCACATGCTCAGTTCGGAGAGAGAAATGTGTGTGAAAGCCGTCCTTCACCTAGCTTGTTGGGAACATAAAGTTTCTTTTCAGTTGCCAACTCCACTCCATACATATATATGGGGAGGCAGAAGCTCCAATTCGGTTTTACAGTGAAAACTGCAGGAATTTCAACCCGTCACTAGGAAATAGACTGAGAAACCAGAGTAAAAGTTTCCCTGCAACCCGTTCCCTATGTGCTACATGAACGAACGTCTCTCCACATGCTCAGTTCGGAGAGAGAAGTGTGTGTGAAAGCCGTCCTTCACCTAGCTTGTTGGGAACACAAAGTTTCTTTTCAGTTGCCAACTCCACTCCATACATATATATGGGGAGGCACAAGCTCCAACTCGGTTTTACAGTGAAAACTGCAGGAACTTCAAACCGGCACTAGGAAACAGACTGAGAAACCAGAGTAAAAGTTTCCCCTGCAACCCGTTCCCTTTGTGCTAGATGAACGAACGTCTCTCCACATGCTCAGTTCTGAGAGATAAGTGCGTGTGAAAGCCGTCCTTCACATAGATTGTTGGGAACACAAAGTTTCTTTTAAGTTGCCAAATACACTCCACACATATATATGGGGAGGCACAAGCTCCAACTCTGTTTTACAGTGAAAACTGCAGGAACTTCAAACCGGCACTAGGAAACAGACTGAGAAACCAGAGTAAAAGTTTCCCTGCAACCCGTTCCCTATGTGCTACATGAACGAACGTCTCTCCACATGGTCAGTTTGGAGAGATAATTGTGTGTGAAAGCCGTCCTTCACCTAGCTTGTGGGGAACACAAAGTTTCTTTTCAGTTGCAACTACAGTCCATACATATATATGGGGAGGCACAAGCTCCAACTCGGTTTTACAGTGAAAACTGCAGGAACTTCAAACCGGCACTAGGAAACAGACTGAGAAACCAGAGTAAAATTTCTCCTGCAACCCGTTCCCTTTGTGCTAGATGAACGAACGTCTATCCACGTGGTCAGTTCGGAGAGATAATTGGGTGTGAAAGCCGTCCTTCACTTGGCTTTTTGGGAACACAAAGTTTCTTTTCAGTTGCCAACTACACTCCATACATATATATGGGGAGGCACAATCTCCAACTCGGTTTTACAGTGAAAACTGCAGGAACTTCAAACAGGCACTAGGAAACAGTCGGAGAAACCAGAGTAAAATTTCTCCTGCAAACCGTTCCCATTGAGCTAGATGAACGAACGTCTCTCCACATGCTCAGTTCCGAGAGAGAATTGTGTGTGACAGCCGTCCTTCACCTAGCTTGTTGGGAACACAGAGTTTCTTTTCAGTTGCCAACTCCACTCCATACATATATATGGGGAGGCACAAGCTCCAACTCGGTTTTACAGTGAAAACTGCAGGAACTTCAAACCGGCACTAGGAAACAGACTGAGAATACAGAGTAAAAGTTTCCCTGCAACCCGTTCCCTATGTGCTACATGAACGAACGTCTCTCCACATGGTCAGTTCGGAGAGATAATTGTGTGTGAAAGCCTTCCTTCACCTAGCTTGTTGGGAACACAAAGTTTCTTTTCAGTTGCCAACTACAATCCATACATATATATGGGGAGGCACAAACTCCAACTAGGTTTTACAGTGAAAACTGCAGGAACTTCAAACAGGCACTAGGAAACAGACTGAGAAACCAGAGTAAAAGTTTCACCTGCAACACGTTCCCTTTGTGCTAGATGAACAAACGTATCTCCACATGCTCAGTTCTGAGAGATAAGTGCGTGTGAAAGCCGTTCTTCACCTAGATTGTTGGGAACACAAAGTTTCTTTCAAGTTGCCAAATACACTCCATACATATATATGGGGAGGCACAAGCTCCAACTCGGTTTTACAGTGAAAACTGCAGGAACTTCAAACCGGCACTAGGAAACAGACTGAGAAACCAGAGTAAAAGTTTCCCTGCAACCCGTTCCCTATGTGCTACATGAACGAACGTCTCTCCACGTGCTCAGTTCGGAGAGAGAAGTGTGTGTGAAAGCCGTCCTTCACCTAGCTTGTTGGGAACACAAAGTTTCTTTTCAGTTGCCAAATACACTCCATACATATATATGGGGAGGCACAAGCTCCAACTCGGTTTTACAGTGAAAACTGCAGGAACTTCAAACCGGCACTAGGAAACAGACTGAGAAACCAGAGTAAAAGTTTCCCTGCAACACGTTCCCTATGTGCTACATGAACGAACGTCTCTCCACATGGTCAGTTCGGAGAGATAATTGTGTGTGAAAGCCGTCCTTCAGGTAGCTTGTTGGGAAAACAAAGTTTCTTTTCAGTTGCATCTACACTCCATACATATATATGGGGAGGCAAAAGCTCCAACTAGGTTTTACACTGAAAACTGCAGGAACTTCAAACAGGCACTAGGAAACAGACTGAGAAACCAGAGAAAAATTTCTCCTGCAACCCGTTCCTTTTGTGCTAGATGAACGAACGTCTCTCCACATGCTCAGTTTTGAGAGATAAGTGTGTGTGAAAGCCGTCCTTCACCTAGCTTGTTGGGAACACAAAGTTTCTTTACAGTTGCCAAATACACTCCATACATATATATGGGGAGGCACAAGCTCCAACTCTGTTTTACAGTGAAAACTGCAGAAACTTCAAACCGGCTCTAGGAAACTACTGAGGAACCAGAGTAAAAGTTTCTCCTGCAACCCGTTCCCTTTGTGCTAGATGAACGAACGTCTTTCCACATGGTCAGTTCGGAGAGATAATTGGGTGTGAAAGCCGTCCTTCACTTGGTTTGTTGAGAACACAAAGTTTCTTTTCAGTTGCCAACTCCACTCCATACATATATATGGGGAGGCACAAGCTCCAAATCGGTTTTACAGTGAAAACTGCAGGAACTTCAAACCGGCACTAGGAAACAGACTGAGAAACCAGAGTAAAAGTTTCTCCTGCAACTCGTTCCCTATGTGCTAGATGAACGAACGTCTTTCCACATGGTCAGTTCGGAGAGATAATTGTGTGTGAAAGCAGTCCTTCAACTAGCTTGTAGGAAACACAAAGTTTCTTTTCAGTTGCCAACTACAAACCATACATATATATGGGGAGGCACAAGCTCCAACTCGTTTTACAGTGAAAACTGCAGGAATTTCAAACAGACACAAGGAAACAGACTGAGAAACCAGAGAAAAATTTCTCCTGCAACCCGTTCCTTTTGTGCTAGATGAACGAACGTCTCTCCACATGCTCAGTTCTGAGAGATAAGTGTGTGTGAAAGCCGTCCTTCACCTAGCTTGTTGGGAACACAAAGTTTCTTTTCAGTTGCCAACTACACTCCATACATATATATGGGGAGGCACAAGCTCCAACTCGGTTTTACAGTGAAAACTGCAGGAATTTCAAACCGGCACTAGGAAACAGACTGAGAAACCAGAGTAAAAGTTTCTCCTGCAACCCGTTCCCTTTCTGCTAGATGAACGAACGTCTCTCCACATGCTCAGTTCGGAGAGAGAAGTGTGTGTGAAAGCCGTCCTTCACCTAGCTTGTTGGGAACACAAAGTTTCTTTTCAGTTGCCAAATACACTCCATACATATATATGGGGAGGCACAAGCTCCAACTAGGTTTTACAGTGAAAACTGCCGGAGCTTCAAACCGGCACTAGGAAACAGACTGAGAAACCAGAGTAAAAGTTTCTCCTGCAACCCGTTCCCTTTGTGCTAGATGAACGAACGTCTCTCCACATGCTCAGTTCGGAGAGAGAAGTGTGTGTGAAAGCCGTCCTTCACCTAGCTTGTTGGGAACACAAAGTTTCTTTTCAGTTGCCAACTCCACTCCATACATATATATGGGGAGGCACAAGCTCCAACTCGGTTTTACAGTGAAAACTGCAGGAACTTCAAACCGGCACTAGGAAACAGACTGAGAAACCAGAGTAAAAGTTTCTCCTGCAACCCGTTCCCTTTGTGCTAGATGAACGAACGTCTCTCCACATGCTCAGTTCGAAGAGAGAAGTGTGTGTGAAAGCCGCCCTTCACCTAGCTTGTTGGGAACACAAAGTTTCTTTTCAGTTGCCAACTCCACTCCATACATATATATGGGGAGGCACAAGCTCCAACGCGGTTTTACAGTGAAAACTGCAGGAACTTCAAACCGGAACTTGGAAACAGACTGAGAAAACAGAGTAAAAGTTTCTCCTGCAACCCGTTCACTTTGTGCTAGATGAACGAACGTCTCTCCACATGCTCAGTTCGGAGAGAGAAATGTGTGTGAAAGCCGTCCTTCACCTAGCTTGTTGGGAACATAAAGTTTCTTTTCAGTTGCCAACTCCACTCCATACATATATATGGGGAGGCACAAGCTCCAACTCGGTTTTACAGTGAAAACTGCAGGAACTTCAAACCGGCACTAGGAAACAGACTGAGAATACAGAGTAAAAGTTTCCCTGCAACCCGTTCCCTATGTGCTACATGAACGAACGTCTCTCCACATGGTCAGTTCGGAGAGATAATTGTGTGTGAAAGCCTTCCTTCACCTAGCTTGTTGGGAACACAAAGTTTCTTTTCAGTTGCCAACTACAATCCATACATATATATGGGGAGGCACAAACTCCAACTAGGTTTTACAGTGAAAACTGCAGGAACTTCAAACAGGCACTAGGAAACAGACTGAGAAACCAGAGTAAAAGTTTCACCTGCAACACGTTCCCTTTGTGCTAGATGAACAAACGTATCTCCACATGCTCAGTTCTGAGAGATAAGTGCGTGTGAAAGCCGTTCTTCACCTAGATTGTTGGGAACACAAAGTTTCTTTCAAGTTGCCAAATACACTCCATACATATATATGGGGAGGCACAAGCTCCAACTCGGTTTTACAGTGAAAACTGCAGGAACTTCAAACCGGCACTAGGAAACAGACTGAGAAACCAGAGTAAAAGTTTCCCTGCAACCCGTTCCCTATGTGCTACATGAACGAACGTCTCTCCACGTGCTCAGTTCGGAGAGAGAAGTGTGTGTGAAAGCCGTCCTTCACCTAGCTTGTTGGGAACACAAAGTTTCTTTTCAGTTGCCAAATACACTCCATACATATATATGGGGAGGCACAAGCTCCAACTCGGTTTTACAGTGAAAACTGCAGGAACTTCAAACCGGCACTAGGAAACAGACTGAGAAACCAGAGTAAAAGTTTCCCTGCAACACGTTCCCTATGTGCTACATGAACGAACGTCTCTCCACATGGTCAGTTCGGAGAGATAATTGTGTGTGAAAGCCGTCCTTCAGGTAGCTTGTTGGGAAAACAAAGTTTCTTTTCAGTTGCATCTACACTCCATACATATATATGGGGAGGCAAAAGCTCCAACTAGGTTTTACACTGAAAACTGCAGGAACTTCAAACAGGCACTAGGAAACAGACTGAGAAACCAGAGAAAAATTTCTCCTGCAACCCGTTCCTTTTGTGCTAGATGAACGAACGTCTCTCCACATGCTCAGTTTTGAGAGATAAGTGTGTGTGAAAGCCGTCCTTCACCTAGCTTGTTGGGAACACAAAGTTTCTTTACAGTTGCCAAATACACTCCATACATATATATGGGGAGGCACAAGCTCCAACTCTGTTTTACAGTGAAAACTGCAGAAACTTCAAACCGGCTCTAGGAAACTACTGAGGAACCAGAGTAAAAGTTTCTCCTGCAACCCGTTCCCTTTGTGCTAGATGAACGAACGTCTTTCCACATGGTCAGTTCGGAGAGATAATTGGGTGTGAAAGCCGTCCTTCACTTGGTTTGTTGAGAACACAAAGTTTCTTTTCAGTTGCCAACTCCACTCCATACATATATATGGGGAGGCACAAGCTCCAAATCGGTTTTACAGTGAAAACTGCAGGAACTTCAAACCGGCACTAGGAAACAGACTGAGAAACCAGAGTAAAAGTTTCTCCTGCAACTCGTTCCCTATGTGCTAGATGAACGAACGTCTTTCCACATGGTCAGTTCGGAGAGATAATTGTGTGTGAAAGCAGTCCTTCAACTAGCTTGTAGGAAACACAAAGTTTCTTTTCAGTTGCCAACTACAAACCATACATATATATGGGGAGGCACAAGCTCCAACTCGTTTTACAGTGAAAACTGCAGGAATTTCAAACAGACACAAGGAAACAGACTGAGAAACCAGAGAAAAATTTCTCCTGCAACCCGTTCCTTTTGTGCTAGATGAACGAACGTCTCTCCACATGCTCAGTTCTGAGAGATAAGTGTGTGTGAAAGCCGTCCTTCACCTAGCTTGTTGGGAACACAAAGTTTCTTTTCAGTTGCCAACTACACTCCATACATATATATGGGGAGGCACAAGCTCCAACTCGGTTTTACAGTGAAAACTGCAGGAATTTCAAACCGGCACTAGGAAACAGACTGAGAAACCAGAGTAAAAGTTTCTCCTGCAACCCGTTCCCTTTCTGCTAGATGAACGAACGTCTCTCCACATGCTCAGTTCGGAGAGAGAAGTGTGTGTGAAAGCCGTCCTTCACCTAGCTTGTTGGGAACACAAAGTTTCTTTTCAGTTGCCAAATACACTCCATACATATATATGGGGAGGCACAAGCTCCAACTAGGTTTTACAGTGAAAACTGCCGGAGCTTCAAACCGGCACTAGGAAACAGACTGAGAAACCAGAGTAAAAGTTTCTCCTGCAACCCGTTCCCTTTGTGCTAGATGAACGAACGTCTCTCCACATGCTCAGTTCGGAGAGAGAAGTGTGTGTGAAAGCCGTCCTTCACCTAGCTTGTTGGGAACACAAAGTTTCTTTTCAGTTGCCAACTCCACTCCATACATATATATGGGGAGGCACAAGCTCCAACTCGGTTTTACAGTGAAAACTGCAGGAACTTCAAACCGGCACTAGGAAACAGACTGAGAAACCAGAGTAAAAGTTTCTCCTGCAACCCGTTCCCTTTGTGCTAGATGAACGAACGTCTCTCCACATGCTCAGTTCGAAGAGAGAAGTGTGTGTGAAAGCCGCCCTTCACCTAGCTTGTTGGGAACACAAAGTTTCTTTTCAGTTGCCAACTCCACTCCATACATATATATGGGGAGGCACAAGCTCCAACGCGGTTTTACAGTGAAAACTGCAGGAACTTCAAACCGGAACTTGGAAACAGACTGAGAAAACAGAGTAAAAGTTTCTCCTGCAACCCGTTCACTTTGTGCTAGATGAACGAACGTCTCTCCACATGCTCAGTTCGGAGAGAGAAATGTGTGTGAAAGCCGTCCTTCACCTAGCTTGTTGGGAACATAAAGTTTCTTTTCAGTTGCCAACTCCACTCCATACATATATATGGGGAGGCAGAAGCTCCAATTCGGTTTTACAGTGAAAACTGCAGGAATTTCAACCCGTCACTAGGAAATAGACTGAGAAACCAGAGTAAAAGTTTCCCTGCAACCCGTTCCCTATGTGCTACATGAACGAACGTCTCTCCACATGCTCAGTTCGGAGAGAGAAGTGTGTGTGAAAGCCGTCCTTCACCTAGCTTGTTGGGAACACAAAGTTTCTTTTCAGTTGCCAACTCCACTCCATACATATATATGGGGAGGCACAAGCTCCAACTCGGTTTTACAGTGAAAACTGCAGGAACTTCAAACCGGCACTAGGAAACAGACTGAGAAACCAGAGTAAAAGTTTCCCCTGCAACCCGTTCCCTTTGTGCTAGATGAACGAACGTCTCTCCACATGCTCAGTTCTGAGAGATAAGTGCGTGTGAAAGCCGTCCTTCACATAGATTTTTGGGAACACAAAGTTTCTTTTAAGTTGCCAAATACACTCCACACATATATATGGGGAGGCACAAACTCCAACTCGGTTTTACAGTGAAAACTGCAGGAACTTCAAACCGGCACTAGGAAACAGACTGAGAAACCAGAGTAAAAGTTTCCCTGCAACCCGTTCCCTATGTGCTACATGAACGAACGTCTCTCCACATGGTCAGTTTGGAGAGATAATTGTGTGTGAAAGCCGTCCTTCACCTAGCTTGTTGGGAACACAGAGTTTCTTTTCAGTTGCCAACTCCACTCCATACATATATATGGGGAGGCACAAGCTCCAACTCGGTTTTACAGTGAAAACTGCAGGAACTTCAAACCGGCACTAGGAAACAGACTGAGAAACCAGAGTAAAAGTTTCTCCTGCAAACCTTTCCCTTTGTGCTAGATGAACGAACGTCTCACCACATGCTCAATTCTGAGAGATAAGTGCGTGTGAAAGCCGTCCTTCACGTAGATTGTTGGGAACACAAAGTTTCTTTTCAGATGCAACTACAGTCCATACATATATATGGGGAGGCACAAGCTCCAACTCGGTTTTACAGTGAAAACTGCAGGAACTTCAAACCGGCACTAGGAAACAGACTGAGAAACCAGAGTAAAAGTTTCTCCTGCAACCCGTTCCCTTTGTGCTAGATGAACGAACGTCTCTCCACAACGTCAGTTCTGAGAGGTAAGTGTGTGTGAAAGCCGTCCTTCACCTAGCTTGTGGGGAACACAAAGTTTCTTTTCAGTTGCAACAACAGTACATACATATATATGGGGAGGCACAAGCTCCAACTCGGTTTTACAGTGAAAACAGCAGGAACTTCAAACCGGCACTAGGAAACAGACTGAGAAACCAGAGTAAAATTTCTCCTGCAACCCGTTCCCTTTGTGCTAGATGAACGAACGTCTCTCCACATGCTCAGTTCTGAGAGGTAAGTGTGTGTGAAAGCCGTCCTTCACATAGCTTGTGGGGAACACAAAGTTTCTTTTCAGTTGCAACTACAGTCCATACATATATATGGGGAGGCACAAGCTCCAACTCGGTTTTACAGTGAAAACTGCAGGAACTTCAAACCGGCACTAGGAAACAGACTGAGAAACCAGAGTAAAATTTCTCCTGCAACCCGTTCCCTTTGTGCTAGATGAACGAACGTCTATCCACGTGGTCAGTTCGGAGAGATAATTGGGTGTGAAAGCCGTCCTTCACTGGCTTTTTGGGAACACAAAGTTTCTTTTCAGTTGCCAACTACACTCCATACATATATATGGGGAGGCACAAGCTCCAACTCGGTTTTACAGTGAAAACTGCAGGAACTTCAAACCGGCACTAGGAAACAGACTGAGAAACCAGAGTAAAGGTTTCTCCTGCAACCCGTTCCCTTTGGGCTAGATGAACGAACGTCTCTCCACATGCTCAGTTCGGAGAGAAAATTGTGTGTGAAAGCCGTCCTTCACCTAGCTTGTTGGGAACACAAAGTTTCTTTTCAGTTGCCAACTCCACTCCATACATATATATGGGGAGGCACAAGCTCCAACTCGGTTTTACAGTGAAAACTGCAGGAACTTCAAACCGGCACTAGGAAACAGACTGAGAAACCCGAGTAAAAGTTTCCCCTGCAACCCGTTCCCTTTGTGCTAGATGAACGAACGTCTCTCCACATGCTCAGTTCGGAGAGAGAAGTGTGTGTGAAAGCCGTCCTTCACCTAGCTTGTTGGGAACACAAAGTTTCTTTTCAGTTGCCAACTCCACTCCATACATATATATGGGGAGGCACAAGCTCCAACTCGGTTTTACAGTGAAAACTGCAGGAACTTCAAACCGGCACTAGGAAACAGACTGAGAAACCAGAGTAAAAGTTTCTCCTGCAACCCGTTCCATTTGTGCTAGATGAACGAACGTCTCTCCACATGCTCAGTTCGGAGAGATAAGTGTGTTTGAAAGCCGTCCTTCCACTAGCTTGTTGGGAACACAAAGTTTCTTTTCAGTTGCCAACTCCACTCCATACATATATATGGGGAGGCACAAGCTCCAACTCGGTTTTACAGTGAAAACTGCAGGAACTTCAAACCGGCACTAGGAAACAGACTGAGAAACCAGAGTAAAAGTTTCTCCTGCAACCCGTTCCCTTTGTGCTAGATGAACGAACGTCTCTCCACATGCTCAGTTCGGAGAGAAAAATGTGTGTGAAAGCCGTCCTTCACCTAGCTTGTTGGGAACACAAAGTTTCTTTTCAGTTGCCAACTACACTCCATACATATATATGGGGAGGCACAAGCTCCAATTCTGTTTTACAGTGAAATCTGCAGGAATTTCAAACCGGCACTAGGAAACAGTCTGAGAAACCAGAGTAAAAGTTTCCCTGCAACGCGTTCCCTATGTGCTACATGAACGAACGTCTCTCCACATGATCAGTTCGGAGAGAGAAGTGTGTGTGAAAGCCGTCCTTCACCTAGCTTGTTGGGAACACAAAGTTTCTTTTCAGTTGCCAACTCCACTCCATACATATATATGGGGAGGTACAAGCTCCAACTCGGTTTTACAGTGAAAACTGCAGGAACTTCAAACCGGCACTAGGAAACAGACTGAGAAACCAGAGTAAAAGTTTCCCCTGCAACCCGTTCCATTTGTGCTAGATGAACGAACGTCTCTCCACATGCTCAGTTCTGAGAGATAAGTGCGTGTGAAAGCCGTCCTTCACATAGATTGTTGGGAACACAAAGTTTCTTTTAAGTTGCCAAATACACTCCACACATATATATGGGGAGGCACAAGCTCCAACTCTGTTTTACAGTGAAAACTGCAGGAACTTCAAACCGGCACTAGGAAACAGACTGAGAAACCAGAGTAAAAGTTTCCCTGCAACCCGTTCCCTATGTGCTACATGAACGAACGTCTCTCCACATGGTCAGTTTGGAGAGATAATTGTGTGTGAAAGCCGTCCTTCACCTAGCTTGTGGGGAACACAAAGTTTCTTTTCAGTTGCCAACTCCACTCCATACATATATATGGGGAGGCACAAACTCCAAATCGGTTTTACAGTGAAAACTGCAGGAACTTCAAACCGGCACTAGGAAACAGACTGAGAAACCAGAGTAAAATTTCTCCTGCAACCCGTTCCCTTTGTGCTAGATGAACGAACGTCTATCCACGTGGTCAGTTCGGAGAGATAATTGGGTGTGAAAGCCGTCCTTCACTTGGCTTTTTGGGTACACAAAGTTTCTTTTCAGTTGCCAACTCCACTCCATACATATATATGGGGAGGCACAATCTCCAACTCGGTTTACAGTGAAAACTGCAGGAATTTCAAACAGACACTAGGAAACAGACTGAGAAACCAGAGAAAAATTTCTCCTGCAACCCGTTCCTTTTGTGCTAGATGAACGAACGTCTCTCCACATGCTCAGTTCTGAGAGATAAGTGTGTGTGAAAGCCGTCCTTCACCTAGCTTGTTGGGAACACAAAGTTTCTTTTCAGTTGCCAACTCCACTCCATACATATATATGGGGAGGCACAAGCTCCAACTCGGTTTTACAGTGAAAACTGCAGGAACTTCAAACCGGCACTAGGAAACAGACTGAGAAACCAGAGTAAAAGTTTCTCCTGCAACCCGTTCCATTTGTGCTAGATGAACGAACGTCTCTCCACATGCTCAGTTCGGAGAGATAAGTGTGTTTGAAAGCCGTCCTTCCACTAGCTTGTTGGGAACACAAAGTTTCTTTTCAGTTGCCAACTCCACTCCATACATATATATGGGGAGGCACAAGCTCCAAATCGGTTTTACAGTGAAAACTGCAGGAACTTCAAACCGGCACTAGGAAACAGACTGAGAAACCAGAGTAAAAGTTTCTCCTGCAACCCGTTCCCTTTGTGCTAGATGAACGAACGTCTCTCCACATGCTCAGTTCGGAGAGAAAAATGTGTGTGAAAGCCGTCCTTCACCTAGCTTGTTGGGAACACAAAGTTTCTTTTCAGTTGCCAACTACACTCCATACATATATATGGGGAGGCACAAGCTCCAATTCTGTTTTACAGTGAAATCTGCAGGAATTTCAAACCGGCACTAGGAAACAGACTGAGAAACCAGAGTAAAAGTTTCCCTGCAACGCGTTCCCTATGTGCTACATGAACGAACGTCTCTCCACATGGTCAGTTCGGATAGAGAAGTGTGTGTGAAAGCCGTCCTTCACCTAGCTTGTTGGGAACACAAAGTTTCTTTTCAGTTGCCAACTCCACTCCATACATATATATGGGGAGGCACAAGCTCCAACTCGGTTTTACAGTGAAAACTGCAGGAACTTCAAAGAGGCACTAGGAAACAGACTGGGAAACCAGAGTAAAAGTTTCCCCTGCAACCCGTTCCCTTTGTGCTAGATGAACGAACGTCTCTCCACATGCTCAGTTCTGAGAGATAAGTGCGTGTGAAAGCCGTCCTTCACATAGATTTTTGGGAACACAAAGTTTCTTTTAAGTTGCCAAATACACTCCACACATATATATGGGGAGGCACAAGCTCCAACTCTGTTTTACAGTGAAAACTGCAGGAACTTCAAACCGGCACTAGGAAACAGACTGAGAAACCAGAGTAAAAGTTTCCCTGCAACCCGTTCCCTATGTGCTACATGAACGAACGTCTCTCCACATGGTCAGTTTGGAGAGATAATTGTGTGTGAAAGCCGTCCTTCACCTAGCTTGTGGGGAACACAAAGTTTCTTTTCAGTTGCAACTACAGTCCATACATATATATGGGGAGGCACAAGCTCCAAATCGGTTTTACAGTGAAAACTGCAGGAACTTCAAACCGGCACTAGGAAACAGACTGAGAAACCAGAGTAAAATTTCTCCTGCAACCCGTTCCCTTTGTGCTAGATGAACGAACGTCTATCCACGTGGTCAGTTCGGAGAGATAATTGGGTGTGAAAGCCGTCCTTCACTTGGCTTTTTGGGAACACAAAGTTTCTTTTCAGTTGCCAACTACACTCCATACATATATATGGGGAGGCACAATCTCCAACTCTGTTTACAGTGAAAACTGCAGGAATTTCAAACAGACACTAGGAAACAGACTGAGAAACCAGAGAAAAATTTCTCCTGCAACCCGTTCCTTTTGTGCTAGATGAACGAACGTCTCTCCACATGCTCAGTTCTGAGAGATAAGTGTGTGTGAAAGAAGTCCTTCACCTAGCTTGTTGGGAACACAAAGTTTCTTTTCAGTTGCCAACTCCACTCCATACATATATATGGGGAGGCACAAACTCCAACTCGGTTTTACAGTGAAAACTGCAGGAATTTCAAACCGGCACTAGGAAACAGACTGAGAAACCAGAGTAAAAGTTTCTCCTGCAACCCGTTCCCTTTCTGCTAGATGAACGAACGCCTCTCCACATGCTCAGTTCGGAGAGAGAAGTGTGTGTGAAAGCCGTCCTTCACCTAGCTTGTTGGGAACACAAAGTTTCTTTTCAGTTGCCAACTCCACTCCATACATATATATGGGGAGGCACAAGCTCCAACTCGGTTTTACAGTGAAAACTGCAGGAACTTCAAACCGGCACTAGGAAACAGACTGAGAAACCAGAGTAAAAGTTTCTCCTGCAACCCGTTCCCTTTGTGCTAGATGAACGAACGTCTCTCCACATGCTCAGTTCGGAGGGAGAAGTGTGTGTGAAAGCCGTCCTTCACCTAGCTTGTTGGGAACACAAAGTTTCTTTTCAGTTGCCAACTCCACTCCATACATATATATGGGGAGGCACAAGCTCCAACTCGGTTTTACAGTGAAAACTGCAGGAACTTCAAACCGGCACTAGGAAACAGACTGAGAAACCAGAGTAAAAGTTTCTCCTGCAACCCGTTCCCTTTGTGCTAGATGAACGAACGTCTCTCCACATGCTCAGTTCGGAGAGAGAAGTGTGTGTGAAAGACGTCCTTCACCTAGCTTGTTGGGAACACAAAGTTTCTTTTCAGTTGCCAACTCCACTCCATACATATATATGGGGAGGCACAAGCTCCAACTCGGTTTTACAGTGAAAACTGCAGGAACTTCAAACCGGAACTTGGAAACAGACTGAGAAACCAGAGTAAAAGTTTCTCCTGCAACCCGTTCCCTTTGTGCTAGATGAACGAACGTCTCTCCACATGCTCAGTTCGAAGAGAGAAGTGTGTGTGAAAGCCGCCCTTCACCTAGCTTGTTGGGAACACAAAGTTTCTTTTCAGTTGCCAACTCCACTCCATACATATATATGGGGAGGCACAAGCTCCAACGCGGTTTTACAGTGAAAACTGCAGGAACTTCAAACCGGAACTTGGAAACAGACTGAGAAACCAGAGTAAAAGTTTCTCCTGCAACCCGTTCCCTTTGTGCTAGATGAACGAACGTCTCTCCACATGCTCAGTTCGGAGAGAGTAATGTGTGTGAAAGCCGTCCTTCAACTAGCTTGTTGGGAACATAAAGTTTCTTTTCAGTTGCCAACTCCACTCCATACATATATATGGGGAGGCAGAAGCTCCAATTCGGTTTTACAGTGAAAACTGCAGGAATTTCAACCCGTCACTAGGAAATAGACTGAGAAACCAGAGTAAAAGTTTCCCTGCAACCCGTTCCCTATGTGCTACATGAACGAACGTCTCTCCACATGCTCAGTTCGGAGAGAGAAGTGTGTGTGAAAGCCGTCCTTCACCTAGCTTGTTGGGAACACAAAGTTTCTTTTCAGTTGCCAACTCCACTCCATACATATATATGGGGAGGCACAAGCTCCAACTCGGTTTTACAGTGAAAACTGCAGGAACTTCAAACCGGCACTAGGAAACAGACTGAGAAACCAGAGTAAAAGTTTCCCCTGCAACCCGTTCCCTTTGTGCTAGATGAACGAACGTCTCTCCACATGCTAAGTTCTGAGAGATAAGTGCGTGTGAAAGCCGTCCTTCACATAGATTGTTGGGAACACAAAGTTTCTTTTAAGTTGCCAAATACACTCCACACATATATATGGGGAGGCACAAGCTCCAACTCTGTTTTACAGTGAAAACTGCAGGAACTTCAAACCGGCACTAGGAAACAGACTGAGAAACCAGAGTAAAAGTTTCCCTGCAACCCGTTCCCTATGTGCTACATGAACGAACGTCTCTCCACATGTTCAGTTTGGAGAGATAATTGTGTGTGAAAGCCGTCCTTCACCTAGCTTGTGGGGAACACAAAGTTTCTTTTCAGTTGCAACTACAGTCCATACATATATATGGGGAGGCACAAGCTCCAAATCGGTTTTACAGTGAAAACTGCAGGAACTTCAAACCGGCACTAGGAAACAGACTGAGAAACCAGAGTAAAAGTTTCTCCTGCAACCCGTTCCCTTTGTGCTAGATGAACGAACGTCTATCCACGTGGTCAGTTCGGAGAGATAATTGGGTGTGAAAGCCGTCCTTCACTTGGCTTTTTGGGAACACAAAGTTTCTTTTCAGTTGCCAACTACACTCCATACATATATATGGGGAGGCACAATCTCCAACTCGGTTTTACAGTGAAAACTGCAGGAACTTCAAACAGGCACTAGGAAACAGTCGGAGAAACCAGAGTAAAATTTCTCCTGCAAACCGTTCCCATTGAGCTAGATGAACGAACGTCTCTCCACATGCTCAGTTCCGAGAGAGAATTGTGTGTGACAGCCGTCCTTCACCTAGCTTGTTGGGAACACAGAGTTTCTTTTCAGTTGCCAACTCCACTCCATACATATATATGGGGAGGCACAAGCTCCAACTCGGTTTTACAGTGAAAACTGCAGGAACTTCAAACCGGCACTAGGAAACAGACTGAGAATACAGAGTAAAAGTTTCCCTGCAACCCGTTCCCTATGTGCTACATGAACGAACGTCTCTCCACATGGTCAGTTCGGAGAGATAATTGTGTGTGAAAGCCTTCCTTCACCTAGCTTGTTGGGAACACAAAGTTTCTTTTCAGTTGCCAACTACAATCCATACATATAAATGGGGAGGCACAAACTCCAACTAGGTTTTACAGTGAAAACTGCAGGAACTTCAAACAGGCACTAGGAAACAGACTGAGAAACCAGAGTAAAAGTTTCACCTGCAACCCGTTCCCTTTGTGCTAGATGAACGAACGTCTCTCCACATGCTCAGTTCGGAGAGAGAAGTGTGTGTGAAAGACGTCCTTCACCTAGCTTGTTGGGAACACAAAGTTTCTTTTCAGTTGCCAACTCCACTCCATACATATATATGGGGAGGCACAAGCTCCAACTCGGTTTTACAGTGAAAACTGCAGGAACTTCAAACCGGAACTTGGAAACAGACTGAGAAACCAGAGTAAAAGTTTCTCCTGCAACCCGTTCCCTTTGTGCTAGATGAACGAACGTCTCTCCACATGCTCAGTTCGAAGAGAGAAGTGTGTGTGAAAGCCGCCCTTCACCTAGCTTGTTGGGAACACAAAGTTTCTTTTCAGTTGCCAACTCCACTCCATACATATATATGGGGAGGCACAAGCTCCAACGCGGTTTTACAGTGAAAACTGCAGGAACTTCAAACCGGAACTTGGAAACAGACTGAGAAACCAGAGTAAAAGTTTCTCCTGCAACCCGTTCCCTTTGTGCTAGATGAACGAACGTCTCTCCACATGCTCAGTTCGGAGAGAGTAATGTGTGTGAAAGCCGTCCTTCAACTAGCTTGTTGGGAACATAAAGTTTCTTTTCAGTTGCCAACTCCACTCCATACATATATATGGGGAGGCAGAAGCTCCAATTCGGTTTTACAGTGAAAACTGCAGGAATTTCAACCCGTCACTAGGAAATAGACTGAGAAACCAGAGTAAAAGTTTCCCTGCAACCCGTTCCCTATGTGCTACATGAACGAACGTCTCTCCACATGCTCAGTTCGGAGAGAGAAGTGTGTGTGAAAGCCGTCCTTCACCTAGCTTGTTGGGAACACAAAGTTTCTTTTCAGTTGCCAACTCCACTCCATACATATATATGGGGAGGCACAAGCTCCAACTCGGTTTTACAGTGAAAACTGCAGGAACTTCAAACCGGCACTAGGAAACAGACTGAGAAACCAGAGTAAAAGTTTCCCCTGCAACCCGTTCCCTTTGTGCTAGATGAACGAACGTCTCTCCACATGCTAAGTTCTGAGAGATAAGTGCGTGTGAAAGCCGTCCTTCACATAGATTGTTGGGAACACAAAGTTTCTTTTAAGTTGCCAAATACACTCCACACATATATATGGGGAGGCACAAGCTCCAACTCTGTTTTACAGTGAAAACTGCAGGAACTTCAAACCGGCACTAGGAAACAGACTGAGAAACCAGAGTAAAAGTTTCCCTGCAACCCGTTCCCTATGTGCTACATGAACGAACGTCTCTCCACATGTTCAGTTTGGAGAGATAATTGTGTGTGAAAGACGTCCTTCACCTAGCTTGTGGGGAACACAAAGTTTCTTTTCAGTTGCAACTACAGTCCATACATATATATGGGGAGGCACAAGCTCCAAATCGGTTTTACAGTGAAAACTGCAGGAACTTCAAACCGGCACTAGGAAACAGACTGAGAAACCAGAGTAAAAGTTTCTCCTGCAACCCGTTCCCTTTGTGCTAGATGAACGAACGTCTATCCACGTGGTCAGTTCGGAGAGATAATTGGGTGTGAAAGCCGTCCTTCACTTGGCTTTTTGGGAACACAAAGTTTCTTTTCAGTTGCCAACTACACTCCATACATATATATGGGGAGGCACAATCTCCAACTCGGTTTTACAGTGAAAACTGCAGGAACTTCAAACAGGCACTAGGAAACAGTCGGAGAAACCAGAGTAAAATTTCTCCTGCAAACCGTTCCCATTGAGCTAGATGAACGAACGTCTCTCCACATGCTCAGTTCCGAGAGAGAATTGTGTGTGACAGCCGTCCTTCACCTAGCTTGTTGGGAACACAGAGTTTCTTTTCAGTTGCCAACTCCACTCCATACATATATATGGGGAGGCACAAGCTCCAACTCGGTTTTACAGTGAAAACTGCAGGAACTTCAAACCGGCACTAGGAAACAGACTGAGAATACAGAGTAAAAGTTTCCCTGCAACCCGTTCCCTATGTGCTACATGAACGAACGTCTCTCCACATGGTCAGTTCGGAGAGATAATTGTGTGTGAAAGCCTTCCTTCACCTAGCTTGTTGGGAACACAAAGTTTCTTTTCAGTTGCCAACTACAATCCATACATATAAATGGGGAGGCACAAACTCCAACTAGGTTTTACAGTGAAAACTGCAGGAACTTCAAACAGGCACTAGGAAACAGACTGAGAAACCAGAGTAAAAGTTTCACCTGCAACCCGTTCCCTTTGTGCTAGATGAACAAACGTATCTCCACATGCTCAGTTCTGAGAGATAAGTGCGTGTGAAAGCCGTTCTTCACCTAGATTGTTGGGAACACAAAGTTTCTTTCAAGTTGCCAAATACACTCCATACATATATATGGGGAGGCACAAGCTCCAACTCGGTTTTACAGTGAAAACTGCAGGAACTTCAAACCGGCACTAGGAAACAGACTGAGAAACCAGAGTAAAAGTTTCCCTGCAACCCGTTCCCTATGTGCTACATGAACGAACGTCTCTCCACATGCTCAGTTCGGAGAGAGAAGTGTGTGTGAAAGCCGTCCTTCACCTAGCTTGTTGGGAACACAAAGTTTCTTTTCAGTTGCCAAATACACTCCATACATATATATGGGGAGGCACAAGCTCCAACTCGGTTTTACAGTGAAAACTGCAGGAACTTCAAACCGGCACTAGGAAACAGACTGAGAAACCAGAGTAAAAGTTTCCCTGCAACACGTTCCCTATGTGCTACATGAACGAACGTCTCTCCACATGGTCAGTTCGGAGAGATAATTGTGTGTGAAAGCCGTCCTTCAGGTAGCTTGTTGGGAAAACAAAGTTTCTTTTCAGTTGCATCTACACTCCATACATGTATATGGGGAGGCAAAGGCTCCAACTAGGTTTTACACTGAAAACTGCAGGAACTTCAAACAGGCACTAGGAAACAGACTGAGAAACCAGAGAAAAATTTCTCCTGCAACCCGTTCCTTTTGTGCTAGATGAACGAACGTCTCTCCACATGCTCAGTTTTGAGAGATAAGTGTGTGTGAAAGCCGTCCTTCACCTAGCTTGTTGGGAACACAAAGTTTCTTTACAGTTGCCAAATACACTCCATACATATATATGGGGAGGCACAAGCTCCAACTCTGTTTTACAGTGAAAACTGCAGAAACTTCAAACCGGCTCTAGGAAACAGACTGAGGAACCAGAGTAAAAGTTTCTCCTGCAACTCGTTCCCTATGTGCTAGATGAACGAACGTCTTTCCACATGGTCAGTTCGGAGAGATAATTGGGTGTGAAAGCCGTCCTTCACTTGGCTTGTTGGGAACACAAAGTTTCTTTTCAGTTGCCAACTACACTCCATACATATATATGGGGAGGCACAAGCTCCAAATCGGTTTTACAGTGAAAACTGCAGGAACTTCAAACCGGAACTTGGAAACAGACTGAGAAACCAGAGTAAAAGTTTCTCCTGCAACCCGTTCCCTTTGTGCTAGATGAACGAACGTCTCTCCACATGCTCAGTTCGAAGAGAGAAGTGTGTGTGAAAGCCGCCCTTCACCTAGCTTGTTGGGAACACAAAGTTTCTTTTCAGTTGCCAACTCCACTCCATACATATATATGGGGAGGCACAAGCTCCAACGCGGTTTTACAGTGAAAACTGCAGGAACTTCAAACCGGAACTTGGAAACAGACTGAGAAAACAGAGTAAAAGTTTCTCCTGCAACCCGTTCCCTTTGTGCTAGATGAACGAACGTCTCTCCACATGCTCAGTTCGGAGAGAGAAATGTGTGTGAAAGCCGTCCTTCACCTAGCTTGTTGGGAACATAAAGTTTCTTTTCAGTTGCCAACTCCACTCCATACATATATATGGGGAGGTAGAAGCTCCAATTCGGTTTTACAGTGAAAACTGCAGGAATTTCAACCCGTCACTAGGAAATAGACTGAGAAACCAGAGTAAAAGTTTCCCTGCAACCCGTTCCCTATGTGCTACATGAACGAACGTCTCTCCACATGCTCAGTTCGGAGAGAGAAGTGTGTGTGAAAGCCGTCCTTCACCTAGCTTGTTGGGAACACAAAGTTTCTTTTCAGTTGCCAACTCCACTCCATACATATATATGGGGAGGCACAAGCTCCAACTCGGTTTTACAGTGAAAACTGCAGGAACTTCAAACCGGCACTAGGAAACAGACTGAGAAACCAGAGTAAAAGTTTCCCCTGCAACCCGTTCCCTTTGTGCTAGATGAACGAACGTCTCTCCACATGCTCAGTTCTGAGAGATAAGTGCGTGTGAAAGCCGTCCTTCACATAGATTGTTGGGAACACAAAGTTTCTTTTAAGTTGCCAAATACACTCCCCACATATATATGGGGAGGCACAAGCTCCAACTCTGTTTTACAGTGAAAACTGCAGGAACTTCAAACCGGCACTAGGAAACAGACTGAGAAACCAGAGTAAAATTTCCCTGCAACCCGTTCCCTATGTGCTACATGAACGAACGTCTCTCCACATGGTCAGTTTGGAGAGATAATTGTGTGTGAAAGCCGTCCTTCACCTAGCTTGTGGGGAACACAAAGTTTCTTTTCAGTTGCAACTACAGTCCATACATATATATGGGGAGGCACAAGCTCCAACTCGGTTTTACAGTGAAAACTGCAGGAACTTCAAACCGGCACTAGGAAACAGACTGAGAAACCAGAGTAAAATTTCTCCTGCAACCCGTTCCCTTTGTGCTAGATGAACGAACGTCTATCCACGTGGTCAGTTCGGAGAGATAATTGGGTGTGAAAGCCGTCCTTCACTTGGCTTTTTGGGAACACAAAGTTTCTTTTCAGTTGCCAACTACACTCCATACATATATATGGGGAGGCACAATCTCCAACTCGGTTTTACAGTGAAAACTGCAGGAACTTCAAACAGGCACTAGGAAACAGTCGGAGAAACCAGAGTAAAATTTCTCCTGCAAACCGTTCCCATTGAGCTAGATGAACGAACGTCTCTCCACATGCTCAGTTCCGAGAGAGAATTGTGTGTGACAGCCGTCCTTCACCTAGCTTGTTGGGAACACAGAGTTTCTTTTCAGTTGCCAACTCCACTCCATACATATATATGGGGAGGCACAAGCTCCAACTCGGTTTTACAGTGAAAACTGCAGGAACTTCAAACCGGCACTAGGAAACAGACTGAGAATACAGAGTAAAAGTTTCCCTGCAACCCGTTCCCTATGTGCTACATGAACGAACGTCTCTCCACATGGTCAGTTCGGAGAGATAATTGTGTGTGAAAGCATTCCTTCACCTAGCTTGTTGGGAACACAAAGTTTCTTTTCAGTTGCCAACTACAATCCATACATATATATGGGGAGGCACAAACTCCAACTAGGTTTTACAGTGAAAACTGCAGGAACTTCAAACAGGCACTAGGAAACAGACTGAGAAACCAGAGTAAAAGTTTCACCTGCAACACGTTCCCTTTGTGCTAGATGAACAAACGTATCTCCACATGCTCAGTTCTGAGAGATAAGTGCGTGTGAAAGCCGTTCTTCACCTAGATTGTTGGGAACACAAAGTTTCTTTCAAGTTGCCAAATACACTCCATACATATATATGGGGAGGCACAAGCTCCAACTCGGTTTTACAGTGAAAACTGCAGGAACTTCAAACCGGCACTAGGAAACAGACTGAGAAACCAGAGTAAAAGTTTCCCTGCAACCCGTTCCCTATGTGCTACATGAACGAACGTCTCTCCACGTGCTCAGTTCGGAGAGAGAAGTGTGTGTGAAAGCCGTCCTTCACCTAGCTTGTTGGGAACACAAAGTTTCTTTTCAGTTGCCAAATACACTCCATACATATATATGGGGAGGCACAAGCTCCAACTCGGTTTTACAGTGAAAACTGCAGGAACTTCAAACCGGCACTAGGAAACAGACTGAGAAACCAGAGTAAAAGTTTCCCTGCAACACGTTCCCTATGTGCTACATGAACGAACGTCTCTCCACATGGTCAGTTCGGAGAGATAATTGTGTGTGAAAGCCGTCCTTCAGGTAGCTTGTTGGGAAAACAAAGTTTCTTTTCAGTTGCATCTACACTCCATACATATATATGGGGAGGCAAAAGCTCCAACTAGGTTTTACACTGAAAACTGCAGGAACTTCAAACAGGCACTAGGAAACAGACTGAGAAACCAGAGAAAAATTTCTCCTGCAACCCGTTCCTTTTGTGCTAGATGAACGAACGTCTCTCCACATGCTCAGTTTTGAGAGATAAGTGTGTGTGAAAGCCGTCCTTCACCTAGCTTGTTGGGAACACAAAGTTTCTTTACAGTTGCCAAATACACTCCATACATATATATGGGGAGGCACAAGCTCCAACTCTGTTTTACAGTGAAAACTGCAGAAACTTCAAACCGGCTCTAGGAAACTACTGAGGAACCAGAGTAAAAGTTTCTCCTGCAACCCGTTCCCTTTGTGCTAGATGAACGAACGTCTTTCCACATGGTCAGTTCGGAGAGATAATTGGGTGTGAAAGCCGTCCTTCACTTGGTTTGTTGAGAACACAAAGTTTCTTTTCAGTTGCCAACTCCACTCCATACATATATATGGGGAGGCACAAGCTCCAAATCGGTTTTACAGTGAAAATTGCAGGAACTTCAAACCGGCACTAGGAAACAGACTGAGAAACCAGAGTAAAAGTTTCTCCTGCAACTCGTTCCCTATGTGCTAGATGAACGAACGTCTTTCCACATGGTCAGTTCGGAGAGATAATTGTGTGTGAAAGCAGTCCTTCAACTAGCTTGTAGGAAACACAAAGTTTCTTTTCAGTTGCCAACTACAAACCATACATATATATGGGGAGGCACAAGCTCCAACTCGTTTTACAGTGAAAACTGCAGGAATTTCAAACAGACACAAGGAAACAGACTGAGAAACCAGAGAAAAATTTCTCCTGCAACCCGTTCCTTTTGTGCTAGATGAACGAACGTCTCTCCACATGCTCAGTTCTGAGAGATAAGTGTGTGTGAAAGCCGTCCTTCACCTAGCTTGTTGGGAACACAAAGTTTCTTTTCAGTTGCCAACTACACTCCATACATATATATGGGGAGGCACAAGCTCCAACTCGGTTTTACAGTGAAAACTGCAGGAATTTCAAACCGGCACTAGGAAACAGACTGAGAAACCAGAGTAAAAGTTTCTCCTGCAACCCGTTCCCTTTCTGCTAGATGAACGAACGTCTCTCCACATGCTCAGTTCGGAGAGAGAAGTGTGTGTGAAAGCCGTCCTTCACCTAGCTTGTTGGGAACACAAAGTTTCTTTTCAGTTGCCAAATACACTCCATACATATATATGGGGAGGCACAAGCTCCAACTAGGTTTTACAGTGAAAACTGCCGGAACTTCAAACCGGCACTAGGAAACAGACTGAGAAACCAGAGTAAAAGTTTCTCCTGCAACCCGTTCCCTTTGTGCTAGATGAACGAACGTCTCTCCACATGCTCAGTTCGGAGAGAGAAGTGTGTGTGAAAGCCGTCCTTCATCTAGCTTGTTGGGAACACAAAGTTTCTTTTCAGTTGCCAACTCCACTCCATACATATATATGGGGAGGCACAAGCTCCAACTCGGTTTTACAGTGAAAACTGCAGGAACTTCAAACCGGCACTAGGAAACAGACTGAGAAACCAGAGTAAAAGTTTCTCCTGCAACCCGTTCCCTTTGTGCTAGATGAACGAACGTCTCTCCACATGCTCAGTTCGAAGAGAGAAGTGTGTGTGAAAGCCGCCCTTCACCTAGCTTGTTGGGAACACAAAGTTTCTTTTCAGTTGCCAACTCCACTCCATACATATATATGGGGAGGCACAAGCTCCAACGCGGTTTTACAGTGAAAACTGCATGAACTTCAAACCGGAACTTGGAAACAGACTGAGAAAACAGAGTAAAAGTTTCTCCTGCAACCCGTTCCCTTTGTGCTAGATGAACGAACGTCTCTCCACATGCTCAGTTCGGAGAGAGAAATGTGTGTGAAAGCCGTCCTTCACCTAGCTTGTTGGGAACATAAAGTTTCTTTTCAGTTGCCAACTCCACTCCATACATATATATGGGGAGGCAGAAGCTCCAATTCGGTTTTACAGTGAAAACTGCAGGAATTTCAACCCGTCACTAGGAAATAGACTGAGAAACCAGAGTAAAAGTTTCCCTGCAACCCGTTCCCTATGTGCTACATGAACGAACGTCTCTCCACATGCTCAGTTCGGAGAGAGAAGTGTGTGTGAAAGCCGTCCTTCACCTAGCTTGTTGGGAACACAAAGTTTCTTTTCAGTTGCCAACTCCACTCCATACATATATATGGGGAGGCACAAGCTCCAACTCGGTTTTACAGTGAAAACTGCAGGAACTTCAAACCGGCACTAGGAAACAGACTGAGAAACCAGAGTAAAAGTTTCTCCTGCAACCCGTTCCCTTTGTGCTAGATGAACGAACGTCTCTCCACAACGTCAGTTCTGAGAGGTAAGTGCGTGTGAAAGCCGTCCTTCACATAGATTGTTGGGAACACAAAGTTTCTTTTAAGTTGCCAAATACACTCCACACATATATATGGGGAGGCACAAGCTCCAACTCTGTTTTACAGTGAAAACTGCAGGAACTTCAAACCGGCACTAGGAAACAGACTGAGAAACCAGAGTAAAAGTTTCCCTGCAACCCGTTCCCTATGTGCTACATGAACGAACGTCTCTCCACATGGTCATTTTGGAGAGATAATTGTGTGTGAAAGCCGTCCTTCACCTAGCTTGTGGGGAACACAAAGTTTCTTTTCAGTTGCAACTACAGTCCATACATATATATGGGGAGGCACAAGCTCCAACTCGGTTTTACAGTGAAAACTGCAGGAACTTCAAACCGGCACTAGGAAACAGACTGAGAAACCAGAGTAAAATTTCTCCTGCAACCCGTTCCCTTTGTGCTAGATGAACGAACGTCTATCCACGTGGTCAGTTCGGAGAGATAATTGGGTGTGAAAGCCGTCCTTCACTTGGCTTTTTGGGAACACAAAGTTTCTTTTCAGTTGCCAACTACACTCCATACATATATATGGGGAGGCACAATCTCCAACTCGGTTTTACAGTGAAAACTGCAGGAACTTCAAACAGGCACTAGGAAACAGTGGGAGAAACCAGAGTAAAATTTCTCCTGCAAACCGTTCCCATTGAGCTAGATGAACGAACGTCTCTCCACATGCTCAGTTCCGAGAGAGAATTGTGTGTGACAGCCGTCCTTCACCTAGCTTGTTGGGAACACAGAGTTTCTTTTCAGTTGCCAACTCCACTCCATACATATATATGGGGAGGCACAAGCTCCAACTCGGTTTTACAGTGAAAACTGCAGGAACTTCAAACCGGCACTAGGAAACAGACTGAGAATACAGAGTAAAAGTTTCCCTGCAACCCGTTCCCTATGTGCTACATGAACGAACGTCTCTCCACATGGTCAGTTCGGAGAGATAATTGTGTGTGAAAGCCTTCCTTCACCTAGCTTGTTGGGAACACAAAGTTTCTTTTCAGTTGCCAACTACAATCCATACATATATATGGGGAGGCACAAACTCCAACTAGGTTTTACAGTGAAAACTGCAGGAACTTCAAACAGGCACTAGGAAACAGACTGAGAAACCAGAGTAAAAGTTTCACCTGCAAAACGTTCCCTTTGTGCTAGATGAACAAACGTATCTCCACATGCTCAGTTCTGAGAGATAAGTGCGTGTGAAAGCCGTTCTTCACCTAGATTGTTGGGAACACAAAGTTTCTTTCAAGTTGCCAAATACACTCCATACATATATATGGGGAGGCACAAGCTCCAACTCGGTTTTACAGTGAAAACTGCAGGAACTTCAAACCGGCACTAGGAAACAGACTGAGAAACCAGAGTAAAAGTTTCCCTGCAACCCGTTCCCTATGTGCTACATGAACGAACGTCTCTCCACGTGCTCAGTTCGGAGAGAGAAGTGTGTGTGAAAGCCGTCCTTCACCTAGCTTGTTGGGAACACAAAGTTTCTTTTCAGTTGCCAAATACACTCCATACATATATATGGGGAGGCACAAGCTCCAACTCTGTTTTACAGTGAAAACTGCAGGAACTTCAAACCGGCACTAGGAAACAGACTGAGAAACCAGAGTAAAAGTTTCCCTGCAACACGTTCCCTATGTGCTACATGAACGAACGTCTCTCCACATGGTCAGTTCGGAGAGATAATTGTGTGTGAAAGCCGTCCTTCAGGTAGCTTGTTGGGAAAACAAAGTTTCTTTTCAGTTGCATCTACACTCCATACATATATATGGGGAGGCAAAAGCTCCAACTAGGTTTTACACTGAAAACTGCAGGAACTTCAAACAGGCACTAGGAAACAGACTGAGAAACCAGAGAAAAATTTCTCCTGCAACCCGTTCCTTTTGTGCTAGATGAACGAACGTCTCTCCACATGCTCAGTTTTGAGAGATAAGTGTGTGTGAAAGCCGTCCTTCACCTAGCTTGTTGGGAACACAAAGTTTCTTTACAGTTGCCAAATACACTCCATACATATATATGGGGAGGCACAAGCTCCAACTCTGTTTTACAGTGAAAACTGCAGAAACTTCAAACCGGCTCTAGGAAACTACTGAGGAACCAGAGTAAAAGTTTCTCCTGCAACCCGTTCCCTTTGTGCTAGATGAACGAACGTCTTTCCACATGGTCAGTTCGGAGAGATAATTGGGTGTGAAAGCCGTCCTTCACTTGGTTTGTTGAGAACACAAAGTTTCTTTTCAGTTGCCAACTCCACTCCATACATATATATGGGGAGGCACAAGCTCCAAATCGGTTTTACAGTGAAAACTGCAGGAACTTCAAACCGGCACTAGGAAACAGACTGAGAAACCAGAGTAAAAGTTTCTCCTGCAACTCGTTCCCTATGTGCTAGATGAACGAACGTCTTTCCACATGGTCAGTTCGGAGAGATAATTGTGTGTGAAAGCAGTCCTTCAACTAGCTTGTAGGAAACACAAAGTTTCTTTTCAGTTGCCAACTACAAACCATACATATATATGGGGAGGCACAAGCTCCAACTCGTTTTACAGTGAAAACTGCAGGAATTTCAAACAGACACAAGGAAACAGACTGAGAAACCAGAGAAAAATTTCTCCTGCAACCCGTTCCTTTTGTGCTAGATGAACGAACGTCTCTCCACATGCTCAGTTCTGAGAGATAAGTGTGTGTGAAAGCCGTCCTTCACCTAGCTTGTTGGGAACACAAAGTTTCTTTTCAGTTGCCAACTACACTCCATACATATATATGGGGAGGCACAAGCTCCAACTCGGTTTTACAGTGAAAACTGCAGGAATTTCAAACCGGCACTAGGAAACAGACTGAGAAACCAGAGTAAAAGTTTCTCCTGCAACCCGTTCCCTTTCTGCTAGATGAACGAACGTCTCTCCACATGCTCAGTTCGGAGAGAGAAGTGTGTGTGAAAGCCGTCCTTCACCTAGCTTGTTGGGAACACAAAGTTTCTTTTCAGTTGCCAAATACACTCCATACATATATATGGGGAGGCACAAGCTCCAACTAGGTTTTACAGTGAAAACTGCCGGAACTTCAAACCGGCACTAGGAAACAGACTGAGAAACCAGAGTAAAAGTTTCTCCTGCAACCCGTTCCCTTTGTGCTAGATGAACGAACGTCTCTCCACATGCTCAGTTCGGAGAGAGAAGTGTGTGTGAAAGCCGTCCTTCACCTAGCTTGTTGGGAACACAAAGTTTCTTTTCAGTTGCCAACTCCACTCCATACATATATATGGGGAGGCACAAGCTCCAACTCGGTTTTACAGTGAAAACTGCAGGAACTTCAAACCGGCACTAGGAAACAGACTGAGAAACCAGAGTAAAAATTTCTCCTGCAACCCGTTCCCTTTGTGCTAGATGAACGAACGTCTCTCCACATGCTCAGTTCGGAGGGAGAAGTGTGTGTGAAAGCCGTCCTTCACCTAGCTTGTTGGGAACACAAAGTTTCTTTTCAGTTGCCAACTCCACTCCATACATATATATGGGGAGGCACAAGCTCCAACTCGGTTTTACAGTAAAAACTGCAGGAACTTCAAACCGGCACTAGGAAACAGACTGAGAAACCAGAGTAAAAGTTTCTCCTGCAACCCGTTCCCTTTGTGCTAGATGAACGAACGTCTCTCCACATGCTCAGTTCGGAGAGAGAAGTGTGTGGGCAAGCCGCCCTTCACCTAGCTTGTTGGGAACACAAAGTTTCTTTTCAGTTGCCAACTCCACTCCATACATATATATGGGGAGGCACAAGCTCCAACTCGGTTTTACAGTGAAAACTGCAGGAACTTCAAACCGGCACTAGGAAACAGACTGAGAAACCAGAGTAATAGTTTCTCCTGCAACCCGTTCCCTTTGTGCTAGATGAACGAACGTCTCTCCACATGCTCAGTTCGGAGAGAGAAGTGTGTGTGAAAGCCGCCCTTCACCTAGCTTGTTGGGAACACAAAGTTTCTTTTCAGTTGCCAACTCCACTCCATACATATATATGGGGAGGCACAAGCTCCAACTCGGTTTTACAGTGAAAACTGCAGGAATTTCAAACCGGCACTAGGAAACAGACTGAGAAACCAGAGTAAAAGTTTCTCCTGCAACCCGTTCCTTTCTGCTAGATGAACGAACGTCTCTCCACATGCTCAGTTCGGAGAGAGAAGTGTGTGTGAAAGCCGTCCTTCACCTAGCTTGTTGGGAACACAAAGTTTCTTTTCAGTTGCCAAATACACTCCATACATATATATGGGGAGGCACAAGCTCCAACTAGGTTTTACAGTGAAAACTGCCGGAACTTCAAACCGGCACTAGGAAACAGACTGAGAAACCAGAGTAAAAGTTTCTCCTGCAACCCGTTCCCTTTGTGCTAGATGAACGAACGTCTCTCCACATGCTCAGTTCGGAGAGAGAAGTGTGTGTGAAAGCCGTCCTTCACCTAGCTTGTTGGGAACACAAAGTTTCTTTTCAGTTGCCAACTCCACTCCATACATATATATGGGGAGGCACAAGCTCCAACTCGGTTTTACAGTGAAAACTGCAGGAACTTCAAACCGGCACTAGGAAACAGACTGAGAAACCAGAGTAAAAGTTTCTCCTGCAACCCGTTCCCTTTGTGCTAGATGAACGAACGTCTCTCCACATGCTCAGTTCGAAGAGAGAAGTGTGTGTGAAAGCCGCCCTTCACCTAGCTTGTTGGGAACACAAAGTTTCTTTTCAGTTGCCAACTCCACTCCATACATATATATGGGGAGGCACAAGCTCCAACGCGGTTTTACAGTGAAAACTGCATGAACTTCAAACCGGCACTAGGAAACAGACTGAGAAACCAGAGTAAAAGTTTCTCCTGCAACCCGTTCCCTTTGTGCTAGATGAACGAACGTCTCTCCACATGCTCAGTTCGGAGAGAGAAGTGTGTGGGCAAGCCGCCCTTCACCTAGCTTGTTGGGAACACAAAGTTTCTTTTCAGTTGCCAACTCCACTCCATACATATATATGGGGAGGCACAAGCTCCAACTCGGTTTTACAGTGAAAACTGCAGGAACTTCAAACCGGCACTAGGAAACAGACTGAGAAACCAGAGTAATAGTTTCTCCTGCAACCCGTTCCCTTTGTGCTAGATGAACGAACGTCTCTCCACATGCTCAGTTCGGAGAGAGAAGTGTGTGTGAAAGCCGCCCTTCACCTAGCTTGTTGGGAACACAAAGTTTCTTTTCAGTTGCCAACTCCACTCCATACATATATATGGGGAGGCACAAGCTCCAACTCGGTTTTACAGTGAAAACTGCAGGAATTTCAAACCGGCACTAGGAAACAGACTGAGAAACCAGAGTAAAAGTTTCTCCTGCAACCCGTTCCTTTCTGCTAGATGAACGAACGTCTCTCCACATGCTCAGTTCGGAGAGAGAAGTGTGTGTGAAAGCCGTCCTTCACCTAGCTTGTTGGGAACACAAAGTTTCTTTTCAGTTGCCAAATACACTCCATACATATATATGGGGAGGCACAAGCTCCAACTAGGTTTTACAGTGAAAACTGCCGGAACTTCAAACCGGCACTAGGAAACAGACTGAGAAACCAGAGTAAAAGTTTCTCCTGCAACCCGTTCCCTTTGTGCTAGATGAACGAACGTCTCTCCACATGCTCAGTTCGGAGAGAGAAGTGTGTGTGAAAGCCGTCCTTCACCTAGCTTGTTGGGAACACAAAGTTTCTTTTCAGTTGCCAACTCCACTCCATACATATATATGGGGAGGCACAAGCTCCAACTCGGTTTTACAGTGAAAACTGCAGGAACTTCAAACCGGCACTAGGAAACAGACTGAGAAACCAGAGTAAAAGTTTCTCCTGCAACCCGTTCCCTTTGTGCTAGATGAACGAACGTCTCTCCACATGCTCAGTTCGGAGGGAGAAGTGTGTGTGAAAGCCGTCTTTCACCTAGCTTGTTGGGAACACAAAGTTTCTTTTCAGTTGCCAACTCCACTCCATACATATATATGGGGAGGCACAAGCTCCAACTCGGTTTTACAGTGAAAACTGCAGGAACTTCAAACCGGCACTAGGAAACAGACTGAGAAACCAGAGTAAAAGTTTCCCTGCAACACGTTCCCTATGTGCTACATGAACGAACGTCTCTCCACATGGTCAGTTCGGAGAGATAATTGTGTGTGAAAGCCGTCCTTCAGGTAGCTTGTTGGGAAAACAAAGTTTCTTTTCAGTTGCATCTACACTCCATACATATATATGGGGAGGCAAAAGCTCCAACTAGGTTTTACACTGAAAACTGCAGGAACTTCAAACAGGCACTAGGAAACAGACTGAGAAACCAGAGAAAAATTTCTCCTGCAACCCGTTCCTTTTGTGCTAGATGAACGAACGTCTCTCCACATGCTCAGTTTTGAGAGATAAGTGTGTGTGAAAGCCGTCCTTCACCTAGCTTGTTGGGAACACAAAGTTTCTTTACAGTTGCCAAATACACTCCATACATATATATGGGGAGGCACAAGCTCCAACTCTGTTTTACAGTGAAAACTGCAGAAACTTCAAACCGGCTCTAGGAAACTACTGAGGAACCAGAGTAAAAGTTTCTCCTGCAACCCGTTCCCTTTGTGCTAGATGAACGAACGTCTTTCCACATGGTCAGTTCGGAGAGATAATTGGGTGTGAAAGCCGTCCTTCACTTGGTTTGTTGAGAACACAAAGTTTCTTTTCAGTTGCCAACTCCACTCCATACATATATATGGGGAGGCACAAGCTCCAAATCGGTTTTACAGTGAAAACTGCAGGAACTTCAAACCGGCACTAGGAAACAGACTGAGAAACCAGAGTAAAAGTTTCTCCTGCAACTCGTTCCCTATGTGCTAGATGAACGAACGTCTTTCCACATGGTCAGTTCGGAGAGATAATTGTGTGTGAAAGCAGTCCTTCAACTAGCTTGTAGGAAACACAAAGTTTCTTTTCAGTTGCCAACTACAAACCATACATATATATGGGGAGGCAAAAGCTCCAACTCGTTTTACAGTGAAAACTGCAGGAATTTCAAACAGACACAAGGAAACAGACTGAGAAACCAGAGAAAAATTTCTCCTGCAACCCGTTCCTTTTGTGCTAGATGAACGAACGTCTCTCCACATGCTCAGTTCTGAGAGATAAGTGTGTGTGAAAGCCGTCCTTCACCTAGCTTGTTGGGAACACAAAGTTTCTTTTCAGTTGCCAAATACACTCCATACATATATATGGGGAGGCACAAGCTCCAACTCGGTTTTACAGTGAAAACTGCAGGAATTTCAAACCGGCACTAGGAAACAGACTGAGAAACCAGAGTAAAAGTTTCTCCTGCAACCCGTTCCCTTTCTGCTAGATGAACGAACGTCTCTCCACATGCTCAGTTCGGAGAGAGAAGTGTGTGTGAAAGCCGTCCTTCACCTAGCTTGTTGGGAACACAAAGTTTCTTTTCAGTTGCCAAATACACTCCATACATATATATGGGGAGGCACAAGCTCCAACTAGGTTTTACAGTGAAAACTGCCGGAACTTCAAACCGGCACTAGGAAACAGACTGAGAAACCAGAGTAAAAGTTTCTCCTGCAACCCGTTCCCTTTGTGCTAGATGAACGAACGTCTCTCCACATGCTCAGTTCGGAGAGAGAAGTGTGTGTGAAAGCCGTCCTTCACCTAGCTTGTTGGGAACACAAAGTTTCTTTTCAGTTGCCAACTCCACTCCATACATATATATGGGGAGGCACAAGCTCCAACTCGGTTTTACAGTGAAAACTGCAGGAACTTCAAACCGGCACTAGGAAACAGACTGAGAAACCAGAGTAAAAATTTCTCCTGCAACCCGTTCCCTTTGTGCTAGATGAACGAACGTCTCTCCACATGCTCAGTTCGGAGGGAGAAGTGTGTGTGAAAGCCGTCCTTCACCTAGCTTGTTGGGAACACAAAGTTTCTTTTCAGTTGCCAACTCCACTCCATACATATATATGGGGAGGCACAAGCTCCAACTCGGTTTTACAGTAAAAACTGCAGGAACTTCAAACCGGCACTAGGAAACAGACTGAGAAACCAGAGTAAAAGTTTCTCCTGCAACCCGTTCCCTTTGTGCTAGATGAACGAACGTCTCTCCACATGCTCAGTTCGGAGAGAGAAGTGTGTGGGCAAGCCGCCCTTCACCTAGCTTGTTGGGAACACAAAGTTTCTTTTCAGTTGCCAACTCCACTCCATACATATATATGGGGAGGCACAAGCTCCAACTCGGTTTTACAGTGAAAACTGCAGGAACTTCAAACCGGCACTAGGAAACAGACTGAGAAACCAGAGTAATAGTTTCTCCTGCAACCCGTTCCCTTTGTGCTAGATGAACGAACGTCTCTCCACATGCTCAGTTCGGAGAGAGAAGTGTGTGTGAAAGCCGCCCTTCACCTAGCTTGTTGGGAACACAAAGTTTCTTTTCAGTTGCCAACTCCACTCCATACATATATATGGGGAGGCACAAGCTCCAACTCGGTTTTACAGTGAAAACTGCAGGAATTTCAAACCGGCACTAGGAAACAGACTGAGAAACCAGAGTAAAAGTTTCTCCTGCAACCCGTTCCTTTCTGCTAGATGAACGAACGTCTCTCCACATGCTCAGTTCGGAGAGAGAAGTGTGTGTGAAAGCCGTCCTTCACCTAGCTTGTTGGGAACACAAAGTTTCTTTTCAGTTGCCAAATACACTCCATACATATATATGGGGAGGCACAAGCTCCAACTAGGTTTTACAGTGAAAACTGCCGGAACTTCAAACCGGCACTAGGAAACAGACTGAGAAACCAGAGTAAAAGTTTCTCCTGCAACCCGTTCCCTTTGTGCTAGATGAACGAACGTCTATCCACATGCTCAGTTCGGAGAGAGAAGTGTGTGTGAAAGCCGTCCTTCACCTAGCTTGTTGGGAACACAAAGTTTCTTTTCAGTTGCCAACTCCACTCCATACATATATATGGGGAGGCACAAGCTCCAACTCGGTTTTACAGTGAAAACTGCAGGAACTTCAAACCGGCACTAGGAAACAGACTGAGAAACCAGAGTAAAAGTTTCTCCTGCAACCCGTTCCCTTTGTGCTAGATGAACGAACGTCTCTCCACATGCTCAGTTCGGAGGGAGAAGTGTGTGTGAAAGCCGTCTTTCACCTAGCTTGTTGGGAACACAAAGTTTCTTTTCAGTTGCCAACTCCACTCCATACATATATATGGGGAGGCACAAGCTCCAACTCGGTTTTACAGTGAAAACTGCAGGAACTTCAAACCGGCACTAGGAAACAGACTGAGAAACCAGAGTAAAAGTTTCTCCTGCAACCCGTTCCCTTTGTGCTAGATGAACGAACGTCTCTCCACATGCTCAGTTCGGAGAGAGAAGTGTGTGGGCAAGCCGCCCTTCACCTAGCTTGTTGGGAACACAAAGTTTCTTTTCAGTTGCCAACTCCACTCCATACATATATATGGGGAGGCACAAGCTCCAACTCGGTTTTACAGTGAAAACTGCAGGAACTTCAAACCGGCACTAGGAAACAGACTGAGAAACCAGAGTAATAGTTTCTCCTGCAACCCGTTCCCTTTGTGCTAGATGAACGAACGTCTCTCCACATGCTCAGTTCGGAGAGAGAAGTGTGTGTGAAAGCCGCCCTTCACCTAGCTTGTTGGGAACACAAAGTTTCTTTTCAGTTGCCAACTCCACTCCATACATATATATGGGGAGGCACAAGCTCCAACTCGGTTTTACAGTGAAAATTGCAGGAACTTCAAACCGGCACTAGGAAACAGACTGAGAAACCAGAGTAAAAGTTTCTCCTGCAACCCGTTCCCTTTGTGCTAGATGAACGAACGTCTCTCCACAAGCTCAGTTCGGAGAGAGAAATGTGTGTGAAAGCCGTCCTTCACCTAGCTTGTTGGGAACATAAAGTTTCTTTTCAGTTGCCAACTCCACTCCATACATATATATGGGGAGGCACAAGCTCCAACTCGGTTTTACAGTGAAAACTGCAGGAATTTCAAACCATCACTAGGAAATAGACTGAGAAACCAGAGTAAAAGTTTCCCTGCAACCCGTTCCCTATGTGCTACATGAACGAACGTCACTCCACATGCTCAGTTCGGAGAGAGAAGTGTGTGTGAAAGCCATCCTTCACCTATCTTGTTGGGAACACAAAGTTTCTTTTCAGTTGCCAACTCCACTCCATACATATATATGGGGAGGCACAAGCTCCAACACGGTTTTACAGTGAAAACTGCAGGAACTTCAAACCGGCACTAGGAAACAGACTGAGAAACCAGAGTAAAAGTTTCCCCTGCAACCCGTTCCCTTTGTGCTAGATGAACGAACGTCTCTCCACATGCTCAGTTCTGAGAGATAAGTGCGTGTGAAAGCCGTCCTTCACATAGATTGTTGGGAACACAAAGTTTCTTTTAAGTTGCCAAATACACTCCACACATATATATGGGGAGGCACAAGCTCCAACTCTGTTTTACAGTGAAAACTGCAGGAACTTCAAACCGGCACTAGGAAACAGACTGAGAAACCAGAGTAAAAGTTTCCCTGCAAGCCGTTCCCTATGTGCTACATGAACGAACGTCTCACCACATGGTCAGTTTGGAGAGGTAATTGTGTGTGAAAGCCGTCCTTCACCTAGCTTGTGGGGAACACAAAGTTTCTTTTCAGTTGCAACTACAGTCCATACATATATATGGGGAGGCACAAGCTCCAACTCGGCTTTACAGTGAAAACTGCAGGAACTTCAAACCGGCACTAGGAAACAGACTGAGAAACCAGAGTAAAATTTCTCCTGCAACCCGTTCCCTTTGTGCTAGATGAACGAACGTCTATCCACGTGGTCAGTTCGGAGAGATAATTGGGTGTGAAAGCCGTCCTTCACTTGGCTTTTTGGGAACACAAAGTTTCTTTTCAGTTGCCAACTACACTCCATACATATATATGGGGAGGCACAATCTCCAACTCGGTTTTACAGTGAAAACTGCAGGAACTTCAAACAGGCACTAGGAAACAGTCTGAGAAACCAGAGTAAAAGTTTCTCCTGCAAACCGTTCCCATTGAGCTAGATGAACGAACGTCTCTCCACATGCTCAGTTCCGAGAGAGAATTGTGTGTGACAGCCGTCCTTCACCTAGCTTGTTGGGAACACAGAGTTTCTTTTCAGTTGCCAACTCAACTCCATACATATATATGGGGAGGCACAAGCTCCAACTCGGTTTTACAGTGAAAACTGCAGGAACTTCAAACCGGCACTAGGAAACAGACTGAGAATACAGAGTAAAAGTTTCCCTGCAACCCGTTCCCTATGTGCTACATGAACGAACGTCTCTCCACATGGTCAGTTGGGAGAGATAATTGTGTGTGAAAGCCTTCCTTCACCTAGCTTGTTGGGAACACAAAGTTTCTTTTCAGTTGCCAACTACACTCCATACATATATATGGGGAGGCACAAACTCCAACTAGGTTTTACAGTGAAAACTGCAGGAACTTCAAACAGGCACTAGGAAACAGACTGAGAAACCAGAGTAAAAGTTTCACCTGCAACCCGTTCCCTTTGTGCTAGATGAACAAACGTATCTCCACATGCTCAGTTCTGAGAGATAAGTGCGTGTGAAAGCCGTCCTTCACCTAGATTGTTGGGAACACAAAGTTTCTTTCAAGTTGCCAAATACACTCCATACATATATATGGGGAGGCACAAGCTCCAACTCGGTTTTACAGTGAAAACTGCAGGAACTTCAAACCGGCACTAGGAAACAGACTGAGAAACCAGAGTAAAAGTTTCCCTGCAACCCGTTCCCTATGTGCTACATGAACGAACGTCTCTCCACATGCTCAGTTCGGAGAGAGAAGTGTGTGTGATAGCCGTCCTTCACCTAGCTTGTTGGGAACACAAAGTTTCTTTTCAGTTGCCAAATACACTCCATACATATATATGGGGAGGCACAAGCTCCAACTCGATTTTACAGTGAAAACTGCAGGAACTTCAAACCGGCACTAGGAAACAGACTGAGAAACCAGAGTAAAAGTTTCCCTGCAACCCGTTCCCTATGTGCTACATGAACGAACGTCTCTCCACATGGTCAGTTCGGAGAGATAATTGTGTGTGAAAGCCGTCCTTCAGGTAGCTTGTTGGGAAAACAAAGTTTCTTTTCAGTTGCATCTACACTCCATACATATATATGGGGAGGCACAATCTCCAACTAGGTTTTACACTGAAAACTGCAGGAACTTCAAACAGGCACTAGGAAACTGACTGAGAAACCAGAGAAAAATTTCTCCTGCAACCCGTTCCTTTTGTGCTAGATGAACGAACGTCTCTCCACATGCTCAGTTTTGAGAGATAAGTGTGTGTGAAAGCCGTCCTTCACCTAGCTTGTTGGGAACACAATGTTTCTTTACAGTTGCCAAATACACTCCATACATATATATGGGGAGGCACAAGCTCCAACTCGGTTTTACAGTGAAAACTGCAGAAACTTCAAACCGGCACTAGGAAACAGACTGAGAAACCAGAGTGAAAGTTTCTTCTGCAACTCGTTCCCTATGTGCTAGATGAACGAACGTCTTTCCACATGGTCAGTTCGGAGCGATAATTGGGTGTGAATGCCGTCCTTCACTTGGCTTGTTGGGAACACAAAGTTTCTTTTCAGTTGCCAACTACACTCCATACATATATATGGGGAGGCACAAGCTCCAAATCGGTTTTACAGTGAAAACTGCAGGAACTTCAAACCGGCACTAGGAAACAGACTGAGAAACCAGAGTAAAAGTTTCTCCTGCAACCCGTTCCCTTTGTGCTAGATGAACGAACGTCTCTCCACATGCTCAGTTCGGAGAGAGAAGTGTGTGTGAAAGCCGTCCTTCACCTAGCTTGTTGGGAACACAAAGTTTCTTTTCAGTTGCCAACTCAACTCCATACATATATATGGGGAGGCACAAGCTCCAACTCGGTTTTACAGTGAAAACTGCAGGAACTTCAAACCGGCACTAGGAAACACACTGAGAAACCAGAGTAAAAGTTTCCCCTGCAACCCGTTCCCTTTGTGCTAGATGAACGAACGTCTCTCCACATGCTCAGTTCTGGGAGATAAGTGCGTGTGAAAGCCGTCCTTCACATAGAATGTTGGGAACACAAAGTTTCTTTTAAGTTGCCAAATACACTCCACACATATATATGGGGAGGCACAAGCTCCAACTCTGTTTTACAGTGAAAACTGCAGGAACTTCAAACCGGCACTAGGAAACAGACTGAGAAACCAGAGTAAAAGTTTCCCTGCAAGCCGTTCCCTATGTGCTACATGAACGAACGTCTCTCCACATGGTCAGTTTGGAGAGGTAATTGTGTGTGAAAGCCGTCCTTCACCTAGCTTGTGGGGAACACAAAGTTTCTTTTCAGTTGCAACTACAGTCCATACATATATATGGGGAGGCACAAGCTCCAACTCGGTTTTACAGTGAAAACTGCAGGAACTTCAAACCGGCACTAGGAAACAGACTGAGAAACCAGAGTAAAATTTCTCCTGCAACCCGTTCCCTTTGTGCTAGATGAACGAACGTCTATCCACGTGGTCAGTTCGGAGAGATAATTGGGTGTGAAAGCCGTCCTTCACTTGGCTTTTTGGGAACACAAAGTTTCTTTTCAGTTGCCAACTCCACTCCATACATATATATGGGGAGGCACAAGCTCCAACTCGGTTTTACAGTAAAAACTGCAGGAACTTCAAACCGGCACTAGGAAACAGACTGAGAAACCAGAGTAAAAGTTTCTCCTGCAACCCGTTCCCTTTGTGCTAGATGAACGAACGTCTCTCCACATGCTCAGTTCGGAGAGAGAAGTGTGTGGGCAAGCCGCCCTTCACCTAGCTTGTTGGGAACACAAAGTTTCTTTTCAGTTGCCAACTCCACTCCATACATATATATGGGGAGGCACAAGCTCCAACTCGGTTTTACAGTGAAAACTGCAGGAACTTCAAACCGGCACTAGGAAACAGACTGAGAAACCAGAGTAATAGTTTCTCCTGCAACCCGTTCCCTTTGTGCTAGATGAACGAACGTCTCTCCACATGCTCAGTTCGGAGAGAGAAGTGTGTGTGAAAGCCGCCCTTCACCTAGCTTGTTGGGAACACAAAGTTTCTTTTCAGTTGCCAACTCCACTCCATACATATATATGGGGAGGCACAAGCTCCAACTCGGTTTTACAGTGAAAACTGCAGGAATTTCAAACCGGCACTAGGAAACAGACTGAGAAACCAGAGTAAAAGTTTCTCCTGCAACCCGTTCCTTTCTGCTAGATGAACGAACGTCTCTCCACATGCTCAGTTCGGAGAGAGAAGTGTGTGTGAAAGCCGTCCTTCACCTAGCTTGTTGGGAACACAAAGTTTCTTTTCAGTTGCCAAATACACTCCATACATATATATGGGGAGGCACAAGCTCCAACTAGGTTTTACAGTGAAAACTGCCGGAACTTCAAACCGGCACTAGGAAACAGACTGAGAAACCAGAGTAAAAGTTTCTCCTGCAACCCGTTCCCTTTGTGCTAGATGAACGAACGTCACTCCACATGCTCAGTTCGGAGGGAGAAGTGTGTGTGAAAGCCGTCTTTCACCTAGCTTGTTGGGAACACAAAGTTTCTTTTCAGTTGCCAACTCCACTCCATACATATATATGGGGAGGCACAAGCTCCAACTCGGTTTTACAGTGAAAACTGCAGGAACTTCAAACCGGCACTAGGAAACAGACTGAGAAACCAGAGTAAAAGTTTCTCCTGCAACCCGTTCCCTTTGTGCTAGATGAACGAACGTCTCTCCACATGCTCAGTTCGGAGAGAGAAGTGTGTGGGCAAGCCGCCCTTCACCTAGCTTGTTGGGAACACAAAGTTTCTTTTCAGTTGCCAACTCCACTCCATACATATATATGGGGAGGCACAAGCTCCAACTCGGTTTTACAGTGAAAACTGCAGGAACTTCAAACCGGCACTAGGAAACAGACTGAGAAACCAGAGTAATAGTTTCTCCTGCAACCCGTTCCCTTTGTGCTAGATGAACGAACGTCTCTCCACATGCTCAGTTCGGAGAGAGAAGTGTGTGTGAAAGCCGCCCTTCACCTAGCTTGTTGCGAACACAAAGTTTCTTTTCAGTTGCCAACTCCACTCCATACATATATATGGGGAGGCACAAGCTCCAACTCGGTTTTACAGTGAAAATTGCAGGAACTTCAAACCGGCACTAGGAAACAGACTGAGAAACCAGAGTAAAAGTTTCTCCTGCAACCCGTTCCCTTTGTGCTAGATGAACGAACGTCTCTCCACAAGCTCAGTTCGGAGAGAGAAATGTGTGTGAAAGCCGTCCTTCACCTAGCTTGTTGGGAACATAAAGTTTCTTTTCAGTTGCCAACTCCACTCCATACATATATATGGGGAGGCAGAAGCTCCAATTCGGTTTTACATTGAAAACTGCAGGAATTTCAAACCATCACTAGGAAATAGACTGAGAAACCAGAGTAAAAGTTTCCCTGCAACCCGTTCCCTATGTGCTACATGAACGAACGTCACTCCACATGCTCAGTTCGGAGAGAGAAGTGTGTGTGAAAGCCATCCTTCACCTATCTTGTTGGGAACACAAAGTTTCTTTTCAGTTGCCAACTCCACTCCATACATATATATGGGGAGGCACAAGCTCCAACACGGTTTTACAGTGAAAACTGCAGGAACTTCAAACCGGCACTAGGAAACAGACTGAGAAACCAGAGTAAAAGTTTCCCCTGCAACCCGTTCCCTTTGTGCTAGATGAACGAACGTCTCTCCACATGCTCAGTTCTGAGAGATAAGTGCGTGTGAAAGCCGTCCTTCACATAGATTGTTGGGAACACAAAGTTTCTTTTAAGTTGCCAAATACACTCCACACATATATATGGGGAGGCACAAGCTCCAACTCTGTTTTACAGTGAAAACTGCAGGAACTTCAAACCGGCACTAGGAAACAGACTGAGAAACCAGAGTAAAAGTTTCCCTGCAAGCCGTTCCCTATGTGCTACATGAACGAACGTCTCACCACATGGTCAGTTTGGAGAGGTAATTGTGTGTGAAAGCCGTCCTTCACCTAGCTTGTGGGGAACACAAAGTTTCTTTTCAGTTGCAACTACAGTCCATACATATATATGGGGAGGCACAAGCTCCAACTCGGCTTTACAGTGAAAACTGCAGGAACTTCAAACCGGCACTAGGAAACAGACTGAGAAACCAGAGTAAAATTTCTCCTGCAACCCGTTCCCTTTGTGCTAGATGAACGAACGTCTATCCACGTGGTCAGTTCGGAGAGATAATTGGGTGTGAAAGCCGTCCTTCACTTGGCTTTTTGGGAACACAAAGTTTCTTTTCAGTTGCCAACTACACTCCATACATATATATGGGGAGGCACAATCTCCAACTCGGTTTTACAGTGAAAACTGCAGGAACTTCAAACAGGCACTAGGAAACAGTCTGAGAAACCAGAGTATAAGTTTCTCCTGCAAACCGTTCCCATTGAGCTAGATGAACGAACGTCTCTCCACATGCTCAGTTCCGAGAGAGAATTGTGTGTGACAGCCGTCCTTCACCTAGCTTGTTGGGAACACAGAGTTTCTTTTCAGTTGCCAACTCAACTCCATACATATATATGGGGAGGCACAAGCTCCAACTCGGTTTTACAGTGAAAACTGCAGGAACTTCAAACCGGCACTAGGAAACAGACTGAGAATACAGAGTAAAAGTTTCCCTGCAACCCGTTCCCTATGTGCTACATGAACGAACGTCTCTCCACATGGTCAGTTGGGAGAGATAATTGTGTGTGAAAGCCTTCCTTCACCTAGCTTGTTGGGAACACAAAGTTTCTTTTCAGTTGCCAACTACACTCCATACATATATATGGGGAGGCACAAACTCCAACTAGGTTTTACAGTGAAAACTGCAGGAACTTCAAACAGGCACTAGGAAACAGACTGAGAAACCAGAGTAAAAGTTTCACCTGCAACCCGTTCCCTTTGTGCTAGATGAACAAACGTATCTCCACATGCTCAGTTCTGAGAGATAAGTGCGTGTGAAAGCCGTCCTTCACCTAGATTGTTGGGAACACAAAGTTTCTTTCAAGTTGCCAAATACACTCCATACATATATATGGGGAGGCACAAGCTCCAACTCGGTTTTACAGTGAAAACTGCAGGAACTTCAAACCGGCACTAGGAAACAGACTGAGAAACCAGAGTAAAAGTTTCCCTGCAACCCGTTCCCTATGTGCTACATGAACGAACGTCTCTCCACATGCTCAGTTCGGAGAGAGAAGTGTGTGTGATAGCCGTCCTTCACCTAGCTTGTTGGGAACACAAAGTTTCTTTTCAGTTGCCAAATACACTCCATACATATATATGGGGAGGCACAAGCTCCAACTCGATTTTACAGTGAAAACTGCAGGAACTTCAAACCGGCACTAGGAAACAGACTGAGAAACCAGAGTAAAAGTTTCCCTGCAACCCGTTCCCTATGTGCTACATGAACGAACGTCTCTCCACATGGTCAGTTCGGAGAGATAATTGTGTGTGAAAGCCGTCCTTCAGGTAGCTTGTTGGGAAAACAAAGTTTCTTTTCAGTTGCATCTACACTCCATACATATATATGGGGAGGCACAAGCTCCAACTAGGTTTTACACTGAAAACTGCAGGAACTTCAAACAGGCACTAGGAAACTGACTGAGAAACCAGAGAAAAATTTCTCCTGCAACCCGTTCCTTTTGTGCTAGATGAACGAACGTCTCTCCACATGCTCAGTTTTGAGAGATAAGTGTGTGTGAAAGCCGTCCTTCACCTAGCTTGTTGGGAACACAATGTTTCTTTACAGTTGCCAAATACACTCCATACATATATATGGGGAGGCACAAGCTCCAACTCGGTTTTACAGTGAAAACTGCAGAAACTTCAAACCGGCACTAGGAAACAGACTGAGAAACCAGAGTGAAAGTTTCTTCTGCAACTCGTTCCCTATGTGCTAGATGAACGAACGTCTTTCCACATGGTCAGTTCGGAGCGATAATTGGGTGTGAAAGCCGTCCTTCACTTGGCTTGTTGGGAACACAAAGTTTCTTTTCAGTTGCCAACTACACTCCATACATATATATGGGGAGGCACAAGCTCCAAATCGGTTTTACAGTGAAAACTGCAGGAACTTCAAACCGGCACTAGGAAACAGACTGAGAAACCAGAGTAAAAGTTTCTCCTGCAACCCGTTCCCTTTGTGCTAGATGAACGAACGTCTCTCCACATGCTCAGTTCGGAGAGAGAAGTGTGTGTGAAAGCCGTCCTTCACCTAGCTTGTTGGGAACACAAAGTTTCTTTTCAGTTGCCAACTCAACTCCATACATATATATGGGGAGGCACAAGCTCCAACTCGGTTTTACAGTGAAAACTGCAGGAACTTCAAACCGGCACTAGGAAACACACTGAGAAACCAGAGTAAAAGTTTCCCCTGCAACCCGTTCCCTTTGTGCTAGATGAACGAACGTCTCTCCACATGCTCAGTTCTGGGAGATAAGTGCGTGTGAAAGCCGTCCTTCACATAGAATGTTGGGAACACAAAGTTTCTTTTAAGTTGCCAAATACACTCCACACATATATATGGGGAGGCACAAGCTCCAACTCTGTTTTACAGTGAAAACTGCAGGAACTTCAAACCGGCACTAGGAAACAGACTGAGAAACCAGAGTAAAAGTTTCCCTGCAAGCCGTTCCCTATGTGCTACATGAACGAACGTCTCTCCACATGGTCAGTTTGGAGAGGTAATTGTGTGTGAAAGCCGTCCTTCACCTAGCTTGTGGGGAACACAAAGTTTCTTTTCAGTTGCAACTACAGTCCATACATATATATGGGGAGGCACAAGCTCCAACTCGGTTTTACAGTGAAAACTGCAGGAACTTCAAACCGGCACTAGGAAACAGACTGAGAAACCAGAGTAAAATTTCTCCTGCAACCCGTTCCCTTTGTGCTAGATGAACGAACGTCTATCCACGTGGTCAGTTCGGAGAGATAATTGGGTGTGAAAGCCGTCCTTCACTTGGCTTTTTGGGAACACAAAGTTTCTTTTCAGTTGCCAACTACACTCCATACATATATATGGGGAGGCACAATCTCCAACTCGGTTTTACAGTGAAAACTGCAGGAACTTCAAACAGGCACTAGGAAACAGTCTGAGAAACCAGAGTAAAAGTTTCTCCTGCAAACCGTTCCCATTGAGCTGGATGAACGAACGTCTCTCCACATGCTCAGTTCCGAGAGAGAATTGTGTGTGACAGCCGTTCTTCACCTAGCTTGTTGGGAACACAGAGTTTCTTTTCAGTTGCCAACTCAACTCCATACATATATATGGGGAGGCACAAGCTCCAACTCGGTTTTACAGTGAAAACTGCAGGAACTTCAAACCGGCACTAGGAAACAGACTGAGAATACAGAGTAAAAGTTTCCCTGCAACCCGTTCCCTATGTGCTACATGAACGAACGTCTCTCCACATGGTCAGTTGGGAGAGATAATTGTGTGTGAAAGCCGTCCTTCAGGTAGCTTGTTGGGAAAACAAAGTTTCTTTTCAGTTGCATCTACACTCCATACATATATATGGGGAGGCACAAGCTCCAACTAGGTTTTACACTGAAAACTGCAGGAACTTCAAACAGGCACTAGGAAACTGACTGAGAAACCAGAGAAAAATTTCCCTGCAACCCGTTCCTTTTGTGCTAGATGAACGAACGTCTCTCCACATGCTCAGTTTTGAGAGATAAGTGAGTGTGAAAGCCGTCCTTCACCTAGCTTGTTGGGAACACAATGTTTCTTTACAGTTGCCAAATACACTCCATACATATATATGGGGAGGCACAAGCTCCAACTCGGTTTTACAGTGAAAACTGCAGAAACTTCAAACCGGCACTAGGAAACAGACTGAGAAACCAGAGTGAACGTTTCTCCTGCAACTCGTTCCCTATGTGCTAGATGAACGAACGTCTTTCCACATGGTCAGTTCGGAGAGATAATTGGGTGTGAAAGCCGTCCTTCACTTGGCTTGTTGGGAACACAAAGTTTCTTTTCAGTTGCCAACTACACTCCATACATATATATGGGGAGGCACAAGCTCCAAATCGGTTTTACAGTGAAAACTGCAGGAACTTCAAACCGGCACTAGGAAACAGACTGAGAAACCAGAGTAAAAATTTCTCCTGCAACTCGTTCCCTATGTGCTAGATGAACGAACGTCTTTACACATGGTCAGTTCGGAGAGATAATTGTGTGTGAAAGCAGTCCTTCAACTAGCTTGAAGGAAACACAAAGTTTCTTTTCAGTTGCCAACTACAAACCATACATATATATGGGGAGGCACAAGCTCCAACTCGGTTTACAGTGAAAACTGCAGGAATTTCAAACAGACACTAGGAAACAGACTGAGAAACCAGAGAAAAATTTCTCCTGCAACCCGTTCCTTTTGTGCTAGATGAACGAACGTCTCTCCACATGCTCAGTTCGGAGAGAGAAGTGTGTGTGCAAGCCGCCCTTCACCTAGCTTGTTGGGAACACAAAGTTTCTTTTCAGTTGCCAACTCCACTCCATACATATATATGGGGAGGCACAAGCTCCAACTCGGTTTTACAGTGAAAACTGCAGGAACTTCAAACCGGCACTAGGAAACAGACTGAGAAACCAGAATAAAAGTTTCTCCTGCAACACGTTCCCTTTGTGCTAGATGAACGAACGTCTCTCCACATGCTCAGTTCGGAGAGAGAAGTGTGTGTGAAAGCCGCCCTTCACCTAGCTTGTTGGGAACACAAAGTTTCTTTTCAGTTGCCAACTCCACTCCATACATATATATGGGGAGGCACAAGCTCCAACTCGGTTTTACAGTGAAAACTGCAGGAACTTCAAACCGGCACTAGGAAACAGACTGAGAAACCACAGTAAAAGTTTCTCCTGCAACCCGTTCCCTTTGTGCTAGATGAACGAACGTCTCTCCACATGCTCAGTTCGGAGAGAGAAGTGTGTGTGAAAGCCGTCCTTCACCTAGCTTGTTGGGAACACAAAGTTTCTTTTCAGTTGCCAACTCCACTCCATACATATATATGGGGAGGCACAAGCTCCAACTCGGTTTTACAGTGAAAATTGCAGGAACTTCAAACCGGCACTAGGAAACAGACTGAGAAACCAGAGTAAAAGTTTCTCCTGCAACCCGTTCCCTTTGTGCTAGATGAACGAACGTCTCTCCACATGCTCAGTTCGGAGAGAGAAGTGTGTGTGAAAGCAGTCCTTCAACTAGCTTGTTGGGAACATAAAGTTTCTTTTCAGTTGCCAACTCCACTCCATACATATATATGGGGAGGCACAAGCTCCAACTCGGTTTTACAGTGAAAACTGCAGGAACTTCAAACCGGCACTAGGAAACAGACTGAGAAACCAGAGTAAAAGTTTCTCCTGCAACCCGTTCCCTTTGTGCTAGATGAACGAACGTCTCTCCACATGCTCAGTTCGGAGAGAGAAGTGTGTGTGAAAGCCGTCCTTCACCTAGCTTGTTGGGAACACAAAGTTTCTTTTCAGTTGCCAACTCCACTCCATACATATATATGGGGAGGCACAAGCTCCAACTCGGTTTTACAGTGAAAACTGCAGGAACTTCAAACCGGCACTAGGAAACAGACTGAGAAACCAGAGTAAAAGTTTCTCCTGCAACCCGTTCCCTTTGTGCTAGATGAACGAACGTCTCTCCACATGATCAGTTCGGAGAGAGAAGTGTGTGTGAAAGCCGTCCTTCACCTAGCTTGTTGGGAACACAAAGTTTCTTTTCAGTTGCCAACTCCACTCCATACATATATATGGGGAGGCACAAGCTCCAACTCGGTTTTACAGTGAAAACTGCAGGAACTTCAAACCGGCACTAGGAAACAGACTGAGAAACCAGAGTAAAAGTTTCTCCTGCAACCCGTTCCCTATGTGCTACATGAACGAACGTCTCTCCACATGCTCATTTCGGAGAGAGAAGTGTGTGTGAAAGCCGTCCTTCACCTAGCTTGTTGGGAACACAAAGTTTCTTTTCAGTTGCCAACTCCACTCCATACATATATATGGGGAGGCACAAGCTCCAACTCGGTTTTACAGTGAAAACTGCAGGAACTTCAAACCGGCACTAGGAAACAGACTGAGAAACCAGAGTAAAAGTTTCTCCTGCAACCCGTTCCCTTTGTGCTAGATGAACGAACGTCTCTCCACATGCTCAGTTCGGAGAGAGAAATGAGTGTGAAAGCCGTCCTTCACCTAGCTTGTTGGGAACATAAAGTTTCTTTTCAGTTGCCAACTCCACTCCATACATATATATGGGGAGGCAGAAGCTCCAATTCGGTTTTACAGTGAAAACTGCAGGAACTTCAAACCGGCACTAGGAAACAGACTGAGAAACCACAGTAAAAGTTTCTCCTGCAACCCGTTCCCTTTGTGCTAGATGAACGAACGTCTCTCCACATGCTCAGTTCGGAGAGATAAGTGTGTGTGAAAGCCGTCCTTCACCTAGCTTGTTGGGAACACAAAGTTTCTTTTCAGTTGCCAACTCCACTCCATACATATATATGGGGAGGCACAAGCTCCAACTCGGTTTTACAGTGAAAATTGCAGGAACTTCAAACCGGCACTAGGAAACAGACTGAGAAACCAGAGTAAAAGTTTCTCCTGCAACCCGTTCCCTTTGTGCTAGATGAACGAACGTCTCTCCACATGCTCAGTTCGGAGAGAGAAGTGTGTGTGAAAGCAGTCCTTCACCTAGCTTGTTGGGAACATAAAGTTTCTTTTCAGTTGCCAACTCCACTCCATACATATATATGGGGAGGCACAAGCTCCAACTCGGTTTTACAGTGAAAACTGCAGGAACTTCAAACCGGCACTAGGAAACAGACTGAGAAACCAGAGTAAAAGTTTCTCCTGCAACCCGTTCCCTTTGTGCTAGATGAACGAACGTCTCTCCACATGCTCAGTTCGGAGAGAGAAGTGTGTGTGAAAGCCGTCCTTCACCTAGCTTGTTGGGAACACAAAGTTTCTTTTCAGTTGCCAACTCCACTCCATACATATATATGGGGAGGCACAAGCTCCAACTCGGTTTTACAGTGAAAACTGCAGGAACTTCAAACCGGCACTAGGAAACAGACTGAGAAACCAGAGTAAAAGTTTCTCCTGCAACCCGTTCCCTTTGTGCTAGATGAACGAACGTCTCTCCACATGATCAGTTCGGAGAGAGAAGTGTGTGTGAAAGCCGTCCTTCACCTAGCTTGTTGGGAACACAAAGTTTCTTTTCAGTTGCCAACTCCACTCCATACATATATATGGGGAGGCACAAGCTCCAACTCGGTTTTACAGTGAAAACTGCAGGAACTTCAAACCGGCACTAGGAAACAGACTGAGAAACCAGAGTAAAAGTTTCTCCTGCAACCCGTTCCCTATGTGCTACATGAACGAACGTCTCTCCACATGCTCATTTCGGAGAGAGAAGTGTGTGTGAAAGCCGTCCTTCACCTAGCTTGTTGGGAACACAAAGTTTCTTTTCAGTTGCCAACTCCACTCCATACATATATATGGGGAGGCACAAGCTCCAACTCGGTTTTACAGTGAAAACTGCAGGAACTTCAAACCGGCACTAGGAAACAGACTGAGAAACCAGAGTAAAAGTTTCTCCTGCAACCCGTTCCCTTTGTGCTAGATGAACGAACGTCTCTCCACATGCTCAGTTCGGAGAGAGAAATGAGTGTGAAAGCCGTCCTTCACCTAGCTTGTTGGGAACATAAAGTTTCTTTTCAGTTGCCAACTCCACTCCATACATATATATGGGGAGGCAGAAGCTCCAATTCGGTTTTACAGTGAAAACTGCAGGAATTTCAAACCGTCACTAGGAAATAGACTGAGAAACCAGAGTAAAAGTTTCCCTGCAACCCGTTCCCTATGTGCTACATGAACGAACATCTCTCCACATGCTCAGTTCAGAGAGAGAAGTGTGTGTGAAAGCCGTCCTTCACCTAGCTTGTTGGGAACACAAAGTTTCTTTTCAGTTGCCAACTCCACTCCATACATATATATGGGGAGGCACAAGCTCCAACTCGGTTTTACAGTGAAAACTGCAGGAACTTCAAACCGGCACTAGGAAACAGACTGAGAAACCAGAGTAAAAGTTTCTCCTGCAACCCGTTCCCTTTGTGCTAGATGAACGAACGTCTCTCCACATGCTCAGTTCGGAGAGAGAAGTGCGTGTGAAAGCCGTCCTTCACCTAGCTTGTGGGGAACACAAAGTTTCTTTTCAGTTGCAACTACAGTCCATACATATATATGGGGAGGCACAAGCTCCAACTCGGTTTTACAGTGAAAACTGCAGGATCTTCAAACCGGCACTAGGAAACAGACTGAGAAACCAGAGTAAAAGTTTCTCCTGCAACCCGTTCCCTTTGTGCTAGATGAACGAACGTCTCTCCACATGCTCAGTTCGGAGAGAGAAGTGTGTGTGAAAGCCGTCCTTCAGCTAGCTTGTTGGGAACACAAAGTTTCTTTTCAGTTGCCAAATAAACTCCATACATATATATGGGGAGGCACAAGCTCCAACTAGGTTTTACAGTGAAAACTGCCGGAACTTCAAACCGGCACTAGGAAACAGACTGAGAAACCAGAGTAAAAGTTTCCCCTGCAACCCGTTCCCTTTGTGCTAGATGAACGAACGTCTCTCCACATGCTCAGTTCGGAGAGAGAAGTGTGTGTGAAAGCCGTCCTTCACCTAGCTTGTTGGGAACACAAAGTTTCTTTTCAGTTGCCAACTCCACTCCATACATATATATGGGGAGGCACAAGCTCCAACTCGGTTTTACAGTGAAAACTGCAGGAACTTCAAACCGGCACTAGGAAACAGACTGAGAAACCAGAGTAAAAGTTTCTCCTGCAACCCGTTCCTTTTGTGCTAGATGAACGAAAGTCTCTCCGCATGCTCAGTTCGGAGGGAGAAGTGTGTGTGAAAGCCGTCCTTCACCTAGCTTGTTGGGAACACAAAGTTTCTTTTCAGTTGCCAACTCCACTCCATACATATATATGGGGAGGCACAAGCTCCAACTCGGTTTTACAGTGAAAACTGCAGGAACTTCAAACCGGCACTAGGAAACAGACTGAGAAACCAGAGTAAAAGTTTCTCCTGCAACCCGTTCCCTTTGTGCTAGATGTACGAACGTCTCTCCACATGCTCAGTTCGGAGAGAGAAGTGTGTGTGCAAGCCGCCCTTCACCTAGCTTGTTGGGAACACAAAGTTTCTTTTCAGTTGCCAACTCCACTCCATACATATATATGGGGAGGCACAAGCTCCAACTCGGTTTTACAGTGAAAACTGCAGGAACTTCAAACCGGAACTTGGAAACAGACTGAGAAAACAGAGTAAAAGTTTCTCCTGCAAACCGTTCCCTTTGTGCTAGATGAACGAACGTCTCTCCACATGCTCCGTTCGGAGATAGAAGTGTGTGTGAAAGCCGCCCTTCACCTAGCTTGTTGGGAACACAAAGTTTCTTTTCAGTTGCCAACTCCACTCCATACATATATATGGGGAGGCACAAGCTCCAACTCGGTTTTACAGTGAAAATTGCAGGAACTTCAAACAGGCACTAGGAAACAGACTGAGAAACCAGAGTAAAAGTTTCTCCTGCAACCCGTTCCCTTTGTGCTAGATGAACGAACGTCTCTCCACATGCTCAGTTCGGAGAGAGAAGTGTGTGTGAAAGCCGCCCTTCACATAGCTTGTTGGGAACAAAAAGTTTCTTTTCAGTTGCCAACTCCACTCCATACATATATATGGGGAGGCACAAGCTCCAACTCGGTTTTACAGTGAAAACTGCAGGAACTTCAAACCGGCACTAGGAAACAGACTGAGAAACCAGAATAAAAGTTTCTCCTGCAACACGTTCCCTTTGTGCTAGATGAACGAACGTCTCTCCACATGCTCAGTTCGGAGAGAGAAGTGTGTGTGAAAGCCGTCCTTCAGCTAGCTTGTTGGGAACACAAAGTTTCTTTTCAGTTGCCAACTCCACTCCATACATATATATGGGGAGGCACAAGCTCCAACTCGGTTTTACAGTGAAAACTGCAGGATCTTCAAACCGGCACTAGGAAACAGACTGAGAAACCAGAGTAAAAGTTTCTCCTGCAACCCGTTCCCTTTGTGCTAGATGAACGAACGTCTCTCCACATGCTCAGTTCGGAGAGAGAAGTGGGTGTGAAAGCCGTCCTTCAGCTAGCTTGTTCGGAACACATAGTTTCTTTTCAGTTGCCAACTCCACTCCATACATACATATGGGGAGGCACATGCTCCAACTCGGTTTTACAGTGAAAACTGCAGGAACTTCAAACCGGCACTAGGAAACAGACTGAGAAACCAGAGAAAAAGTTTCTCCTGCAACCCGTTCCCTTTGTGCTAGATGAACGAACGTCTCTCCACATGCTCAGTTCGGAGAGAGAAGTGTGTGTGAAAGCCGTCCTTCACCTAGCTTGTTGGGAACACAAAGTTTCTTTTCAGTTGCCAACTCCACTCCATACATATATATGGGGAGGCACAAGCTCCAACTCGGTTTTACAGTGAAAACTGCAGGAAATTCAAACCGGCACTAGGAAACAGACTGAGAAACCAGAGTAAAAGTTTCTCCTGCAACCCGTTCCCTTTGTGCTAGATGAACGAACGTCTCTCCACATGCTCAGTTCGGAGAGAGAATTGTGTGTGAAAGCCGTCCTTCAGCAAGCTTGTTGGGAACACAAAGTTTCTTTTCAGTTGCCAACTCCACTCCATACATATATATGGGGAGGCACAAGCTCCAACTCGGTTTTACAGTGAAAACTGCAGGAACTTCAAACCGGCACTAGGAAACAGACTGAGAAACCAGAGTAAAAGTTTCTCCTGCAACCCGTTCCCTTTGTGCTAGATGAACGAACGTCTCTTCACATGCTCAGTTCGGAGAGAGAAGTGTGTGTGAAAGCCGTCCTTCACCTAGCTTGTTGGGAACACAAAGTTTCTTTTCAGTTGCCAACTCCACTCCATACATATATATGGGGAGGCACAAGCTCCAACTCGGTTTTACAGTGAAAACTGCAGGAACTTCAAACCGGCACTAGGAAACAGACTGAGAAACCAGAGTAAAAGTTTCTCCTGCAACCCGTTCCCTTTGTGCTAGATGAAAGAACGTCTCTCCACATGCTCAGTTCGGAGAGATAAGTGTGTGTGAAAGCCGTCCTTCAACTAGCTTGTTGGGAACACAAAGTTTCTTTTCAGTTGCCAACTCCACTCCATACATATATATGGGGAGGCACAAGCTCCAACTCGGTTTTACAGTGAAAACTGCAGGAACTTCAAACCGGCACTAGGAAACAGACTGAGAAACCAGAGTAAAAGTTTCTCCTGCAACCCGTTCCCTTTGTGCTAGATGAACGAACGTCTCTCCACATGCTCAGTTCGGAGAGAGAAGTGTGTGTGAAAGCCGCCCTTCACCTAGCTTGTTGGGAACACAAAGTTTCTTTTCAGTTGCCAACTCCACTCCATACATATATATGGGGAGGCACAAGCTCCAACTCGGTTTTACAGTGAAAACTGCAGGAACTTCAAACCGGCACTAGGAAACAGACTGAGAAACCAGAGTAAAAGTTTCTCCTGCAACCCGTTCCCTTTGTGCTAGATGAACGAACGTCTCTCCACATGCTCAGTTCGGAGAGAGAAGTGTGTGTGAAAGCCGCCCTTCACCTAGCTTGTTGGGAACACAAAGTTTCTTTTCAGTTGCCAACTCCACTCCATACATATATATGGGGAGGCACAAGCTCCAACTCGGTTTTACAGTGAAAACTGCAGGAACTTCAAACCGGCACTAGGAAACAGACTGAGAAACCAGAATAAAAGTTTCTCCTGCAACACGTTCCCTTTGTGCTAGATGAACGAACGTCTCTCCACATGCTCAGTTCGGAGAGAGAAGTGTGTGTGAAAGCCGTCCTTCAGCTAGCTTGTTGGGAACACAAAGTTTCTTTTCAGTTGCCAACTCCACTCCATACATATATATGGGGAGGCACAAGCTCCAACTCGGTTTTACAGTGAAAACTGCAGGAACTTCAAATCGGCACTAGGAAACAGACTGAGAAACCACAGTAAAAGTTTCTCCTGCAACCCGTTCCCTTTGTGCTAGATGAACGAACGTCTCTCCACGTGCTCAGTTCGGAGAGAGAAGTGTGTGTGAAAGCCGTCCTTCACCTAGCTTGTTGGGAACACAAAGTTTCTTTTCAGTTGCCAACTCCACTCCATACATATATATGGGGAGGCACAAGCTCCAACTCGGTTTTACAGTGAAAATTGCAGGAACTTCAAACCGGCACTAGGAAACAGACTGAGAAACCAGAGTAAAAGTTTCTCCTGCAACCCGTTCCCTTTGTGTTAGATGAACGAACGTCTCTCCACATGCTCAGTTCGGAGAGAGAAGTGTGTGTGAAAGCCGTCCTTCACCTAGCTTGTTGGGAACATAAAGTTTCTTTTCAGTTGCCAACTCCACTCCATACATATATATGGGGAGGCACAAGCTCCAACTCGGTTTTACAGTGAAAACTGCAGGAACTTCAAACCGGCACTAGGAAACAGACTGAGAAACCAGAGTAAAAGTTTCTCCTGCAACCCGTTCCCTTTGTGCTAGATGAACGAACGTCTCTCCACATGCTCAGTTCGGAGAGAGAAGTGTGTGTGAAAGCCGTCCTTCACCTAGCTTGTTGGGAACACAAAGATTCTTTTCAGTTGCCAACTCCACTCCATACATATATATGGGGAGGCACAAGCTCCAACTCGGTTTTACAGTGAAAACTGCAGGAACTTCAAACCGGCACTAGGAAACAGACTGAGAAACCAGAGTAAAAGTTTCTCCTGCAACCCGTTCCCTTTGTGCTAGATGAACGAACGTCTCTCCACATGATCAGTTCGGAGAGAGAAGTGTGTGTGAAAGCCGTCCTTCAGCAAGCTTGTTGGGAACACAAAGTTTCTTTTCAGTTGCCAACTCCACTCCATACATATATATGGGGAGGCACAAGCTCCAACTCGGTTTTACAGTGAAAACTGCAGGAACTTCAAACCGGCACTAGGAAACAGACTGAGAAACCAGAGTAAAAGTTTCTCCTGCAACCCGTTCCCTATGTGCTACATGAACGAACGTCTCTCCACATGCTCATTTCGGAGAGAGAAGTGTGTGTGAAAGCCGTCCTTCACCTAGCTTGTTGGGAACACAAAGTTTCTTTTCAGTTGCCAACTCCACTCCATACATATATATGGGGAGGCACAAGCTCCAACTCGGTTTTACAGTGAAAACTGCAGGAACTTCAAATCGGCACTAGGAAACAGACTGAGAAACCAGAGTAAAAGTTTCTCCTGCAACCCGTTCCCTTTGTGCTAGATGAACGAACGTCTTTCCACATGCTCAGTTCGGAGAGAGAAGTGTGTGTGAAAGCCGTCCTTCACATAGCTTGTTGGGAACACAAAGTTTCTTTTCAGTTGCCAACTCCACTCCATACATATATATGGGGAGGCACAAGCTCCAACTCGGTTTTACAGTGAAAACTGCAGGAACTTCAAACCGGCACTAGGAAACAGACTGAGAAACCAGAGTAAAATTTCTCCTGCAACCCGTTCCCTTTGTGCTAGATGAACGAACGTCCCTCCACATGCTCAGTTCGGAGAGAGAAGTGTGTGTGAAAGCCGTCCTTCACCTAGCTTGTTGGGAACACAAAGATTCTTTTCAGTTGCCAACTCCACTCCATACATATATATGGGGAGGCACAAGCTCCAACTCGGTTTTACAGTGAAAACTGCAGGAACTTCAAACCGGCACTAGGAAACAGACTGAGAAACCAGAGTAAAAGTTTCTCCTGCAACCCGTTCCCTTTGTGCTAGATGAACGAACGTCTCTCCACATGCTCAGTTCGGAGAGATAAGTGTGTGTGAAAGCCGCCCTTCACCTAGCTTGTTGGGAACACAAAGTTTCTTTTCAGTTGCCAACTCCACTCCATACATATATATGGGGAGGCACAAGCTCCAACTCGGTTTTACAGTGAAAACTGCAGGAACTTCAAACCGGCACTAGGAAACAGACTGAGAAACCACAGTAAAAGTTTCTCCTGCAACCCGTTCCCTTTGTGCTAGATGAACGAACGTCTCTCCACATGCTCAGTTCGGAGAGATAAGTGTGTGTGAAAGCCGTCCTTCAACTAGCTTGTTGGGAACACAAAGTTTCTTTTCAGTTGCCAACTCCACTCCATACATATATATGGGGAGGCACAAGCTCCAACTCGGTTTTACAGTGAAAACTGCAGGAACTTCAAACCGGCACTAGGAAACAGACTGAGAAACCAGAGTAAAAGTTTCTCCTGCAACCCGTTCCCTTTGTGCTAGATGAACGAACGTCTCTCCACATGCTCAGTTCGGAGAGAGAAGTGTGTGTGAAAGCCGCCCTTCACCTAGCTTGTTGGGAACACAAAGTTTCTTTTCAGTTGCCAACTCCACTCCATACATATATATGGGGAGGCACAAGCTCCAACTCGGTTTTACAGTGAAAACTGCAGGAACTTCAAACCGGCACTAGGAAACAGACTGAGAAACCAGAGTAAAAGTTTCTCCTGCAACCCGTTCCCTTTGTGCTAGATGAACGAACGTCTCTCCACATGCTCAGTTCGGAGAGAGAAGTGTGTGTGAAAGCCGCCCTTCACCTAGCTTGTTGGGAACACAAAGTTTCTTTTCAGTTGCCAACTCCACTCCATACATATATATGGGGAGGCACAAGCTCCAACTCGGTTTTACAGTGAAAACTGCAGGAACTTCAAACCGGCACTAGGAAACAGACTGAGAAACCAGAATAAAAGTTTCTCCTGCAACACGTTCCCTTTGTGCTTGATGAACGAACGTCTCTCCACATGCTCAGTTCGTAGAGAGAAGTGTGTGTGAAAGCCGACCTTCAGCTAGCTTGTTGGGAACACAAAGTTTCTTTTCAGTTGCCAACTCCACTCCATACATATATATGGGGAGGCACAAGCTCCAACTCGGTTTTACAGTGAAAACTGCAGGAACTTCAAATCGGCACTAGGAAACAGACTGAGAAACCACAGTAAAAGTTTCTCCTGCAACCCGTTCCCTTTGTGCTAGATGAACGAACGTCTCTCCACATGCTCAGTTCGGAGAGAGAAGTGTGTGTGAAAGCCGTCCTTCACCTAGCTTGTTGGGAACACAAAGTTTCTTTTCAGTTGCCAACTCCACTCCATACATATATATGGGGAGGCACAAGCTCCAACTCGGATTTACAGTGAAAATTGCAGGAACTTCAAACCGGCACTAGGAAACAGACTGAGAAACCAGAGTAAAAGTTACTCCTGCAACCCGTTCCCTTTGTGTTAGATGAACGAACGTCTCTCCACATGCTCAGTTCGGAGAGAGAAGTGTGTGTGAAAGCCGTCCTTCACCTAGCTTGTTGGGAACATAAAGTTTCTTTTCAGTTGCCAACTCCACTCCATACATATATATGGGGAGGCACAAGCTCCAACTCGGTTTTACAGTGAAAACTGCAGGAACTTCAAACCGGCACTAGGAAACAGACTGAGAAACCAGAGTAAAAGTTTCTCCTGCAACCCGTTCCCTTTGTGCTAGATGAACGAACGTCTCTCCACATGCTCAGTTCGGAGAGAGAAGTGTGTGTGAAAGCCGTCCTTCACCTAGCTTGTTGGGAACACAAAGATTCTTTTCAGTTGCCAACTCCACTCCATACATATATATGGGGAGGCACAAGCTCCAACTCGGTTTTACAGTGAAAACTGCAGGAACTTCAAACCGGCACTAGGAAACAGACTGAGAAACCAGAGTAAAAGTTTCTCCTGCAACCCGTTCCCTTTGTGCTAGATGAACGAACGTCTCTCCACATGATCAGTTCGGAGAGAGAAGTGTGTGTGAAAGCCGTCCTTCAGCAAGCTTGTTGGGAACACAAAGTTTCTTTTCAGTTGCCAACTCCACTCCATACATATATATGGGGAGGCACAAGCTCCAACTCGGTTTTACAGTGAAAACTGCAGGAACTTCAAACCGGCACTAGGAAACAGACTGAGAAACCAGAGTAAAAGTTTCTCCTGCAACCCGTTCCCTATGTGCTACATGAACGAACGTCTCTCCACATGCTCATTTCGGAGAGAGAAGTGTGTGTGAAAGCCGTCCTTCACCTAGCTTGTTGGGAACACAAAGTTTCTTTTCAGTTGCCAACTCCACTCCATACATATATATTGGGAGGCACAAGCTCCAACTCGGTTTTACAGTGAAAACTGCAGGAACTTCAAACCGGCACTAGGAAACAGACTGAGAAACCAGAGTAAAAGTTTCTCCTGCAACCCGTTCCCTTTGTGCTAGATGAACGAACGTCTTTCCACATGCTCAGTTCGGAGAGAGAAGTGTGTGTGAAAGCCGTCCTTCACATAGCTTGTTGGGAACACAAAGTTTCTTTTCAGTTGCCAACTCCACTCCATACATATATATGGGGAGGCACAAGCTCCAACTCGGTTTTACAGTGAAAACTGCAGGAACTTCAAACCGGCACTAGGAAACAGACTGAGAAACCAGAGTAAAATTTCTCCTGCAACCCGTTCCCTTTGTGCTAGATGAACGAACGTCCCTCCACATGCTCAGTTCGGAGAGAGAAGTGTGTGTGAAAGCCGTCCTTCACCTAGCTTGTTGGGAACACAAAGATTCTTTTCAGTTGCCAACTCCACTCCATACATATATATGGGGAGGCACAAGCTCCAACTCGGTTTTACAGTGAAAACTGCAGGAACTTCAAACCGGCACTAGGAAACAGACTGAGAAACCAGAGTAAAAGTTTCTCCTGCAACCCGTTCCCTTTGTGCTAGATGAACGAACGTCTCTCCACATGCTCAGTTCGGAGAGATAAGTGTGTGTGAAAGCCGCCCTTCACCTAGCTTGTTGGGAACACAAAGTTTCTTTTCAGTTGCCAACTCCACTCCATACATATATATGGGGAGGCACAAGCTCCAACTCGGTTTTACAGTGAAAACTGCAGGAACTTCAAACCGGGACTAGGAAACAGACTGAGAAACCACAGTAAAAGTTTCTCCTGCAACCCGTTCCCTTTGTGCTAGATGAACGAACGTCTCTCCACATGCTCAGTTCGGAGAGAGAAGTGTGTGTGAAAGCCGTCCTTCACCTAGCTTGTTGGGAACACAAAGTTTCTTTTCAGTTGCCAACTCCACGCCATACATATATATTGGGAGGCACAAGCTCCAACTCGGTTTTACAGTGAAAACTGCAGGAACTTCAAACCGGCTCTAGGAAACAGACTGAGAAACCAGAGTAAAAGTTTCTCCTGAAAACCGTTCCCTTTGTGCTAGATGAACGAACGTCTCTCCACATGCTCAGTTCTGAGAGGTAAGTGTGTGTGAAAGCCGTCCTTCACCTAGCTTGTTGGGAACATAAAGTTTCTTTTCAGTTGCCAACTCCACTCCATACATATATATGGGGAGGCACAAGCTCCAATTCGGTTTTACAGTGAAAACTGCAGGAATTTCAAACCGGCACTAGGAAACAGACTGAGAAACCAGAGTGAAAGTTTCCCTGCATCACGTTCCCTTTGTGCTAGATGAACGAACGTCTCTCCACATGCTCAGTTCGGAGAGAGAAGTGTGTGTGAAAGCCGTCCTTCACCTAGCTTGTTGGGAACACAAAGTTTCTTTTCTGTTGCCAACTACACTCCATACATATATATTGGGAGGCACAAGCTCCAACTCGGTTTTACAGTGAAAACTGCAGGAACTTCAAACCGGCACTAGGAAACAGACTGAGAAACCAGAGTAAAAGTTTCTCCTGCAACCCGTTCCCTTTGTGCTAGATGAACGAACGTCTCTCCACATGCTCAGTTCTGAGAGATAAGTGGGTGTGAAAGCCGTCCTTCACCTAGCTTGTTGGGAACACAGAGTTTCTTTTCAGTTGTCAACTCCACTCCATACATATATATGGGGAGGCACAAGCTCCAACTCGGTTTTACAGTGAAAACTGCAGGAACTTCAAACCGGCACTAGGAAACAGACTGAGAAACCAGAGTAAAAGTTTCTCCTGCAAACCGTTCCCTTTGTGCTAGATGAACGAACGCCTCTCAACATGCTCAGTTCTGAGAGATAAGTGTGTGTGAAAGCCGTCCTTCACCTAGCTTGTTGGGAACACAAAGTTTCTTTTCAGTTGCCAACTCCACTCCATACATATATATGGGGAGGCACAAGCTCCAACTCGGTTTTACAGTGAAAACTGCAGGAACTTCAAACCGGCACTAGGAAACAGACAGAGAAACCAGAGTAAAAGTTTCCCCTGCAACCCGTTCCCTTTGTGCTAGATGAACGAACGTCTCTCCACATGCTCAGTTCGGAGAGAGAAGTGTGTGTGAAAGCCGTCCTTCACCTAGCTTGTTGGGAACACAAAGTTTCTTTTAAGTTGCCAACTACACTCCATACATATATATGGGGAGGCACAAGCTCCAACTCGGTTTTACAGTGAAAACTGCAGGAACTTCAAACCGGCACTAGGAAACAGACTGAGAAACCAGAGTAAAAGTTTCCCCTGCAAACCGTTCCCTTTGTGCTAGATGAACGAACGTCTCTCCACATGCTCAGTTCGGAGAGAGAAGTGTGTGTGAAAGCCGCCCTTCACCTAGCTTGTTGGGAACACAAAGTTTCTTTTCAGTTGCCGACTCCACTCCATACATATATATGGGGAGGCACAAGCTCCAACTCGGTTTTACAGTGAAAACTGCAGGAACTTCAAACCGGCACTAGGAAACAGACTGAGAAACCAGAGTAAAAGTTTCTCCTGCAACCCGTTCCCTTTTTGCTAGATGAACGAACGTCTCTCCACATGCTCAGTTCGGAGAGAGAAGTGTGTGTGAAAGCCGTCCTTCACCTAGCTTGTTGGGAACACAAAGTTTCTTTTCAGTTGCCAACTCCACTCCATACATATATATGGGGAGGCACAAGCTCCAACTCGGTTTTACAGTGAAAACTGCAGGAACTTCAAACCGGCACTAGGAAACAGACCGAGAAACCAGAGTAAAAGTTTCTCCTGCAACCCGTTCCCTTTGTGCTAGATGAACGAACGTCTCTCCACAGGCTCAGTTCGGAGAGAGAAGTGTGTGTGAAAGCCGTCCTTCACCTAGCTTGTTGGGAACACAAAGTTTTTTTTCAGTTGCCGACTCCACTCCATACATATATATTGGGAGGCACAAGCTCCAACTCGGTTTTACAGTGAAAACTGCAGGAACTTCAAACCGGCTCTAGGAAACAGACTGAGAAACCAGAGTAAATGTTTCTCCTGCAAACCGTTCCCTTTGTGCTAGATGAACGAACGTCTCTCCACATGCTCAGTTCTGAGAGGTAATTGTGTGTGAAAGCCGTCCTTCACCTAGCTTGTTGGGAACACAAAGTTTCTTTTCAGTTGCCAACTCCACTCCATACATATATATGGGGAGGCACAAGCTCCAACTCGGTTTTACAGTGAAAACTGCAGGAATTTCAAACCGGCACTAGGAAACAGACTGAGAAACCAGAGTAAAAGTTTCTCCTGCAACCCGTTCCCTTTGTGCTAGATGAACGAACGTCTCTCCACATGGTCAGTTCGGAGAGAGAAGTTTGTGTGAAAGCCGTCCTTCACCTAGCTTGTTGGGAACACAAAGTTTCTTTTCTGTTGCCAACTACACTCCATACATATATATGGGGAGGCACAAGCTCCAACTCGGTTTTACAGTGAAAACTGCAGGAACTTCAAACCGGCATTAGGAAACAGACTGAGAAACCAGAGTAAAAGTTTCTCCTGCAAACCGTTCCCTTTGTGCTAGATGAACGAACGTCTCTCCACATGCTCAGTTCTGAGAGGTAATTGTGTGTGAAAGCCGTCCTTCACCTAGCTTGTTGGGAACATAAAGTTTCTTTTCAGTTGCCAACTCCACTCCATACATATATATGGGGAGGCACAAGCTCCAATTCGGTTTTACAGTGAAAACTGCAGGAATTTCAAACCGGCACTAGGAAACAGACTGAGAAACCAGAGTGAAAGTTTCCCTGCAACCCGTTCCCTATGTGCTACATGAACGAACGTCTCTCCACAGGCTCAGTTCGGAGAGATACGTGTGTGTGAAAGCCGTCCTTCACCTAGCTTGTTGGGAACACAAAGTTTCTTTTCTGTTGCCAACTACACTCCATACATATATATGGAGAGGCACAAGCTCCAACTCGGTTTTACAGTGAAAACTGCAGGAACTTCAAACCGGCACTAGGAAACAGACTGAGAAACCAGAGTAAAAGTTTCTCCTGCAACCCGTTCCCTTTGTGCTAGATGAACGAACGCCTCTCAACATGCTCAGTTCTGAGAGGTAATTGTGTGTGAAAGCCGTCCTTCACCTAGCTTGTTGGGAACACAAAGTTTCTTTTCAGTTGCCAACTCCACTCCATACATATATATGGGGAGGCACAAGCTCCAACTCGGTTTTACAGTGAAAACTGCAGGAACTTCAAACCGGCACTAGGAAACAGACTGAGAAACCAGAGTAAAAGTTTCCCCTGCAACCCGTTCCCTTTGTGCTAGATGAACGAACGTCTCTCCACATGCTCAGTTCTGAGAGATACGTGTGTGTGAAAGCCGCCCTTCACCTAGCTTGTTGGGAACACAAAGTTTCTTTTCAGTTGCCGACTCCACTCCATACATATATATGGGGAGGCACAAGCTCCAACTCGGTTTTACAGTGAAAACTGCAGGAACTTGAAACCGGCACTAGGAAACAGACTGAGAAACCAGAGTAAAAGTTTCTCCTGCAACCCGTTCCCTTTGTGCTAGATGAACGAACGCCTCTCAACATGCTCAGTTCTGAGAGATAAGTGTGTGTGAAAGCCGTCCTTCACCTAGCTTGTTGGGAACACATAGTTTCTTTTCAGTTGCCAACTCCACTCCATACATATATATGGGGAGGCACAAGCTCCAACTCGGTTTTACAGTGAAAACTGCAGGAACTTCAAACCGGCACTAGGAAACAGACCGAGAAACCAGAGTAAAAGTTTCTCCTGCAACACGTTCCCTTTATGCTAGATGAACGAACGTCTCTCCACATGCTCAGTTCGGAGAGAGAAGTGTGTGTGAAAGCCGTTCTTCACCTAGCTTGTTGAGAACACAAAGTTTCTTTTCAGTTGCCAACTCCACTCCATACATATATATGGGGAGGCACAAGCTCCAACTCGGTTTTACAGTGAAAACTGCAGGAACTTCAAACCGGCACTAGGAAACAGACTGAGAAACCAGAGTAAAAGTTTCTCCTGCAACCCGTTCCCTTTGTGCTAGATGAACGAACGTCTCTCCACATGCTCAGTTCTGAGAGAGAAGTGTGTGTGAAAGCCGCCCTTCACCTAGCTTGTTGGGAACACAAAGTTTCTTTTAAGTTGCCAACTCCACTCCATACATATATATGGGGAGGCACAAGCTCCAACTCGGTTTTACAGTGAAAACTGCAGGAACTTCAAGCCGGCACTAGGAAACAGACTGAGAAACCAGAGTAAAAGTTTCTCCTACAACCCGTTCCCTTTGTGCTAGATGAACGAACGTCTCTCCACATGCTCAGTTCGGAGAGATACGTGTGTGTGAAAGCCGTCCTTCACCTAGCTTGTTGGGAACACAAAGTTTCTTTTCTGTTGCCAACTACACTCCATACATATATATGGGGAGGCACAAGCTCCAACTCGGTTTTACAGTGAAAACTGCAGGAACTTCAAAGAGGCACTAGGAAACAGACTGAGAAACCAGAGTAAAAGTTTCTCCTGCAACCCGTTCCCTTTCTGCTAGATGAACGAACGTCTCTCCACATGCTCAGTTCGGAGAGAGAAGTGTGTGTGAAAGCCGTCCTTCACCTAGCTTGTTGGGAACACAAAGTTTCTTTTCTGTTGCCAACTACACTCCATACATATATATGGGGAGGCACAAGCTCCAACTCGGTTTTACAGTGAAAACTGCAGGAACTTCAAACCGGCACTAGGAAACAGACTGAGAAATCAGAGTAAAAGTTTCTCCTGCAACCCGTTCCCTTTGTGCTAGATGAACGAACGCCTCTCAACATGCTCAGTTCTGAGAGGTAATTGTGTGTGAAAGCCGTCCTTCACCTAGCTTGTTGGGAACACAAAGTTTCTTTTCAGTTGCCAACTCCACTCCATACATATATATGGGGAGGCACAAGCTCCAACTCGGTTTTACAGTGAAAACTGCAGGAACTTCAAACCGGCACTAGGAAACAGACTGAGAAACCAGAGTAAAAGTTTCTCCTGCAACCCGTTCCCTTTGTGCTAGATGAACGAACGCCTCTCAACATGCTCAGTTCTGAGAGATAAGTGTGTGTGAAAGCCGTCCTTCACCTAGCTTGTTGGGAACACAAAGTTTCCTTTCAGTTGCCAACTCCACTCCATACATATATATGGGGAGGCACAAGCTCCAACTCGGTTTTACAGTGAAAACTGCAGGAACTTCAAACCGGCACTAGGAAACAGACCGAGAAACCAGAGTAAAAGTTTCTCCTGCAACACGTTCCCTTTGTGCTAGATGAACGAACGTCTCTCCACATGCTCAGTTCGGAGAGAGAAGTGTGTGTGAAAGCCGTCCTTCACCTAGCTTGTTGGGAACACAAAGTTTCTTTTCAGTTGCCAACTCCACTCCATACATATATATGGGGAGGCACAAGCTCCAACTCGGTTTTACAGTGAAAACTGCAGGAACTTCAAACCGGCACTAGGAAACAGACTGAGAAACCAGAGTAAAAGTTTCTCCTACAACCCGTTCCCTTTGTGCTAGATGAACGAACGTCTCTCCACATGCTCAGTTCGGAGAGATACGTGTGTGTGAAAGCCGTCCTTCACCTAGCTTGTTGGGAACACAAAGTTTCTTTTCTGTTGCCAACTACACTCCATACATATATATGGGGAGGCACAAGCTCCAACTCGGTTTTACAGTGAAAACTGCAGGAACTTCAAAGAGGCACTAGGAAACAGACTGAGAAACCAGAGTAAAAGTTTCTCCTGCAACCCGTTCCCTTTGTGCTAGATGAACGAACGTCTCTCCACATGCTCAGTTCTGAGAGATAAGTGCGTGTGAAAGCCGTCCTTCACCTAGATTGATGGGAACACAGAGTTTCTTTTCAGTTGCCTACTCCACTCCATACATATATATTGGGAGGCACAAGCTCCAACTCGGTTTTACAGTGAAAACTGCAGGAACTTCAAACCGGCTCTAGGAAACAGACTGAGAAACCAGAGTAAATGTTTCTCCTGCAACCCGTTCCCTTTTTGCTAGACGAACGAACGTCCCTCCACATGCTCAGTTCTGAGAGATAAGTGTGTGTGAAAGCCGCCCTTCACCTAGCTTGTTGGGAACACAAAGTTTCTTTTCAGTTGCCAACTCCACTCCATACATATATATGGGGAGGCACAAGCTCCAATTCGGTTTTACAGTGAAAACTGCAGGAATTTCAAACCGGCACTAGGAAACAGACTGAGAAACCAGAGTGAAAGTTTCCCTGCAACCCGTTCCCTATGTGCTACATGAACGAACGTCTCTCCACATGGTCAGTTCGGAGAGATACGTGTGTGTGAAAGCCGTCCTTCACCTAGCTTGTTGGGAACACAAAGTTTCTTTTCTGTTGCCAACTCCACTCCATACATATATATGGGGAGGCACAAGCTCCAACTCGGTTTTACAGTGAAAACTGCAGGAACTTCAAAGAGGCACTAGGAAACAGACTGAGAAACCAGAGTAAAAGTTTCTCCTGCAACCCGTTCCCTTTGTGCTAGATGAACGAACGTCTCTCCACATGCTCAGTTCTGAGAGAAAAATGTGTGTGAAAGCCGTCCTTCACCTAGCTTGTTGGGAACACAAAGTTTCTTTTCAGTTGCCAACTCCACTCCATACATATATATGGGGATGCACAAGCTCCAACTCGGTTTTACAGTGAAAACTGCAGGAACTTCAAACCGGCACTAGGAAACAGACAAAGAAACCAGAGTAAAAGTTTCTCCTGCAACACGTTCCCTTTGTGCTAGATGAACGAACGTCCCTCCACATGCTCAGTTCGGAGAGAGAAGTGTGTGTGAAAGCCGTCCTTCACCTAGCTTGTTGGGAACACAAAGTTTCTTTTCAGTTGCCAACTCCACTCCATACATATATATGGGGAGGCACAAGCTCCAACTCGGTTTTACAGTGAAAACTGCAGGAACTTCAAACCGGCACTAGGAAACAGACTGAGAAACCAGAGTAAAAGTTTCTCCTGCAACCCGTTCCCTTTGTGCTAAATGAACGAACGTCTCTCCACATGCTCAGTTCAGAGAGAGAAGTGTGTGTGAAAGCCGTCCTTCACCTAGCTTGTTGGGAACACAAAGTTTCTTTTAAGTTGCCAACTCCACTCCATACATATATATGGGGAGGCACAAGCTCCAACTCGGTTTTACAGTGAAAACTGCAGGAACTTCAAACCGGCACTAGGAAACAGACTGAGAAACCAGAGTAAAGGTTTCTCCTGCAACCCGTTCCCTTTGTGCTAGATGAACGAACGTCTCTCCACATGCTCAGTTCGGAGAGAGAAGTGTGTGTGAAAGCCGTCCTTCACCTAGCTTGTTGGGAACACAAAGTTTCTTTTCAGTTGCCAACTCCACTCCATACATATATATGGGGAGGCACAAGCTCCAACTCGGTTTTACAGTGAAAACTGCAGGAACTTCAAACCGGCACTAGGAAACAGACTGAGAAACCAGAGTAAAAGTTTCTCCTGCAACCCGTTCCCTTTGTGCTAGATGAACGAACGTCTCTCCACATGCTCAGTTCTGAGAGATAAGTGTGTGTGAAAGCCGTCCTTCACCTAGCTTGTTGGGAACACAAAGTTTCTTTTCAGTTGCCGACTCCACTCCATACATATATATGGGGAGGCACAAGCTCCAACTCGGTTTTACAGTGAAAACTGCAGGAACTTCAAACCGGCACTAGGAAACAGACTGAGAAACCAGAGTAAAAGTTTCCCCTGCAACCCGTTCCCTTTGTGCTAGATGAACGAACGCCTCTCCACATGCTCAGTTCTGAGAGATAAGTGTGTGTGAAAGCCGCCCTTCACGTAGCTTGTTGGGAACACAAAGTTTCTTTTCAGTTGTCAACTCCACTCCATACATATATATGGGGAGGCACAAGCTCCAACTCGGTTTTACAGTGAAAACTGCAGGAACTTCAAACCGGCACTAGGAAACAGACTGAGAAACCAGAGTAAAAGTTTCTCCTGCAACCCGTTCCCTTTTTGCTAGATGAACGAACGTCCCTCCACATGCTCAGTTCTGAGAGATAAGTGTGTGTGAAAGCCGTCCTTCACCTAGCTTGTTGGGAACACAAAGTTTCTTTTCAGTTGCCAACTCCACTCCATACATATATATGGGGAGGCACAAGCTCCAACTCGGTTTTACAGTGAAAACTGCAGGAACTTCAAACCGGCACTAGGAAACAGACTGAGAAACCAGAGTAAAAGTTTCTCCTGCAACCCGTTCCCTTTGTGCTAGATGAACGAACGTCTCTCCACATGCTCAGTTCGGAGAGAGAAGTGTGTGTGAAAGCCGTCCTTCACCTAGCTTGTTGGGAACACAAAGTTTCTTTTCAGTTGCCAACTCCACTCCATACATATATATGGGGAGGCACAAGCTCCAACTCGGTTTTACAGTGAAAACTGCAGGAACTTCCAACCGGCACTAGGAAACAGACTGAGAAACCAGAGTAAAAGTTTCTCCTGCAACCCGTTCCCTTTGTGCTAGATGAACGAACGTCTCTCCACATGCTCAGTTCGGAGATAGAACTGTGTGTGAAAGCCGCCCTTCACCTAGCTTGTTGGGAACACAAAGTTTCTTTTCAGTTGCCAACTACACTCCATACATATATATGGGGAGGCACAAGCTCCAACTCGGTTTTACAGTGAAAACTGCAGGAACTTCAAACCGGCACTAGGAAACAGACTGAGAAACCAGAGTAAAAGTTTCTCCTGCAACCCGTTCCCTATGTGCTAGATGAATGAACGTCTTTCCACATGGTCAGTTCGGAGAGATAATTGTGTGTGAAAGCCGTCCTTCACCTAGCTTGTTTGGAACACAAAGTTTCTTTTCATTTGCCAAATACACTCCATACATATATATGGGGAGGCACAAGCTGCAACCTGGTTTTATAGTGAAAACTGCAGGAACTTCAAACCGGCACTAGGAAACAGACTGAGAAACCAGAGTAAAAGTTTCTCCTGCAACCCGTTCCCTTTGTGCTAGATGAACGAACGTCTCTCCACATGCTCAGTTCTGAGTGGTAAGTGTGTGTGAAAGCCGTCCTTCCCCTAGCTTGTTGGGAACACAAAGTTTCTTTAGAGTTGCCAACTACACTCCATACATATATATGGGGAGGCACAAGCTCCAACTCGGGTTTACAGTGAAAACTGCAGGAACTTCAAACCGGCACTAGGAAACAGACTGAGAAACCAGAGTAAAAGTTTCTCCTGCAACCCGTTCCATTTGTGCTAGATGAACGAACGTCTCTCCACATGCTCAGTTCGGAGAGATAAGTGTGTGTGAAAGCCGCCCTTCACCTAGCTTGTTGGGAACACAGAGTTTCTTTTCAGTTGCCAACTCCACTCCATACATATATATGGGGAGGCACAAACTCCAACTCGGTTTTACAGTGAAAACTGCAGGAACTTCAAACCGGCACTAGGAAACAGACTGAGAAACCAGAGTAAAAGTTTCTCCTGCAACCCGTTCCCTTTGTGCTAGATGAACGAACGTCTCTCCACATGCTCAGTTCTGAGAGGTAAGTGTGTGTGAAAGCCGCCCTTCACCTAGCTTGTTGGGAACACAAAGTTTCTTTTCAGTTGCCAACTCCACTCCATACATATATATGGGGAGGCACAAGCTCCAACTCGGTTTTACAGTGAAAACTGCAGGAACTTCAAACCGGCACTAGGAAACAGACTGAGAAACCAGAGTAAAAGTTTCTCCTGCAACCCGTTCCCTTTGTGCTAGATGAACGAACGTCTCTCCACGTGCTCAGTTCTGAGTGGTAAGTGTGTGTGAAAGCCGTCCTTCCCCTAGCTTGTTGAGAACTCAAAGTTTCTTTAGAGTTGCCAACTACACTCCATACATATATATGGGGAGGCACAAGCTCCAACTCGGTTTTACAGTGAAAACTGCAGGAACTTCAAACCGGCACTAGGAAACAGACTGAGAAACCAGAGTAAAAGTTTCTCCTGCAACCCGTTCCCTTTGTGCTAGATGAACGAACGTCTCTCCTCATGCTCAGTTCGGAGAGATAAGTGTGTGTGAAAGCCGTCCTTCCACTAGCTTGTTGGGAACACAAAGTTTCTTTTCAGTTGCCAACTCCACTCCATACATATATATGGGGAGGCACAAGCTCCAACTCGGTTTTACAGTGAAAACTGCAGGAACTTCAAACCGGCACTAGGAAACAGACTGAGAAACCAGAGTAAAAGTTTCTCCTGCAACCCGTTCCCTTTGTGCTAGATGAACGAACGTCTCTCCACATGCTCAGTTCGGAGAGAGAAGTGTGTGTGAAAGCCGTCCTTCACCTAGCTTGTTGGGAACACAAAGTTTCTTTTCAATTGCCAACTACACTCCATACATATATATGGGGAGGCACAAGCTCCAACTCGGTTTTACAGTGAAAACTGCAGGAACTTCAAACCGGCACTAGGAAACAGACTGAGAAACCAGAGTAAAAGTTTCTCCTGCAACCCGTTCCCTATGTGCTAGATGAATGAACGTCTTTCCACATGGTCAGTTCGGAGAGAGAAGTGTGTGTGAAAGCCGTCCTTCACCTAGCTTGTTTGGAACACAAAGTTTCTTTTCATTTGCCAAATACACTCCATACATATATATGGGGAGGCACAAGCTGCAACCTGGTTTTATAGTGAAAACTGCAGGAATTTCAAACCGGCACTAGGAAACAGACTGAGAAACCAGAGTAAAAGTTTCTCCTTAAACCCGTTCCCTTTGTGCTAGATGAACGAACGTCTCTCCACATGCTCAGTTCTGAGTGGTAAGTGTGTGTGAAAGCCGTCCTTCCCCTAGCTTGTTGGGAACACAAAGTTTCTTTAGAGTTGCCAACTCCACTCCATACATATATATGGGGAGGCACAAGCTCCAACTCGGGTTTACAGTGAAAACTGCAGGAACTTCAAACCGGCACTAGGAAACAGACTGAGAAACCAGAGTAAAAGTTTCTCCTGCAACCCGTTCCCTTTGTGCTAGATGAACGAACGTCTCTCCACATGCTCAGTTCGGAGAGAGAAGTGTGTGTGAAAGCCGCCCTTCACCTAGCTTGTTGGGAACACAGAGTTTCTTTTCAGTTGCCAACTCCACTCCATACATATATATGGGGAGGCACAAACTCCAACTCGGTTTTACAGTGAAAACTGCAGGAACTTCAAACCGGCACTAGGAAACAGACCGAGAAACCAGAGTAAAAATTTCTCCTGCAACCCGTTCCCTTTGTGCTAGATGAACGAACGTCTCTCCACATGCTCAGTTCGGAGAGATACGTGTGTGTGAAAGCCGTACTTCACCTAGCTTGTTGGGAACACAAAGTTTCTTTTCAGTTGCCAACTCCACTCCATACATATATATGGGGAGGCACAAGCTCCAACTCGGTTTTACAGTGAAAACTGCAGGAACTTCAAACCGGCACTAGGAAACAGACTGAGAAACCAGAGTAAAAGTTTCTCCTGCAACCCGTTCCCTTTTTGCTAGATGAACGAACGTCCCTCCACATGCTCAGTTCTGAGAGATAAGTGTGTGTGAAAGCCGCCCTTCACCTAGCTTGTGGGGAACACAAAGTTTCTTTTCAGTTGCCAACTCCACTCCATACATATATATGGGGAGGCACAAGCTCCAACTCGGTTTTACAGTGAAAACTGCAGGAACTTCAAACCGGCACTAGGAAACAGACTGAGAAACCAGAGTAAAAGTTTCTCCTGCAACCCGTTCCCTTTGTGCTAGATGAACGAACGTCTCTCCACATGCTCAGTTCTGAGAGGTAAGTGTGTGTGAAAGCCGCCCTTCACCTAGCTTGTTGGGAACACAAAGTTTCTTTTCAGTTGCCAACTCCACTCCATACATATATATGGGGAGGCACAAGCTCCAACTCGGTTTTACAGTGAAAACTGCAGGAACTTCAAACCGGCACTAGGAAACAGACTGAGAAACCAGAGTAAAAGTTTCTCCTGCAACCCGTTCCCTTTGTGCTAGATGAACGAACGTCTCTCCACGTGCTCAGTTCTGAGTGGTAAGTGTGTGTGAAAGCCGTCCTTCCCCTAGCTTGTTGAGAACTCAAAGTTTCTTTAGAGTTGCCAACTACACTCCATACATATATATGGGGAGGCACAAGCTCCAACTCGGTTTTACAGTGAAAACTGCAGGAACTTCAAACCGGCACTAGGAAACAGACTGAGAAACCAGAGTAAAAGTTTCTCCTGCAACCCGTTCCCTTTGTGCTAGATGAACGAACGTCTCTCCACATGCTCAGTTCGGAGAGATAAGTGTGTGTGAAAGCCGTCCTTCCACTAGCTTGTTGGGAACACAAAGTTTCTTTTCAGTTGCCAACTCCACTCCATACATATATATGGGGAGGCACAAGCTCCAACTCGGTTTTACAGTGAAAACTGCAGGAACTTCAAACCGGCACTAGGAAACAGACTGAGAAACCAGAGTAAAAGTTTCTCCTGCAACCCGTTCCCTTTGTGCTAGATGAACGAACGTCTCTCCACATGCTCAGTTCGGAGAGAAAAATGTGTGTGAAAGCCGTCCTTCACCTAGCTTGTTGGGAACACAAAGTTTCTTTTCAGTTGCCAACTACACTCCATACATATATATGGGGAAGCACAAGCTCCAATTCTGTTTTACAGTGAAATCTGCAGGAATTTCAAACCGGCACTAGGAAACAGACTGAGAAACCAGAGTAAAAGTTTCCCTGCAACGCGTTCCCTATGTGCTACATGAACGAACGTCTCTCCACATGGTCAGTTCGGAGAGAGAAGTGTGTGTGAAAGCCGTCCTTCACCTAGCTTGTTGGGAACACAAAGTTTCTTTTCAGTTGCCAACTCCACTCCATACATATATATGGGGAGGCACAAGCTCCAACTCGGTTTTACAGTGAAAACTGCAGGAACTTCAAAGAGGCACTAGGAAACAGACTGAGAAACCAGAGTAAAAGTTTCCCCTGCAACCCGTTCCCTTTGTGCTAGATGAACGAACGTCTCTCCACATGCTCAGTTCTGAGAGATAAGTGCGTGTGAAAGCCGTCCTTCACATAGATTGTTGGGAACACAAAGTTTCTTTTCAGTTGCCAACTACACTCCATACATATATATGGGGAGGCACAAGCTCCAACTCTGTTTTACAGTGAAAACTGCAGGAACTTCAAACCGGCACTAGGAAACAGACTGAGAAACCAGAGTAAAAGTTTCCCTGCAACCCGTTCCCTATGTGCTACATGAACGAACGTCTCTCCACATGGTCAGTTTGGAGAGATAATTGTGTGTGAAAGCCGTCCTTCACCTAGCTTGTGGGGAACACAAAGTTTCTTTTCAGTTGCAACTACAGTCCATACATATATATGGGGATGCACAAGCTTCAAATCGGTTTTACAGTGAAAACTGCAGGAACTTCAAACCGGCACTAGGAAACAGACTGAGAAATCAGAGTAAAATTTCTCCTGCAAACCTTTCCCTTTGTGCTAGATGAACGAACGTCTATCCACGTGATCAGTTCGGAGAGATAATTGGGTGTGAAAGCCGTCCTTCACGTAGATTGTTGGGAACACAAAGTTTCTTTTCAGATGCAACTACAGTCCATACATATATATGGGGAGGCACAAGCTCCAACTCGGTTTTACAGTGAAAACTGCAGGAATTTCAAACCGACACTAGGAAACAGACTGAGAAACCAGAGAAAAATTTCTCCTGCAACCCGTTCCTTTTGTGCTAGATGAACGAACGTCTCTCCACATGCTCAGTTCTGAGAGATAAGTGTGTGTGAAAGCCGTCCTTCACCTAGCTTGTTGGGAACACAAAGTTTCTTTTCAGTTGCCAACTCCACTCCATACATATATATGGGGAGGCACAAGCTCCAACTGGTTTTTACAGTGAAAACTGCAGGAATTTCAAACCGGCACTAGGAAACAGACTGAGAAACCAGAGTAAAAGTTTCTCCTGCAACCCGTTCCCTTTCTGCTAGATGAACGAACGCCTCTCAACATGCTCAGTTCGGAGAGAGAAGTGTGTGTGAAATCCGTCCTTCACCTAGCTTGTTGGGAACACAAAGTTTCTTTTCAGTTGCAACTACAGTCCATACATATATATGGGGAGGCACAAGCTCCAACTCGGTTTTACAGTGAAAACTGCAGGAACTTCAAACCAGCACTAGGAAACAGACTGAGAAACCAGAGTAAAATTTCTCCTGCAACCCGTTCCCTTTGTGCTAGATGAACGAACGTCTATCCACGTGGTCAGTTCGGAGAGATAATTGGGTGTGAAAGCCGTCCTTCACTTGGCTTTTTGGGAACACAAAGTTTCTTTTCAGTTGCCAACTACACTCCATACATATATATGGGGAGGCACAAGCTCCAACTAGGTTTTACAGTGAAAACTGCCGGAACTTCAAACCGGCACTAGGAAACAGACTGAGAAACCAGAGTAAAAGTTTCTCCTGCAACCCGTTCCCTTTGTGCTAGATGAACGAACGTCTCTCCACATGCTCAGTTCGGAGAGATAAGTGTGTGTGAAAGCCGTCCTTCCACTAGCTTGTTGGGAACACAAAGTTTCTTTTCAGTTGCCAACTCCACTCCATACATATATATGGGGAGGCACAAGCTCCAACTCGGTTTTACAGTGAAAACTGCAGGAACTTCAAACCGGCACTAGGAAACAGACTGAGAAACCAGAGTAAAAGTTTCTCCTGCAACCCGTTCCCTTTGTGCTAGATGAACGAACGTCTCTCCACATGCTCAGTTCGGAGGGAGAAGTGTGTGTGAAAGCCGTCCTTCACCTAGCTTGTTGGGAACACAAAGTTTCTTTTCAGTTGCCAACTCCACTCCATACATATATATGGGGTGGCACAAGCTCCAACTCGGTTTTACAGTGAAAACTGCAGGAACTTCAAACCGGCACTAGGAAACAGACTGAGAAACCAGAGTAAAAGTTTCTCCTGCAACCCGTTCCCTTTGTGCTAGATGAACGAACGTCTCTCCACATGCTCAGTTCGGAGAGAGAAGTGTGTGTGCAAGCCGCCCTTCACCTAGCTTGTTGGGAACACAAAGTTTCTTTTCAGTTGCCAACTCCACTCCATACATATATATGGGGAGGCACAAGCTCCAACTCGGTTTTACAGTGAAAACTGAAGGAACTTCAAACCGGAACTTGGAAACAGACTGAGAAACCAGAGTAAAAGTTTCTCCTGCAACCCGTTCCCTTTGTGCTAGATGAACGAACGTTTCTCCACATGCTCAGTTCGGAGAGATAAGTGTGTGTGAAAGCCGTCCTTCACCTAGCTTGTTGGGAACACAAAGTTTCTTTTCAGTTGCCAACTCCACTCCATACATATATATGGGGAGGCACAAGCTCCAACGCGGTTTTACAGTGAAAACTGCAGGAACTTCAAACCGGAACTTGGAAACAGACTGAGAAACCAGAGTAAAAGTTTCTCCTGCAACCCGTTCCCTTTGTGCTACATGAACGAACGTCTCTCCACATGCTCAGTTCGGAGAGAGAAATGTGTGTGAAAGCCGTCCTTCACCTAGCTTGTTGGGAACATAAAGTGTCTTTTCAGGTGCCAACTCCACTCCATACATATATATGGGGAGGCAGAAGCTCCAATTCGGTTTTACAATGAAAACTGCAGGAATTTCAACCCGTCACTAGGAAATAGACTGAGAAACCAGAGTAAAAGTTTCCCTGCAACCCGTTCCCTATGTGCTACATGAACGAACGTCTCTCCACATGCTCAGTTCGGAGAGAGAAGTGTGTGTGAAAGCCGTCCTTCACCTAGCTTGTTGGGAACACAAAGTTTCTTTTCAGTTGCCAACTCCACTCCATACATATATATGGGGAGGCACAAGCTCCAACTCGGTTTTACAGTGAAAACTGCAGGAACTTCAAACCGGCACTAGGAAACAGACTGAGAAACCAGAGTAAAAGTTTCCCCTGCAACCCGTTCCCTTTGTGCTAGATGAACGAACGTCTCTCCACATGCTCAGTTCTGAGAGATAAGTGCGTGTGAAAGCCGTCCTTCACATAGATTGTTGGGAACACAAAGTTTCTTTTAAGTTGCCAAATACACTCCACACATATATATGGGGAGGCACAAGCTCCAACTCGGTTTTACAGTGAAAACTGCAGGAACTTCAAACCGGCACTAGGAAACAGACTGAGAAACCAGAGTAAAAGTTTCCCTGCAACCCGTTCCCTATGTGCTACATGAACGAACGTCTCTCCACATGGTCAGTTTGGAGGGAAAATTGTGTGTGAAAGCCGTCCTTCACCTAGCTTGTGGGGAACACAAAGTTTCTTTTCAGTTGCAACTACAGTCCATACATATATATGGGGAGTCACAAGCTCCAACTCGGTTTTACAGTGAAAACTGCCGGAAATTCAAACCGGCACTAGGAAACAGACTGAGAAACCAGAGTAAAATTTCTCCTGCAACCCGTTCCCTTTGTGCTAGATGAACGAACGTCTATCCACGTGGTCAGTTCGGAGAGATAATTGGGTGTGAAAGCCGTCCATAACTTGGCTTTTTGGGAACACAAAGTTTCTTTTCAGTTGCCAACTACACTCCATACATATATATGGGGAGGCACAATCTCCAACTCGGTTTTACAGTGAAAACTGCAGGAACTTCAAACAGGCACTAGGAAACAGTCTGAGAAACCAGAGTAAAAGTTTCTCCTGCAAACCGTTCCCATTCAGCTAGATGAACGAACGTCTCTCCACATGCTCAGTTCCGAGAGAGAATTGTGTGTGACAGCCGTCCTTCACTTAGCTTTTTGGGTACACAGAGTTTCTTTTCAGTTGCCAACTCCACTCCATACATATATATGGGGAGGCACAAGCTCCAACTCGGTTTTACAGTGAAAACTGCATGAACTTCAAACCGGCACTAGGAAACAGACTGAGAATACAGAGTAAAAGTTTCCCTGCAAACCGTTCCCTATGTGCTACATGAACGAACGTCTCTCCACATGGTCAGTTCGGAGAGATAATTGTGTGTGAAAGCCTTCCTTCACCTAGCTTGTTGGGAACACAAAGTTTCTTTTCAGTTGCCAACTACACTCCATACATATATATGGGGAGGCAAAAACTCCAACTAGGTTTTACAGTGAAAACTGCAGGAATTTCAAACAGGCACTAGGAAACAGACTGAGAAACCAGAGTAAAAGTTTCACCTGCATCCCGTTCCCTTTGTGCTAGATGAACAAAGGTATCTCCACATGCTCAGTTCTGAGAGATAAGTGCGTGTGAAAGCCGTCCTTCACCTAGATTGTTGGGAACACAAAGTTTCTTTCAAGTTGCCAAATACACTCCATACATATATATGGGGAGGCACAAGCTCCAACTCGGTTTTACAGTGAAAACTGCAGGAACTTCAAACCGGCACTAGGAAACAGACTGAGAAACCAGAGTAAAAGTTTCCCTGCAACCCGTTCCCTATGTGCTACATGAACGAACGTCTCTCCACATGCTCAGTTCGGAGAGAGATGTGTGTGTGAAAGCCGTCCTTCACCTAGCTTGTTGGGAACACAAAGTTTCTTTTCAGTTGCCAAATACACTCCATACATATATATGGGGAGGCACAAGCTCCAACTCGGTTTTACAGTGAAAACTGCAGGAACTTCAAACCGGCACTAGGAAACAGACTGAGAAACCAGAGTAAAAGTTTCCCTGCAACCCGATCCCTATGTGCTACATGAACGAACGTCTCTCCACATGGTCAGTTCGAAGAGATAATTGTGTGTGAAAGCCGTCCTTCAGGTAGCTTGTTGGGAAAACAAAGTTTCTTTTCAGTTGCATCTACACTCCATACATATATATGGGGAGGCACAAGCTCCAACTAGGTTTTACACTGAAAACTGCAGGAACTTCAAACAGGCACTAGGAAACAGACTGAGAAACCAGAGAAAAATTTCTCCTGCAACCCGTTCCTTTTGTGCTAGATGAACGAGCGTCTCTCCACATGCTCAGTTTTGAGAGATAAGTGTGTGTGAAAGCCGTCCTTCACCTAGCTTGTTGGGAACACAAAGTTTCTTTACAGTTGCCAAATACACTCCATACATATATATGGGGAGGCACAAGCTCCAACTCTGTTTTACAGTGAAAACTGCAGAAACTTCAAACCGGCACTAGGAAACAGACTGAGGAACCAGAGTAAAAGTTTCTCCTGCAACTCGTTCCCTATGTGCTAGATGAACAAACGTCTTTCCACATGGTCAGTTCGGAGAGATAATTGGGTGTGAAAGCCGTCCTTCACTTGGCTTGTTGGGAACACAAAGTTTCTTTTCAGTTGCCAACTACACTCCATACATATATATGGGGAGGCACAAGCTCCAACTCGGTTTTACAGTGAAAACTGCAGGAACTTCAAACCGGCACTAGGAAACAGACTGAGAAACCAGAGTAAAAGTTTCTCCTGCAACTCGTTCCCTATGTGCTAGATGAACGAAAGTCTTTCCACATGGTCAATTCGGAGAGATAATTGTGTGTGAAAGCAGTCCTTCAACTAGCTTGTAGGAAACACAAAGTTTCTTTTCAGTTGCCAACTACAAACCATACATATATATGGGGAGGCACAAGCTCCAACTCGGTTTACAGTGAAAACTGCAGGAATTTCAAACAGACACTAGGAAACAGACTGAGAAACCAGAGAAAAATTTCACCTGCAAACCGTTCCTTTTGTGCTAGATGAACGAACGTCTCTCAACATGCTCAGTTCGGAGAGAGAAGTGTGTGTGAAAGCCGTCCTTCACCTAGCTTGTTGGGAACACAAAGTTTCTTTTCAGTTGTTAACTACACTCCATACATATATATGGGGAGGCACAAGCTCCAACTCGGTTTTACAGTGAAAACTGCAGGAATTTCAAACCGGCACTAGGAAACAGACTGAGAAACCAGAGTAAAAGTTTCTCCTGCAACCCGTTCCCTTTCTGCTAGATGAACGAACGTCTCTCCACATGCTCAGTTCGGAGAGAGAAGTGTGTGTGAAAGCCGTCCTTCACCTAGCTTGTTGGGAACACAAAGTTTCTTTTCAGTTGCCAAATACACTCCATACATATATATGGGGAGGCACAAGCTCCAACTAGGTTTTACAGTGAAAACTGCAGGAACTTCAAACCGGCACTAGGAAACAGACTGAGAAACCAGAGTAAAAGTTTCTCCTGCAACCCGTTCCCTTTGTGCTAGATGAACGAACGTCTCTCCACATGCTCAGTTCGGAGAGAGAAGTGTGTGGGCAAGCCGCCCTTCACCTAGCTTGTTGGGAACACAAAGTTTCTTTTCAGTTGCCAACTCCACTCCATACATATATATGGGGAGGCACAAGCTCCAACTCGGTTTTACAGTGAAAACTGCAGGAACTTCAAACCGGAACTTGGAAACAGACTGAGAAACCAGAGTAAAAGTTTCTCCTGCAACCCGTTCCCTTTGTGCTAGATGAACGAACGTCTCTCCACATGCTCAGTTCGGAGAGAGAAGTGTGTGTGAAAGCCGCCCTTCACCTAGCTTGTTGGGAACACAAAGTTTCTTTTCAGTTGCCAACTCCACTCCATACATATATATGGGGAGGCAAAAGCTCCAACTCGGTTTTACAGTGAAAATTGCAGGAACTTCAAACCGGCACTAGGAAACAGACTGAGAAACCAGAGTAAAAGTTTCTCCTGCAACCCGTTCCCTTTGGCTAGATGAACGAACGTCTCTCCACAAGCTCAGTTCGGAGAGAGAAATGTGTGTGAAAGCCGTCCTTCACCTAGCTTGTTGGGAACATAAAGTTTCTTTTCAGTTGCCAACTCCACTCCATACATATATATGGGGTGGCAGAAGCTCCAATTCGGTTTTACAGTGAAAACTGCAGGAATTTCAAACCATCACTAGGAAATAGACTGAGAAACCAGAGTAAAAGTTTCCCTGCAATCCGTTCCCTATGTGCTACATGAACGAACGTCTCTCCACATGCTCAGTTCGGAGAGACAAGTGTGTGTGAAAGCCGTCCTTCACCTAGCTTGTTGGGAACTCAAAGTTTCTTTTCAGTTGCCAACTCCACTCCATACATATATATGGGGAGGCACAAGCTCCAACTCGGTTTTACAGTGAAAACTGCAGGAACTTCAAACCGGCACTAGGAAACAGACTGAGAAACCAGAGTAAAAGTTTCCCCTGCAACCCGATCCCTTTGTGCTAGATGAACGAACGTCTCTCCACATGCTCAGTTCTGAGAGATAAGTGCGTGTGAAAGCCGTCCTTCACATAGATTGTTGGGAACACAAAGTTTCTTTTAAGTTGCCAAATACACTCCACACATATATATGGGGAGGCACAAGCTCCAACTCTGTTTTACAGTGAAAACTGCAGGAACTTCAAACCGGCACTAGGAAACAGACTGAGAAACCAGAGTAAAAGTTTCCCTGTAAGCCGTTCCCTATGTGCTACATGAACGAACGTCTCTCCACATGGTCAGTTTGGAGAGGTAATTGTGTGTGAAAGCCGTCCTTCACCTAGCTTGTGGGGAAGACAAAGTTTCTTTTCAGTTGCAACTACAGTCCATACATATATATGGGGAGGCACAAGCTCCAACTCGGTTTTACAGTGAAAACTGCAGGAACTTCAAACAGGCACTAGGAAACAGACTGAGAAACCAGAGTAAAATTTCTCCTGCAACCCGTTCCCTTTGTGCTAGATGAACGAAAGTCTATCCACGTGGTCAGTTCGGAGAGATAATTGGGTGTGAAAGCCGTCCTTCACTTGGCTTTTTGGGAACACAAAGTTTCTTTTCAGTTGCCAACTACACTCCATACATATATATGGGGAGGCACAATCTCCAACTCGGTTTTACAGTGAAAAATGCAGGAACTTCAAACAGGCACTAGGAAACAGTCTGAGAAACCAGAGTAAAAGTTTCTCCTGCAAACCGTTCCCATTGAGCTAGATGAACGAACGTCTCTCCACATGCTCAGTTCCGAGAGAGAATTGGGTGTGACAGCCGTCCTTCACCTAGCTTGTTGGGAACACAGAGTTTCTTTTCAGTTGCCAACTCCACTCCATACATATATATGGGGAGGCACATGCTCCAACTCGGTTTTACAGTGAAAACTGCAGGAACTTCAAACCGGCACTAGGAAACAGACTGAGAATACAGAGTAAAAGTTTCCCTGCAACCCGTTCCCTATGTGCTAGATGAACGAACGTCTCTCCACATGGTCAGTTGGGAGAGATAATTGTGTGTGAAAGCCTTCCTTCACCTAGCTTGTTGGGAACACAAAGTTTCTTTTCAGTTGCCAACTACACTCCATACATATATATGGGGAGGCACAAACTCCAACTAGGTTTTACAGTGAAAACTGCAGGAACTTCAAACAGGCACTAGGAAACAGACTGAGAAACCAGAGTAAAAGTTTCACCTGCAACCCGTTCCCTTTGTGCTAGATGAACAAACGTATCTCCACATGCTCAGTTCTGAGAGATAAGTGCGTGTGAAAGCCGTCCTTCACCTAGATTGTTGGGAACACAAAGTTTCTTTCAAGTTGCCAAATTCACTCCATACATATATATGGGGAGGCACAAGCTCCAACTCGGTTTTACAGTGAAAACTGCAGGAACTTCAAACCGGCACTAGGAAACAGACTGAGAAACCAGAGTAAAAGTTTCCCTGCAACCCGTTCCCTATGTGCTACATGAACGAACGTCTCTCCACATGGTCAGTTCGGAGAGATAATTGTGTGTGAAAGACGTCCTTCAGGTAGCTTGTTGGGAAAACAAAGTTTCTTTTCAGTTGCATCTACACTCCATACATATATATGGGGAGGCACAAACTCCAACTAGGTTTTACACTGAAAACTGCAGGAACTTCAAACAGGCACTAGGAAACTGACTGAGAAACCAGAGAAAAATTTCTCCTGCAACCCGTTCCTTTTGTGCTAGATGAACGAACGTCTCTCCACATGCTCAGTTTTGAGAGATAAGTGTGTGTGAAAGCCGTCCTTCACCTAGCTTGTTGGGAACACAATGTTTCTTTACAGTTGCCAAATACACTCCATACATATATATGGGGAGGCACAAGCTCCAACTCGGTTTTACAGTGAAAACTGCAGAAACTTCAAACCGGCACTAGGAAACAGACTGAGAAACCAGAGTGAAAGTTTCTCCTGCAACTCGTTCCCTATGTGCTAGATGAACGAACGTCTTTCCACATGGTCAGTTCGGAGAGATAATTGGGTGTGAAAGCCGTCCTTCACTTGGCTTGTTGGTAACACAAAGTTTCTTTTCAGTTGCCAACTACACTCCATACATATATATGGGGAGGCACAAGCTCCAACTCGGTTTTACAGTGAAAACTGCAGGAACTTCTAACCGGCACTAGGAAACAGAGTGAGAAACCAGAGTAAAAGTTTCTCCTGCAACTCGTTCCCTATGTGCTAGATGAAAGAACGTCTTTCCACATGGTCAGTTCGGAGAGATAATTGTGTGTGAAAGCAGTCCTTCAACTAGCTTGAAGGAAACACAAAGTTTCTTTTCAGTTGCCAACTACAAACCATACATATATATGGGGAGGCACAAGCTCCAACTCGGTTTACAGTGAAAACTGCAGGAATTTCAAACAGACACTAGGAAACAGACTGAGAAACCAGAGAAAAACTTCTCCTGCAACCAGTTCCTTTTGGGCTAGATGAACGAACGTCTCTCCACATGCTCAGTTCTGAGAGATAAGTGTGTGTGAAAGCCGTCCTTCACCTAGCTTGTTGGGAACACAAAGTTTCTTTTCAGTTGCCAACTCCACTCCATACATATATATGGGGAGGCACAAGCTCCAACTCGATTTTACAGTGAAAAATGCAGGAATTTCAAAACGGCACTAGGAAACAGACTGAGAAACCAGAGTAAAAGTTTCTCCTGCAACCCGTTCCCTTTCTCCTAGATGAACGAACGTCTCTCCACATGCTCAGTTCGGAGAGAGAAGTGTGTGTGAAAGCCGTCCTTCACCTAGCTTGTTGGGAACACAAAGTTTCTTTTCAGTTGCCAAATAAACTCCATAAATATATATGGGGAGGCACAAGCTCCAACTAGGTTTTACAGTGAAAACTGCCGGAACTTCAAACCGGCACTAGGAAACAGACTGAGAAACCAGAGTAAAAGTTTCTCCTGCAACCCGTTCCCTTTGTGCTAGATGAACGAACGTCTCTCCACATGCTCAGTTCGGAGAGAGAAGTGTGTGTGAAAGCCGTCCTTCACCTAGCTTGTTGGGAACACAAAGTTTCTTTTCAGTTGCCAACTCCACTCCATACATATATATGGGGAGGCACAAGCTCCAACTCGGTTTTACAGTGAAAACTGCAGGAACTTCAAACCGGAACTTGGAAACAGACTGAGAAACCAGAGTAAAAGTTTCTCCTGCAACCCGTTCCCTTTGTGCTAGATGAACGAACGTCTCTCCACATGCTCAGTTCGGAGAGAAAAGTGTGTGTGAAAGCCGCCCTTCACCTAGCTTGTTGGGAACACAAAGTTTCTTTTCAGTTGCCAACTCCACTCCATACATATATATGGGGTGGCACAAGCTCCAACTCGGTTTTACAGTGAAAATTGCAGGAACTTCAAACCGGCACTAGGAAACAGACTGAGAAACCAGAGTAAAAGTTTCTCCTGCAACCCGTTCCCTTTGTGCTAGATGAACGAACGTCTCTCCACATGCTCAGTTCGGAGAGAGAAATGTGTGTGAAAGCCGTCCTTCACTTAGCTTGTTGGGAACATAAAGTTTCTTTTCAGTTGCCAAATACACTCCATACATATATATGGGGAGGCACAAGCTCCAATTCGGTTTTACAGTGAAAACTGCAGGAACTTCAAACCGGCACTAGGAAACAGAGTGAGAAACCAGAGTAAAAGTTTCTCCTGCAACTCGTTCCCTATGTGCTAGATGAACGAACGTCTTTCCACATGCTCAGTTCGGAGAGAGATGTGTGTGTGAAAGCAGTCCTTCAACTAGCTTGAAGGAAACACAAAGTTTCTTTTCAGTTGCCAACTACAAACCATACATATATATGGGGAGGCACAAGCTCCAACTCGGTTTACAGTGAAAACTGCAGGAATTTCAAACAGACTCTAGGAAACAGACTGAGAAACCAGAGAAAAATTTCTCCTGCAACCGGTTCCTTTTGTGCTAGATGAACGAACGTCTCTCCTCATGCTCAGTTCTGAGAGATAAGTGTGTGTGAAAGCCGTCCTTCACCTAGCTTGTTGGGAACACAAAGTTTCTTTTCAGTTGCCAACTCCACTCCATACATATATATGGGGAGGCACAAGCTCCAACTCGATTTTACAGTGAAAACTGCAGGAACTTCAAACCGGCACTAAGAAACAGACTGAGAAACCAGAGTAAAAGTTTCTCCTGCAACCCGTTCCCTTTGTGCTAGATGAACGAACGTCTCTCCACATGCTCAGTTCGGAGAGAGAAGTGTGTGTGAAAGCCGTCCTTCACCTAGCTTGTTGGGAACACAAAGTTTCTTTTCAGTTGCCAACTCCACTCCATACATATATATGGGGAGGCACAAGCTCCAACTCGGTTTTACAGTGAAAACTGCAGGAACTTCAAACCGGCACTAGGAAACAGACCGAGAAACCAGAGTAAAAGTTTCTCCTGCAACCCGTTCCCTTTGTGCTAGATGAACGAACGTCTCTCCACATGCTCAGTTCGGAGAGAGAAGTGTGTGTGAAAGCCGCCCTTCACCTAGCTTGTTGGGAACACAAAGTTTCTTTTCAGTTGCCAACTCCACTCCATACATATATATGGGGAGGCACAAGCTCCAACTCGGTTTTACAGTGAAAATTGCAGGAACTTCAAACCGGCACTAGGAAACAGACTGAGAAACCAGAGTAAAAGTTTCTCCTGCAACCCGTTCCCTTTGTGCTAGATGAACGAACGTCTCTCCACATGCTCAGTTCGGAGAGAGAAGTGTGTGTGAAAGCCGCCCTTCACCTAGCTTGTTGGGAACACAAAGTTTCTTTTCAGTTGCCAACTCCACTCCATACATATATATGGGGAGGCACAAGCTCCAACTCGGTTTTACAGTGAAAACTGCAGGAACTTCAAACCGGCACTAGGAAACAGACCGAGAAACCAGAGTAAAAGTTTCTCCTGCAACCCGTTCCCTTTGTGCTAGATGAACGAACGTCTCTCCACATGCTCAGTTCGGAGAGAGAAGTGTGTGTGAAAGCCGCCCTTCACCTAGCTTGTTGGGAACACAAAGTTTCTTTTCAGTTGCCAACTCCACTCCATACATATATATGGGGAGGCACAAGCTCCAACTCGGTTTTACAGTGAAAATTGCAGGAACTTCAAACCGGCACTAGGAAACAGACTGAGAAACCAGAGTAAAAGTTTCTCCTGCAACCCGTTCCCTTTGTGCTAGATGAACGAACGTCTCTCCACATGCTCAGTTCGGAGAGAGAAATGTGTGTGAAAGCCGTCCTTCACCTAGCTTGTTGGGAATACAAAGTTTCTTTTCAGTTGCCAAATAAACTCCATACATATATATGGGGAGGCACAAGCTCCAACTCGGTTTTACAGTGAAAACTGCCGGAACTTCAAACCGGCACTAGGAAACAGACTGAGAAACCAGAGTAAAAGTTTCTCCTGCAACCCGTTCCCTTTGTGCTAGATGAACGAACGTCTCTCCACATGCTCAGTTCGGAGAGAGAAGTGTGTGTGAAAGCCGTCCTTCACCTAGCTTGTTGGGAACACAAAGTTTCTTTTCAGTTGCCAACTCCACTCCATACATATATATGGGGAGGCACAAGCTCCAACTCGGTTTTACAGTGAAAACTGCAGGAACTTCAAACCGGCACTAGGAAACAGACTGAGAAACCAGAGTAAAAGTTTCTCCTGCAAACCGTTCCTTTTGTGCTAGATGAACGAACGTCTCTCCACATGCTCAGTTCGGAGGGAGAAGTGTGTGTGAAAGCCGTCCTTCACCTAGCTTGATGGGAACACAAAGTTTCTTTTCAGTTGCCAACTCCACTCCATACATATATATGGGGAGGCACAAGCTCCAACTCGGTTTTACAGTGAAAACTGCAGGAACTTCAAACCGGAACTTGGAAACAGACTGAGAAACCAGAGTAAAAGTTTCTCCTGCAACCCGTTCCCTTTGTGCTAGATGAACGAACGTCTCTCCACATGCTCAGTTCGGAGAGAGAAGTGTGTGTGCAAGCCGCCCTTCACCTAGCTTGTTGGGAACACAAAGTTTCTTTTCAGTTGCCAACTCCACTCCATACATATATATGGGGAGGCACAAGCTCCAACTCGGTTTTACAGTGAAAACTGCAGGAACTTCAAGCCGGAACTTGGAAACAGACAGAGAAACCAGAGTAAAAGTTTCTCCTGCAACCCGTTCCCTTTGTGCTAGATGAACGAAAGTCTCTCCACATGCTCAGTTCGGAGAGAGAAGTGTGTGTGCAAGCCGCCCTTCACCTAGCTTGTTGGGAACACAAAGTTTCTTTTCAGTTGCCAACTCCACTCCATACATATATATGGGGAGGCACAAGCTCCAACTCGGTTTTACAGTGAAAATTGCAGGAACTTCAAACCGGCACTAGGAAACAGACTGAGAAACCAGAGTAAAAGTTTCTCCTGCAACCCGTTCCCTTTGTGCTAGATGAACGAACGTCTCTCAACATGCTCAGTTCGGAGAGAGAAATGTGTGTGAAAGCCGTCCTTCACCTAGCTTGTTGGGAACACAAAGTTTCTTTTCAGTTGCCAAATACACTCCATACATATATATGGGGAGGCAGAAGCTCCAACTCGGTTTTACAGTGAAAACTGCAGGAACTTCAAACCGGCACTAGGAAACAGACTGAGAAACCAGAGTAAAAGTTTCCCTGCAACCCGTTCCCTATGTGCTAGATGAACGAACGTCTCTCCACATGCTCAGTTCGGAGAGAGAAGTGTGTGTGAAAGCCGTCCTTCAGCTAGCTTCTTGGGAACACAAAGTTTCTTTTCAGTTGCCAACTCCACTCCATACATATATATGGGGAGGCACAAGCTCCAACTCGGTTTTACAGTGAAAACTGCAGGAACTTCAAACCGGCACTAGGAAACAGACTGAGAAACCAGAGTAAAAGTTTCTCCTGCAACCCGTTCCCTTTGTGCTAGATGAACGAACGTCTCTCCACATGCTCAGTTCGGAGAGAGAAGTGTGTGTGAAAGCCGTCCTTCACCTAGCTTGTTGGGAACACAAAGTTTCTTTTCAGTTGCCAACTCCACTCCATACATATATATGGGGAGGCACAAGCTCCAACTCGGTTTTACAGTGAAAACTGCAGGAACTTCAAACCGGCACTAGGAAACAGACTGAGAAACCAGAGTAAAAGTTTCTCCTGCAACCCGTTCCCTTTGTGCTAGATGAACGAACGTCTCTCCACATGCTCAGTTCGGAGAGAGAAATGTGTGTGAAAGCCGTCCTTCACCTAGCTTGTTGGGAACACAAAGTTTCTTTTCAGTTGCCAACTCCACTCCATACATATATATGGGGAGGCACAAGCTCCAATTCGGTTTTACAGTGAAAACTGCAGGAATTTCAAACCGTCACTAGGAAATAGACTGAGAAACCAGAGTAAAAGTTTCCCTGCAACCCGTTCCCTATGTGCTACATGAACGAACGTCTCTCCACATGCTCAGTTCGGAGAGAGAAGTGTGTGTGAAAGCCGTCCTTCACCTAGCTTGTTGGGAACACAAAGTTTCTTTTCAGTTGCCAACTCCACTCCATACATATATATGGGGAGGCACAAGCTCCAACTCGGTTTTACAGGGAAAACTGCAGGAACTTCAAACCGGCACTAGGAAACAGACTGAGAAACCAGAGTAAAAGTTTCTCCTGCAACCCGTTCCCTTTGTGCTAGATGAACGAACGTCTCTCCACATGCTCAGTTCGGAGAGAGAAGTGTGTGTGAAAGCCGTCCTTCACCTAGCTTGTTGGGAACACAAAGTTTCTTTTCAGTTGCCAACTCCACTCCATACATATATATGGGGAGGCACAAGCTCCAACTCGGTTTTACAGTGAAAACTGCAGGAACTTCAAACCGGCACTAGGAAACAGACTGAGAAACCAGAGTAAAAGTTTCTCCTGCAACCCGTTCCCTTTGTGCTAGATGAACGAACGTCTCTCCACATGCTCAGTTCGGAGAGAGAAGTGTGTGTGCAAGCCGCCCTTCACCTAGCTTGTTGGGAACACAAAGTTTCTTTTCAGTTGCCAACTCCACTCCATACATATATATGGGGAGGCACAAGCTCCAACTCGGTTTTACAGTGAAAACTGCAGGAACTTCAAGCCGGAACTTGGAAACAGACTGAGAAACCAGAGTAAAAGTTTCTCCTGCAACCCGTTCCCTTTGTGCTAGATGAACGAAAGTCTCTCCACATGCTCAGTTCGGAGAGAGAAGTGTGTGTGAAAGCCGTCCTTCACCTAGCTTGTTGGGAACACAAAGTTTCTTTTCAGTTGCCAACTCCACTCCATACATATATATGGGGAGGCACAAGCTCCAACTCGGTTTTACAGTGAAAATTGCAGGAACTTCAAACCGGCACTAGGAAACAGACTGAGAAACCAGAGTAAAAGTTTCTCCTGCAACCCGTTCCCTTTGTGCTAGATGAACGAACGTCTCTCAACATGCTCAGTTCGGAGAGAGAAATGTGTGTGAAAGCCGTCCTTCACCTAGCTTGTTGGGAACACAAAGTTTCTTTTCAGTTGCCAAATACACTCCATACATATATATGGGGAGGCAGAAGCTCCAACTCGGTTTTACAGTGAAAACTGCAGGAATTTCAAACCGGCACTAGGAAACAGACTGAGAAACCAGAGTAAAAGTTTCCCTGCAACCCGTTCCCTATGTGCTAGATGAACGAACGTCTCTCCACATGCTCAGTTCGGAGAGAGAAGTGTGTGTGAAAGCCGTCCTTCAGCTAGCTTGTTGGGAACACAAAGTTTCTTTTCAGTTGCCAACTCCACTCCATACATATATATGGGGAGGCACAAGCTCCAACTCGGTTTTACAGTGAAAACTGCAGGAACTTCAAACCGGCACTAGGAAACAGACTGAGAAACCAGAGTAAAAGTTTCTCCTGCAACCCGTTCCCTTTGTGCTAGATGAACGAACGTCTCTCCACATGCTCAGTTCTGAGAGGTAAGTGTGTGTGAAAGCCGCCCTTCACCTAGCTTGTTGGGAACACAAAGTTTCTTTTCAGTTGCCAACTCCACTCCATACATATATATGGGGAGGCACAAGCTCCAACTCGGTTTTACAGTGAAAACTGCAGGAACTTCAAACCGGCACTAGGAAACAGACTGAGAAACCAGAGTAAAAGTTTCTCCTGCAACCCGTTCCCTTTGTGCTAGATGAACGAACGTCTCTCCACATGCTCAGTTCGGAGAGAGAAATGTGTGTGAAAGCCGTCCTTCACCTAGCTTGTTGGGAACATAAAGTTTCTTTTCAGTTGCCAACTCCACTCCATACATATATATGGGGAGGCAGAAGCTCCAATTCGGTTTTACAGTGAAAACTGCAGGAATTTCAAACCGTCACTAGGAAATAGACTGAGAAACCAGAGTAAAAGTTTCCCTGCAACCCGTTCCCTATGTGCTACATGAACGAACGTCTCTCCACATGCTCAGTTCGGAGAGAGAAGTGTGTGTGAAAGCCGTCCTTCAACTAGCTTGTTGGGAACACAAAGTTTCTTTTCAGTTGCCAACTCCACTCCATACATATATATGGGGAGGCACAAGCTCCAACTCGGTTTTACAGGGAAAACTGCAGGAACTTCAAACCGGCACTAGGAAACAGACCGAGAAACCAGAGTAAAAGTTTCTCCTGCAACCCGTTCCCTTTGTGCTAGATGAACGAACGTCTCTCCACATGCTCAGTTCGGAGAGAGAAGTGTGTGTGAAAGCCGTCCTTCACATAGCTTGTTGGGAACACAAAGTTTCTTTTCAGTTGCCAACTCCACTCCATACATATATATGGGGAGGCACAAGCTCCAACTCGGTTTTACAGTGAAAACTGCAGGAACTTCAAACCGGCACTAGGAAACAGACTGAGAAACCAGAGTAAAAGTTTCTCCTGCAACCCGTTCCCTTTGTGCTAGATGAACGAACGTCTCTCCACATGCTCAGTTCGGAGAGAGAAATGTGTGTGAAAGCCGTCCTTCACCTAGCTTGTTGGGAACATAAAGTTTCTTTTCAGTTGCCAACTCCACTCCATACATATATATGGGGAGGCAGAAGCTCCAATTCGGTTTTACAGTGAAAACTGCAGGAATTTCAAACCGTCACTAGGAAATAGACTGAGAAACCAGAGTAAAAGTTTCCCTGCAACCCGTTCCCTATGTGCTACATGAACGAACGTCTCTCCACATGCTCAGTTCGGAGAGAGAAGTGTGTGTGAAAGCCGTCCTTCAACTAGCTTGTTGGGAACACAAAGTTTCTTTTCAGTTGCCAACTCCACTCCATACATATATATGGGGAGGCACAAGCTCCAACTCGGTTTTACAGGGAAAACTGCAGGAACTTCAAACCGGCACTAGGAAACAGACCGAGAAACCAGAGTAAAAGTTTCTCCTGCAACCCGTTCCCTTTGTGCTAGATGAACGAACGTCTCTCCACATGCTCAGTTCGGAGAGAGAAGTGTGTGTGAAAGCCGTCCTTCACATAGCTTGTTGGGAACACAAAGTTTCTTTTCAGTTGCCAACTCCACTCCATACATATATATGGGGAGGCACAAGCTCCAACTCGGTTTTACAGTGAAAACTGCAGGAACTTCAAACCGGCACTAGGAAACAGACTGAGAAACCAGAGTAAAAGTTTCTCCTGCAACCCGTTCCCTTTGTGCTAGATGAACGAACGTCTCTCCACATGCTCAGTTCGGAGAGAGAAGTGCGTGTGAAAGCCGTCCTTCACCTAGCTTGTTGGGAACACAAAGTTTCTTTTCAGTTGCCAACTCCACTCCATACATATATATGGGGAGGCACAAGCTCCAACTCGGTTTTACAGTGAAAACTGCAGGAACTTCAAACCGGCACTAGGAAACAGACTGAGAAACCAGAGTAAAAGTTTCTCCTGCAACCCGTTCCCTTTGTGCTAGATGAACGAACGTCTCTCCACATGCTCTGTTCTGAGAGATAAGTGTGTGTGAAAGCCGCCCTTCACCTAGCTTGTTGGGAACACAAAGTTTCTTTTCAGTTGCCAACTCCACTCCATACATATATATGGGGAGGCACAAGCTCCAACTCGGTTTACAGTGAAAACTGCAGGAATTTCAAACAGACACTAGGAAACAGACTGAGAAACCAGAGAAAAATTTCTCCTGCAACCCGTTCCTTTTGTGCTAGATGAACGAACGTCTCTCCTCATGCTCAGTTCTGAGAGATAAGTGTGTGTGAAAGCCGTCCTTCACCTAGCTTGTTGGGAACACAAAGTTTCTTTTCAGTTGCCAACTCCACTCCATACATATATATGGGGAGGCACAAGCTCCAACTCGATTTTACAGTGAAAACTGCAGGAACTTCAAACCGGCACTAAGAAACAGACTGAGAAACCAGAGTAAAAGTTTCTCCTGCAACCCGTTCCCTTTGTGCTAGATGAACGAACGTCTCTCCACATGCTCAGTTCGGAGAGAGAAGTGTGTGTGAAAGCCGTCCTTCACCTAGCTTGTTGGGAACACAAAGTTTCTTTTCAGTTGCCAAATAAACTCCATACATATATATGGGGAGGCACAAGCTCCAACTCGGTTTTACAGTGAAAACTGCCGGAACTTCAAACCGGCACTAGGAAACAGACTGAGAAACCAGAGTAAAAGTTTCTCCTGCAACCCGTTCCCTTTGTGCTAGATGAACGAAAGTCTCTCCACATGCTCAGTTCGGAGAGAGAAATGTGTGTGAAAGCCGTCCTTCACCTAGCTTGTTGGGAACACAAAGTTTCTTTTCAGTTGCCAAATAAACTCCATACATATATATGGGGAGGCACAAGCTCCAACTCGGTTTTACAGTGAAAACTGCCGGAACTTCAAACCGGCACTAGGAAACAGACTGAGAAACCAGAGTAAAAGTTTCTCCTGCAACCCGTTCCCTTTGTGCTAGATGAACGAACGTCTCTCCACATGCTCAGTTCGGAGAGAGAAGTGTGTGTGAAAGCCGCCCTTCACCTAGCTTGTTGGGAACACAAAGTTTCTTTTCAGTTGCCAACTCCACTCCATACATATATATGGGGAGGCACAAGCTCCAACTCGGTTTTACAGTGAAAACTGCAGGAACTTCAAACCGGCACTAGGAAACAGACTGAGAAACCAGAGTAAAAGTCTCTCCTGCAACCCGTTCCTTTTGTGCTAGATGAACGAACGTCTCTCCACATGCTCAGTTCGGAGAGAGAAGTGTGTGTGAAAGCCGCCCTTCACCTAGCTTGTTGGGAACACAAAGTTTCTTTTCAGTTGCCAACTCCACTCCATACATATATATGGGGAGGCACAAGTTCCAACTCGGTTTTACAGTGAAAACTGCAGGAACTTCAAACCGGAACTTGGAAACAGACTGAGAAACCAGAGTAAAAGTTTCTCCTGCAACCCGTTCCCTTTGTGCTAGATGAACGAACGTCTCTCCACATGCTCAGTTCGGAGAGAGAAGTGTGTGTGCAAGCCGCCCTTCACCTAGCTTGTTGGGAACACAAAGTTTCTTTTCAGTTGCCAACTCCACTCCATACATATATAAGGGGAGGCACAAGCTCCAACTCGGTTTTACAGTGAAAACTGCAGGAACTTCAAGCCGGAACTTGGAAACAGACTGAGAAACCAGAGTAAAAGTTTCTCCTGCAACCCGTTCCCTTTGTGCTAGATGAACGAACGTCTCTCCACATGCTCAGTTCGGAGAGAGAAGTGTGTGTGAAAGCCGCCCTTCACCTAGCTTGTTGGGAACACAAAGTCTCTTTTCAGTTGCCAACTCCACTCCATACATATATATGGGGAGGCACAAGCTCCAACTCGGTTTTACAGTGAAAATTGCAGGAACTTCAAACCGGCACTAGGAAACAGACTGAGAAACCAGAGTAAAAGTTTCTCCTGCAACCCGTTCCCTTTGTGCTAGATGAACGAACGTCTCTCCACATGCTCAGTTCGGAGAGAGAAATGTGTGTGAAAGCCGTCCTTCAGCTAGCTTGTTGGGAACACAAAGTTTCTTTTCAGTTGCCAACTCCACTCCATACATATATATGGGGAGGCACAAGCTCCAACTCGGTTTTACAGTGAAAACTGCAGGAACTTCAAACCGGAACTTGGAAACAGACTGAGAAACCAGAGTAAAAGTTTCTCCTGCAACCCGTTCCCTTTGTGCTAGATGAACGAACGTCTCTACATATGCTCAGTTCTGAGAGGTAAGTGTGTGTGAAAGCCGCCCTTCACCTCGCTTGTTGGGAACACAAAGTTTCTTTTCAGTTGCCAACTCCACTCCATACATATATATGGGGAGGCACAAGCTCCAACTCGGTTTTACAGTGAAAACTGCAGGAACTTCAAACCAGCACTAGGAAACAGACTGAGAAACCAGAGTAAAAGTTTCTCCTGCAACCCGTTCCCTTTGTGCTAGATGAACGAACGTCTCTCCACATGCTCAGTTCGGAGAGAGAAATGTGTGTGAAAGCCGTCCTTCACCTAGCTTGTTGGGAACATAAAGTTTCTTTTCAGTTGCCAACTCCACTCCATACATATATATGGGGAGGCAGAAGCTCCAATTCGGTTTTACAGTGAAAACTGCAGGAATTTCAAACCGTCACTAGGAAATAGACTGAGAAACCAGAGTAAAAGTTTCCCTGCAACCCGTTCCCTATGTGCTACATGAACGAACGTCTCTCCACATGCTCAGTTCGGAGAGAGAAGTGTGTGTGAAAGCCGTCCTTCACCTAGCTTGTTGGGAACACAAAGTTTCTTTTCAGTTGCCAACTCCACTCCATACATATATATGGGGAGGCACAAGCTCCAACTCGGTTTTACAGGGAAAACTGCAGGAACTTCAAACCGGCACTAGGAAACAGACTGAGAAACCAGAGTAAAAGTTTCTCCTGCAACCCGTTCCCTTTGTGGTAGATGAACGAACGTCTCTCCACATGCTCAGTTCGGAGAGAGAAGTGTGTGTGAAAGCCGTCCTTCACCTAGCTTGTTGGGAACACAAAGTTTCTTTTCAGTTGCCAACTCCACTCCATACATATATATGGGGAGGCACAAGCTCCAACTCGGTTTTACAGTGAAAACTGCAGGAACTTCAAACCGGCACTAGGAAACAGACTGAGAAACCAGAGTAAAAGTTTCTCCTGCAACCCGTTCCCTTTGTGCTAGATGAACGAACGTCTCTCCACATGCTCAGTTCGGAGAGAGAAGTGTGTGTGAAAGCCGTCCTTCACCTAGCTTGTTGGGAACACAAAGTTTCTTTTCAGTTGCCAACTCCACTCCATACATATATATGGGGAGGCACAAGCTCCAACTCGGTTTTACAGTGAAAACTGCAGGAACTTCAAACCGGCACTAGGAAACAGACTGAGAAACCAGAGTAAAAGTTTCTCCTGCAACCCGTTCCCTTTGTGCTAGATGAACGAACGTCTCTCCACATGCTCAGTTCGGAGAGAGAAGTGTGTGTGAAAGCCGTCCTTCACCTAGTTTGTTGGGAACACAAAGTTTCTTTTCAGTTGCCAACTCCACTCCATACATATATATGGGGAGGCACAAGCTCCAACTCGGTTTTACAGTGAAAACTGCAGGAACTTCAAACCGGCAATAGGAAACAGACTGAGAAACCAGAGTAAAAGTTTCTCCTGCAACCCGTTCCCTTTGTGCTAGATGAACGAACGTCTCTCCACATGCTCAGTTCGGAGAGAGAAGTGTGTGTGAAAGCCGTCCTTCAGCTAGCTTGTTGGGAACACAAAGTTTCTTTTCAGTTGCCAACTCCACTCCATACATATATATGGGGAGGCAGAAGCTCCAACTCGGTTTTACAGTGAAAACTGCAGGAACTTCAAACCGGCACTAGGAAACAGACTGAGAAACCAGAGTAAAAGTTTCTCCTGCAACCCGTTCCCTTTGTGCTAGATGAACGAACGTCTCTCCACATGCTCAGTTCGGAGAGAGAAGTGTGTGTGAAAGCCGTCCTTCACCTAGCTTGTGGGGAACACAAAGTTTCTTTTCAGTTGCCAACTCCACTCCATACATATATATGGGGAGGCACAAGCTCCAACTCGGTTTTACAGTGAAAACTGCAGGAACTTCAAACCGGCACTAGGAAACAGACTGAGAAACCAGAGTAAAAGTTTCTCCTGCAACCCGTTCCCTTTGTGCTAGATGAACGAACGTCTCTCCACATGCTCAGTTCAGAGAGAGAAGTGCGTGTGTAAGCCGTCCTTCACCTAGCTTGTTGGGAACACAAAGTTTCTTTTCAGTTGCCAACTCCATTCCATACATATATATGGGTAGGCACAAACTCCAACTCGGTTTTACAGTGAAAAATGCAGGAACTTCAAACCGGCACTAGGAAACAGACTGAGAAACCAGAGTAAAAGATTCCCCTGCAACCCGTTCCCTTTGTGCTAGATGAACGAACGTCTCTCCACATGCTCAGTTCTGAGAGAGAAGTGTGTGTGAAAGCCGCCCTTCACCTAGCTTGTTGGGAACACAAAGTTTCTTTTCAGTTGCCAACTCCACTCCATACATATATATGGGGAGGCACAAGCTCCAACTCGGTTTTACAGTGAAAACTGCAGGAACTTCAAACCGGCACTAGGAAACAGACTGAGAAACCAGAGTAAAAGTTTCTCCTGCAACCCGTTCCCTTTGTGCTAGATGAACGAACGTCTCTCCACATGCTCAGTTCGGAGAGAGAAGTGTGTGTGAAAGCCGCCCTTCACCTAGCTTGTTGGGAACACAAAGTTTCTTTTCAGTTGCCAACTCCACTCCATACATATATATGGGGAGGCACAAGCTCCAACTCGGTTTTACAGTGAAAACTGCAGGAACTTCAAACCGGCACTAGGAAACAGACTGAGAAACCAGAGTAAAAGTTTCTCCTGCAACCCGTTCCCTTTGTGCTAGATGAACGAACGTCTCTCCACATGCTCAGTTCGGAGAGAGAAGTGTGTGTGAAAGCCGCCCTTCACCTAGCTTGTTGGGAACACAAAGTTTCTTTTCAGTTGCCAACTCCACTCCATACATATATATGGGGAGGCACAAGCTCCAACTCGGTTTTACAGTGAAAACTGCAGGAACTTCAAACCGGCACTAGGAAACAGACTGAGAAACCAGAGTAAAAGTTTCTCCTGCAACCCGTTCCCTTTGTGCTAGATGAACGAACGTCTCTCCACATGCTCAGTTCGGAGAGAGAAGTGTGTGTGAAAGCCGTCCTTCACCTAGCTTGTTGGGAACACAAAGTTTCTTTTCAGTTGCCAACTCCACTCCATACATATATATGGGGAGGCACAAGCTCCAACTCGGTTTTACAGTGAAAACTGCAGGAACTTCAAACCGGCACTAGGAAACAGACTGAGAAACCAGAGTAAAAGTTTCTCCTGCAACCCGTTCCCTTTGTGCTAGATGAACGAACGTCTCTCCACATGCTCAGTTCGGAGAGAGAAGTGTGTGTGAAAGCCGCCCTTCACCTAGCTTGTTGGGAACACAAAGTTTCTTTTCAGTTGCCAACTCCACTCCATACATATATATGGGGAGGCACAAGCTCCAACTCGGTTTTACAGTGAAAACTGCAGGAACTTCAAACCGGCACTAGGAAACAGACTGAGAAACCAGAGTAAAAGTTTCTCCTGCAACCCGTTCCCTTTGTGCTAGATGAACGAACGTCTCTCCACATGCTCAGTTCGGAGAGAGAAGTGTGTGTGAAAGCCGTCCTTCACCTAGCTTGTTGGGAACACAAAGTTTCTTTTCAGTTGCCAACTCCACTCCATACATATATATGGGGAGGCACAAGCTCCAACTCGGTTTTACAGTGAAAACTGCAGGAACTTCAAACCGGCACTAGGAAACAGACTGAGAAACCAGAGTAAAAGTTTCTCCTGCAACCCGTTCCCTTTGTGCTAGATGAACGAACGTCTCTCCACAGGCTCAGTTCGGAGAGAGAAGTGTGTGTGAAAGCCGCCCTTCACCTCGCTTGTTGGGAACACAAAGTTTCTTTTCAGTTGCCAACTCCACTCCATACATATATATGGGGAGGCACAAGCTCCAACTCGGTTTTACAGTGAAAACTGCAGGAACTTCAAACCGGCACTAGGAAACAGACCGAGAAACCAGAGTAAAAGTTTCTCCTGCAACCCGTTCCCTTTGTGCTAGATGAACGAACGTCTCTCCACATGCTCAGTTCGGAGAGAGAAGTGTGTGTGAAAGCCGCCCTTCACCTAGCTTGTTGGGAACACAAAGTTTCTTTTCAGTTGCCAACTCCACTCCATACATATATATGGGGAGGCACAAGCTCCAACTCGGTTTTACAGTGAAAACTGCAGGAACTTCAAACCGGCACTAGGAAACAGACTGAGAAACCAGAGTAAAAGTTTCTCCTGCAACCCATTCCCTTTGTGCTAGATGAACGAACGTCTCTCCACATGCTCAGTTCGGAGAGAGAAGTGTGTGTGAAAGCCGTCCTTCACCTAGCTTGTGGGGAACAAAAAGTTTCTTTTCAGTTGCCAACTCCACTCCATACATATATATGGGGAGGCACAAGCTCCAACTCGGTTTTACAGTGAAAACTGCAGGAACTTCAAACCGGCACTAGGAAACAGACTGAGAAAACAGAGTAAAAGTTTCTCCTGCAACCCGTTCCCTTTGTGCTAGATGAACGAACGTCTCTCCATAGGCTCATTTCTGAGAGAGAAGTGTGTGTGAAAGCCGCCATTCACCTAGCTTGTTGGGAACACAAAGTTTCTTTTCAGTTGCCAACTCCACTCCATACATATATATGGGGAGGCACAAGCTCCAACTCGGTTTTACAGTGAAAACTGCAGGAACTTCAAACCGGCACTAGGAAACAGACTGAGAAACCAGAGTAAAAGTTTCTCCTGCAACCCGTTCCCTTTGTGCTAGATGAACGAACGTTTCTCCACATGCTCAGTTCGGAGAGAGAAATGTGTGTGAAAGCCGTCCTTCAGCTAGCTTGTTTAGAAGACAAAGTTTCTTTTCAGTTGCCAACTCCACTCCATACATATATATGGGGAGGCACAAGCTCCAACTCGGTTTTACAGTGAAAACTGCAGGAACTTCAAACCGGCACTAGGAAACAGACTGAGAAACCAGAGTAAAAGTTTCTCCTGCAACCCGTTCCCTTTGTGCTAGATGAACGAACGTCTCTCCACATGCTCAGTTCGGAGAGAGAAGTGTGTGTGAAAGCCGCCCTTCACCTAGCTTGTTGGGAACACAAAGTTTCTTTTCAGTTGCCAACTCCACTCCATACATATATATGGGGAGGCACAAGCTCCAACTCGGTTTTACAGTGAAAACTGCAGGAACTTCAAACCGGCACTAGGAAACAGACTGAGAAACCAGAGTAAAAGTTTCTCCTGCAACCCGTTCCCTTTGTGCTAGATGAACGAACGTCTCTCCACATGCTCAGTTCGGAGAGAGAAGTGTGTGTGAAAGCCGCCCTTCACCTAGCTTGTTGGGAACACAAAGTTTCTTTTCAGTTGCCAACTCCACTCCATACATATATATGGGGAGGCACAAGCTCCAACTCGGTTTTACAGTGAAAACTGCAGGAACTTCAAACCGGAACTTGGAAACAGACTGAGAAACCAGAGTAAAAGTTTCTCCTGCAACCCGTTCCTGTTGTGCTAGATGAACGAACGTCTCTCCACATGCTCAGTTCGAAGGGAGAAGTGTGTGTGAAAGCCGTCCTTCACCTAGCTTGTTGGGAACACAAAGTTTCTTTTCAGTTGCCAACTCCACTCCATACATATATATGGGGAGGCACAAGCTCCAACTCGGTTTTACAGTGAAAACTGCAGGAACTTCAAACCGGCACTAGGAAACAGACTGAGAAACCAGAGTAAAAGTTTCTCCTGCAACCCGTTCCCTATGTGCTAGATGTACGAACGTCTCTCCACATGCTCAGTTCGGAGAGAGAAGTGTGTGTGCAAGCCGCCCTTCACCTAGCTTGTTGGGAACACAAAGTTTCTTTTCAGTTGCCAACTCCACTCCATACATATATATGGGGAGGCACAAGCTCCAACTCAGTTTTACAGTGAAAACTGCAGGAACTTCAAACCGGAACTTGGAAACAGACTGAGAAACCAGAGTAAAAGTTTCTCCTGCAACCCGTTCCCTTTGTGCTAGATGAACGAACGTCTCTCCACATGCTCAGTTCGGAGAGAGAAGTGTGTGTGAAAGCCGCCCTTCACCTAGCTTGTTGGGAACACAAAGTTTCTTTTCAGTTGCCAACTCCACTCCATACATATATATGGGGAGGCACAAGCTCCAACTCGGTTTTACAGTGAAAATTGCAGGAACTTCAAACCGGCACTAGGAAACAGACTGAGAAACCAGAGTAAAAGTTTCTCCTGCAACCCGTTCCCTTTGTGCTAGATGAACGAACGTCTCTCCACATGCTCAGTTCGGAGAGAGAAATGTGTGTGAAAGCCGTCCTTCACCTAGCTTGTTGGGAACATAAAGTTTCTTTTCAGTTGCCAACTCCACTCCATACATATATATGGGGAGGCACAAGCTCCAATTCGGTTTTACAGTGAAAACTGCAGGAACTTCAAACCGGCACTAGGAAACAGACTGAGAAACCAGAGTAAAAGTTTCTCCTGCAACTCGTTCCCTATGTGCTAGATGAACGAACGTCTTTCCACATGCTCAGTTCGGAGAGAGAAGTGAGTGTGAAAGCAGTCCTTCAACTAGCTTGAAGGAAACACAAAGTTTCTTTTCAGTTGCCAACTACAAACCATACATATATATGGGGAGGCACAAGCTCCAACTCGGTTTACAGTGAAAACTGCAGGAATTTCAAACAGACACTAGGAAACAGACTGAGAAACCAGAGAAAAATTTCTCCTGCAACCCGTTCCTTTTGTGCTAGATGAACGAAAGTCTCTCCTCATGCTCAGTTCTGAGAGATAAGTGTGTGTGAAAGCCGTCCTTCACCTAGCTTGTTGGGAACACAAAGTTTCTTTTCAGTTGCCAACTCCACTCCATACATATATATGGGGAGGCACAAGCTCCAACTCGATTTTACAGTGAAAACTGCAGGAACTTCAAACCGGCACTAAGAAACAGACTGAGAAACCAGAGTAAAAGTTTCTCCTGCAACCCGTTCCCTTTGTGCTAGATGAACGAACGTCTCTCCACATGCTCAGTTCGGAGAGAGAAGTGTGTGTGAAAGCCGTCCTTCACCTAGCTTGTTGGGAACACAAAGTTTCTTTTCAGTTGCCAAATAAACTCCATACATATATATGGGGAGGCACAAGCTCCAACTCGGTTTTACAGTGAAAACTGCCGGAACTTCAAACCGGCACTAGGAAACAGACTGAGAAACCAGAGTAAAAGTTTCTCCTGCAACCCGTTCCCTTTGTGCTAGATGAACGAAAGTCTCTCCACATGCTCAGTTCGGAGAGAGAAATGTGTGTGAAAGCCGTCCTTCACATAGCTTGTTGGGAACACAAAGTTTCTTTTCAGTTGCCAAATAAACTCCATAAATATATATGGGGAGGCACAAGCTCCAACTCGGTTTTACAGTGAAAACTGCCGGAACTTCAAACCGGCACTAGGAAACAGACTGAGAAACCAGAGTAAAAGTTTCTCCTGCAACCCGTTCCCTTTGTGCTAGATGAACGAACGTCTCTCCACATGCTCAGTTCGGAGAGACAAGTGCGTGTGAAAGCCGTCCTTCACCTATCTTGTTGGGAACACAAAGTTTCTTTTCAGTTGACAACTCCACTCCATACATATATATGGGGAGGCACAAGCTCCAACTCGGTTTTACAGTGAAAACTGCAGGAACTTCAAACCGGCACTAGGAAACAGACTGAGAAACCAGAGTAAAAGTTTCTCCTGCAACCCGTTCCTTTTGTGCTAGATGAACGAACGTCTCTCCACATGCTCAGTTCGGAGGGAGAAGTGTGTGTGAAAGCCGTCCTTCACCTAGCTTGTTGGGAACACAAAGTTTCTTTTCAGTTGCCAACTCCACTCCATACATATATATGGGGAGGCACAAGCTCCAACTCGGTTTTACAGTGAAAACTGCAGGAACTTCAAACCGGCACTAGGAAACAGACTGAGAAACCAGAGTAAAAGTTTCTCCTGCAACCCGTTCCCTTTGTGCTAGATGAACGAACGTTTCTCCACATGCTCAGTTCGGAGAGAGAAATGTGTGTGAAAGCCGTCCTTCAGCTAGCTTGTTGAGAAGACAAAGTTTCTTTTCAGTTGCCAACTCCACTCCATACATATATATGGGGAGGCACAAGCTCCAACTCGGTTTTACAGTGAAAACTGCAGGAACTTCAAACCGGCACTAGGAAACAGACTGAGAAACCAGAGTAAAAGTTTCTCCTGCAACTCGTTCCCTATGTGCTAGATGAACGAACGTCTTTCCACATGCTCAGTTCGGAGAGAGAAGTGAGTGTGAAAGCAGTCCTTCAACTAGCTTGAAGGAAACACAAAGTTTCTTTTCAGTTGCCAACTACAAACCATACATATATATGGGGAGGCACAAGCTCCAACTCGGTTTACAGTGAAAACTGCAGGAATTTCAAACAGACACTAGGAAACAGACTGAGAAACCAGAGAAAAATTTCTCCTGCAACCCGTTCCTTTTGTGCTAGATGAACGAAAGTCTCTCCTCATGCTCAGTTCTGAGAGATAAGTGTGTGTGAAAGCCGTCCTTCACCTAGCTTGTTGGGAACACAAAGTTTCTTTTCAGTTGCCAACTCCACTCCATACATATATATGGGGAGGCACAAGCTCCAACTCGATTTTACAGTGAAAACTGCAGGAACTTCAAACCGGCACTAAGAAACAGACTGAGAAACCAGAGTAAAAGTTTCTCCTGCAACCCGTTCCCTTTGTGCTAGATGAACGAACGTCTCTCCACATGCTCAGTTCGGAGAGAGAAGTGTGTGTGAAAGCCGTCCTTCACCTAGCTTGTTGGGAACACAAAGTTTCTTTTCAGTTGCCAAATAAACTCCATACATATATATGGGGAGGCACAAGCTCCAACTCGGTTTTACAGTGAAAACTGCCGGAACTTCAAACCGGCACTAGGAAACAGACTGAGAAACCAGAGTAAAAGTTTCTCCTGCAACCCGTTCCCTTTGTGCTAGATGAACGAAAGTCTCTCCACATGCTCAGTTCGGAGAGAGAAATGTGTGTGAAAGCCGTCCTTCACATAGCTTGTTGGGAACACAAAGTTTCTTTTCAGTTGCCAAATAAACTCCATACATATATATGGGGAGGCACAAGCTCCAACTCGGTTTTACAGTGAAAACTGCCGGAACTTCAAACCGGCACTAGGAAACAGACTGAGAAACCAGAGTAAAAGTTTCTCCTGCAACCCGTTCCCTTTGTGCTAGATGAACGAACGTCTCTCCACATGCTCAGTTCGGAGAGACAAGTGCGTGTGAAAGCCGTCCTTCACCTATCTTGTTGGGAACACAAAGTTTCTTTTCAGTTGCCAACTCCACTCCATACATATATATGGGGAGGCACAAGCTCCAACTCGGTTTTACAGTGAAAACTGCAGGAACTTCAAACCGGCACTAGGAAACAGACTGAGAAACCAGAGTAAAAGTTTCTCCTGCAACCCGTTCCTTTTGTGCTAGATGAACGAACGTCTCTCCACATGCTCAGTTCGGAGGGAGAAGTGTGTGTGAAAGCCGTCCTTCACCTAGCTTGTTGGGAACACAAAGTTTCTTTTCAGTTGCCAACTCCACTCCATACATATATATGGGGAGGCACAAGCTCCAACTCGGTTTTACAGTGAAAACTGCAGGAACTTCAAACCGGCACTAGGAAACAGACTGAGAAACCAGAGTAAAAGTTTCTCCTGCAACCCGTTCCCTTTGTGCTAGATGAACGAACGTTTCTCCACATGCTCAGTTCGGAGAGAGAAATGTGTGTGAAAGCCGTCCTTCAGCTAGCTTGTTGAGAAGACAAAGTTTCTTTTCAGTTGCCAACTCCACTCCATACATATATATGGGGAGGCACAAGCTCCAACTCGGTTTTACAGTGAAAACTGCAGGAACTTCAAACCGGCACTAGGAAACAGACTGAGAAACCAGAGTAAAAGTTTCTCCTGCAACCCGTTCCCTTTGTGCTAGATGAACGAACGTTTCTCCACATGCTCAGTTCGGAGAGAGAAATGTGTGTGAAAGCCGTCCTTCAGCTAGCTTGTTGAGAAGACAAAGTTTCTTTTCAGTTGCCAACTCCACTCCATACATATATATGGGGAGGCACAAGCTCCAACTCGGTTTTACAGTGAAAACTGCAGGAACTTCAAACCGGCACTAGGAAACAGACTGAGAAACCAGAGTAAAAGTTTCTCCTGCAACCCGTTCCCTTTGTGCTAGATGAACGAACGTCTCTCCACATGCTCAGTTCGGAGAGAGAAGTGTGTGTGAAAGCCGCCCTTCACCTAGCTTGTTGGGAACACAAAGTTTCTTTTCAGTTGCCAACTCCACTCCATACATATATATGGGGAGGCACAAGCTCCAACTCGGTTTTACAGTGAAAACTGCAGGAACTTCAAACCGGCACTAGGAAACAGACTGAGAAACCAGAGTAAAAGTTTCTCCTGCAACCCGTTCCCTTTGTGCTAGATGAACGAACGTCTCTCCACATGCTCAGTTCGGAGAGAGAAGTTTGTGTGAAAGCCGCCCTTCACCTAGCTTGTTGGGAACACAAAGTTTCTTTTCAGTTGCCAACTCCACTCCATACATATATATGGGGAGGCACAAGCTCCAACTCGGTTTTACAGTGAAAACTGCAGGAACTTCAAACCGGAACTTGGAAACAGACTGAGAAACCAGAGTAAAAGTTTCTCCTGCAACCCGTTCCTGTTGTGCTAGATGAACGAACGTCTCTCCACATGCTCAGTTCGGAGGGAGAAGTGTGTGTGAAAGCCGTCCTTCACCTAGCTTGTTGGGAACACAAAGTTTCTTTTCAGTTGCCAACTCCACTCCATACATATATATGGGGAGGCACAAGCTCCAACTCGGTTTTACAGTGAAAACTGCAGGAACTTCAAACCGGCACTAGGAAACAGACTGAGAAACCAGAGTAAAAGTTTCTCCTGCAACCCGTTCCCTATGTGCTAGATGTACGAACGTCTCTCCACATGCTCAGTTCGGAGAGAGAAGTGTGTGTGCAAGCCGCCCTTCACCTAGCTTGTTGGGAACACAAAGTTTCTTTTCAGTTGCCAACTCCACTCCATACATATATATGGGGAGGCACAAGCTCCAACTCAGTTTTACAGTGAAAACTGCAGGAACTTCAAACCGGAACTTGGAAACAGACTGAGAAACCAGAGTAAAAGTTTCTCCTGCAACCCGTTCCCTTTGTGCTAGATGAACGAACGTCTCTCCACATGCTCAGTTCGGAGAGAGAAGTGTGTGTGAAAGCCGCCCTTCACCTAGCTTGTTGGGAACACAAAGTTTCTTTTCAGTTGCCAACTCCACTCCATACATATATATGGGGAGGCACAAGCTCCAACTCGGTTTTACAGTGAAAATTGCAGGAACTTCAAACCGGCACTAGGAAACAGACTGAGAAACCAGAGTAAAAGTTTCTCCTGCAACCCGTTCCCTTTGTGCTAGATGAACGAACGTCTCTCCACATGCTCAGTTCGGAGAGAGAAATGTGTGTGAAAGCCGTCCTTCACCTAGCTTGTTGTGAACATAAAGTTTCTTTTCAGTTGCCAACTCCACTCCATACATATATATGGGGAGGCACAAGCTCCAATTCGGTTTTACAGTGAAAACTGCAGGAACTTCAAACCGGCACTAGGAAACAGACTGAGAAACCAGAGTAAAAGTTTCTCCTGCAACCCGTTCCCTTTGTGCTAGATGAACGAACGTCTCTCCACATGCTCAGTTCGGAGAGAGAAGTGTGTGTGAAAGCCGCCCTTCACCTAGCTTGTTGGGAACACAAAGTTTCTTTTCAGTTGCCAACTCCACTCCATACATATATATGGGGAGGCACAAGCTCCAACTCGGTTTTACAGTGAAAACTGCAGGAACTTCAAACCGGAACTTGGAAACAGACTGAGAAACCAGAGTAAAAGTTTCTCCTGCAACCCGTTCCTGTTGTGCTAGATGAACAAACGTCTCTCCACATGCTCAGTTCGGAGGGAGAAGTGTGTGTGAAAGCCGTCCTTCACCTAGCTTGTTGGGAACACAAAGTTTCTTTTCAGTTGCCAACTCCACTCCATACATATATATGGGGAGGCACAAGCTCCAACTCGGTTTTACAGTGAAAACTGCAGGAACTTCAAACCGGCACTAGGAAACAGACTGAGAAACCAGAGTAAAAGTTTCTCCTGCAACCCGTTCCCTATGTGCTAGATGTACGAACGTCTCTCCACATGCTCAGTTCGGAGAGAGAAGTGTGTGTGAAAGCCGACCTTCACCTAGCTTGTTGGGAACACAAAGTTTCTTTTCAGTTGCCAACTCCACTCCATACATATATATGGGGAGGCACAAGCTCCAATTCGGTTTTACAGTGAAAACTGCAGGAACTTCAAACCGGCACTAGGAAACAGACTGAGAAACCAGAGTAAAAGTTTCTCCTGCAACTCGTTCCCTATGTGCTAGATGAACGAACGTCTTTCCACATGCTCAGTTCGGAGAGAGAAGTGAGTGTGAAAGCAGTCCTTCAACTAGCTTGAAGGAAACACAAAGTTTCTTTTCAGTTGCCAACTACAAACCATACATATATATGGGGAGGCACAAGCTCCAACTCGGTTTACAGTGAAAACTGCAGGAATTTCAAACAGACACTAGGAAACAGACTGAGAAACCAGAGAAAAATTTCTCCTGCAACCCGTTCCTTTTGTGCTAGATGAACGAAAGTCTCTCCTCATGCTCAGTTCTGAGAGATAAGTGTGTGTGAAAGCCGTCCTTCACCTAGCTTGTTGGGAACACAAAGTTTCTTTTCAGTTGCCAACTCCACTCCATACATATATATGGGGAGGCACAGGCTCCAACTCGATTTTACAGTGAAAACTGCAGGAACTTCAAACCGGCACTAAGAAACAGACTGAGAAATCAGAGTAAAAGTTTCTCCTGCAACCCGTTCCCTTTGTGCTAGATGAACGAACGTCTCTCCACATGCTCAGTTCGGAGAGAGAAGTGTGTGTGAAAGCCGTCCTTCACCTAGCTTGTTGGGAACACAAAGTTTCTTTTCAGTTGCCAAATAAACTCCATACATATATATGGGGAGGCACAAGCTCCAACTCGGTTTTACAGTGAAAACTGCCGGAACTTCAAACCGGCACTAGGAAACAGACTGAGAAACCAGAGTAAAAGTTTCTCCTGCAACCCGTTCCCTTTGTGCTAGATGAACGAACGTCTCTCCACATGCTCAGTTCGGAGAGAGAAGTGCGTGTGAAAGCCGTCCTTCACCTAGCTTGTTGGGAACACAAAGTTTCTTTTCAGTTGCCAACTCCACTCCATACATATATATGGGGAGGCACAAGCTCCAACTCGGTTTTACAGTGAAAACTGCAGGAACTTCAAACCGGCACTAGGAAACAGACTGAGAAACCAGAGTAAAAGTTTCTCCTGCAACCCGTTCCTTTTGTGCTAGATGAACGAACGTCTCTCCACATGCTCAGTTCGGAGCGAGAAATGTGTGTGAAAGCCGTCCTTCACCTAGCTTGTTGGGAACACAAAGTTTCTTTTCAGTTGCCAACTCCACTCCATACATATATATGGGGAGGCACAAGCTCCAACTCGGTTTTACAGTGAAAACTGCAGGAACTTCAAACCGGCACTAGGAAACAGACTGAGAAACCAGAGTAAAAGTTTCTCCTGCAACCCGTTCCTTTTGTGCTAGATGAACGAACGTCTCTCCACATGCTCAGTTCGGAGGGAGAAGTGTGTGTGAAAGCCGTCCTTCACCTAGCTTGTTGGGAACACAAAGTTTCTTTTCAGTTGCCAACTCCACTCCATACATATATATGGGGAGGCACAAGCTCCAACTCGGTTTTACAGTGAAAACTGCAGGAACTTCAAACCGGCACTAGGAAACAGACTGAGAAACCAGAGTAAAAGTTTCTCCTGCAACCCGTTCCCTTTGTGCTAGATGTACGAAAGTCTCTCCACATGCTCAGTTCGGAGAGAGAAGTGTGTGTGAAAGCCGTCCTTCACCTAGCTTGTTGGGAACATAAAGTTTCTTTTCAGTTGCCAACTCCACTCCATACATATATATGGGGAGGCAGAAGCTCCAATTCGGTTTCACAGTGAAAACTGCAGGAATTTCAAACCGTCACTAGGAAATAGACTGAAAAACCAGAGTAAAAGTTTCCCTGCAACCCGTTCCCTATGTGCTAGATGAACGAACGTCTCTCCACATGCTCAGTTCGGAGAGAGAAGTGTGTGTGAAAGCCGTCCTTCACCTAGCTTGTTGGGAACACAAAGTTTCTTTTCAGTTGCCAAATAAACTCCATACATATATATGGGGAGGCACAAGCTCCAACTAGGTTTTACAGTGAAAACTGCCGGAACTTCAAACCGGCACTAGGAAACAGACTGAGAATCCAGAGTAAAAGTTTCTCCTGCAACCCGTTCCCTTTGTGCTAGATGAACGAACGTCTCTCCACATGCTCAGTTCGGAGAGAGAAGTGTGTGTGAAAGCCGTCCTACACCTAGCTTGTTGGGAACACAAAGTTTCTTTTCAGTTGCCAACTCCACTCCATACATATATATGGTGAGGCACAAGCTCCAACTCGGTTTTACAGTGAAAACTGCAGGAACTTCAAACCGGCACTAGGAAACAGACTGAGAAACCAGAGTAAAAGTTTCTCCTGCAACCCGTTCCTTTTGTGCTAGATGAACGAACGTCTCTCCACATGCTCAGTTCGGAGGGAGAAGTGTGTGTGAAAGCCGTCCTTCACCTAGCTTGTTGGGAACACAAAGTTTCTTTTCAGTTGCCAACTCCACTCCATACATATATATGGGGAGGCACAAGCTCCAACTCGGTTTTACAGTGAAAACTGCAGGAACTTCAAACCGGCACTAGGAAATAGACTGAGAAACCAGAGTAAAAGTTTCTCCTGCAACCCGTTCCCTTTGTGCTAGATGTACGAACGTCTCTCCACATGCTCAGTTCGGAGAGAGAAGTGTGTGTGCAAGCCGCCCTTCACCTAGCTTGTTGGGAACACAAAGTTTCTTTTCAGTTGCCAACTCCACTCCATACATTTATATGGGGAGGCACAAGCTCCAACTCGGTTTTACAGTGAAAACTGCAGGAACTTCAAGCCGGAACTTGGAAACAGACTGAGAAACCAGAGTAAAAGTTTCTCCTGCAACCCGTTCCCTTTGTGCTAGATGAACGAACGTCTCTCCACATGCTCAGTTCGGAGAGAGAAGTGTGTGTGAAAGCCGCCCTTCACCTAGCTTGTTGGGAACACAAAGTTTCTTTTCAGTTGCCAACTCCACTCCATACATATATATGGGGAGGCACAAGCTCCAACTCGGTTTTACAGTGAAAATTGCAGGAACTTCAAACCGGCACTAGGAAACAGACTGAGAAACCAGAGTAAAAGTTTCTCCTGCAACCCGTTCCATTTGTGCTAGATGAACGAACGTCTCTCCACATGCTCAGTTCGGAGAGAGAAATGTGTGTGAAAGCCGTCCTTCACCTAGCTTGTTGGGAACACAAAGTTTCTTTTCAGTTGCCAAATACACTCCATACATATATATGGGGAGGCAGAAGCACCAACTCGGTTTTACAGTGAAAACTGCAGGAACATCAAACCGGCACTAGGAAACAGACTGAGAAACCAGAGTAAAAGTTTCCCTGCAACCCGTTCCCTATGTGCTAGATGAACGAACGTCTCTCCACATGCTCAGTTCGGAGAGAGAAGTGTGTGTGAAAGCCGTCCTTCAGCTAGCTTGTTGGGAACACAAAGTTTCTTTTCAGTTGCCAACTCCACTCCATACATATATATGGTGAGGCACAAGCTACAACTCGGTTTTACAGTGAAAACTGCAGGAACTTCAAACCGGCACTAGGAAATAGACTGAGAAACCAGAGTAAAAGTTTCTCCTGCAACCCGTTCCCTTTGTGCTAGATGAACGAACGTCTCTCCACATGCTCAGTTCGGAGAGAGAAGTGTGTGTGAAAGCCGTCCTTCACCTAGCTTGTTGGGAACACAAAGTTTCTTTTCAGTTGCCAACTCCACTCCATACATATATATGGGGAGGCACAAGCTCCAACTCGGTTTTACAGTGAAAACTGCAGGAACTTCAAACCGGCACTAGGAAACAGACTGAGAAACCAGAGTAAAAGTTTCTCCTGCAACCCGTTCCCTTTGTGCTAGATGAACGAACGTCTCTCCACATGCTCAGTTCTGAGAGGTAAGTGTGTGTGAAAGCCGCCCTTCACCTAGCTTGTTGGGAACACAAAGTTTCTTTTCAGTTGCCAACTCCACTCCATACATATATATGGGGAGGCACAAGCTCCAACTCGGTTTTACAGTGAAAACTGCAGGAACTTCAAACCGGCACTAGGAAACAGACTGAGAAACCAGAGTAAAAGTTTCTCCTGCAACCCGTTCCCTTTGTGCTAGATGAACGAACGTCTCTCCACATGCTCAGTTCGGAGAGAGAAATGTGTGTGAAAGCCGTCCTTCACCTAGCTTGTTGGGAACAAAAAGTTTCTTTTCAGTTGCCAACTCCACTCCATACATATATATGGGGAGGCACAAGCTCCAACTCGGTTTTACAGTGAAAACTGCAGGAACTTCAAACCGGCACTAGGAAACAGACTGAGAAACCAGAGTAAAAGTTTCTCCTGCAACCCGTTCCCTTTGTGCTAGATGAACGAACGTCTCTCTACATGCTCAGTTCGGAGAGAGAAGTGCGTGTGAAAGCCGTCCTTCACCTAGCTTGTTGGGAACACAAAGTTTCTTTTCATTTGCCAACTCCACTCCATACATATATATGGGGAGGCACAAGCTCCAACTCGGTTTTACAGTGAAAACTGCAGGAACTTCAAACCGGCACTAGGAAACAGACTGAGAAACCAGAGTAAAAGTTTCTCCTGCAACCCGTTCCCTTTGTGCTAGATGAACGAACGTCTCTCCACATGCTCAGTTCGGAGAGATAAGTGTGTGTGAAAGCCGCCCTTCACCTAGCTTGTTGGGAACACAAAGTTTCTTTTCAGTTGCCAACTAAACTCCATACATATATATGGGGAGGCACAAGCTCCAACTCGGTTTTACAGTGAAAACTGCAGGAACTTCAAACCGGCACTAGGAAACAGACGGAGAAACCAGAGTAAAAGTTTCTCCTGCAACCCGTTCCCTTTGTGCTAGATGAACGAACGTCTCTCCACAGGCTCAGTTCGGAGAGAGAAGTGTGTGTGAAAGCCGTCCTTCAGCTAGCTTGTTGGGAACACAAAGTTTCTTTTCAGTTGCCAACTCCACTCCATACATATATATGGGGAGGCACAAGCTCCAACTCGGTTTTACAGTGAAAACTGCAGGAACTTCAAACCGGCACTAGGAAACAGACTGAGAAACCAGAGTAAAAGTTTCTCCTGCAACCCGTTCCCTTTGTGCTAGATGAACGAACGTCTCTCCACATGCTCAGTTCGGAGAGAGAAGTGTGTGTGAAAGCCGCCCTTCACCTAGCTTGTTGGGAACACAAAGTTTCTTTTCAGTTGCCAACTCCACTCCATACATATATATGGGGAGGCAGAAGCTCCAACTCGGTTTTACAGTGAAAACTGCAGGAACTTCAAACCGGCACTAGGAAACAGACTGAGAAACCAGAGTAAAAGTTTCTCCTGCAACCCGTTCCCTTTGTGCTAGATGAACGAACGTCTCTCCACATGCTCATTTCGGAGAGAGAAGTGTGTGTGAAAGCCGTCCTTCACCTAGCTTGTGGGGAACACAAAGTTTCTTTTCAGTTGCCAACTCCACTCCATACATATATATGGGGAGGCACAAGCTCCAACTCGGTTTTACAGTGAAAACTGCAGGAACTTCAAACCGGCACTAGGAAACAGACTGAGAAACCAGAGTAAAAGTTTCTCCTGCAACCCGTTCCCTTTGTGCTAGATGAACGAACGTCTCTCCACATGCTCAGTTCAGAGAGAGAAGTGCGTGTGTAAGCCGCCCTTCACCTAGCTTGTTGGGAACACAAAGTTTCTTTTCAGTTGCCAACTCCACTCCATACATATATATGGGTAGGCACAAACTCCAACTCGGTTTTACAGTGAAAAATGCAGGAACTTCAAACCGGCACTAGGAAACAGACTGAGAAACCAGAGTAAAAGTTTCCCCTGCAACCCGTTCCCTTTGTGCTAGATGAACGAACGTCTCTCCACATGCTCAGTTCGGAGAGAGAAGTGTGTGTGAAAGCCGCCCTTCACCTAGCTTGTTGGGAACACAAAGTTTCTTTTCAGTTGCCAACTCCACTCCATACATATATATGGGGAGGCACAAGCTCCAACTCGGTTTTACAGTGAAAACTGCAGGAACTTCAACCGGCACTAGGAAACAGACCGAGAAACCAGAGTAAAAGTTTCTCCTGCAACCCGTTCCCTTTGTGCTAGATGAACGAACGTCTCTCCACATGCTCAGTTCGGAGAGAGAAGTGTGTGTGAAAGCCGTCCTTCACCTAGCTTGTTGGGAACACAAAGTTTCTTTTCAGTTGCCAACTCCACTCCATACATATATATGGGGAGGCACAAGCTCCAACTCGGTTTTACAGTGAAAACTGCAGGAACTTCAAACCGGCACTAGGAAACAGACTGAGAAACCAGAGTAAAAGTTTCTCCTGCAACCCGTTCCCTTTGTGCTAGATGAACGAACGTCTTTCCACATGCTCAGTTCGGAGAGAGAAGTGTGTGTGAAAGCCGCCCTTCACCTAGCTTGTTGGGAACACAAAGTTTCTTTTCAGTTGCCAACTCCACTCCATACATATATATGGGGAGGCACAAGCTCCAACTCGGTTTTACAGTGAAAACTGCAGGAACTTCAAACCGGCACTAGGAAAGAGACTGAGAAACCAGAGTAAAAGTTTCTCCTCCAACCCGTTCCCTTTGTGCTAGATGAACGAACGTCTCTCCACATGCTCATTTCTGAGAGAGAAGTGTGTGTGAAAGCCGTCCTTCACCTAGCTTGTTTGGAACACAAAGTTTCTTTTCAGTTGCCAACTCCACTCCATACATATATATGGGGAGGCACAAGCTCCAACTCGGTTTTACAGTGAAAACTGCAGGAACTTCAAACCGGCACTAGGAAACAGACTGAGAAACCAGAGTAAAAGTTTCTCCTGCAACCCGTTCCCTTTGTGCTAGATGAACGAACGTCTCTCCACATGCTCAGTTCGGAGAGAGAAGTGTGTGTGAAAGCCGTCCTTCACCTAGCTTGTTGGGAACACAAAGTTTCTTTTCAGTTGCCAACTCCACTCCATACATATATATGGGGAGGCACAAGCTCCAACTCGGTTTTACAGTGAAAACTGCAGGGACTTCAAACCGGCACTAGGAAACAGACTGAGAAACCAGAGTAAAAGTTTCTCCTGCAACCCGTTCCCTTTGTGCTAGATGAACGAACGTCTCTCCACATGCTCAGTTCGGAGAGAGAAGTGTGTGTGAAAGCCGCCCTTCACCTAGCTTGTTGGGAACACAAAGTTTCTTTTCAGTTGCCAACTCCACTCCATACATATATATGGGGAGGCACAAGCTCCAACTCGGTTTTACAGTGAAAACTGCAGGAACTTCAAACCGGCACTAGGAAACAGACTGAGAAACCAGAGTAAAAGTTTCTCCTGCAACCCGTTCCCTTTGTGCTAGATGAACGAACGTCTCTCCACATGCTCAGTTCGGAGAGAGAAGTGTGTGTGAAAGCCGTCCTTCACCTAGCTTGTTGGGAACACAAAGTTTCTTTTCAGTTGCCAACTCCACTCCATACATATATATGGGGAGGCACAAGCTCCAACTCGGTTTTACAGTGAAAACTGCAGGAACTTCAAACCGGCACTAGGAAACAGACTGAGAAACCAGAGTAAAAGTTTCTCCTGCAACCCGTTCCCTTTGTGCTAGATGAACGAACGTCTCTCCACAGGCTCAGTTCGGAGAGAGAAGTGTGTGTGAAAGCCGCCCTTCAACTCGCTTGTTGGGAACACAAAGTTTCTTTTCAGTTGCCAACTCCACTCCATACATATATATGGGGAGGCACAAGCTCCAACTCGGTTTTACAGTGAAAACTGCAGGAACTTCAAACCGGCACTAGGAAACAGACCGAGAAACCAGAGTAAAAGTTTCTCCTGCAACCCGTTCCCTTTGTGCTAGATGAACGAACGTCTCTCCACATGCTCAGTTCGGAGAGAGAAGTGTGTGTGAAAGCCGCCCTTCACCTAGCTTGTTGGGAACACAAAGTTTCTTTTCAGTTGCCAACTCCACTCCATACATATATATGGGGAGGCACAAGCTCCAACTCGGTTTTACAGTGAAAACTGCAGGAACTTCAAACCGGCACTAGGAAACAGACTGAGAAACCAGAGTAAAAGTTTCTCCTGCAACCCATTCCCTTTGTGCTAGATGAACGAACGTCTCTCCACATGCTCAGTTCGGAGAGAGAAGTGTGTGTGAAAGCCGTCCTTCACCTAGCTTGTGGGGAACAAAAAGTTTCTTTTCAGTTGCCAACTCCACTCCATACATATATATGGGGAGGCACAAGCTCCAACTCGGTTTTACAGTGAAAACTGCAGGAACTTCAAACCGGCACTAGGAAACAGACTGAGAAACCAGAGTAAAAGTTTCTCCTGCAACCCGTTCCCTTTGTGCTAGATGAACGAACGTCTCTCCACAGGCTCATTTCTGAGAGAGAAGTGTGTGTGAAAGCCGCCCTTCACCTAGCTTGTTGGGAACACAAAGTTTCTTTTCAGTTGCCAACTCCACTCCATACATATATATGGGGAGGCACAAGCTCCAACTCGGTTTTACAGTGAAAACTGCAGGAACTTCAAACCGGCACTAGGAAACAGACTGAGAAACCAGAGTAAAAGTTTCTCCTGCAACCCGTTCCCTTTGTGCTAGATGAACGAACGTCTCTCCACATGCTCAGTTCGGAGAGAGAAGTGTGTGTGAAAGCCGTCTTTCAGCTAGCTTGTTGAGAACACAAAGTTTCTTTTCAGTTGCCAACTCCACTCCATACATATATATGGGGAGGCACAAGCTCCAACTCGGTTTTACAGTGAAAACTGCAGGAACTTCAAACCGGCACTAGGAAACAGACTGAGAAACCAGAGTAAAAGTTTCTCCTGCAACCCGTTCCCTTTGTGCTAGATGAACGAACGTCTCTCCACATGCTCAGTTCGGAGAGAGAAGTGTGGGTGAAAGCCGCCCTTCACCTCGCTTGTTGGGAACACAAAGTTTCTTTTCAGTTGCCAACTCCACTCCATACATATATATGGGGAGGCACAAGCTCCAACTCGGTTTTACAGTGAAAACTGCAGGAACTTCAAACCGGCACTAGGAAACAGACTGAGAAACCAGAGTAAAAGTTTCTCCTGCAACCCGTTCCCTTTGTGCTAGATGAACGAACGTCTCTCCACAGGCTCAGTTCGGAGAGAGAAGTGTGTGTGAAAGCCGCCCTTCACCTCGCTTGTTGGGAACACAAAGTTTCTTTTCAGTTGCCAACTCCACTCCATACATATATATGGGGAGGCACAAGCTCCAACTCGGTTTTACAGTGAAAACTGCAGGAACTTCAAACCGGCACTAGGAAACAGACCGAGAAACCAGAGTAAAAGTTTCTCCTGCAACCCGTTCCCTTTGTGCTAGATGAACGAACGTCTCTCCACATGCTCAGTTCGGAGAGAGAAGTGTGTGTGAAAGCCGCCCTTCACCTAGCTTGTTGGGAACACAAAGTTTCTTTTCAGTTGCCAACTCCACTCCATACATATATATGGGGAGGCACAAGCTCCAACTAGGTTTTACAGTGTAAACTGCAGGAACTTCAAACCGGCACTAGGAAACAGACTGAGAAACCAGAGTAAAAGTTTCTCCTGCAACCCATTCCCTTTGTGCTAGATGAACGAACGTCTCTCCACATGCTCAGTTCGGAGAGAGAAGTGTGTGTGAAAGCCGTCCTTCACCTAGCTTGTGGGGAACAAAAAGTTTCTTTTCAGTTGCCAACTCCACTCCATACATATATATGGGGAGGCACAAGCTCCAACTCGGTTTTACAGTGAAAACTGCAGGAACTTCAAACCGGCACTAGGAAACAGACTGAGAAACCAGAGTAAAAGTTCCTCCTGCAACCCGTTCCCTTTGTGCTAGATGAACGAACGTCTCTCCACAGGCTCATTTCTGAGAGAGAAGTGTGTGTGAAAGCCGCCCTTCACCTAGCTTGTTGCGAACACAAAGTTTCTTTTCAGTTGCCAACTCCACTCCATACATATATATGGGGAGGCACAAGCTCCAACTCGGTTTTACAGTGAAAACTGCAGGAACTTCAAACCGGCACTAGGAAACAGACTGAGAAACCAGAGTAAAAGTTTCTCCTGCAACCCGTTCCCTTTGTGCTAGATGAACGAACGTCTCTCCACATGCTCAGTTCGGAGAGAGAAGTGTGTGTGAAAGCCGTCTTTCAGCTAGCTTGTTGAGAACACAAAGTTTCTTTTCAGTTGCCAACTCCACTCCATACATATATATGGGGAGGCACAAGCTCCAACTCGGTTTTACAGTGAAAACTGCAGGAACTTCAAACCGGCACTAGGAAACAGACTGAGAAACCAGAGTAAAAGTTTCTCCTGCAACCCGTTCCCTTTGTGCTAGATGAACGAACGTCTCTCCACATGCTCAGTTCGGAGAGAGAAGTGTGTGTGAAAGCCGCCCTTCACCTCGCTTGTTGGGAACACAAAGTTTCTTTTCAGTTGCCAACTCCACTCCATACATATATATGGGGAGGCACAAGCTCCAACTCGGTTTTACAGTGAAAACTGCAGGAACTTCAAACCGGCACTAGGAAACAGACTGAGAAACCAGAGTAAAAGTTTCTCCTGCAACCCGTTCCCTTTGTGCTAGATGAACGAACGTCTCTCCACAGGCTCAGTTCGGAGAGAGAAGTGTGTGTGAAAGCCGCCCTTCACCTCGCTTGTTGGGAACACAAAGTTTCTTTTCAGTTGCCAACTCCACTCCATACATATATATGGGGAGGCACAAGCTCCAACTCGGTTTTACAGTGAAAACTGCAGGAACTTCAAACCGGCACTAGGAAACAGACCGAGAAACCAGAGTAAAAGTTTCTCCTGCAACCCGTTCCCTTTGTGCTAGATGAACGAACGTCTCTCCACATGCTCAGTTCGGAGAGAGAAGTGTGTGTGAAAGCCGCCCTTCACCTAGCTTGTTGGGAACACAAAGTTTCTTTTCAGTTGCCAACTCCACTCCATACATATATATGGGGAGGCACAAGCTCCAACTAGGTTTTACAGTGTAAACTGCAGGAACTTCAAACCGGCACTAGGAAACAGACTGAGAAACCAGAGTAAAAGTTTCTCCTGCAACCCATTCCCTTTGTGCTAGATGAACGAACGTCTCTCCACATGCTCAGTTCGGAGAGAGAAGTGTGTGTGAAAGCCGTCCTTCACCTAGCTTGTGGGGAACAAAAAGTTTCTTTTCAGTTGCCAACTCCACTCCATACATATATATGGGGAGGCACAAGCTCCAACTCGGTTTTACAGTGAAAACTGCAGGAACTTCAAACCGGCACTAGGAAACAGACTGAGAAACCAGAGTAAAAGTTCCTCCTGCAACCCGTTCCCTTTGTGCTAGATGAACGAACGTCTCTCCACAGGCTCATTTCTGAGAGAGAAGTGTGTGTGAAAGCCGCCCTTCACCTAGCTTGTTGGGAACACAAAGTTTCTTTTCAGTTGCCAACTCCACTCCATACATATATATGGGGAGGCACAAGCTCCAACTCGGTTTTACAGTGAAAACTGCAGGAACTTCAAACCGGCACTAGGAAACAGACTGAGAAACCAGAGTAAAAGTTTCTCCTGCAACCCGTTCCCTTTGTGCTAGATGAACGAACGTCTCTCCACATGCTCAGTTCGGAGAGAGAAGTGTGTGTGAAAGCCGTCCTTCAGCTAGCTTGTTGAGAACACAAAGTTTCTTTTCAGTTGCCAACTCCACTCCATACATATATATGGGGAGGCACAAGCTCCAACTCGGTTTTACAGTGAAAACTGCAGGAACTTCAAACCGGCACTAGGAAACAGACTGAGAAACCAGAGTAAAAGTTTCTCCTGCAACCCGTTCCCTTTGTGCTAGATGAACGAACGTCTCTCCACATGCTCAGTTCGGAGAGAGAAGTGTGTGTGAAAGCCGCCCTTCACCTAGCTTGTTGGGAACACAAAGTTTCTTTTCAGTTGCCAACTCCACTCCATACATATATATGGGGAGGCACAAGCTCCAACTCGGTTTTACAGTGAAAACTGCAGGAACTTCAAACCGGCACTAGGAAACAGACTGAGAATCCAGAGTAAAAGTTTCTCCTGCAACCCGTTCCCTTTGTGCTAGATGAACGAACGTCTCTCCACATGCTCAGTTCGGAGAGAGAAGTGTGTGTGAAAGCCGTCCTTCACCTAGCTTGTTGGGAACAAAAAGTTTCTTTTCAGTTGCCAACTCCACTCCATACATATATATGGGGAGGCACAAGCTCCAACTCGGTTTTACAGTGAAAACTGCAGGAACTTCAAACCGGCACTAGGAAACAGACTGAGAAACCAGAGTAAAAGTTTCTCCTGTAACCCGTTCCCTTTGTGCTAGATGAACGAACGTCTCTCCACAGGCTCAGTTCGGAGAGAGAAGTGTGTGTGAAAGCCGCCCTTCACCTCGCTTGTTGGGAACACAAAGTTTCTTTTCAGTTGCCAACTCCACTCCATACATATATATGGGGAGGCACAAGCTCCAACTCGGTTTTACAGTGAAAACTGCAGGAACTTCAAACCGGCACTAGGAAACAGACTGAGAAACCAGAGTAAAAGTTTCTCCTCCAACCCGTTCCCTTTGTGCTAGATGAACGAACGTCTCTCCACATGCTCAGTTCGGAGAGAGAAGTGTGTGTGAAAGCCGTCCTTCACCTAGCTTGTTGGGAACACAAAGTTTCTTTTCAGTTGCCAACTCCACTCCATACATATATATGGGGAGGCACAAGCTCCAACTCGGTTTTACAGTGAAAACTGCAGGAACTTCAAACCGGCACTAGGAAACAGACCGAGAAACCAGAGTAAAAGTCTCTCCTGCAACCCGTTCCCTTTGTGCTAGATGAGCGAACGTCTCTCCACATGCTCATTTCTGAGAGAGAAGTGTGTGTGAAAGCCGCCCTTCACCTAGCTTGTTGGGAACACAAAGTTTCTTTTCAGTTGCCAACTCCACTCCATACATACATATGGGGAGGCACAAGCTCCAACTCGGTTTTACAGTGAAAACTGCAGGAACTTCAAACCGGCACTAGGAAACAGACTGAGAAACCAGAGTAAAAGTTTCTCCTGCAACCCGTTCCCTTTGTGCTAGATGAACGAACGTCTCTCCACAGGCTCAGTTCGGAGAGAGAAGTGTGTGTGAAAGCCGTCCTTCACCTAGCTTGTTGGGAACACAAAGTTTCTTTTCAGTTGCCAACTCCACTCCATACATATATATGGGGAGGCACAAGCTCCAACTCGGTTTTACAGTGAAAACTGCAGGAACTTCAAACCGGCACTAGGAAACAGACTGAGAAACCAGAGTAAAAGTTTCTCCTGCAACCCGTTCCCTTTGTGCTAGATGAACGAACGTCTCTCCACATGCTCAGTTCGGAGAGAGAAGTGTGTGTGAAAGCCGCCCTTCACCTCGCTTGTTGGGAACACAAAGTTTCTTTTCAGTTGCCAACTCCACTCCATACATATATATGGGGAGGCACAAGCTCCAACTCGGTTTTACAGTGAAAACTGCAGGAACTTCAAACCGGCACTAGGAAACAGACTGAGAAACCAGAGTAAAAGTTTCTCCTGCAACCCGTTCCCTTTGTGCTAGATGAACGAACGTCTCTCCACAGGCTCAGTTCGGAGAGAGAAGTGTGTGTGAAAGCCGCCCTTCACCTCGCTTGTTGGGAACACAAAGTTTCTTTTCAGTTGCCAACTCCACTCCATACATATATATGGGGAGGCACAAGCTCCAACTCGGTTTTACAGTGAAAACTGCAGGAACTTCAAACCGGCACTAGGAAACAGACCGAGAAACCAGAGTAAAAGTTTCTCCTGCAACCCGTTCCCTTTGTGCTAGATGAACGAACGTCTCTCCACATGCTCAGTTCGGAGAGAGAAGTGTGTGTGAAAGCCGCCCTTCACCTAGCTTGTTGGGAACACAAAGTTTCTTTTCAGTTGCCAACTCCACTCCATACATATATATGGGGAGGCACAAGCTCCAACTAGGTTTTACAGTGTAAACTGCAGGAACTTCAAACCGGCACTAGGAAACAGACTGAGAAACCAGAGTAAAAGTTTCTCCTGCAACCCATTCCCTTTGTGCTAGATGAACGAACGTCTCTCCACATGCTCAGTTCGGAGAGAGAAGTGTGTGTGAAAGCCGTCCTTCACCTAGCTTGTGGGGAACAAAAAGTTTCTTTTCAGTTGCCAACTCCACTCCATACATATATATGGGGAGGCACAAGCTCCAACTCGGTTTTACAGTGAAAACTGCAGGAACTTCAAACCGGCACTAGGAAACAGACTGAGAAACCAGAGTAAAAGTTCCTCCTGCAACCCGTTCCCTTTGTGCTAGATGAACGAACGTCTCTCCACAGGCTCATTTCTGAGAGAGAAGTGTGTGTGAAAGCCGCCCTTCACCTAGCTTGTTGGGAACACAAAGTTTCTTTTCAGTTGCCAACTCCACTCCATACATATATATGGGGAGGCACAAGCTCCAACTCGGTTTTACAGTGAAAACTGCAGGAACTTCAAACCGGCACTAGGAAACAGACTGAGAAACCAGAGTAAAAGTTTCTCCTGCAACCCGTTCCCTTTGTGCTAGATGAACGAACGTCTCTCCACATGCTCAGTTCGGAGAGAGAAGTGTGTGTGAAAGCCGTCCTTCAGCTAGCTTGTTGAGAACACAAAGTTTCTTTTCAGTTGCCAACTCCACTCCATACATATATATGGGGAGGCACAAGCTCCAACTCGGTTTTACAGTGAAAACTGCAGGAACTTCAAACCGGCACTAGGAAACAGACTGAGAAACCAGAGTAAAAGTTTCTCCTGCAACCCGTTCCCTTTGTGCTAGATGAACGAACGTCTCTCCACATGCTCAGTTCGGAGAGAGAAGTGTGTGTGAAAGCCGCCCTTCACCTAGCTTGTTGGGAACACAAAGTTTCTTTTCAGTTGCCAACTCCACTCCATACATATATATGGGGAGGCACAAGCTCCAACTCGGTTTTACAGTGAAAACTGCAGGAACTTCAAACCGGCACTAGGAAACAGACTGAGAATCCAGAGTAAAAGTTTCTCCTGCAACCCGTTCCCTTTGTGCTAGATGAACGAACGTCTCTCCACATGCTCAGTTCGGAGAGAGAAGTGTGTGTGAAAGCCGTCCTTCACCTAGCTTGTTGGGAACAAAAAGTTTCTTTTCAGTTGCCAACTCCACTCCATACATATATATGGGGAGGCACAAGCTCCAACTCGGTTTTACAGTGAAAACTGCAGGAACTTCAAACCGGCACTAGGAAACAGACTGAGAAACCAGAGTAAAAGTTTCTCCTGTAACCCGTTCCCTTTGTGCTAGATGAACGAACGTCTCTCCACAGGCTCAGTTCGGAGAGAGAAGTGTGTGTGAAAGCCGCCCTTCACCTCGCTTGTTGGGAACACAAAGTTTCTTTTCAGTTGCCAACTCCACTCCATACATATATATGGGGAGGCACAAGCTCCAACTCGGTTTTACAGTGAAAACTGCAGGAACTTCAAACCGGCACTAGGAAACAGACTGAGAAACCAGAGTAAAAGTTTCTCCTGCAACCCGTTCCCTTTGTGCTAGATGAACGAACGTCTCTCCACATGCTCAGTTCGGAGAGAGAAGTGTGTGTGAAAGCCGCCCTTCACCTCGCTTGTTGGGAACACAAAGTTTCTTTTCAGTTGCCAACTCCACTCCATACATATATATGGGGAGGCACAAGCTCCAACTCGGTTTTACAGTGAAAACTGCAGGAACTTCAAACCGGCACTAGGAAACAGACTGAGAAACCAGAGTAAAAGTTTCTCCTGCAACCCGTTCCCTTTGTGCTAGATGAACGAACGTCTCTCCACATGCTCAGTTCGGAGAGAGAAGTGTGTGTGAAAGCCGTCCTTCAGCTAGCTTGTTGAGAACACAAAGTTTCTTTTCAGTTGCCAACTCCACTCCATACATATATATGGGGAGGCACAAGCTCCAACTCGGTTTTACAGTGAAAACTGCAGGAACTTCAAACCGGCACTAGGAAACAGACTGAGAAACCAGAGTAAAAGTTTCTCCTGCAACCCGTTCCCTTTGTGCTAGATGAACGAACGTCTCTCCACATGCTCAGTTCGGAGAGAGAAGTGTGTGTGAAAGCCGCCCTTCACCTAGCTTGTTGGGAACACAAAGTTTCTTTTCAGTTGCCAACTCCACTCCATACATATATATGGGGAGGCACAAGCTCCAACTCGGTTTTACAGTGAAAACTGCAGGAACTTCAAACCGGCACTAGGAAACAGACTGAGAATCCAGAGTAAAAGTTTCTCCTGCAACCCGTTCCCTTTGTGCTAGATGAACGAACGTCTCTCCACATGCTCAGTTCGGAGAGAGAAGTGTGTGTGAAAGCCGTCCTTCACCTAGCTTGTTGGGAACAAAAAGTTTCTTTTCAGTTGCCAACTCCACTCCATACATATATATGGGGAGGCACAAGCTCCAACTCGGTTTTACAGTGAAAACTGCAGGAACTTCAAACCGGCACTAGGAAACAGACTGAGAAACCAGAGTAAAAGTTTCTCCTGTAACCCGTTCCCTTTGTGCTAGATGAACGAACGTCTCTCCACAGGCTCAGTTCGGAGAGAGAAGTGTGTGTGAAAGCCGCCCTTCACCTCGCTTGTTGGGAACACAAAGTTTCTTTTCAGTTGCCAACTCCACTCCATACATATATATGGGGAGGCACAAGCTCCAACTCGGTTTTACAGTGAAAACTGCAGGAACTTCAAACCGGCACTAGGAAACAGACTGAGAAACCAGAGTAAAAGTTTCTCCTGCAACCCGTTCCCTTTGTGCTAGATGAACGAACGTCTCTCCACATGCTCAGTTCGGAGAGAGAAGTGTGTGTGAAAGCCGCCCTTCACCTCGCTTGTTGGGAACACAAAGTTTCTTTTCAGTTGCCAACTCCACTCCATACATATATATGGGGAGGCACAAGCTCCAACTCGGTTTTACAGTGAAAACTGCAGGAACTTCAAACCGGCACTAGGAAACAGACTGAGAAACCAGAGTAAAAGTTTCTCCTGCAACCCGTTCCCTTTGTGCTAGATGAACGAACGTCTCTCCACAGGCTCAGTTCGGAGAGAGAAGTGTGTGTGAAAGCCGCCCTTCACCTCGCTTGTTGGGAACACAAAGTTTCTTTTCAGTTGCCAACTCCACTCCATACATATATATGGGGAGGCACAAGCTCCAACTCGGTTTTACAGTGAAAACTGCAGGAACTTCAAACCGGCACTAGGAAACAGACCGAGAAACCAGAGTAAAAGTTTCTCCTGCAACCCGTTCCCTTTGTGCTAGATGAACGAACGTCTCTCCACATGCTCAGTTCGGAGAGAGAAGTGTGTGTGAAAGCCGCCCTTCACCTAGCTTGTTGGGAACACAAAGTTTCTTTTCAGTTGCCAACTCCACTCCATACATATATATGGGGAGGCACAAGCTCCAACTAGGTTTTACAGTGTAAACTGCAGGAACTTCAAACCGGCACTAGGAAACAGACTGAGAAACCAGAGTAAAAGTTTCTCCTGCAACCCATTCCCTTTGTGCTAGATGAACGAACGTCTCTCCACATGCTCAGTTCGGAGAGAGAAGTGTGTGTGAAAGCCGTCCTTCACCTAGCTTGTGGGGAACAAAAAGTTTCTTTTCAGTTGCCAACTCCACTCCATACATATATATGGGGAGGCACAAGCTCCAACTCGGTTTTACAGTGAAAACTGCAGGAACTTCAAACCGGCACTAGGAAACAGACTGAGAAACCAGAGTAAAAGTTCCTCCTGCAACCCGTTCCCTTTGTGCTAGATGAACGAACGTCTCTCCACAGGCTCATTTCTGAGAGAGAAGTGTGTGTGAAAGCCGCCCTTCACCTAGCTTGTTGGGAACACAAAGTTTCTTTTCAGTTGCCAACTCCACTCCATACATATATATGGGGAGGCACAAGCTCCAACTCGGTTTTACAGTGAAAACTGCAGGAACTTCAAACCGGCACTAGGAAACAGACTGAGAAACCAGAGTAAAAGTTTCTCCTGCAACCCGTTCCCTTTGTGCTAGATGAACGAACGTCTCTCCACATGCTCAGTTCGGAGAGAGAAGTGTGTGTGAAAGCCGTCCTTCAGCTAGCTTGTTGAGAACACAAAGTTTCTTTTCAGTTGCCAACTCCACTCCATACATATATATGGGGAGGCACAAGCTCCAACTCGGTTTTACAGTGAAAACTGCAGGAACTTCAAACCGGCACTAGGAAACAGACTGAGAAACCAGAGTAAAAGTTTCTCCTGCAACCCGTTCCCTTTGTGCTAGATGAACGAACGTCTCTCCACATGCTCAGTTCGGAGAGAGAAGTGTGTGTGAAAGCCGCCCTTCACCTAGCTTGTTGGGAACACAAAGTTTCTTTTCAGTTGCCAACTCCACTCCATACATATATATGGGGAGGCACAAGCTCCAACTCGGTTTTACAGTGAAAACTGCAGGAACTTCAAACCGGCACTAGGAAACAGACTGAGAATCCAGAGTAAAAGTTTCTCCTGCAACCCGTTCCCTTTGTGCTAGATGAACGAACGTCTCTCCACATGCTCAGTTCGGAGAGAGAAGTGTGTGTGAAAGCCGTCCTTCACCTAGCTTGTTGGGAACAAAAAGTTTCTTTTCAGTTGCCAACTCCACTCCATACATATATATGGGGAGGCACAAGCTCCAACTCGGTTTTACAGTGAAAACTGCAGGAACTTCAAACCGGCACTAGGAAACAGACTGAGAAACCAGAGTAAAAGTTTCTCCTGTAACCCGTTCCCTTTGTGCTAGATGAACGAACGTCTCTCCACAGGCTCAGTTCGGAGAGAGAAGTGTGTGTGAAAGCCGCCCTTCACCTCGCTTGTTGGGAACACAAAGTTTCTTTTCAGTTGCCAACTCCACTCCATACATATATATGGGGAGGCACAAGCTCCAACTCGGTTTTACAGTGAAAACTGCAGGAACTTCAAACCGGCACTAGGAAACAGACTGAGAAACCAGAGTAAAAGTTTCTCCTCCAACCCGTTCCCTTTGTGCTAGATGAACGAACGTCTCTCCACATGCTCAGTTCGGAGAGAGAAGTGTGTGTGAAAGCCGTCCTTCACCTAGCTTGTTGGGAACACAAAGTTTCTTTTCAGTTGCCAACTCCACTCCATACATATATATGGGGAGGCACAAGCTCCAACTCGGTTTTACAGTGAAAACTGCAGGAACTTCAAACCGGCACTAGGAAACAGACCGAGAAACCAGAGTAAAAGTCTCTCCTGCAACCCGTTCCCTTTGTGCTAGATGAGCGAACGTCTCTCCACATGCTCATTTCTGAGAGAGAAGTGTGTGTGAAAGCCGCCCTTCACCTAGCTTGTTGGGAACACAAAGTTTCTTTTCAGTTGCCAACTCCACTCCATACATACATATGGGGAGGCACAAGCTCCAACTCGGTTTTACAGTGAAAACTGCAGGAACTTCAAACCGGCACTAGGAAACAGACTGAGAAACCAGAGTAAAAGTTTCTCCTGCAACCCGTTCCCTTTGTGCTAGATGAACGAACGTCTCTCCACAGGCTCAGTTCGGAGAGAGAAGTGTGTGTGAAAGCCGTCCTTCACCTAGCTTGTTGGGAACACAAAGTTTCTTTTCAGTTGCCAACTCCACTCCATACATATATATGGGGAGGCACAAGCTCCAACTCGGTTTTACAGTGAAAACTGCAGGAACTTCAAACCGGCACTAGGAAACAGACTGAGAAACCAGAGTAAAAGTTTCTCCTGCAACCCGTTCCCTTTGTGCTAGATGAACGAACGTCTCTCCACATGCTCAGTTCGGAGAGAGAAGTGTGTGTGAAAGCCGCCCTTCACCTCGCTTGTTGGGAACACAAAGTTTCTTTTCAGTTGCCAACTCCACTCCATACATATATATGGGGAGGCACAAGCTCCAACTCGGTTTTACAGTGAAAACTGCAGGAACTTCAAACCGGCACTAGGAAACAGACTGAGAAACCAGAGTAAAAGTTTCTCCTGCAACCCGTTCCCTTTGTGCTAGATGAACGAACGTCTCTCCACAGGCTCAGTTCGGAGAGAGAAGTGTGTGTGAAAGCCGCCCTTCACCTCGCTTGTTGGGAACACAAAGTTTCTTTTCAGTTGCCAACTCCACTCCATACATATATATGGGGAGGCACAAGCTCCAACTCGGTTTTACAGTGAAAACTGCAGGAACTTCAAACCGGCACTAGGAAACAGACCGAGAAACCAGAGTAAAAGTTTCTCCTGCAACCCGTTCCCTTTGTGCTAGATGAACGAACGTCTCTCCACATGCTCAGTTCGGAGAGAGAAGTGTGTGTGAAAGCCGCCCTTCACCTAGCTTGTTGGGAACACAAAGTTTCTTTTCAGTTGCCAACTCCACTCCATACATATATATGGGGAGGCACAAGCTCCAACTAGGTTTTACAGTGTAAACTGCAGGAACTTCAAACCGGCACTAGGAAACAGACTGAGAAACCAGAGTAAAAGTTTCTCCTGCAACCCATTCCCTTTGTGCTAGATGAACGAACGTCTCTCCACATGCTCAGTTCGGAGAGAGAAGTGTGTGTGAAAGCCGTCCTTCACCTAGCTTGTGGGGAACAAAAAGTTTCTTTTCAGTTGCCAACTCCACTCCATACATATATATGGGGAGGCACAAGCTCCAACTCGGTTTTACAGTGAAAACTGCAGGAACTTCAAACCGGCACTAGGAAACAGACTGAGAAACCAGAGTAAAAGTTCCTCCTGCAACCCGTTCCCTTTGTGCTAGATGAACGAACGTCTCTCCACAGGCTCATTTCTGAGAGAGAAGTGTGTGTGAAAGCCGCCCTTCACCTAGCTTGTTGGGAACACAAAGTTTCTTTTCAGTTGCCAACTCCACTCCATACATATATATGGGGAGGCACAAGCTCCAACTCGGTTTTACAGTGAAAACTGCAGGAACTTCAAACCGGCACTAGGAAACAGACTGAGAAACCAGAGTAAAAGTTTCTCCTGCAACCCGTTCCCTTTGTGCTAGATGAACGAACGTCTCTCCACATGCTCAGTTCGGAGAGAGAAGTGTGTGTGAAAGCCGTCCTTCAGCTAGCTTGTTGAGAACACAAAGTTTCTTTTCAGTTGCCAACTCCACTCCATACATATATATGGGGAGGCACAAGCTCCAACTCGGTTTTACAGTGAAAACTGCAGGAACTTCAAACCGGCACTAGGAAACAGACTGAGAAACCAGAGTAAAAGTTTCTCCTGCAACCCGTTCCCTTTGTGCTAGATGAACGAACGTCTCTCCACATGCTCAGTTCGGAGAGAGAAGTGTGTGTGAAAGCCGCCCTTCACCTAGCTTGTTGGGAACACAAAGTTTCTTTTCAGTTGCCAACTCCACTCCATACATATATATGGGGAGGCACAAGCTCCAACTCGGTTTTACAGTGAAAACTGCAGGAACTTCAAACCGGCACTAGGAAACAGACTGAGAATCCAGAGTAAAAGTTTCTCCTGCAACCCGTTCCCTTTGTGCTAGATGAACGAACGTCTCTCCACATGCTCAGTTCGGAGAGAGAAGTGTGTGTGAAAGCCGTCCTTCACATAGCTTGTTGGGAACAAAAAGTTTCTTTTCAGTTGCCAACTCCACTCCATACATATATATGGGGAGGCACAAGCTCCAACTCGGTTTTACAGTGAAAACTGCAGGAACTTCAAACCGGCACTAGGAAACAGACTGAGAAACCAGAGTAAAAGTTTCTCCTGTAACCCGTTCCCTTTGTGCTAGATGAACGAACGTCTCTCCACAGGCTCAGTTCGGAGAGAGAAGTGTGTGTGAAAGCCGCCCTTCACCTCGCTTGTTGGGAACACAAAGTTTCTTTTCAGTTGCCAACTCCACTCCATACATATATATGGGGAGGCACAAGCTCCAACTCGGTTTTACAGTGAAAACTGCAGGAACTTCAAACCGGCACTAGGAAACAGACTGAGAAACCAGAGTAAAAGTTTCTCCTCCAACCCGTTCCCTTTGTGCTAGATGAACGAACGTCTCTCCACATGCTCAGTTCGGAGAGAGAAGTGTGTGTGAAAGCCGTCCTTCACCTAGCTTGTTGGGAACACAAAGTTTCTTTTCAGTTGCCAACTCCACTCCATACATATATATGGGGAGGCACAAGCTCCAACTCGGTTTTACAGTGAAAACTGCAGGAACTTCAAACCGGCACTAGGAAACAGACCGAGAAACCAGAGTAAAAGTCTCTCCTGCAACCCGTTCCCTTTGTGCTAGATGAGCGAACGTCTCTCCACATGCTCAGTTCGGAGAGAGAAGTGTGTGTGAAAGCCGCCCTTCACCTAGCTTGTTGGGAACACAAAGTTTCTTTTCAGTTGCCAACTCCACTCCATACATACATATGGGGAGGCACAAGCTCCAACTCGGTTTTACAGTGAAAACTGCAGGAACTTCAAACCGGCACTAGGAAACAGACTGAGAAACCAGAGTAAAAGTTTCTCCTGCAACCCGTTCCCTTTGTGCTAGATGAACGAACGTCTCTCCACAGGCTCATTTCGGAGAGAGAAGTGTGTGTGAAAGCCGTCCTTCACCTAGCTTGTTGGGAACACAAAGTTTCTTTTCAGTTGCCAACTCCACTCCATACATATATATGGGGAGGCACAAGCTCCAACTCGGTTTTACAGTGAAAACTGCAGGAACTTCAAACCGGCACTAGGAAACAGACTGAGAAACCAGAGTAAAAGTTTCACCTGCAACCCGTTCCCTTTGTGCTAGATGAACGAACGTCTCTCCACATGCTCAGTTCGGAGAGAGAAGTGTGTGTGAAAGCCGTCCTTCACCTAGCTTGTTGGGAACACAAAGTTTCTTTTCAGTTGCCAACTCCACTCCATACATATATATGGGGAGGCACAAGCTCCAACTCGGTTTTACAGTGAAAACTGCAGGAACTTCAAACCGGCACTAGGAAACAGACCGAGAAACCAGAGTAAAAGTTTCTCCTGCAACCCTTTCCCTTTGTGCTAGATGAACGAACGTCTCTCCACATGCTCAGTTCGGAGAGAGAAGTGTGTGTGAAAGCCGTCCTTCACCTAGCTTGTTGGGAACACAAAGTTTCTTTTCAGTTGCCAACTCCACTCCATACATATATATGGGGAGGCACAAGCTCCAACTCGGTTTTACAGTGAAAACTGCAGGAACTTCAAACCGGCACTAGGAAACAGACTGAGAAACCAGAGTAAAAGTTTCTCCTGCAACCCGTTCCCTTTGTGCTAGATGAACGAACGTCCCTCCACTTGCTCAGTTCTGAGAGAGAAGTGTGTGTGAAAGCCGCCCTTCACCTCGCTTGTTGGGAACACAAAGTTTCTTTTCAGTTGCCAACTCCACTCCATACATATATATGGGGAGGCACAAGCTCCAACTCGGTTTTACAGTGAAAACTGCAGGAACTTCAAACCGGCACTAGGAAACAGACTGAGAATCCAGAGTAAAAGTTTCTCCTGCAACCCGTTCCCTTTGTGCTAGATGAACGAACGTCTCTCCACATGCTCAGTTCGGAGAGAGAAGTGTGTGTGAAAGCCGTCCTTCACCTAGCTTGTTGGGAACACAAAGTTTCTTTTCAGTTGCCAACTCCACTCCATACATATATATGGGGAGGCACAAGCTCCAACTCGGTTTTACAGTGAAAACTGCAGGAACTTCAAACCGGCACTAGGAAACAGACTGAGAAACCAGAGTAAAAGTTTCTCCTGCAACCAGTTCCCTTTGTGCTAGATGAACGAACGTCTCTCCACATGCTCAGTTCTGAGAGGTAAGTGTGTGTGAAAGCCGCCCTTCACCTAGCTTGTTGGGAACACAAAGTTTCTTTTCAGTTGCCAACTCCACTCCATACATATATATGGGGAGGCACAAGCTCCAACTCGGTTTTACAGTGAAAACTGCAGGAACTTCAAACCGGCACTAGGAAACAGACTGAGAAACCAGAGTAAAAGTTTCTCCTGCAACCCGTTCCCTTTGTGCTAGATGAACGAACGTCTCTCCACATGCTCAGTTCGGAGAGAGAAATGTGTGTGAAAGCCGTCCTTCACCTAGCTTGTTGGGAACAAAAAGTTTCTTTTCAGTTGCCAACTCCACTCCATACATATATATGGGGAGGCAGAAGCTCCAATTCGGTTTTACAGTGAAAACTGCAGGAATTTCAAACCGTCACTAGGAAATAGACTGAGAAACCAGAGTAAAAGTTTCCCTGCAACCCGTTCCCTATGTGCTACATGAACGAACGTCTCTCCACATGCTCAGTTCGGAGAGAGAAGTGTGTGTGAAAGCCGTCCTTCACCTAGCTTGTTGGGAACACAAAGTTTCTTTTCAGTTGCCAACTCCACTCCATACATATATATGGGGAGGCACAAGCTCCAACTCGGTTTTACAGGGAAAACTGCAGGAACTTCAAACCGGCACTAGGAAACAGACTGAGAATACAGAGTAAAAGTTTCTCCTGCAACCCGTTCCCTTTGTGCTAGATGAACGAACGTCTCTCCACATGCTCTGTTCTGAGAGATAAGTGTGTGTGAAAGCCGCCCTTCACCTAGCTTGTTGGGAACACAAAGTTTCTTTTCAGTTGCCAACTCCACTCCATACATATATATGGGGAGGCACAAGCTCCAACTCGGTTTTACAGTGAAAACTGCAGGAACTTCAAACCGGCACTAGGAAACAGACTGAGAAACCAGAGTAAAAGTTTCTCCTGCAACCCGTTCCCTTTGTGCTAGATGAACGAACGTCTCTCCACATGCTCAGTTCGGAGAGAGAAGTGTGTGTGAAAGCCGTCCTTCACCTAGCTTGTTGGGAACACAAAGTTTCTTTTCAGTTGCCAACTCCACTCCATACATATATATGGGGAGGCACAAGCTCCAACTCGGTTTTACAGTGAAAACTGCAGGAACTTCAAACCGGCACTAGGAAACAGACTGAGAAACCAGAGTAAAAGTTTCTCCTGCAACCCGTTCCCTTTGTGCTAGATGAACGAACGTCTCTCCACATGCTCAGTTCGGAGAGAGAAGTGTGTGTGAAAGCCGCCCTTCACCTAGCTTGTTGGGAACACAAAGTTTCTTTTCAGTTGCCAACTCCACTCCATACATATATATGGGGAGGCAGAAGCTCCAACTCGGTTTTACAGTGAAAACTGCAGGAACTTCAAACCGGCACTAGGAAACAGACTGAGAAACCAGAGTAAAAGTTTCTCCTGCAACCCGTTCCCTTTGTGCTAGATGAACGAACGTCTCTCCACATGCTCAGTTCGGAGAGAGAAGTGTGTGTGAAAGCCGTCCTTCACCTAGCTTGTGGGGAACACAAAGTTTCTTTTCAGTTGCCAACTCCACTCCATACATATATATGGGGAGGCACAAGCTCCAACTCGGTTTTACAGTGAAAACTGCAGGAACTTCAAACCGGCACTAGGAAACAGACTGAGAAACCAGAGTAAAAGTTTCTCCTGCAACCCGTTCCCTTTGTGCTAGATGAACGAACGTCTCTCCACATGCTCAGTTCAGAGAGAGAAGTGCGTGTGTAAGCCGCCCTTCACCTAGCTTGTTGGGAACACAAAGTTTCTTTTCAGTTGCCAACTCCACTCCATACATATATATGGGTAGGCACAAACTCCAACTCGGTTTTACAGTGAAAACTGCAGGAACTTCAAACCGGCACTAGGAAACAGACTGAGAAACCAGAGTAAAAGTTTCCCCTGCAACCCGTTCCCTTTGTGCTAGATGAACGAACGTCTCTCCACATGCTCAGTTCGGAGAGAGAAGTGTGTGTGAAAGCCGCCCTTCACCTAGCTTGTTGGGAACACAAAGTTTCTTTTCAGTTGCCAACTCCACTCCATACATATATATGGGGAGGCACAAGCTCCAACTCGGTTTTACAGTGAAAACTGCAGGAACTTCAAACCGGCACTAGGAAACAGACCGAGAAACCAGAGTAAAAGTTTCTCCTGCAACCCGTTCCCTTTGTGCTAGATGAACGAACGTCTCTCCACATGCTCAGTTCGGAGAGAGAAGTGTGTGTGAAAGCCGTCCTTCACCTAGCTTGTTGGGAACACAAAGTTTCTTTTCAGTTGCCAACTCCACTCCATACATATATATGGGGAGGCACAAGCTCCAACTCGGTTTTACAGTGAAAACTGCAGGAACTTCAAACCGGCACTAGGAAACAGACTGAGAAACCAGAGTAAAAGATTCTCCTGCAACCCGTTCCATTTGTGCTAGATGAACGAACGTCTCTCCACATGCTCAGTTCGGAGAGAGAAGTGTGTGTGAAAGCCGCCCTTCACCTAGCTTGTTGGGAACACAAAGTTTCTTTTCAGTTGCCAACTCCACTCCATACATATATATGGGGAGGCACAAGCTCCAACTCGGTTTTACAGTGAAAACTGCAGGAACTTCAAACCGGCACTAGGAAACAGACTGAGAAACCAGAGTAAAAGTTTCTCCTCCAACCCGTTCCCTTTGTGCTAGATGAACGAACGTCTCTCCACAGGCTCATTTCTGAGAGAGAAGTGTGTGTGAAAGCCGTCCTTCACCTAGCTTGTTGGGAACACAAAGTTTCTTTTCAGTTGCCAACTCCACTCCATACATATATATGGGGAGGCACAAGCTCCAACTCGGTTTTACAGTGAAAACTGCAGGAACTTCAAACCGGCACTAGGAAACAGACTGAGAAACCAGAGTAAAAGTTTCTCCTGCAACCCGTTCCCTTTGTGCTAGATGAACGAACGTCTCTCCACATGCTCAGTTCGGAGAGAGAAGTGTGTGTGAAAGCCGTCCTTCACCTAGCTTGTTGGGAACACAAAGTTTCTTTTCAGTTGCCAACTCCACTCCATACATATATATGGGGAGGCACAAGCTCCAACTCGGTTTTACAGTGAAAACTGCAGGAACTTCAAACCGGCACTAGGAAACAGACTGAGAAACCAGAGTAAAAGTTTCTCCTGCAACCCGTTCCCTTTGTGCTAGATGAACGAACGTCTCTCCACATGCTCAGTTCGGAGAGAGAAGTGTGTGTGAAAGCCGTCCTTCACCTAGCTTGTTGGGAACACAAAGTTTCTTTTCAGTTGCCAACTCCACTCCTTACATATATATGGGGAGGCACAAGCTCCAACTCGGTTTTACAGTGAAAACTGCAGGAACTTCAAACCGGCACTAGGAAACAGACTGAGAAACCAGAGTAAAAGTTTCTCCTGCAACCCGTTCCCTTTGTGCTAGATGAACGAACGTCTCTCCACATGCTCAGTTCGGAGAGAGAAGTGTGTGTGAAAGCCGTCCTTCACCTAGCTTGTTGGGAACACAAAGTTTCTTTTCAGTTGCCAACTCCACTCCATACATATATATGGGGAGGCACAAGCTCCAACTCGGTTTTACAGTGAAAACTGCAGGAACTTCAAACCGGCACTAGGAAACAGACTGAGAAACCAGAGTAAAAGTTTCTCCTGCAACCCGTTCCCTTTGTGCTAGATGAACGAACGTCTCTCCACATGCTCAGTTCGGAGAGAGAAGTGTGTGTGAAAGCCGCCCTTCACCTCGCTTGTTGGGAACACAAAGTTTCTTTTCAGTTGCCAACTCCACTCCATACATATATATGGGGAGGCACAAGCTCCAACTCGGTTTTACAGTGAAAACTGCAGGAACTTCAAACCGGCACTAGGAAACAGACCGAGAAACCAGAGTAAAAGTTTCTCCTGCAACCCGTTCCCTTTGTGCTAGATGAACGAACGTCTCTCCACATGCTCAGTTCGGAGAGAGAAGTGTGTGTGAAAGCCGTCCTTCACCTAGCTTGCGGGGAACAAAAAGTTTCTTTTCAGTTGCCAACTCCACTCCATACATATATATGGGGAGGCACAAGCTCCAACTCGGTTTTACAGTGAAAACTGCAGGAACTTCAAACCGGCACTAGGAAACAGACTGAGAAACCAGAGTAAAAGTTTCTCCTGCAACCCGTTCCCTTTGTGCTAGATGAACGAACGTCTCTCCACATGCTCAGTTCGGAGAGAGAAGTGTGTGTGAAAGCCGTCCTTCACCTAGCTTGTTGAGAACACAAAGTTTCTTTTCAGTTGCCAACTCCACTCCATACATATATATGGGGAGGCACAAGCTCCAACTCGGTTTTACAGTGAAAACTGCAGGAACTTCAAACCGGCACTAGGAAACAGACTGAGAAACCAGAGTAAAAGTTTCTCCTGCAACCCGTTCCCTTTGTGCTAGATGAACGAACGTCTCTCCACATGCTCAGTTCGGAGAGAGAAGTGTGTGTGAAAGCCGTCCTTCACCTAGCTTGTTGGGAACACAAAGTTTCTTTTCAGTTGCCAACTCCACTCCATACATATATATGGGGAGGCACAAGCTCCAACTCGGTTTTACAGTGAAAACTGCAGGAACTTCAAACCGGCACTAGGAAACAGACTGAGAAACCAGAGTAAAAGTTTCTCCTGCAACCCGTTCCCTTTGTGCTAGATGAACGAACGTCTCTCCACAGGCTCAGTTCGGAGAGAGAAGTGTGTGTGAAAGCCGCCCTTCACCTCGCTTGTTGGGAACACAAAGTTTCTTTTCAGTTGCCAACTCCAATCCATACATATATATGGGGAGGCACAAGCTCCAACTCGGTTTTACAGTGAAAACTGCAGGAACTTCAAACCGGCACTAGGAAACAGACCGAGAAACCAGAGTAAAAGTTTCTCCTGCAACCCGTTCCCTTTGTGCTAGATGAACGAACGTCTCTCCACATGCTCAGTTCGGAGAGAGAAGTGTGTGTGAAAGCCGCCCTTCACCTAGCTTGTTGGGAACACAAAGTTTCTTTTCAGTTGCCAACTCCACTCCATACATATATATGGGGAGGCACAAGCTCCAACTCGGTTTTACAGTGAAAACTGCAGGAACTTCAAACCGGCACTAGGAAACAGACTGAGAAACCAGAGTAAAAGTTTCTCCTGCAACCCATTCCCTTTGTGCTAGATGAACGAACGTCTCTCCACATGCTCAGTTCGGAGAGAGAAGTGTGTGTGAAAGCCGTCCTTCACCTAGCTTGTGGGGAACAAAAAGTTTCTTTTCAGTTGCCAACTCCACTCCATACATATATATGGGGAGGCACAAGCTCCAACTCGGTTTTACAGTGAAAACTGCAGGAACTTCAAACCGGCACTAGGAAACAGACTGAGAAACCAGAGTAAAAGTTTCTTCTGCAACCCGTTCCCTTTGTGCTAGATGAACGAACGTCTCTCCACAGGCTCATTTCTGAGAGAGAAGTGTGTGTGAAAGCCGCCCTTCACCTAGCTTGTTGGGAACACAAAGTTTCTTTTCAGTTGCCAACTCCACTCCATACATATATATGGGGAGGCACAAGCTCCAACTCGGTTTTACAGTGAAAACTGCAGGAACTTCAAACCGGCACTAGGAAACAGACTGAGAAACCAGAGTAAAAGTTTCTCCTGCAACCCGTTCCCTTTGTGCTAGATGAACGAACGTCTCCCACATGCTCAGTTCGGAGAGAGAAGTGTGTGTGAAAGCCGTCCTTCAGCTAGCTTGTTGGGAACACAAAGTTTCTTTTCAGTTGCCAACTCCACTCCATACATATATATGGGGAGGCACAAGCTCCAACTCGGTTTTACAGTGAAAACTGCAGGAACTTCAAACCGGCACTAGGAAACAGACTGAGAAACCAGAGTAAAAGTTTCTCCTGCAACCCGTTCCCTTTGTGCTAGATGAACGAACGTCTCTCCACATGCTCAGTTCGGAGAGGGAAGTGTGCGTGAAAGCCGCCCTTCACCTAGCTTGTTGGGAACACAAAGTTTCTTTTCAGTTGCCAACTCCACTCCATACATATATATGGGGAGGCACAAGCTCCAACTCGGTTTTACAGTGAAAACTGCAGGAACTTCAAACCGGCACTAGGAAACAGACTGAGAATCCAGAGTAAAAGTTTCTCCTGCAACCTGTTCCCTTTGTGCTAGATGAACGAACGTCTCTCCACATGCTCAGTTCGGAGAGAGAAGTGTGTGTGAAAGCCGTCCTTCACCTAGCTTGTTGGGAACAAAAAGTTTCTTTTCAGTTGCTAACTCCACTCCATACATATATATGGGGAGGCACAAGCTCCAACTCGGTTTTACAGTGAAAACTGCAGGAACTTCAAACCGGCACTAGGAAACAGACTGAGAAACCAGAGTAAAAGTTTCTCCTGTAACCCGTTCCCTTTGTGCTAGATGAACGAACGTCTCTCCACAGGCTCAGTTCGGAGAGAGAAGTGTGTGTGAAAGCCGCCCTTCACCTCGCTTGTTGGGAACACAAAGTTTCTTTTCAGTTGCCAACTCCACTCCATACATATATATGGGGAGGCACAAGCTCCAACTCGGTTTTACAGTGAAAACTGCAGGAACTTCAAACCGGCACTAGGAAACAGACTGAGAAAACAGAGTAAAAGTTTCTCCTCCAACCCGTTCCGTTTGTGCTAGATGAACGAACGTCTCTCCACATGCTCAGTTCGGAGAGAGAAGTGTGTGTGAAAGCCGTCCTTCACCTAGCTTGTTGGGAACACAAAGTTTCTTTTCAGTTGCCAACTCCACTCCATACATATATATGGGGAGGCACAAGCTCCAACTCGGTTTTACAGTGAAAACTGCAGGAACTTCAAACCGGCACTAGGAAACAGACCGAGAAACCAGAGTAAAAGTTTCTCCTGCAACCCGTTCCCTTTGTGCTAGATGAGCGAACGTCTCTCCACATGCTCAGTTCGGAGAGAGAATTGTGTGTGAAAGCCGCCCTTCACCTAGCTTGTTGGGAACACAAAGTTTCTTTTCAGTTGCCAACTCCACTCCATACATATATATGGGGAGGCACAAGCTCCAACTCGGTTTTACAGTGAAAACTGCAGGAACTTCAAACCGGCACTAGGAAACAGACTGAGAAACCAGAGTAAAAGTTTCTCCTGCAACCCGTTCCATTTGTGCTAGATGAACGAACGTCTCTCCACAGGCTCAGTTCGGAGAGAGAAATGTGTGTGAAAGCCGTCCTTCACCTAGCTTGTTGGGAACACAAAGTTTCTTTTCAGTTGCCAACTCCACTCCATACATATATATGGGGAGGCACAAGCTCCAACTCGGTTTTACAGTGAAAACTGCAGGAACTTCAAACCGGCACTAGGAAACAGACTGAGAAACCAGAGTAAAAGTTTCACCTGCAACCCGTTCCCTTTGTGCTAGATGAACGAACGTCTCTCCACATGCTCAGTTCGGAGAGAGAAGTGTGTGTGAAAGCCGTCCTTCACCTAGCTTGTTGGGAACACAAAGTTTCTTTTCAGTTGCCAACTCCACTCCATACATATATATGGGGAGGCACAAGCTCCAACTCGGTTTTACAGTGAAAACTGCAGGAACTTCAAACCGGCACTAGGAAACAGACCAAGAAACCAGAGTAAAAGTTTCTCCTGCAACCCTTTCCCTTTGTGCTAGATGAACGAACGTCTCTCCACATGCTCAGTTCGGAGAGAGAAGTGTGTGTGAAAGCCGTCCTTCACCTAGCTTGTTGGGAACACAAAGTTTCTTTTCAGTTGCCAACTCCACTCCATACATATATATGGGGAGGCACAAGCTCCAACTCGGTTTTACAGTGAAAACTGCAGGAACTTCAAACCGGCACTAGGAAACAGACTGAGAAACCAGAGTAAAAGTTTCTCCTGCAACCAGTTCCCTTTGTGCTAGATGAACGAACGTCCCTCCACATGCTCAGTTCTGAGAGAGAAGTGTGTGTGAAAGCCACCCTTCACCTCGCTTGTTGGGAACACAAAGTTTCTTTTCAGTTGCCAACTCCACTCCATACATATATATGGGGAGGCACAAGCTCCAACTCGGTTTTACAGTGAAAACTGCAGGAACTTCAAACCGGCACTAGGAAACAGACTGAGAATCCAGAGTAAAATTTTCTCCTGCAACCCGTTCCCTTTGTGCTAGATGAACGAACGTCTCTCCACATGCTCAGTTCGGAGAGAGAAGTGTGTGTGAAAGCCGTCCTTCACCTAGCTTGTTGGGAACACAAAGTTTCTTTTCAGTTGCCAACTCCACTCCATACATATATATGGGGAGGCACAAGCTCCAACTCGGTTTTACAGTGAAAACTGCAGGAACTTCAAACCGGCACTAGGAAACAGACTGAGAAACCAGAGTAAAAGTTTCTCCTGCAACCCGTTCACTTTGTGCTAGATGAACGAAAGTCTCTCCACATGCTCAGTTCGGAGAGAGAAGTGTGTGTGAAAGCCGCCCTTCACCTAGCTTGTTGGGAACACAAAGTTTCTTTTCAGTTGCCAACTCCACTCCATACATATATATGGGGAGGCACAAGCTCCAACTCGGTTTTACAGTGAAAACTGCAGGAACTTCAAACCGGCACTAGGAAACAGACTGAGAGACCAGAGTAAAAGTTTCTCCTGCAACCCGTTCCCTTTGTGCTAGATGAGCGAACGTCTCTCCACATGCTCATTTCGGAGAGAGAAGTGTGTGTGAAAGCCGCTCTTCACCTAGCTTGTTGGGAACACAAAGTTTCTTTTCAGTTGCCAACTCCACTCCATACATATATATGGGGAGGCACAAGCTCCAACTCGGTTTTACAGTGAAAACTGCAGGAACTTCAAACCGGCACTAGGAAACAGACTGAGAAACCAGAGTAAAAGTTTCTCCTGCAACCCGTTCACTTTGTGCTAGATGAACGAACGTCTCTCCACATGCTCAGTTCGGAGAGAGAAGTGTGTGTGAAAGCCGCCCTTCACCTAGCTTGTTGGGAACACAAAGTTTCTTTTCAGTTGCCAACTCCACTCCATACATATATATGGGGAGGCACAAGCTCCAACTCGGTTTTACAGTGAAAACTGCAGGAACTTCAAACCGGCACTAGGAAACAGACCGAGAAACCAGAGTAAAAGTTTCTCCTGCAACCCTTTCCCTTTGTGCTAGATGAACGAACGTCTCTCCACATGCTCAGTTCGGAGAGAGAAGTGTGTGTGAAAGCCGTCCTTCACCTAGCTTGTTGGGAACACAAAGTTTCTTTTCAGTTGCCAACTCCACTCCATACATATATATGGGGAGGCACAAGCTCCAACTCGGTTTTACAGTGAAAACTGCAGGAACTTCAAACCGGCACTAGGAAACAGACTGAGAAACCAGAGTAAATGTTTCTCCTGCAACCCGTTCCCTTTGTGCTAGATGAACGAACGTCCCTCCACATGCTCAGTTCTGAGAGAGAAGTGTGTGTGAAAGCCGCCCTTCACCTCGCTTGTTGGGAACACAAAGTTTCTTTTCAGTTGCCAACTCCACTCCATACATATATATGGGGAGGCACAAGCTCCAACTCTTTTTTACAGTGAAAACTGCAGGAACTTCAAACCGGCACTAGGAAACAGACTGAGAATCCAGAGTAAAAGTTTCTCCTGCAACCCGTTCCCTTTGTGCTAGATGAACGAACGTCTCTCCACATGCTCAGTTCGGAGAGAGAAGTGTGTGTGAAAGCCGTCCTTCACCTAGCTTGTTGGGAACACAAAGTTTCTTTTCAGTTGCCAACTCCACTCCATACATATATATGGGGAGGCACAAGCTCCAACTCGGTTTTACAGTGAAAACTGCAGGAACTTCAAACCGGCACTAGGAAACAGACTGAGAAACCAGAGTAAAAGTTTCTCCTGCAACCCGTTCACTTTGTGCTAGATGAACGAACGTCTCTCCACATGCTCAGTTCGGAGAGAGAAGTGTGTGTGAAAGCCGCCCTTCACCTAGCTTGTTGGGAACACAAAGTTTCTTTTCAGTTGCCAACTCCACTCCATACATATATATGGGGAGGCACAAGCTCCAACTCGGTTTTACAGTGAAAACTGCAGGAACTTCAAACCGGCACTAGGAAACAGACTGAGAATCCAGAGTAAAAGTTTCTCCTGCAACCCGTTCCCTTTGTGCTAGATGAACGAACGTCTCTCCACATGCTCAGTTCGGAGAGAGAAGTGTGTGTGAAAGCCGTCCTTCACCTAGCTTGTTGGGAACACAAAGTTTCTTTTCAGTTGCCAACTCCACTCCATACATATATATGGGGAGGCACAAGCTCCAACTCGGTTTTACAGTGAAAACTGCAGGAACTTCAAACCGGCACTAGGAAACAGACTGAGAAACCAGAGTAAAAGTTTCTCCTGCAACCCGTTCACTTTGTGCTAGATGAACGAACGTCTCTCCACATGCTCAGTTCGGAGAGAGAAGTGTGTGTGAAAGCCGCCCTTCACCTAGCTTGTTGGGAACACAAAGTTTCTTTTCAGTTGCCAACTCCACTCCATACATATATATGGGGAGGCACAAGCTCCAACTCGGTTTTACAGTGAAAACTGCAGGAACTTCAAACCGGCACTAGGAAACAGACTGAGAAACCAGAGTAAAAGTTTCTCCTGCAACCCGTTCCCTTTGTGCTAGATGAGCGAACGTCTCTCCACATGCTCAGTTCGGAGAGAGAAGTGTGTGTGAAAGCCGTCCTTCACCTAGCTTGTTGAGAACACAAAGTTTCTTTTCAGTTGCCAACTCCACTCCATACATATATATGGGGAGGCACAAGCTCCAACTCGGTTTTACAGTGAAAACTGCAGGAACTTCAAACCGGCACTAGGAAACAGACTGAGAAACCAGAGTAAAAGTTTCTCCTGCAACCCGTTCCCTTTGTGCTAGATGAACGAACGTCTCTCCACATGCTCAGTTCGGAGAGAGAAGTGTGTGTGAAAGCCGTCCTTCACCTAGCTTGTTGGGAACACAAAGTTTCTTTTCAGTTGCCAACTCCACTCCATACATATATATGGGGAGGCACAAGCTCCAACTCGGTTTTACAGTGAAAACTGCAGGAACTTCAAACCGGCACTAGGAAACAGACTGAGAAACCAGAGTAAAAGTTTCTCCTGCAACCCGTTCCCTTTGTGCTAGATGAACGAACGTCTCTCCACAGGCTCAGTTCGGAGAGAGAAGTGTGTGTGAAAGCCGCCCTTCACCTCTCTTGTTGGGAACACAAAGTTTCTTTTCAGTTGCCAACTCCAATCCATACATATATATGGGGAGGCACAAGCTCCAACTCGGTTTTACAGTGAAAACTGCAGGAACTTCAAACCGGCACTAGGAAACAGACCGAGAAACCAGAGTAAAAGTTTCTCCTGCAACCCGTTCCCTTTGTGCTAGATGAACGAACGTCTCTCCACATGCTCAGTTCGGAGAGAGAAGTGTGTGTGAAAGCCGCCCTTCACCTAGCTTGTTGGGAACACAAAGTTTCTTTTCAGTTGCCAACTCCACTCCATACATATATATGGGGAGGCACAAGCTCCAACTCGGTTTTACAGTGAAAACTGCAGGAACTTCAAACCGGCACTAGGAAACAGACTGAGAAACCAGAGTAAAAGTTTCTCCTGCAACCCATTCCCTTTGTGCTAGATGAACGAACGTCTCTCCACATGCTCAGTTCGGAGAGAGAAGTGTGTGTGAAAGCCGTCCTTCACCTAGCTTGTGGGGAACAAAAAGTTTCTTTTCAGTTGCCAACTCCACTCCATACATATATATGGGGAGGCACAAGCTCCAACTCGGTTTTACAGTGAAAACTGCAGGAACTTCAAACCGGCACTAGGAAACAGACTGAGAAACCAGAGTAAAAGTTTCTTCTGCAACCCGTTCCCTTTGTGCTAGATGAACGAACGTCTCTCCACAGGCTCATTTCTGAGAGAGAAGTGTGTGTGAAAGCCGCCCTTCACCTAGCTTGTTGGGAACACAAAGTTTCTTTTCAGTTGCCAACTCCACTCCATACATATATATGGGGAGGCACAAGCTCCAACTCGGTTTTACAGTGAAAACTGCAGGAACTTCAAACCGGCACTAGGAAACAGACTGAGAAACCAGAGTAAAAGTTTCTCCTGCAACCCGTTCCCTTTGTGCTAGATGAACGAACGTCTCCCACATGCTCAGTTCGGAGAGAGAAGTGTGTGTGAAAGCCGTCCTTCAGCTAGCTTGTTGGGAACACAAAGTTTCTTTTCAGTTGCCAACTCCACTCCATACATATATATGGGGAGGCACAAGCTCCAACTCGGTTTTACAGTGAAAACTGCAGGAACTTCAAACCGGCACTAGGAAACAGACTGAGAAACCAGAGTAAAAGTTTCTCCTGCAACCCGTTCCCTTTGTGCTAGATGAACGAACGTCTCTCCACATGCTCAGTTCGGAGAGGGAAGTGTGCGTGAAAGCCGCCCTTCACCTAGCTTGTTGGGAACACAAAGTTTCTTTTCAGTTGCCAACTCCACTCCATACATATATATGGGGAGGCACAAGCTCCAACTCGGTTTTACAGTGAAAACTGCAGGAACTTCAAACCGGCACTAGGAAACAGACTGAGAATCCAGAGTAAAAGTTTCTCCTGCAACCCGTTCCCTTTGTGCTAGATGAACGAACGTCTCTCCACATGCTCAGTTCGGAGAGAGAAGTGTGTGTGAAAGCCGTCCTTCACCTAGCTTGTTGGGAACAAAAAGTTTCTTTTCAGTTGCTAACTCCACTCCATACATATATATGGGGAGGCACAAGCTCCAACTCGGTTTTACAGTGAAAACTGCAGGAACTTCAAACCGGCACTAGGAAACAGACTGAGAAACCAGAGTAAAAGTTTCTCCTGTAACCCGTTCCCTTTGTGCTAGATGAACGAACGTCTCTCCACAGGCTCAGTTCGGAGAGAGAAGTGTGTGTGAAAGCCGCCCTTCACCTCGCTTGTTGGGAACACAAAGTTTCTTTTCAGTTGCCAACTCCACTCCATACATATATATGGGGAGGCACAAGCTCCAACTCGGTTTTACAGTGAAAACTGCAGGAACTTCAAACCGGCACTAGGAAACAGACTGAGAAAACAGAGTAAAAGTTTCTCCTCCAACCCGTTCCGTTTGTGCTAGATGAACGAACGTCTCTCCACATGCTCAGTTCGGAGAGAGAAGTGTGTGTGAAAGCCGTCCTTCACCTAGCTTGTTGGGAACACAAAGTTTCTTTTCAGTTGCCAACTCCACTCCATACATATATATGGGGAGGCACAAGCTCCAACTCGGTTTTACAGTGAAAACTGCAGGAACTTCAAACCGGCACTAGGAAACAGACCGAGAAACCAGAGTAAAAGTTTCTCCTGCAACCCGTTCCCTTTGTGCTAGATGAGCGAACGTCTCTCCACATGCTCAGTTCGGAGAGAGAATTGTGTGTGAAAGCCGCCCTTCACCTAGCTTGTTGGGAACACAAAGTTTCTTTTCAGTTGCCAACTCCACTCCATACATATATATGGGGAGGCACAAGCTCCAACTCGGTTTTACAGTGAAAACTGCAGGAACTTCAAACCGGCACTAGGAAACAGACTGAGAAACCAGAGTAAAAGTTTCTCCTGCAACCCGTTCCCTTTGTGCTAGATGAACGAACGTCTCTCCACAGGCTCAGTTCGGAGAGAGAAATGTGTGTGAAAGCCGTCCTTCACCAGGCTTGTTGGGAACACAAAGTTTCTTTTCAGTTGCCAACTCCACTCCATACATATATATGGGGAGGCACAAGCTCCAACTCGGTTTTACAGTGAAAACTGCAGGAACTTCAAACCGGCACTAGGAAACAGACTGAGAAACCAGAGTAAAAGTTTCACCTGCAACCCGTTCCCTTTGTGCTAGATGAACGAACGTCTCTCCACATGCTCAGTTCGGAGAGAGAAGTGTGTGTGAAAGCCGTCCTTCACCTAGCTTGTTGGGAACACAAAGTTTCTTTTCAGTTGCCAACTCCACTCCATACATATATATGGGGAGGCACAAGCTCCAACTCGGTTTTACAGTGAAAACTGCAGGAACTTCAAACCGGCACTAGGAAACAGACCAAGAAACCAGAGTAAAAGTTTCTCCTGCAACCCTTTCCCTTTGTGCTAGATGAACGAACGTCTCTCCACATGCTCAGTTCGGAGAGAGAAGTGTGTGTGAAAGCCGTCCTTCACCTAGCTTGTTGGGAACACAAAGTTTCTTTTCAGTTGCCAACTCCACTCCATACATATATATGGGGAGGCACAAGCTCCAACTCGGTTTTACAGTGAAAACTGCAGGAACTTCAAACCGGCACTAGGAAACAGACTGAGAAACCAGAGTAAAAGTTTCTCCTGCAACCAGTTCCCTTTGTGCTAGATGAACGAACGTCCCTCCACATGCTCAGTTCTGAGAGAGAAGTGTGTGTGAAAGCCGCCCTTCACCTCGCTTGTTGGGAACACAAAGTTTCTTTTCAGTTGCCAACTCCACTCCATACATATATATGGGGAGGCACAAGCTCCAACTCGGTTTTACAGTGAAAACTGCAGGAACTTCAAACCGGCACTAGGAAACAGACTGAGAATCCAGAGTAAAATTTTCTCCTGCAACCCGTTCCCTTTGTGCTAGATGAACGAACGTCTCTCCACATGCTCAGTTCGGAGAGAGAAGTGTGTGTGAAAGCCGTCCTTCACCTAGCTTGTTGGGAACACAAAGTTTCTTTTCAGTTGCCAACTCCACTCCATACATATATATGGGGAGGCACAAGCTCCAACTCGGTTTTACAGTGAAAACTGCAGGAACTTCAAACCGGCACTAGGAAACAGACTGAGAAACCAGAGTAAAAGTTTCTCCTGCAACCCGTTCACTTTGTGCTAGATGAACGAAAGTCTCTCCACATGCTCAGTTCGGAGAGAGAAGTGTGTGTGAAAGCCGCCCTTCACCTAGCTTGTTGGGAACACAAAGTTTCTTTTCAGTTGCCAACTCCACTCCATACATATATATGGGGAGGCACAAGCTCCAACTCGGTTTTACAGTGAAAACTGCAGGAACTTCAAACCGGCACTAGGAAACAGACTGAGAGACCAGAGTAAAAGTTTCTCCTGCAACCCGTTCCCTTTGTGCTAGATGAGCGAACGTCTCTCCACATGCTCATTTCGGAGAGAGAAGTGTGTGTGAAAGCCGCTCTTCACCTAGCTTGTTGGGAACACAAAGTTTCTTTTCAGTTGCCAACTCCACTCCATACATATATATGGGGAGGCACAAGCTCCAACTCGGTTTTACAGTGAAAACTGCAGGAACTTCAAACCGGCACTAGGAAACAGACTGAGAAACCAGAGTAAAAGTTTCTCCTGCAACCCGTTCACTTTGTGCTAGATGAACGAACGTCTCTCCACATGCTCAGTTCGGAGAGAGAAGTGTGTGTGAAAGCCGCCCTTCACCTAGCTTGTTGGGAACACAAAGTTTCTTTTCAGTTGCCAACTCCACTCCATACATATATATGGGGAGGCACAAGCTCCAACTCGGTTTTACAGTGAAAACTGCAGGAACTTCAAACCGGCACTAGGAAACAGACCGAGAAACCAGAGTAAAAGTTTCTCCTGCAACCCTTTCCCTTTGTGCTAGATGAACGAACGTCTCTCCACATGCTCAGTTCGGAGAGAGAAGTGTGTGTGAAAGCCGTCCTTCACCTAGCTTGTTGGGAACACAAAGTTTCTTTTCAGTTGCCAACTCCACTCCATACATATATATGGGGAGGCACAAGCTCCAACTCGGTTTTACAGTGAAAACTGCAGGAACTTCAAACCGGCACTAGGAAACAGACTGAGAAACCAGAGTAAATGTTTCTCCTGCAACCCGTTCCCTTTGTGCTAGATGAACGAACGTCCCTCCACATGCTCAGTTCTGAGAGAGAAGTGTGTGTGAAAGCCGCCCTTCACCTCGCTTGTTGGGAACACAAAGTTTCTTTTCAGTTGCCAACTCCACTCCATACATATATATGGGGAGGCACAAGCTCCAACTCTTTTTTACAGTGAAAACTGCAGGAACTTCAAACCGGCACTAGGAAACAGACTGAGAATCCAGAGTAAAAGTTTCTCCTGCAACCCGTTCCCTTTGTGCTAGATGAACGAACGTCTCTCCACATGCTCAGTTCGGAGAGAGAAGTGTGTGTGAAAGCCGTCCTTCACCTAGCTTGTTGGGAACACAAAGTTTCTTTTCAGTTGCCAACTCCACTCCATACATATATATGGGGAGGCACAAGCTCCAACTCGGTTTTACAGTGAAAACTGCAGGAACTTCAAACCGGCACTAGGAAACAGACTGAGAAACCAGAGTAAAAGTTTCTCCTGCAACCCGTTCACTTTGTGCTAGATGAACGAACGTCTCTCCACATGCTCAGTTCGGAGAGAGAAGTGTGTGTGAAAGCCGCTCTTCACCTAGCTTGTTGGGAACACAAACTTTCTTTTCAGTTGCCAACTCCACTCCATACATATATATGGGGAGGCACAAGCTCCAACTCGGTTTTACAGTGAAAACTGCAGGAACTTCAAACCGGCACTAGGAAACAGACTGAGAATCCAGAGTAAAAGTTTCTCCTGCAACCCGTTCCCTTTGTGCTAGATGAACGAACGTCTCTCCACATGCTCAGTTCGGAGAGAGAAGTGTGTGTGAAAGCCGTCCTTCACCTAGCTTGTTGGGAACACAAAGTTTCTTTTCAGTTGCCAACTCCACTCCATACATATATATGGGGAGGCACAAGCTCCAACTCGGTTTTACAGTGAAAACTGCAGGAACTTCAAACCGGCACTAGGAAACAGACTGAGAAACCAGAGTAAAAGTTTCTCCTGCAACCCGTTCACTTTGTGCTAGATGAACGAACGTCTCTCCACATGCTCAGTTCGGAGAGAGAAGTGTGTGTGAAAGCCGCCCTTCACCTAGCTTGTTGGGAACACAAAGTTTCTTTTCAGTTGCCAACTCCACTCCATACATATATATGGGGAGGCACAAGCTCCAACTCGGTTTTACAGTGAAAACTGCAGGAACTTCAAACCGGCACTAGGAAACAGACTGAGAAACCAGAGTAAAAGTTTCTCCTGCAACCCGTTCCCTTTGTGCTAGATGAGCGAACGTCTCTCCACATGCTCATTTCGGAGAGAGAAGTGTGTGTGAAAGCCGCTCTTCACCTAGCTTGTTGGGAACACAAAGTTTCTTTTCAGTTGCCAACTCCACTCCATACATATATATGGGGAGGCACAAGCTCCAACTCGGTTTTACAGTGAAAACTGCAGGAACTTCAAACCGGCACTAGGAAACAGACTGAGAAACCAGAGTAAAAGTTTCTCCTGCAACCCGTTCACTTTGTGCTAGATGAACGAACGTCTCTCCACATGCTCAGTTCGGAGAGAGAAGTGTGTGTGAAAGCCGCCCTTCACCTAGCTTGTTGGGAACACAAAGTTTCTTTTCAGTTGCCAACTCCACTCCATACATATATATGGGGAGGCACAAGCTCCAACTCGGTTTTACAGTGAAAACTGCAGGAACTTCAAACCGGCACTAGGAAACAGACCGAGAAACCAGAGTAAAAGTTTCTCCTGCAACCCTTTCCCTTTGTGCTAGATGAACGAACGTCTCTCCACATGCTCAGTTCGGAGAGAGAAGTGTGTGTGAAAGCCGTCCTTCACCTAGCTTGTTGGGAACACAAAGTTTCTTTTCAGTTGCCAACTCCACTCCATACATATATATGGGGAGGCACAAGCTCCAACTCGGTTTTACAGTGAAAACTGCAGGAACTTCAAACCGGCACTAGGAAACAGACTGAGAAACCAGAGTAAAAGTTTCTCCTGCAACCCGTTCCCTTTGTGCTAGATGAACGAACGTCCCTCCACATGCTCAGTTCTGAGAGAGAAGTGTGTGTGAAAGCCGCCCTTCACCTCGCTTGTTGGGAACACAAAGTTTCTTTTCAGTTGCCAACACCACTCCATACATATATATGGGGAGGCACAAGCTCCAACTCGGTTTTACAGTGAAAACTGCAGGAACTTCAAACCGGCACTAGGAAACAGACTGAGAATCCAGAGTAAAAGTTTCTCCTGCAACCCGTTCCCTTTGTGCTAGATGAACGAACGTCTCTCCACATGCTCAGTTCGGAGAGAGAAGTGTGTGTGAAAGCCGTCCTTCACCTAGCTTGTTGGGAACACAAAGTTTCTTTTCAGTTGCCAACTCCACTCCATACATATATATGGGGAGGCACAAGCTCCAACTCGGTTTTACAGTGAAAACTGCAGGAACTTCAAACCGGCACTAGGAAACAGACTGAGAAACCAGAGTAAATGTTTCTCCTGCAACCCGTTCACTTTGTGCTAGATGAAAGAACGTCTCTCCACATGCTCAGTTCGGAGAGAGAAGTGTGTGTGAAAGCCGCCCTTCACCTAGCTTGTTGGGAACACAAAGTTTCTTTTCAGTTGCCAACTCCACTCCATACATATATATGGGGAGGCACAAGCTCCAACTCGGTTTTACAGTGAAAACTGCAGGAACTTCAAACCGGCACTAGGAAACAGACTGAGAAACCAGAGTAAAAGTTTCTCCTGCAACCCGTTCCCTTTGAGCTAGATGAGCGAACGTCTCTCCACATGCTCATTTCGGAGAGAGAAGTGTGTGTGAAAGCCGCTCTTCACCTAGCTTGTTGGGAACACAAAGTTTCTTTTCAGTTGCCAACTCCACTCCATACATATATATGGGGAGGCACAAGCTCCAACTCGGTTTTACAGTGAAAACTGCAGGAACTTCAAACCGGCACTAGGAAACAGACTGAGAAACCAGAGTAAAAGTTTCTCCTGCAACCCGTTCACTTTGTGCTAGATGAACGAACGTCTCTCCACATGCTCAGTTCGGAGAGAGAAGTGTGTGTGAAAGCCGCCCTTCACCTAGCTTGTTGGGAACACAAAGTTTCTTTTCAGTTGCCAACTCCACTCCATACATATATATGGGGAGGCACAAGCTCCAACTCGGTTTTACAGTGAAAACTGCAGGAACTTCAAACCGGCACTAGGAAACAGACTGAGAAACCAGAGTAAAAGTTTCTCCTGCAACCCGTTCCCTTTGTGCTAGATGAGCGAACGTCTCTCCACATGCTCATTTCGGAGAGAGAAGTGTGTGTGAAAGCCGCTCTTCACCTAGCTTGTTGGGAACACAAACTTTCTTTTCAGTTGCCAACTCCACTCCATACATATATATGGGGAGGCACAAGCTCCAACTCGGTTTTACAGTGAAAACTGCAGGAACTTCAAACCGACACTAGGAAACAGACCGAGAAACCAGAGTAAAAGTTTCTCCTGCAACCCGTTCCCTTTGTGCTAGATGAACGAACGTCTCTCCACAGGCTCAGTTCGGAGAGAGAAGTGTGTGTGAAAGCCGTCCTTCACCTAGCTTGTTGGGAACACAAAGTTTCTTTTCAGTTGCCAACTCCACTCCATACATATATATGGGGAGGCACAAGCTCCAACTCGGTTTTACAGTGAAAACTGCAGGAACTTCAAACCGGCACTAGGAAACAGACTGAGAAACCAGAGTAAAAGTTTCACCTGCAACCCGTTCCCTTTGTGCTAGATGAACGAACGTCTCTCCACATGCTCAGTTCGGAGAGAGAAGTGTGTGTGAAAGCCGTCCTTCACCTAGCTTGTTGGGAACACAAAGTTTCTTTTCAGTTGCCAACTCCACTCCATACATATATATGGGGAGGCACAAGCTCCAACTCGGTTTTACAGTGAAAACTGCAGGAACTTCAAACCGGCACTAGGAAACAGACCGAGAAACCAGAGTAAAAGTTTCTCCTGCAACCCGTTCCCTTTGTGCTAGATGAACGAACGTCTCTCCACATGCTCAGTTCGGAGAGAGAAGTGTGTGTGAAAGCCGCCCTTCACCTAGCTTGTTGGGAACACAAAGTTTCTTTTCAGTTGCCAACTCCACTCCATACATATATATGGGGAGGCACAAGCTCCAACTCGGTTTTACAGTGAAAACTGCAGGAACTTCAAACCGGCACTAGGAAACAGACCGAGAAACCAGAGTAAAAGTTTCTCCTGCAACCCGTTCCCTTTGTGCTAGATGAACGAACGTCTCTCCACATGCTCAGTTCGGAGAGAGAAGTGTGTGTGAAATCCGTCCTTCACCTAGCTTGTTGGGAACACAAAGTTTCTTTTCAGTTGCCAACTCCACTCCATACATATATATGGGGAGGCACAAGCTCCAACTCGGTTTTACAGTGAAAACTGCAGGAACTTCAAACCGGCACTAGGAAACAGACTGAGAAACCAGAGTAAAAGTTTCTCCTGCAACCCGTTCCCTTTGTGCTAGATGAACGAACGTCCCTCCACATGCTCAGTTCTGAGAGAGAAGTGTGTGTGAAAGCCGCCCTTCACCTCGCTTGTTGGGAACACAAAGTTTCTTTTCAGTTGCCAACTCCACTCCATACATATATATGGGGAGGCACAAGCTCCAACTCGGTTTTACAGTGAAAATTGCAGGAACTTCAAACCGGCACTAGGAAACAGACTGAGAAACCAGAGTAAAAGTTTCTCCTGCAACCCGTTCCCTTTGTGCTAGATGAGCGAACGTCTCTCCACGTGCTCATTTCGGAGAGAGAAGTGTGTGTGAAAGCCGCTCTTCACCTAGCTTGTTGGGAACACAAAGTTTCTTTTCAGTTGCCAACTCCACTCCATACATATATATGGGGAGGCACAAGCTCCAACTCGGTTTTACAGTGAAAACTGCAGGAACTTCAAAAAGGCACTAGGAAACAGACTGAGAAACCAGAGTAAAAGTTTCTCCTGCAACCCGTTCCCTTTGTGCTAGATGAGCGAACGTCTCTCCACAGGCTCAGTTCGGAGAGAGAAGTGTGTGTGAAAGCCGTCCTTCACCTAGCTTGTTGGGAACACAAAGTTTCTTTTCAGTTGCCAACTCCACTCCATACATATATATGGGGAGGCACAAGCTCCAACTCGGTTTTACAGTGAAAACTGCAGGAACTTCAAACCGGCACTAGGAAACAGACCGAGAAACCAGAGTAAAAGTTTCTCCTGCAACCCGTTCCCTTTGTGCTAGATGAACGAACGTCTCTCCACAGGCTCAGTTCGGAGAGAGAAGTGTGTGTGAAAGCCGTCCTTCACCTAGCTTGTTGGGAACACAAAGTTTCTTTTCAGTTGCCAACTCCACTCCATACATATATATGGGGAGGCACAAGCTCCAACTCGGTTTTACAGTGAAAACTGCAGGAACTTCAAACCGGCACTAGGAAACAGACTGAGAAACCAGAGTAAAAGTTTCTCCTGCAACCCGTTCCCTTTGTGCTAGATGAACGAACGTCTCTCCACATGCTCAGTTCGGAGAGAGAAGTGTGTGTGAAAGCCGCCCTTCACCTAGCTTGTTGGGAACACAAAGTTTCTTTTCAGTTGCCAACTCCACTCCATACATATATATGGGGAGGCACAAGCTCCAACTCGGTTTTACAGTGAAAACTGCAGGAACTTCAAACCGGCACTAGGAAACAGACTGAGAAACCAGAGTAAAAGTTTCTCCTGCAACCCGTTCCCTTTGTGCTAGATGAACGAACGTCTCTCCACATGCTCAGTTCGGAGAGAGAAGTGTGTGTGAAAGCCGTCCTTCACCTAGCTTGTTGGGAACACAAAGTTTCTTTTCAGTTGCCAACTCCACTCCATACATATATATGGGGAGGCACAAGCTCCAACTCGGTTTTACAGTGAAAACTGCAGGAACTTCAAACCGGCACTAGGAAACAGACTGAGAAACCAGAGTAAAAGTTTCTCCTGCAACCCGTTCCCTTTGTGCTAGATGAGCGAACGTCTCTCCACATGCTCATTTCGGAGAGAGAAGTGTGTGTGAAAGCCGCCCTTCACCTAGCTTGTTGGGAACACAAAGTTTCTTTTCAGTTGCCAACTCCACTCCATACATATATATGGGGAGGCACAAGCTCCAACTCGGTTTTACAGTGAAAACTGCAGGAACTTCAAACCGGCACTAGGAAACAGACTGAGAAACCAGAGTAAAAGTTTCTCCTGCAACCCGTTCCCTTTGTGCTAGATGAGCGAACGTCTCTCCACATGCTCAGTTCGGAGAGAGAAGTGTGTGTGAAAGCCGTCCTTCACCTAGCTTGTTGGGAACACAAAGTTTCTTTTCAGTTGTCAACTCCACTCCATACATATATATGGGGAGGCACAAGCTCCAACTCGGTTTTACAGTGAAAACTGCAGGAACTTCAAACCGGCACTAGGAAACAGACTGAGAAACCAGAGTAAAAGTTTCTCCTGCAACCCGTTCCCTTTGTGCTAGATGAACGAACGTCTCTCCACAGGCTCAGTTCGGAGAGAGAAGTGTGTGTGAAAGCCGTCCTTCACCTAGCTTGTTGGGAACACAGAGTTTCTTTTCAGTTGCCAACTCCACTCCATACATATATATGGGGAGGCACAAGCTCCAACTCGGTTTTACAGTGAAAAATGCAGGAACTTCAAACCGGCACTAGGAAACAGACTGAGAAACCAGAGTAAAAGTTTCACCTGCAACCCGTTCCCTTTGTGCTAGATGAACGAACGTCTCTCCACATGCTCAGTTCGGAGAGAGAAGTGTGTGTGAAAGCCGTCCTTCACCTAGCTTGTTGGGAACACAAAGTTTCTTTTCAGTTGCCAACTCCACTCCATACATATATATGGGGAGGCACAAGCTCCAACTCGGTTTTACACTGAAAACTGCAGGAACTTCAAACCGGCACTAGGAAACAGACCGATTAACCAGAGTAAAAGTTTCTCCTGCAACCCGTTCCCTTTGTGCTGGATGAACGAACGTCTCTCCACATGCTCAGTTCGGAGAGAGAAGTGTGTGTGAAAGCCGTCCTTCACCTAGCTTGTTGGGAACACAAAGTTTCTTTTCAGTTGCCAACTCCACTCCATACATATATATGGGGAGGCACAAGCTCCAACTCGGTTTTACAGTGAAAACTGCAGGAACTTCAAACCGGCACTAGGAAACAGACCGAGAAACCAGAGTAAAAGTTTCTCCTGCAACCCGTTCCCTTTGTGCTAGATGAACGAACGTCTCTCCACATGCTCAGTTCGGAGAGAGAAGTGTGTGTGAAAGCCGTCCTTCACCTAGCTTGTTGGGAACACAAAGTTTCTTTTCAGTTGCCAACTCCACTCCATACATATATATGGGGAGGCACAAGCTCCAACTCGGTTTTACACTGAAAACTGCAGGAACTTCAAACCGGCACTAGGAAACAGACCGAGAAACCAGAGTAAAAGTTTCTCCTGCAACCCGTTCCCTTTGTGCTAGATGAACGAACGTCTCTCCACATGCTCAGTTCGGAGAGAGAAGTGTGTGTGAAAGCCGCCCTTCACCTAGCTTGTTGGGAACACAAAGTTTCTTTTCAGTTGCCAACTCCACTCCATACATATATATGGGGAGGCACAAGCTCCAACTCTGTTTTACAGTGAAAACTGCAGGAACTTCAAACCGGCACTAGGAAACAGACCGAGAAACCAGAGTAAAAGTTTCTCCTGCAACCCGTTCCCTTTGTGCTAGATGAACGAACGTCTCTCCACATGCTCAGTTCGGAGAGAGAAGTGTGTGTGAAAGCCGTCCTTCACCTAGCTTGTTGGGAACACAAAGTTTCTTTTCAGTTGCCAACTCCACTCCATACATATATATGGGGAGGCACAAGCTCCAACTCGGTTTTACAGTGAAAACTGCAGGAACTTCAAACCGGCACTAGGAAACAGACTGAGAAACCAGAGTAAAAGTTTCTCCTGCAACCCGTTCACTTTGTGCTAGATGAACGAACGTCTCTCCACATGCTCAGTTCGGAGAGAGAAGTGTGTGTGAAAGCCGCCCTTCACCTAGCTTGTTGGGAACACAAAGTTTCTTTTCAGTTGCCAACTCCACTCCATATATATATATGGGGAGGCACAAGCTCCAACTCGGTTTTACAGTGAAAACTGCAGGAACTTCAAACCGGCACTAGGAAACAGACTGAGAAACCAGAGTAAAAGTTTCTCCTGCAACCCGTTCCCTTTGTGCTAAATGAACGAACGTCTCTCCACAGGCTCAGTTCGGAGAGAGAAGTGTGTGTGAAAGCCGTCCTTCAACTAGCTTGTTGGGAACACAAAGTTTCTTTTCAGTTGCCAACTCCACTCCATACATATATATGGGGAGGCACAAGCTCCAACTCGGTTTTACAGTGAAAACTGCAGGAACTTCATACCGGCACTAGGAAACAGACTGAGAAACCAGAGTAAAAGTTTCTCCTGCAACCCGTTCCCTTTGTGCTAGATGAGCGAACGTCTCTCCACATGCTCATTTCGGAGAGAGAAGTGTGTGTGAAAGCCGCTCTTTACCTAGCTTGTTGGGAACACAAAGTTTCTTTTCAGTTGCCAACTCCACTCCATACATATATATGGGGAGGCACAAGCTCCAACTCGGTTTTACAGTGAAAACTGCAGGAACTTCAAACCGGCACTAGGAAACAGACTGAGAAACCAGAGTAAAAGTTTCTCCTGCAACCCGTTCCCTTTGTGCTAGATGAACGAACGTCTCTCCACAGGCTCAGTTCGGAGAGAGAAGTGTGTGTGAAAGCCGTCCTTCACCTAGCTTGTTGGGAACACAAAGTTTCTTTTCAGTTGCCAACTCCACTCCATACATATATATGGGGAGGCACAATCTCCAATTCGGTTTTAAAGTGAAAACTGCAGGAACTTCAAACCGGCACTAGGAAACAGACTGAGAAACCAGAGTAAAAGTTTCTCCTGCAACCCGTTCCCTTTGTGCTAGATGAACGAACGTCTCTCCACATGCTCAGTTCGGAGAGAGAAGTGTGTGTGAAAGCCGTCCTTCACCTAGCTTGTTGGGAACACAGAGTTTCTTTTAAGTTGCCAACTCCACTCCATACATATATATGGGGAGGCACAAGCTCCAACTCGGTTTTACAGTGAAAACTGCAGGAACTTCAAACCGGCACTAGGAAACAGACTGAGAAACCAGAGTAAAAGTTTCTCCTGCAACCCGTTCCCTTTGTGCTAGATGAGCGAACGTCTCTCCACATGCTCAGTTCGGAGAGAGAAGTGTGTGTGAAAGCCGTCCTTCACCTAGCTTGTTGGGAACACAAAGTTTCTTTTCAGTTGTCAACTCCACTCCATACATATATATGGGGAGGCACAAGCTCCAACTCGGTTTTACAGTGAAAACTGCAGGAACTTCAAACCGGCACTAGGAAACAGACTGAGAAACCAGAGTAAAAGTTTCTCCTGCAACCCGTTCCCTTTGTGCTAGATGAACGAACGTCTCTCCACAGGCTCAGTTCGGAGAGAGAAGTGTGTGTGAAAGCCGTCCTTCACCTAGCTTGTTGGGAACACAGAGTTTCTTTTCAGTTGCCAACTCCACTCCATACATATATATGGGGAGGCACAAGCTCCAACTCGGTTTTACAGTGAAAAATGCAGGAACTTCAAACCGGCACTAGGAAACAGACTGAGAAACCAGAGTAAAAGTTTCACCTGCAACCCGTTCCCTTTGTGCTAGATGAACGAACGTCTCTCCACATGCTCAGTTCGGAGAGAGAAGTGTGTGTGAAAGCCGCCCTTCACCTAGCTTGTTGGGAACACAAAGTTTCTTTTCAGTTGCCAACTCCACTCCATACATATATATGGGGAGGCACAAGCTCCAACTCGGTTTTACACTGAAAACTGCAGGAACTTCAAACCGGCACTAGGAAACAGACCGATTAACCAGAGTAAAAGTTTCTCCTGCAACCCGTTCCCTTTGTGCTAGATGAACGAACGTCTCTCCACATGCTCAGTTCGGAGAGAGAAGTGTGTGTGAAAGCCGCCCTTCACCTAGCTTGTTGGGAACACAAAGTTTCTTTTCAGTTGCCAACTCCACTCCATACATATATATGGGGAGGCACAAGCTCCAACTCGGTTTTACAGTGAAAACTGCAGGAACTTCAAACCGGCACTAGGAAACAGACCGAGAAACCAGAGTAAAAGTTTCTCCTGCAACCCGTTCCCTTTGTGCTAGATGAACGAACGTCTCTCCACATGCTCAGTTCGGAGAGAGAATTGTGTGTGAAAGCCGTCCTTCACCTAGCTTGTTGGGAACACAAAGTTTCTTTTCAGTTGCCAACTCCACTCCATACATATATATGGGGAGGCACAAGCTCCAACTCGGTTTTACACTGAAAACTGCAGGGACTTCAAACCGGCACTAGGAAACAGACCGAGAAACCAGAGTAAAAGTTTCTCCTGCAACCCGTTCCCTTTGTGCTAGATGAACGAACGTCTCTCCACATGCTCAGTTCGGAGAGAGAAGTGTGTGTGAAAGCCGCCCTTCACCTAGCTTGTTGGGAACACAAAGTTTCTTTTCAGTTGCCAACTCCACTCCATACATATATATGGGGAGGCACAAGCTCCAACTAGGTTTTACAGTGAAAACTGCAGGAACTTCAAACCGGCACTAGGAAACAGACCGAGAAACCAGAGTAAAAGTTTCTCCTGCAACCCGTTCCCTTTGTGCTAGATGAACGAACGTCTCTCCACATGCTCAGTTCGGAGAGAGAAGTGTGTGTGAAAGCCGTCCTTCACCTAGCTTGTTGGGAACACAAAGTTTCTTTTCAGTTGCCAACTCCACTCCATACATATATATGGGGAGGCACAAGCTCCAACTCGGTTTTACAGTGAAAACTGCAGGAACTTCAAACCGGCACTAGGAAACAGACTGAGAAACCAGAGTAAAAGTTTCTCCTGCAACCCGTTCACTTTGTGCTAGATGAACGAACGTCTCTCCACATGCTCAGTTCGGAGAGAGAAGTGTGTGTGAAAGCCGCCCTTCACCTAGCTTGTTGGGAACACAAAGTTTCTTTTCAGTTGCCAACTCCACTCCATACATATATATGGGGAGGCACAAGCTCCAACTCGGTTTTACAGTGAAAACTGCAGGAACTTCAAACCGGCACTAGGAAACAGACTGAGAAACCAGAGTAAAAGTTTCTCCTGCAACCCGTTCCCTTTGTGCTAGATGAACGAACGTCTCTCCACAGGCTCAGTTCGGAGAGAGAAGTGTGTGTGAAAGCCGTCCTTCAACTAGCTTGTTGGGAACACAAAGTTTCTTTTCAGTTGCCAACTCCACTCCATACATATATATGGGGAGGCACAAGCTCCAACTCGGTTTTACAGTGAAAACTGCAGGAACTTCATACCGGCACTAGGAAACAGACTGAGAAACCAGAGTAAAAGTTTCTCCTGCAACCCGTTCCCTTTGTGCTAGATGAGCGAACGTCTCTCCACATGCTCATTTCGGAGAGAGAAGTGTGTGTGAAAGCCGCTCTTTACCTAGCTTGTTGGGAACACAAAGTTTCTTTTCAGTTGCCAACTCCACTCCATACATATATATGGGGAGGCACAAGCTCCAACTCGGTTTTACAGTGAAAACTGCAGGAACTTCAAACCGGCACTAGGAAACAGACTGAGAAACCAGAGTAAAAGTTTCTCCTGCAACCCGTTCCCTTTGTGCTAGATGAACGAACGTCTCTCCACAGGCTCAGTTCGGAGAGAGAAGTGTGTGTGAAAGCCGTCCTTCACCTAGCTTGTTGGGAACACAAAGTTTCTTTTCAGTTGCCAACTCCACTCCATACATATATATGGGGAGGCACAATCTCCAATTCGGTTTTAAAGTGAAAACTGCAGGAACTTCAAACCGGCACTAGGAAACAGACTGAGAAACCAGAGTAAAAGTTTCTCCTGCAACCCGTTCCCTTTGTGCTAGATGAACGAACGTCTCTCCACATGCTCAGTTCGGAGAGAGAAGTGTGTGTGAAAGCCGTCCTTCACCTAGCTTGTTGGGAACACAGAGTTTCTTTTAAGTTGCCAACTCCACTCCATACATATATATGGGGAGGCACAAGCTCCAACTCGGTTTTACAGTGAAAACTGCAGGAACTTCAAACCGGCACTAGGAAACAGACTGAGAAACCAGAGTAAAAGTTTCTCCTGCAACCCGTTCCCTTTGTGCTAGATGAACGAACGTCTCTCCACATGCTCAGTTCGGAGAGAGAAGTGTGTGTGAAAGCCGCCCTTCACCTAGCTTGTTGGGAACACAAAGTTTCTTTTCAGTTGCCAACTCCACTCCATACATATATATGGGGAGGCACAAGCTCCAACTCGGTTTTACAGTGAAAAATGCAGGAACTTCAAACCGGCACTAGGAAACAGACTGAGAAACCAGAGTAAAAGTTTCTCCTGCAACCCGTTCCCTTTGTGCTAGATGAACGAACGTCCCTCCACATGCTCAGTTCTGAGAGATAAGTGTGTGTGAAAGCCGCCCTTCACCTCGCTTGTTGGGAACACAAAGTTTCTTTTCAGTTGCCAACTCCACTCCATACATATATATGGGGAGGCACAAGCTCCAACTCGGTTTTACAGTGAAAACTGCAGGAACTTCAAACCGGCACTAGGAAACAGACTGAGAAACCAGAGTAAAAGTTTCTCCTGCAACCCGTTCCCTTTGTGCTAGATGAACGAACGTCTCTCCACATGCTCAGTTCGGAGAGAGAAGTGTGTGTGAAAGCCGCCCTTCAACTAGCTTGTTGGGAACACAAAGTTTCTTTTCAGTTGCCAACTCCACTCCATACATATATATGGGGAGGCACAAGCTCCAACTCGGTTTTACAGTGAAAACTGCAGGAACTTCAAACCGGCACTAGGAAACAGACTGAGAAACCAGAGAAAAAGTTTCTCCTGCAACCCGTTCCCTTTGTGCTAGATGAGCGAACGTCTCTCCACATGCTCATTTCGGAGAGAGAAGTGTGTGTGAAAGCCGCTCTTCATCTAGCTTGTTGGGAACACAAAGTTTCTTTTCAGTTGCCAACTCCACTCCATACATATATATGGGGAGGCACAAGCTCCAACTCGGTTTTACAGTGAAAACTGCAGGAACTTCAAACCGGCACTAGGAAACAGACTGAGAAACCAGAGTAAAAGTTTCTCCTGCAACCCGTTCCCTTTGTGCTAGATGAACGAACGTCTCTCCACAGGCTCAGTTCGGAGAGAGAAGTGTGTGTGAAAGCCGACCTTCACCTAGCTTGTTGGGAACACAAAGTTTCTTTTCAGTTGCCAACTCCACTCCATACATATATATGGGGAGGCACAAGCTCCAACTCGGTTTTACAGTGAAAAATGCAGGAACTTCAAACCGGCACTAGGAAACAGACTGAGAAACCTGAGTAAAAGTTTCACCTGCAACCCGTTCCCTTTGTGCTAGATGAACGAACGTCTCTCCACATGCTCAGTTCGGAGAGAGAATTGTGTGTGAAAGCCGTCCTTCACCTAGCTTGTTGGGAACACAAAGTTTCTTTTCAGTTGCCAACTCCACTCCATACATATATATGGGGAGGCACAAGCTCCAACTCGGTTTTACAGTGAAAACTGCAGGAACTTCAAATCGGCACTAGGAAACAGACCGAGAAACCAGAGTAAAAGTTTCTCCTGCAACCCGTTCCCTTTGTGCTAGATGAACGAACGTCTCTCCACATGCTCAGTTCGGAGAGAGAAGTGTGTGTGAAAGCCGCCCTTCACCTAGCTTGTTGGGAACACAAAGTTTCTTTTCAGTTGCCAACTCCACTCCATACATATATATGGGGAGGCACAAGCTCCAACTCGGTTTTACAGTGAAAATTGCAGGAACTTCAAACCGGCACTAGGAAACAGACTGAGAAACCAGAGTAAAAGTTTCTCCTGCAACCCGTTCCCTTTGTGCTAGATGAACGAACGTCTCTCCACATGCTCAGTTCGGAGAGAGAAATGTGTGTGAAAGCCGTCCTTCACCTAGCTTGTTGGGAACATAAAGTTTCTTTTCAGTTGCCAACTCCACTCCATACATATATATGGGGAGGCAGAAGCTCCAACTCGGTTTTACAGTGAAAACTGCAGGAATTTCAAACCGGCACTAGGAAATAGACTGAGAAACCAGAGTAAAAGTTTCTCCTGCAACCCGTTCCCTTTGTGCTAGATGAACGAACGTCTCTCCACATGCTCAGTTCGGAGAGAGAAGTGTGTGTGAAAGCCGTCCTTCACCTAGCTTGTTGGGAACACAAAGTTTCTTTTCAGTTGCCAACTCCACTCCATACATATATATGGGGAGGCACAAGCTCCAACTCGGTTTTACAGTGAAAACTGCAGGAACTTCAAACCGGCACTAGGAAACAGACTGAGAAACCAGAGTAAAAGTTTCTCCTGCAACCCGTTCCCTTTGTGCTAGATGAACGAACGTCTCTCCACATGCTCAGTTCGGAGAGAGAAGTGTGTGTGAAAGCCGCCCTTCACCTACCTTGTTGGGAACACAAAGTTTCTTTTCAGTTGCCAACTCCACTCCATACATATATATGGGGAGGCACAAGCTCCAACTCGGTTTTACAGTGAAAACTGCAGGAACTTCAAACCGGCACTAGGAAACAGACTGAGAAACCAGAGTAAAAGTTTCTCCTGCAACCCGTTCCCTTTGTGCTAGATGAACGAACGTCTCTCCACATGCTCAGTTCGGAGAGAGAAGTGTGTGTGAAAGCCGTCCTTCACCTAGCTTGTTGGGAACACAAAGTTTCTTTTCAGTTGCCAACTCCACTCCATACATATATATGGGGAGGCACAAGCTCCAACTCGGTTTTACAGTGAAAACTGCAGGAACTTCAAACCGGCACTAGGAAACAGACTGAGAAACCAGAGTAAAAGTTTCTCCTGCAACCCGTTCCCTTTGTGCTAGATGAACGAACGTCCCTCCACATGCTCAGTTCGGAGAGAGAAGTGTGTGTGAAAGCCGTCCTTCACCTAGCTTGTTGGGAACACAGAGTTTCTTTTCAGTTGCCAACTCCACTCCATACATATATATGGGGAGGCACAAGCTCCAACTCGGTTTTACAGTGAAAACTGCAGGAACTTCAAACCGGCACTAGGAAACAGACTGAGAAACCAGAGTAAAAGTTTCTCCTGCAACCCGTTCCCTTTGTGCTAGATGAGCGAACGTCTCTCCACAGGCTCAGTTCGGAGAGAGAAGTGTGTGTGAAAGCCGCTCTTCACCTAGCTTGTTGGGAACACAAAGTTTCTTTTCAGTTGCCAACTCCACTCCATACATATATATGGGGAGGCACAAGCTCCAACTCGGTTTTACAGTGAAAACTGCAGGAACTTCAAACCGGCACTAGGAAACAGACTGAGAAACCAGAGTAAAAGTTTCTCCTGCAACCCGTTCCCTTTGTGCTAGATGAACGAACGTCTCTCCACAGGCTCAGTTCGGAGAGAGAAGTGTGTGTGAAAGCCGTCCTTCACCTAGCTTGTTGGGAACACAAAGTTTCTTTTCAGTTGCCAACTCCACTCCATACATATATATGGGGAGGCACAAGCTCCAACTCGGTTTTACAGTGAAAACTGCAGGAACTTCAAACCGGCACTAGGAAACAGACCGAGAAACCAGAGTAAAAGTTTCACCAGCAAACCGTTCCCTTTGTGCTAGATGAACGAACGTCTCTCCACATGCTCAGTTCGGAGAGAGAAGTGTGTGTGAAAGCCGCCCTTCACCTAGCTTGTTGGGAACACAAAGTTTCTTTTCAGTTGCCAACTCCACTCCATACATATATATGGGGAGGCACAAGCTCCAACTCGGTTTTACAGTGAAAACTGCAGGAACTTCAAACCGGCACTAGGAAACAGACTGAGAAACCAGAGTAAAAGTTTCTCCTGCAACCCGTTCCCTTTGTGCTAGATGAACGAACGTCTCTCCACATGCTCAGTTCGGAGAGAGAAGTGTGTGTGAAAGCCGCCCTTCACCTAGCTTGTTGGGAACACAAAGTTTCTTTTCAGTTGCCAACTCCACTCCATACATATATATGGGGAGGCACAAGCTCCAACTCGGTTTTACAGTGAAAACTGCAGGAACTTCAAACCGGCACTAGGAAACAGACCGAGAAACCAGAGTAAAAGTTTCTCCTGCAACCCGTTCCCTTTGTGCTAGATGAACGAACGTCTCTCCACATGCTCAGTTCGGAGAGAGAAGTGTGTGTGAAAGCCGCCCTTCACCAAGCTTGTTGGGAACACAAAGTTTCTTTTCAGTTGCCAACTCCACTCCATACATATATATGGGGAGGCACAAGCTCCAACTCGGTTTTACAGTGAAAACTGCAGGAACTTCAAACCGGCACTAGGAAACAGACTGAGAAACCAGAGTAAAAGTTTCTCCTGCAACCCGTTCCCTTTGTGCTAGATGAACGAACGTCTCTCCACATGCTCAGTTCGGAGAGAGAAGTGTGTGTGAAAGCCGTCCTTCACCTAGCTTGTTGGGAACACAAAGTTTCTTTTCAGTTGCCAACTCCACTCCATACATATATATGGGGAGGCACAAGCTCCAACTCGGTTTTACAGTGAAAACTGCAGGAACTTCAAACCGGCACTAGGAAACAGACTGAGAAACCAGAGTAAAAGTTTCTCCTGCAACCCGTTCCCTTTGTGCTAGATGAGCGAACGTCTCTCCACATGCTCAGTTCGGAGAGAGAAGTGTGTGTGAAAGCCGCCCTTCACCTAGCTTGTTGGGAACACAAAGTTTCTTTTCAGTTGCCAACTCCACTCCATACATATATATGGGGAGGCACAAGCTCCAACTCGGTTTTACAGTGAAAATTGCAGGAACTTCAAACCGGCACTAGGAAACAGACTGAGAAACCAGAGTAAAAGTTTCTCCTGCAACCCGTTCCCTTTGTGCTAGATGAACGAACGTCTCTCCACATGCTCAGTTCGGAGAGAGAAATGTGTGTGAAAGCCGTCCTTCACCTAGCTTGTTGGGAACATAAAGTTTCTTTTCAGTTGCCAACTCCACTCCATACATATATATGGGGAGGCAGAAGCTCCAACTCGGTTTTACAGTGAAAACTGCAGGAATTTCAAACCGGCACTAGGAAATAGACTGAGAAACCAGAGTAAAAGTTTCTCCTGCAACCCGTTCCCTTTGTGCTAGATGAACGAACGTCTCTCCACATGCTCAGTTCGGAGAGAGAAGTGTGTGTGAAAGCCGTCCTTCACCTAGCTTGTTGGGAACACAAAGTTTCTTTTCAGTTGCCAACTCCACTCCATACATATATATGGGGAGGCACAAGCTCCAACTCGGTTTTACAGTGAAAACTGCAGGAACTTAAAACCGGCACTAGGAAACAGACTGAGAAACCAGAGTAAAAGTTTCTCCTGCAACCCGTTCCCTTTGTGCTAGATGAACGAACGTCTCTCCACATGCTCAGTTCGGAGAGAGAAGTGTGTGTGAAAGCCGCCCTTCACCTACCTTGTTGGGAACACAAAGTTTCTTTTCAGTTGCCAACTCCACTCCATACATATATATGGGGAGGCACAAGCTCCAACTCGGTTTTACAGTGAAAACTGCAGGAACTTCAAACCGGCACTAGGAAACAGACTGAGAAACCAGAGTAAAAGTTTCTCCTGCAACCCGTTCCCTTTGTGCTAGATGAACGAACGTCTCTCCACATGCTCAGTTCGGAGAGAGAAGTGTGTGTGAAAGCCGTCCTTCACCTAGCTTGTTGGGAACACAAAGTTTCTTTTCAGTTGCCAACTCCACTCCATACATATATATGGGGAGGCACAAGCTCCAACTCGGTTTTACAGTGAAAACTGCAGGAACTTCAAACCGGCACTAGGAAACAGACTGAGAAACCAGAGTAAAAGTTTCTCCTGCAACCCGTTCCCTTTGTGCTAGATGAACGAACGTCCCTCCACATGCTCAGTTCGGAGAGAGAAGTGTGTGTGAAAGCCGTCCTTCACCTAGCTTGTTGGGAACACAAAGTTTCTTTTCAGTTGCAAACTCCACTCCATACATATATATGGGGAGGCACAAGCTCCAACTCGGTTTTACAGTGAAAACTGCAGGAACTTCAAACCGGCACTAGGAAACAGACTGAGAAACCAGAGTAAAAGTTTCTCCTGCAACCCGTTCCCTTTGTGCTAGATGAGCGAACGTCTCTCCACAGGCTCAGTTCGGAGAGAGAAGTGTGTGTGAAAGCCGCTCTTCACCTAGCTTGTTGGGAACACAAAGTTTCTTTTCAGTTGCCAACTCCACTCCATACATATATATGGGGAGGCACAAGCTCCAACTCGGTTTTACAGTGAAAACTGCAGGAACTTCAAACCGGCACTAGGAAACAGACTGAGAAACCAGAGTAAAAGTTTCTCCTGCAACCCGTTCCCTTTGTGCTAGATGAACGAACGTCTCTCCACAGGCTCAGTTCGGAGAGAGAAGTGTGTGTGAAAGCCGTCCTTCACCTAGCTTGTTGGGAACACAAAGTTTCTTTTCAGTTGCCAACTCCACTCCATACATATATATGGGGAGGCACAAGCTCCAACTCGGTTTTACAGTGAAAACTGCAGGAACTTCAAACCGGCACTAGGAAACAGACCGAGAAACCAGAGTAAAAGTTTCACCTGCAAACCGTTCCCTTTGTGCTAGATGAACGAACGTCTCTCCACATGCTCAGTTCGGAGAGAGAAGTGTGTGTGAAAGCCGCCCTTCACCTAGCTTGTTGGGAACACAAAGTTTCTTTTCAGTTGCCAACTCCACTCCATACATATATATGGGGAGGCACAAGCTCCAACTCGGTTTTACAGTGAAAACTGCAGGAACTTCAAACCGGCACTAGGAAACAGACTGAGAAACCAGAGTAAAAGTTTCTCCTGCAACCCGTTCCCTTTGTGCTAGATGAACGAACGTCTCTCCACATGCTCAGTTCGGAGAGAGAAGTGTGTGTGAAAGCCGCCCTTCACCTAGCTTGTTGGGAACACAAAGTTTCTTTTCAGTTGCCAACTCCACTCCATACATATATATGGGGAGGCACAAGCTCCAACTCGGTTTTACAGTGAAAACTGCAGGAACTTCAAACCGGCACTAGGAAACAGACCGAGAAACCAGAGTAAAAGTTTCTCCTGCAACCCGTTCCCTTTGTGCTAGATGAACGAACGTCTCTCCACATGCTCAGTTCGGAGAGAGAAGTGTGTGTGAAAGCCGCCCTTCACCAAGCTTGTTGGGAACACAAAGTTTCTTTTCAGTTGCCAACTCCACTCCATACATATATATGGGGAGGCACAAGCTCCAACTCGGTTTTACAGTGAAAACTGCAGGAACTTCAAACCGGCACTAGGAAACAGACTGAGAAACCAGAGTAAAAGTTTCTCCTGCAACCCGTTCCCTTTGTGCTAGATGAACGAACGTCTCTCCACATGCTCAGTTCGGAGAGAGAAGTGTGTGTGAAAGCCGTCCTTCACCTAGCTTGTTGGGAACACAAAGTTTCTTTTCAGTTGCCAACTCCACTCCATACATATATATGGGGAGGCACAAGCTCCAACTCGGTTTTACAGTGAAAACTGCAGGAACTTCAAACCGGCACTAGGAAACAGACTGAGAAACCAGAGTAAAAGTTTCTCCTGCAACCCGTTCCCTTTGTGCTAGATGAGCGAACGTCTCTCCACATGCTCAGTTCGGAGAGAGAAGTGTGTGTGAAAGCCGTCCTTCACCTAGCTTGTTGGGAACACAAAGTTTCTTTTCAGTTGCCAACTCCACTCCATACATATATATGGGGAGGCACAAGCTCCAACTCGGTTTTACAGTGAAAACTGCAGGAACTTCAAACCGGCACTAGGAAACAGACTGAGAAACCAGAGTAAAAGTTTCTCCTGCAACCCGTTCCCTTTGTGCTAGATGAGCGAACGTCTCTCCACATGCTCATTTCGGAGAGAGAAGTGTGTGTGAAAGCCGCTCTTCACCTAGCTTGTTGGGAACACAAAGTTTCTTTTCAGTTGCCAACTCCACTCCATACATATATATGGGGAGGCACAAGCTCCAACTCGGTTTTACAGTGAAAACTGCAGGAACTTCAAACCGGCACTAGGAAACAGACTGAGAAACCAGAGTAAAAGTTTCTCCTGCAACCCGTTCCCTTTGTGCTAGATGAACGAACGTCTCTCCACAGGCTCAGTTCGGAGAGAGAAGTGTGTGTGAAAGCCGTCCTTCACCTAGCTTGTTGGGAACACAAAGTTTCTTTTCAGTTGCCAACTCCACTCCATACATATATATGGGGAGGCACAAGCTCCAACTCGGTTTTACAGTGAAAAATGCAGGAACTTCAAACCGGCACTAGGAAACAGACTGAGAAACCAGAGTAAAAGTTTCACCTGCAACCCGTTCCCTTTGTGCTAGATGAACGAACGTCTCTCCACATGCTCAGATCGGAGAGAGAAGTGTGTGTGAAAGCCGTCCTTCACCTAGCTTGTTGGGAACACAAAGTTTCTTTTCAGTTGCCAACTCCACTCCAAACATATATATGGGGAGGCACAAGCTCCAACTCGGTTTTACAGTGAAAAATGCAGGAACGTCAAACCGGCACTAGGAAACAGACCGAGAAACCAGAGTAAAAGTTTCTCCTGCAACCCGTTCCCTTTGTGCTAGATGAACGAACGTCTCTCCACATGCTCAGTTCGGAGAGAGAAGTGTGTGTGAAAGCCGCCCTTCACCTCGCTTGTTGGGAACACAAAGTTTCTTTTCAGTTGCCAACTCCACTCCATACATATATATGGGGAGGCACAAGCTCCAACTCGGTTTTACAGTGAAAACTGCAGGAACTTCAAACCGGCACTAGGAAACAGACCGAGAAACCAGAGTAAAAGTTTCTCCTGCAACCCGTTCCCTTTGTGCTAGATGAACGAACGTCTCTCCACATGCTCAGTTCGGAGAGAGAAGTGTGTGTGAAAGCCGCCCTTCACCTAGCTTGTTGGGAACACAAAGTTTCTTTTCAGTTGCCAACTCCACTCCATACATATATATGGGGAGGCACAAGCTCCAACTCGGTTTTACAGTGAAAACTGCAGGAACTTCAAACCGGCACTAGGAAACAGACTGAGAAACCAGAGTAAAAGTTTCTCCTGCAACCCGTTCCCTTTGTGCTAGATGAGCGAACGTCTCTCCACATGCTCATTTCGGAGAGAGAAGTGTGTGTGAAAGCCGCTCTTCACCTAGCTTGTTGGGAACACAAAGTTTCTTTTCAGTTGCCAACTCCACTCCATATATATATATGGGGAGGCACAAGCTCCAACTCGGTTTTACAGTGAAAACTGCAGGAACTTCAAACCGGCACTAGGAAACAGACTGAGAAACCAGAGTAAAAGTTTCTCCTGCAACCCGTTCCCTTTGTGCTAGATGAACGAACGTCTCTCCACAGGCTCAGTTCGGAGAGAGAAGTGTGTGTGAAAGCCGTCCTTCACCTAGCTTGTTGGGAACACAAAGTTTCTTTTCAGTTGCCAACTCCACTCCATACATATATATGGGGAGGCACAAGCTCCAACTCGGTTTTACAGTGAAAAATGCAGGAACTTCAAACCGGCACTAGGAAACAGACTGAGAAACCAGAGTAAAAGTTTCACCTGCAACCCGTTCCCTTTGTGCTAGATGAACGAACGTCTCTCCACATGCTCAGTTCGGAGAGAGAAGTGTGTGTGAAAGCCGTCCTTCACCTAGCTTGTTGGGAACACAAAGTTTCTTTTCAGTTGCCAACTCCACTCCATACATATATATGGGGAGGCACAAGCTCCAACTCGGTTTTACAGTGAAAACTGCAGGAACTTCAAACCGGCACTAGGAAACAGACTGAGAAACCAGAGTAAAAGTTTCTCCTGCAACCCGTTCCCTTTGTGCTAGATGAACGAACGTCTCTCCACAGGCTCAGTTCGGAGAGAGAAGTGTTTGTGAAAGCCGTCCTTCACCTAGCTTGTTGGGAACACAAAGTTTCTTTTCAGTTGCCAACTCCACTCCATACATATATATGGGGAGGCACAAGCTCCAACTCGGTTTTAAAGTGAAAACTGCAGGAACTTCAAACCGGCACTAGGAAACAGACTGAGAAACCAGAGTAAAAGTTTCACCTGCAACCCGTTCCCTTTGTGCTAGATGAACGAACGTCTCTCCACATGCTCAGTTCGGAGAGAGAAGTGTGTGTGAAAGCCGTCCTTCACCTAGCTTGTTGGGAACACAGAGTTTCTTTTCAGTTGCCAACTCCACTCCATACATATATATGGGGAGGCACAAGCTCCAACTCGGTTTTACACTGAAAACTGCAGGAACTTCAAACCGGCACTAGGAAACAGACTGAGAAACCAGAGTAAAAGTTTCTCCTGCAACCCGTTCCCTTTGTGCTAGATGAACGAACGTCTCTCCACATGCTCAGTTCGGAGAGAGAAGTGTGTGTGAAAGCCGCCCTTCACCTAGCTTGTTGGGAACACAAAGTTTCTTTTCAGTTGCCAACTCCACTCCATACATATATATGGGGAGGCACAAGCTCCAACTCGGTTTTACAGTGAAAAATGCAGGAACTTCAAACCGGCACTAGGAAACAGACTGAGAAACCAGAGTAAAAGTTTCTCCTGCAACCCGTTCCCTTTGTGCTAGATGAACGAACTTCCCTCCACATGCTCAGTTCTGAGAGATAAGTGTGTGTGAAAGCCGCACTTCACCTCGCTTGTTGGGAACACAAAGTTTCTTTTCAGTTGCCAACTCCACTCCATACATATATATGGGGAGGCACAAGCTCCAACTCGGTTTTACAGTGAAAACTGCAGGAACTTCAAACCGGCACTAGGAAACAGACTGAGAAACCAGAGTAAAAGTTTCTCCTGCAACCCGTTCCCTTTGTGCTAGATGAACGAACGTCTCTCCACATGCTCAGTTCGGAGAGAGAAGTGTGTGTGAAAGCCGCCCTTCACCTAGCTTGTTGGGAACACAAAGTTTCTTTTCAGTTGCCAACTCCACTCCATACATATATATGGGGAGGCACAAGCTCCAACTCGGTTTTACAGTGAAAACTGCAGGAACTTCAAACCGGCACTAGGAAACAGACTGAGAAACCAGAGTAAAAGTTTCTCCTGCAACCCGTTCCCTTTGTGCTAGATGAGCGAACGTCTCTCCACATGCTCATTTCGGAGAGAGAAGTGTGTGTGAAAGCCGCTCTTCACCTAGCTTGTTGGGAACACAAAGTTTCTTTTCAGTTGCCAACTCCACTCCATACATATATATGGGGAGGCACAAGCTCCAACTCGGTTTTACAGTGAAAACTGCAGGAACTTCAAACCGGCACTAGGAAACAGACTGAGAAACCAGAGTAAAAGTTTCTCCTGCAACCCGTTCCCTTTGTGCTAGATGAACGAACGTCTCTCCACAGGCTCAGTTCGGAGAGAGAAGTGTGTGTGAAAGCCGTCCTTCACCTAGCTTGTTGGGAACACAAAGTTTCTTTTCAGTTGCCAACTCCACTCCATACATATATATGGGGAGGCACAAGCTCCAACTCGGTTTTACAGTGAAAAATGCAGGAACTTCAAACCGGCACTAGGAAACAGACTGAGAAACCAGAGTAAAAGTTTCACCTGCAACCCGTTCCCTTTGTGCTAGATGAACGAACGTCTCTCCACATGCTCAGTTCGGAGAGAGAAGTGTGTGTGAAAGCCGTCCTTCACCTAGCTTGTTGGGAACACAAAGTTTCTTTTCAGTTGCCAACTCCACTCCATACATATATATGGGGAGGCACAAGCTCCAACTCGGTTTTACAGTGAAAACTGCAGGAACTTCAAACCGGCACTAGGAAACAGACCGAGAAACCAGAGTAAAAGTTTCTCCTGCAACCCGTTCCCTTTGTGCTAGATGAACGAACGTCTCTCCACATGCTCAGTTCGGAGAGAGAAGTGTGTGTGAAAGCCGCCCTTCACCTAGCTTGTTGGGAACACAAAGTTTCTTTTCAGTTGCCAACTCCACTCCATACATATATATGGGGAGGCACAAGCTCCAACTCGGTTTTACAGTGAAAACTGCAGGAACTTCAAACCGGCACTAGGAAACAGACTGAGAAACCAGAGTAAAAGTTTCTCCTGCAACCCGTTCCCTTTGTGCTAGATGAACGAACGTCTCTCCACATGCTCAGTTCGGAGAGAGAAATGTGTGTGAAAGCCGTCCTTCACCTAGCTTGTTGGGAACATAAAGTTTCTTTTCAGTTGCCAACTCCACTCCATACATATATATGGGGAGGCAGAAGCTCCAATTCGGTTTTACAGTGAAAACTGCAGGAATTTCAAACCGTCACTAGGAAATAGACTGAGAAACCAGAGTAAAAATTTCCCTGCAACCCGTTCCCTATGTGCTAGATGAACGAACGTCTCTCCACATGCTCAGTTCGGAGAGAGAAGTGAATGTGAAAGCCGTCCTTCACCTAGCTTGTTGGGAACACAAAGTTTCTTTTCAGTTGCCAACTCCACTCCATACATATATATGGGGAGGCACAAGCTCCAACTCGGTTTTACAGTGAAAACTGCAGGAACTTCAAACCGGCACTAGGAAACAGACTGAGAAACCAGAGTAAAAGTTTCTCCTGCAACCCGTTCCCTTTGTGCTAGATGAACGAACGTCTCTCCACATGCTCAGTTCTGAGAGATAAGTGCGTGTGAAAGCCGTCCTTCACCTAGCTTGTTGGGAACACAAAGTTTCTTTTCAGTTGCCAAATACACTCCATACATATATATGGGGAGGCACAAGCTCCAACTCGGTTTTACAGTGAAAACTGCAGGAACTTCAAACCGGCACTAGGAAACAGACTGAGAAACCAGAGTAAAAGTTTCTCCTGCAACCCGTTCCCTTTGTGCTAGATGAACGAACGTCTCTCCACATGCTCAGTTCGGAGAGAGAAGTGTGTGTGAAAGCCGCCCTTCACCTAGCTTGTTGGGAACACAAAGTTTCTTTTCAGTTGCCAACTCCACTCCATACATATATATGGGGAGGCACAAGCTCCAACTCGGTTTTACAGTGAAAACTGCAGGAACTTCAAACCGGCACTAGGAAACAGACTGAGAAACCAGAGTAAAAGTTTCTCCTGCAACCCGTTCCCTTTGTGCTAGATGAACGAACGTCTCTCCACATGCTCAGTTCGGAGAGAGAAGTGTGTGTGAAAGCCGTCCTTCACCTAGCTTGTTGGGAACACAAAGTTTCTTTTCAGTTGCCAAATACACTCCATACATATATATGGGGAGGCACAAGCTCCAACTCGGTTTTACAGTGAAAACTGCAGGAACTTCAAACCGGCACTAGGAAACAGACTGAGAAACCAGAGTAAAAGTTTCTCCTGCAACCCGTTCCCTTTGTGCTAGATGAACGAACGTCTCTCCACATGCTCAGTTCGGAGAGAGAACTGTGTGTGAAAGCCGTCCTTCAGCTAGCTTGTTGGGAACACAAAGTTTCTTTTCAGTTGCCAACTCCACTCCCTACATATATATTGGGAGGCACAAGCTCCAACTCGGTTTTACAGTGAAAACTGCAGGAACTTCAAACCGGCACTAGGAAACAGACTGAGAAACCAGAGTAAAAGTTTCTCCTGCAACCCGTTCCCTTTGTGCTAGATGAACGAACGTCTCTCCACATGCTCAGTTCGGAGAGAGAAGTGTGTGTGAAAGCCGCCCTTCACCTAGCTTGTTGGGAACACAAAGTTTCTTTTCAGTTGCCAACTCCACTCCAAACATATATATGGGGAGGCAGAAGCTCCATCTCGGTTTTACAGTGAAAACTGCAGGAACTTCAAACCGGCACTAGGAAACAGACTGAGAAACCAGAGTAAAAGTTTCTCCTGCAACCCGTTCCCTTTGTGCTAGATGAACGAACGTCTCTCCACATGCTCAGTTCGGAGAGAGAAGTGTGTGTGAAAGCCGTCCTTCACCTAGCTTGTTGGGAACACAAAGTTTCTTTTCAGTTGCCAACTCCACTCCATACATATATATGGGGAGGCACAAGCTCCAACTCGGTTTTACAGTGAAAACTGCAGGAACTTCAAACGGCACTAGGAAACAGACCGAGAAACCAGAGTAAAAGTTTCTCCTGCAACCCGTTCCCTTTGTGCTAGATGAACGAACGTCTCTCCACATGCTCAGTTCGGAGAGAGAAGTGTGTGTGAAAGCCGTCCTTCACCTAGCTTGTTGGGAACACAAAGTTTCTTTTCAGTTGCCAACTCCACTCCATACATATATATGGGGAGGCACAAGCTCCAACTCGGTTTTACAGTGAAAACTGCAGGAACTTCAAACGGCACTAGGAAACAGACCGAGAAACCAGAGTAAAAGTTTCTCCTGCAACCCGTTCCCTTTGTGCTAGATGAACGAACGTCTCTCCACATGCTCAGTTCGGAGAGAGAAGTGTGTGTGAAAGCCGTCCTTCACCTAGCTTGTTGGGAACACAAAGTTTCTTTTCAGTTGCCAACTCCACTCCATACATATATATGGGGAGGCACAAGCTCCAACTCGGTTTTACAGTGAAAACTGCAGGAACTTCAAACCGGCACTAGGAAACAGACTGAGAAACCAGAGTAAAAGTTTCTCCTGCAACCCGTTCCCTTTGTGCTAGATGAACGAACGTCTCTCCACATGCTCAGTTCGGAGAGAGAAGTGTGTGTGAAAGCCGTCCTTCACCTAGCTTGTTGGGAACACAAAGTTTCCTTTCAGTTGCCAACTCCACTCCATACATATATATGGGGAGGCACAACCTCCAACTCGGTTTTACAGTGAAAACTGCAGGAACTTCAAACCGGCACTAGGAAACAGACTGAGAAACCAGAGTAAAAGTTTCTCCTGCAACCCGTTCCCTTTGTGCTAAATGAACGAACGTCTCTCCACATGCTCAGTTCGGAGAGAGAAGTGTGTGTGAAAGCCGTCCTTCACCTAGCTTGTTGGGAACACAAAGTTTCCTTTCAGTTGCCAACTCCACTCCATACATATATATGGGGAGGCACAAGCTCCAACTCGGTTTTACAGTGAAAACTGCAGGAACTTCAAACCGGCACTAGGAAACAGACTGAGAAACCAGAGTAAAAGTTTCTCCTGCAACCCGTTCCCTTTGTGCTAGATGAACTAACGTCTCTCCACATGCTCAGTTCGGAGAGAGAAGTGTGTGTGAAAGCCGTCCTTCACCTAGCTTGTTGGGAACACAAAGTTTCCTTTCAGTTGCCAACTCCACTCCATACATATATATGGGGAGGCACAAGCTCCAACTCGGTTTTACAGTGAAAACTGCAGGAACTTCAAACCGGCACTAGGAAACAGACTGAGAAACCAGAGTAAAAGTTTCTCCTGCAACCCGTTCCCTTTGTGCTAGATGAACGAACGTCTCTCCACATGCTCATTTCGGAGAGAGAAGTATGTGTGAAAGCCGTCCTTCACCTAGCTTGTTGGGAACACAAAGTTTCCTTTCAGTTGCCAACTCCACTCCATACATATATATGGGGAGGCACAAGCTCCAACTCGGTTTTACAGTGAAAACTGCAGGAACTTCAAACCGGCACTAGGAAACAGACTGAGAAACCAGAGTAAAAGTTTCTCCTGCAACCCGTTCCCTTTGTGCTAGATGAACGAACGTCTATCCACATGCTCAGTTCGGAGAGAGAAGTGTGTGTGAAAGCCGTCCTTCACCTAGCTTGTTGGGAACACAAAGTTTCTTTTCAGTTGCCAACTCCTCTCCATACATATATAAGGGGAGGCACAAGCTCCAACTCGGTTTTACAGTGAAAACTGCAGGAACTTCAAACCGGCACTAGGAAACAGACTGAGAAACCAGAGTAAAAGTTTCTCCTGCAACCCGTTCCCTTTGTGCTAGATGAACGAACGTCTCTCCACATGCTCAGTTCGGAGAGAGAAGTGTGTGTGAACGCCGTCCTTCACGTAGCTTGTTGGGAACACAAAGTTTCTTTTCAGTTGCCAACTCCACTCCATACATATATATGGGGAGGCACAAGCTCCAACTCGGTTTTACAGTGAAAACTGCAGGAACTTCAAACCGGCACTAGGAAACAGACTGAGAAACCAGAGTAAAAGTTTCTCCTGCAACCCGTTCCCTTTGTGCTAGATGAACGAACGTCTATCCACATGCTCAGTTCGGAGAGAGAAGTGTGTGTGAAAGCCGTCCTTCACCTAGCTTGTTGGGAACACAAAGTTTCTTTTCAGTTGCCAACTCCACTCCATACATATATATGGGGAGGCACAAGCTCCAACTCGGTTTTACAGTGAAAACTCCAGGAACTTCAAACCGGCACTAGGAAACAGACTGAGAAACCAGAGTAAAAGTTTCTCCTGCAACTCGTTCCCTTTGTGCTAGATGAACGAACGTCTCTCCACATGCTCAGTTCGGAGAGAGAAGTGTGTGTGAACGCCGTCCTTCACGTAGCTTGTTGGGAACACAAAGTTTCTTTTCAGTTGCCAACTCCACTCCATACATATATATGGGGAGGCACAAGCTCCAACTCGGTTTTACAGTGAAAACTGCAGGAACTTCAAACCGGCACTAGGAAACAGACTGAGAAACCAGAGTAAAAGTTTCTCCTGCAACCCGTTCCCTTTGTGCTAGATGAACGAACGTCTCTCCACATGCTCAGTTCGGAGAGAGAAGTGTGTGTGAAAGCCGTCCTTCACATAGCTTGTTGGGAACACAAAGTTTCTTTTCAGTTGCCAACTCCACTCCATACATATATATGGGGAGGCACAAGCTCCAACTCGGTTTTACAGTGAAAACTGCAGGAACTTCAAACCGGCACTAGGAAACAGACTGAGAAACCAGAGTAAAAGTTTCTCCTGCAACCCGTTCCCTTTGTGCTAGATGAACGAACGTCTCTCCACATGCTCAGTTCGGAGAGAGAAGTGTGTGTGAAAGCCGTCCTTCACCTAGCTTGTTGGGAACACAAAGTTTCCTTTCAGTTGCCAACTCCACTCCATACATATATATGGGGAGGCACAAGCTCCAACTCGGTTTTACAGTGAAAACTGCAGGAACTTCAAACCGGCACTAGGAAACAGACTGAGAAACCAGAGTAAAAGTTTCTCCTGCAACCCGTTCCCTTTGTGCTAGATGAACGAACGTCTCTCCACATGCTCAGTTCGGAGAGAGAAGTGTGTGTGAAAGCCGTCCTTCACCTAGCTTGTTGGGAACACAAAGTTTCTTTTCAGTTGCCAACTCCACTCCATACATATATATGGGGAGGCACAAGCTCAAACTCGGTTTTACAGTGAAAACTGCAGGAACTTCAAACCGGCACTAGGAAACAGACTGAGAAACCAGAGTAAAAGTTTCTCCTGCAACCCGTTCCCTTTGTGCTAAATGAACGAACGTCTCTCCACATGCTCAGTTCGGAGAGAGAAGTGTGTGTGAAAGCCGTCCTTCACCTAGCTTGTTGGGAACACAAAGTTTCCTTTCAGTTGCCAACTCCACTCCATACATATATATGGGGAGGCACAAGCTCCAACTCGGTTTTACAGTGAAAACTGCAGGAACTTCAAACCGGCACTAGGAAACAGACTGAGAAACCAGAGTAAAAGTTTCTCCTGCAACCCGTTCCCTTTGTGCTAGATGAACTAACGTCTCTCCACATGCTCAGTTCGGAGAGAGAAGTGTGTGTGAAAGCCGTCCTTCACCTAGCTTGTTGGGAACACAAAGTTTCCTTTCAGTTGCCAACTCCACTCCATACATATATATGGGGAGGCACAAGCTCCAACTCGGTTTTACAGTGAAAACTGCAGGAACTTCAAACCGGCACTAGGAAACAGACTGAGAAACCAGAGTAAAAGTTTCTCCTGCAACCCGTTCCCTTTGTGCTAGATGAACGAACGTCTCTCCACATGCTCATTTCGGAGAGAGAAGTGTGTGTGAAAGCCGTCCTTCACCTAGCTTGTTGGGAACACAAAGTTTCCTTTCAGTTGCCAACTCCACTCCATACATATATATGGGGAGGCACAAGCTCCAACTCGGTTTTACAGTGAAAACTGCAGGAACTTCAAACCGGCACTAGGAAACAGACTGAGAAACCAGAGTAAAAGTTTCTCCTGCAACCCGTTCCCTTTGTGCTAGATGAACGAACGTCTCTCCACATGCTAATTTCGGAGAGAGAAGTGTGTGTGAAAGCCGTCCTTCACCTAGCTTGTTGGGAACACAAAGTTTCCTTTCAGTTGCCAACTCCACTCCATACATATATATGGGGAGGCACAAGCTCCAACTCGGTTTTACAGTGAAAACTGCAGGAACTTCAAACGGCACTAGGAAACAGACCGAGAAACCAGAGTAAAAGTTTCTCCTGCAACCCGTTCCCTTTGTGCTAGATGAACGAACGTCTCTCCACATGCTCAGTTCGGAGAGAGAAGTGTGTGTGAAAGCCGTCCTTCACCTAGCTTGTTGGGAACACAAAGTTTCTTTTCAGTTGCCAACTCCACTCCATACATATATATGGGGAGGCACAAGCTCCAACTCGGTTTTACAGTGAAAACTGCAGGAACTTCAAACGGCACTAGGAAACAGACCGAGAAACCAGAGTAAAAGTTTCTCCTGCAACCCGTTCCCTTTGTGCTAGATGAACGAACGTCTCTCCACATGCTCAGTTCGGAGAGAGAAGTGTGTGTGAAAGCCGTCCTTCACCTAGCTTGTTGGGAACACAAAGTTTCTTTTCAGTTGCCAACTCCACTCCATACATATATATGGGGAGGCACAAGCTCCAACTCGGTTTTACAGTGAAAACTGCAGGAACTTCAAACCGGCACTAGGAAACAGACTGAGAAACCAGAGTAAAAGTTTCTCCTGCAACCCGTTCCCTTTGTGCTAGATGAACGAACGTCTCTCCACATGCTCAGTTCGGAGAGAGAAGTGTGTGTGAAAGCCGTCCTTCACCTAGCTTGTTGGGAACACAAAGTTTCCTTTCAGTTGCCAACTCCACTCCATACATATATATGGGGAGGCACAACCTCCAACTCGGTTTTACAGTGAAAACTGCAGGAACTTCAAACCGGCACTAGGAAACAGACTGAGAAACCAGAGTAAAAGTTTCTCCTGCAACCCGTTCCCTTTGTGCTAAATGAACGAACGTCTCTCCACATGCTCAGTTCGGAGAGAGAAGTGTGTGTGAAAGCCGTCCTTCACCTAGCTTGTTGGGAACACAAAGTTTCCTTTCAGTTGCCAACTCCACTCCATACATATATATGGGGAGGCACAAGCTCCAACTCGGTTTTACAGTGAAAACTGCAGGAACTTCAAACCGGCACTAGGAAACAGACTGAGAAACCAGAGTAAAAGTTTCTCCTGCAACCCGTTCCCTTTGTGCTAGATGAACTAACGTCTCTCCACATGCTCAGTTCGGAGAGAGAAGTGTGTGTGAAAGCCGTCCTTCACCTAGCTTGTTGGGAACACAAAGTTTCCTTTCAGTTGCCAACTCCACTCCATACATATATATGGGGAGGCACAAGCTCCAACTCGGTTTTACAGTGAAAACTGCAGGAACTTCAAACCGGCACTAGGAAACAGACTGAGAAACCAGAGTAAAAGTTTCTCCTGCAACCCGTTCCCTTTGTGCTAGATGAACGAACGTCTCTCCACATGCTCATTTCGGAGAGAGAAGTGTGTGTGAAAGCCGTCCTTCACCTAGCTTGTTGGGAACACAAAGTTTCCTTTCAGTTGCCAACTCCACTCCATACATATATATGGGGAGGCACAAGCTCCAACTCGGTTTTACAGTGAAAACTGCAGGAACTTCAAACCGGCACTAGGAAACAGACTGAGAAACCAGAGTAAAAGTTTCTCCTGCAACCCGTTCCCTTTGTGCTAGATGAACGAACGTCTCTCCACATGCTAATTTCGGAGAGAGAAGTGTGTGTGAAAGCCGTCCTTCACCTAGCTTGTTGGGAACACAAAGTTTCCTTTCAGTTGCCAACTCCACTCCATACATATATATGGGGAGGCACAAGCTCCAACTCGGTTTTACAGTGAAAACTGCAGGAACTTCAAACCGGCACTAGGAAACAGACTGAGAAACCAGAGTAAAAGTTTCTCCTGCAACCCGTTCCCTTTGTGCTAGATGAACGAACGTCTATCCACATGCTCAGTTCGGAGAGAGAAGTGTGTGTGAAAGCCGTCCTTCACCTAGCTTGTTGGGAACACAAAGTTTCTTTTCAGTTGCCAACTCCTCTCCATACATATATAAGGGGAGGCACAAGCTCCAACTCGGTTTTACAGTGAAAACTGCAGGAACTTCAAACCGGCACTAGGAAACAGACTGAGAAACCAGAGTAAAAGTTTCTCCTGCAACCCGTTCCCTTTGTGCTAGATGAACGAACGTCTCTCCACATGCTCAGTTCGGAGAGAGAAGTGTGTGTGAACGCCGTCCTTCACGTAGCTTGTTGGGAACACAAAGTTTCTTTTCAGTTGCCAACTCCACTCCATACATATATATGGGGAGGCACAAGCTCCAACTCGGTTTTACAGTGAAAACTGCAGGAACTTCAAACCGGCACTAGGAAACAGACTGAGAAACCAGAGTAAAAGTTTCTCCTGCAACCCGTTCCCTTTGTGCTAGATGAACGAACGTCTATCCACATGCTCAGTTCGGAGAGAGAAGTGTGTGTGAAAGCCGTCCTTCACCTAGCTTGTTGGGAACACAAAGTTTCTTTTCAGTTGCCAACTCCACTCCATACATATATATGGGGAGGCACAAGCTCCAACTCGGTTTTACAGTGAAAACTGCAGGAACTTCAAACCGGCACTAGGAAACAGACTGAGAAACCAGAGTAAAAGTTTCTCCTGCAACCCGTTCCCTTTGTGCTAGATGAACGAACGTCTCTCCACATGCTAATTTCGGAGAGAGAAGTGTGTGTGAAAGCCGTCCTTCACCTAGCTTGTTGGGAACACAAAGTTTCCTTTCAGTTGCCAACTCCACTCCATACATATATATGGGGAGGCACAAGCTCCAACTCGGTTTTACAGTGAAAACTGCAGGAACTTCAAACCGGCACTAGGAAACAGACTGAGAAACCAGAGTAAATGTTTCTCCTGCAACCCGTTCCCTTTGTGCTAGATGAACGAACGTCTATCCACATGCTCAGTTCGGAGAGAGAAGTGTGTGTGAAAGCCGTCCTTCACCTAGCTTGTTGGGAACACAAAGTTTCTTTTCAGTTGCCAACTCCTCTCCATACATATATAAGGGGAGGCACAAGCTCCAACTCGGTTTTACAGTGAAAACTGCAGGAACTTCAAACCGGCACTAGGAAACAGACTGAGAAACCAGAGTAAAAGTTTCTCCTGCAACCCGTTCCCTTTGTGCTAGATGAACGAACGTCTCTCCACATGCTCAGTTCGGAGAGAGAAGTGTGTGTGAACGCCGTCCTTCACGTAGCTTGTTGGGAACACAAAGTTTCTTTTCAGTTGCCAACTCCACTCCATACATATATATGGGGAGGCACAAGCTCCAACTCGGTTTTACAGTGAAAACTGCAGGAACTTCAAACCGGCACTAGGAAACAGACTGAGAAACCAGAGTAAAAGTTTCTCCTGCAACCCGTTCCCTTTGTGCTAGATGAACGAACGCTATCCACATGCTCAGTTCGGAGAGAGAAGTGTGTGTGAAAGCCGTCCTTCACCTAGCTTGTTGGGAACACAAAGTTTCTTTTCAGTTGCCAACTCCACTCCATACATATATATGGGGAGGCACAAGCTCCAACTCGGTTTTACAGTGAAAACTCCAGGAACTTCAAACCGGCACTAGGAAACAGACTGAGAAACCAGAGTAAAAGTTTCTCCTGCAACTCGTTCCCTTTGTGCTAGATGAACGAACGTCTCTCCACATGCTCAGTTCGGAGAGAGAAGTGTGTGTGAACGCCGTCCTTCACGTAGCTTGTTGGGAACACAAAGTTTCTTTTCAGTTGCCAACTCCACTCCATACATATATATGGGGAGGCACAAGCTCCAACTCGGTTTTACAGTGAAAACTGCAGGAACTTCAAACCGGCACTAGGAAACAGACTGAGAAACCAGAGTAAAAGTTTCTCCTGCAACCCGTTCCCTTTGTGCTAGATGAACGAACGTCTCTCCACATGCTCAGTTCGGAGAGAGAAGTGTGTGTGAAAGCCGTCCTTCACCTAGCTTGTTGGGAACACAAAGTTTCCTTTCAGTTGCCAACTCCACTCCATACATATATATGGGGAGGCACAAGCTCCAACTCGGTTTTACAGTGAAAACTGCAGGAACTTCAAACCGGCACTAGGAAACAGACTGAGAAACCAGAGTAAAAGTTTCTCCTGCAACCCGTTCCCTTTGTGCTAGATGAACGAACGTCTCTCCACATGCTCAGTTCGGAGAGAGAAGTGTGTGTGAAAGCCGTCCTTCACCTAGCTTGTTGGGAACACAAAGTTTCTTTTCAGTTGCCAACTCCACTCCATACATATATATGGGGAGGCACAAGCTCAAACTCGGTTTTACAGTGAAAACTGCAGGAACTTCAAACCGGCACTAGGAAACAGACTGAGAAACCAGAGTAAAAGTTTCTCCTGCAACCCGTTCCCTTTGTGCTAAATGAACGAACGTCTCTCCACATGCTCAGTTCGGAGAGAGAAGTGTGTGTGAAAGCCGTCCTTCACCTAGCTTGTTGGGAACACAAAGTTTCCTTTCAGTTGCCAACTCCACTCCATACATATATATGGGGAGGCACAAGCTCCAACTCGGTTTTACAGTGAAAACTGCAGGAACTTCAAACCGGCACTAGGAAACAGACTGAGAAACCAGAGTAAAAGTTTCTCCTGCAACCCGTTCCCTTTGTGCTAGATGAACTAACGTCTCTCCACATGCTCAGTTCGGAGAGAGAAGTGTGTGTGAAAGCCGTCCTTCACCTAGCTTGTTGGGAACACAAAGTTTCCTTTCAGTTGCCAACTCCACTCCATACATATATATGGGGAGGCACAAGCTCCAACTCGGTTTTACAGTGAAAACTGCAGGAACTTCAAACCGGCACTAGGAAACAGACTGAGAAACCAGAGTAAAAGTTTCTCCTGCAACCCGTTCCCTTTGTGCTAGATGAACGAACGTCTCTCCACATGCTCATTTCGGAGAGAGAAGTGTGTGTGAAAGCCGTCCTTCACCTAGCTTGTTGGGAACACAAAGTTTCCTTTCAGTTGCCAACTCCACTCCATACATATATATGGGGAGGCACAAGCTCCAACTCGGTTTTACAGTGAAAACTGCAGGAACTTCAAACCGGCACTAGGAAACAGACTGAGAAACCAGAGTAAAAGTTTCTCCTGCAACCCGTTCCCTTTGTGCTAGATGAACGAACGTCTCTCCACATGCTAATTTCGGAGAGAGAAGTGTGTGTGAAAGCCGTCCTTCACCTAGCTTGTTGGGAACACAAAGTTTCCTTTCAGTTGCCAACTCCACTCCATACATATATATGGGGAGGCACAAGCTCCAACTCGGTTTTACAGTGAAAACTGCAGGAACTTCAAACGGCACTAGGAAACAGACCGAGAAACCAGAGTAAAAGTTTCTCCTGCAACCCGTTCCCTTTGTGCTAGATGAACGAACGTCTCTCCACATGCTCAGTTCGGAGAGAGAAGTGTGTGTGAAAGCCGTCCTTCACCTAGCTTGTTGGGAACACAAAGTTTCTTTTCAGTTGCCAACTCCACTCCATACATATATATGGGGAGGCACAAGCTCCAACTCGGTTTTACAGTGAAAACTGCAGGAACTTCAAACGGCACTAGGAAACAGACCGAGAAACCAGAGTAAAAGTTTCTCCTGCAACCCGTTCCCTTTGTGCTAGATGAACGAACGTCTCTCCACATGCTCAGTTCGGAGAGAGAAGTGTGTGTGAAAGCCGTCCTTCACCTAGCTTGTGGGAACACAAAGTTTCTTTTCAGTTGCCAACTCCACTCCATACATATATATGGGGAGGCACAAGCTCCAACTCGGTTTTACAGTGAAAACTGCAGGAACTTCAAACCGGCACTAGGAAACAGACTGAGAAACCAGAGTAAAAGTTTCTCCTGCAACCCGTTCCCTTTGTGCTAGATGAACGAACGTCTCTCCACATGCTCAGTTCGGAGAGAGAAGTGTGTGTGAAAGCCGTCCTTCACCTAGCTTGTTGGGAACACAAAGTTTCCTTTCAGTTGCCAACTCCACTCCATACATATATATGGGGAGGCACAACCTCCAACTCGGTTTTACAGTGAAAACTGCAGGAACTTCAAACCGGCACTAGGAAACAGACTGAGAAACCAGAGTAAAAGTTTCTCCTGCAACCCGTTCCCTTTGTGCTAAATGAACGAACGTCTCTCCACATGCTCAGTTCGGAGAGAGAAGTGTGTGTGAAAGCCGTCCTTCACCTAGCTTGTTGGGAACACAAAGTTTCCTTTCAGTTGCCAACTCCACTCCATACATATATATGGGGAGGCACAAGCTCCAACTCGGTTTTACAGTGAAAACTGCAGGAACTTCAAACCGGCACTAGGAAACAGACTGAGAAACCAGAGTAAAAGTTTCTCCTGCAACCCGTTCCCTTTGTGCTAGATGAACTAACGTCTCTCCACATGCTCAGTTCGGAGAGAGAAGTGTGTGTGAAAGCCGTCCTTCACCTAGCTTGTTGGGAACACAAAGTTTCCTTTCAGTTGCCAACTCCACTCCATACATATATATGGGGAGGCACAAGCTCCAACTCGGTTTTACAGTGAAAACTGCAGGAACTTCAAACCGGCACTAGGAAACAGACTGAGAAACCAGAGTAAAAGTTTCTCCTGCAACCCGTTCCCTTTGTGCTAGATGAACGAACGTCTCTCCACATGCTCATTTCGGAGAGAGAAGTGTGTGTGAAAGCCGTCCTTCACCTAGCTTGTTGGGAACACAAAGTTTCCTTTCAGTTGCCAACTCCACTCCATACATATATATGGGGAGGCACAAGCTCCAACTCGGTTTTACAGTGAAAACTGCAGGAACTTCAAACCGGCACTAGGAAACAGACTGAGAAACCAGAGTAAAAGTTTCCTCCTGCAACCCGTTCCCTTTGTGCTAGATGAACGAACGTCTCTCCACATGCTAATTTCGGAGAGAGAAGTGTGTGTGAAAGCCGTCCTTCACCTAGCTTGTTGGGAACACAAAGTTTCCTTTCAGTTGCCAACTCCACTCCATACATATATATGGGGAGGCACAAGCTCCAACTCGGTTTTACAGTGAAAACTGCAGGAACTTCAAACCGGCACTAGGAAACAGACTGAGAAACCAGAGTAAAAGTTTCTCCTGCAACCCGTTCCCTTTGTGCTAGATGAACGAACGTCTATCCACATGCTCAGTTCGGAGAGAGAAGTGTGTGTGAAAGCCGTCCTTCACCTAGCTTGTTGGGAACACAAAGTTTCTTTTCAGTTGCCAACTCCTCTCCATACATATATAAGGGGAGGCACAAGCTCCAACTCGGTTTTACAGTGAAAACTGCAGGAACTTCAAACCGGCACTAGGAAACAGACTGAGAAACCAGAGTAAAAGTTTCTCCTGCAACCCGTTCCCTTTGTGCTAGATGAACGAACGTCTCTCCACATGCTCAGTTCGGAGAGAGAAGTGTGTGTGAACGCCGTCCTTCACGTAGCTTGTTGGGAACACAAAGTTTCTTTTCAGTTGCCAACTCCACTCCATACATATATATGGGGAGGCACAAGCTCCAACTCGGTTTTACAGTGAAAACTGCAGGAACTTCAAACCGGCACTAGGAAACAGACTGAGAAACCAGAGTAAAAGTTTCTCCTGCAACCCGTTCCCTTTGTGCTAGATGAACGAACGTCTATCCACATGCTCAGTTCGGAGAGAGAAGTGTGTGTGAAAGCCGTCCTTCACCTAGCTTGTTGGGAACACAAAGTTTCTTTTCAGTTGCCAACTCCACTCCATACATATATATGGGGAGGCACAAGCTCCAACTCGGTTTTACAGTGAAAACTGCAGGAACTTCAAACCGGCACTAGGAAACAGACTGAGAAACCAGAGTAAAAGTTTCTCCTGCAACCCGTTCCCTTTGTGCTAGATGAACGAACGTCTCTCCACATGCTAATTTCGGAGAGAGAAGTGTGTGTGAAAGCCGTCCTTCACCTAGCTTGTTGGGAACACAAAGTTTCCTTTCAGTTGCCAACTCCACTCCATACATATATATGGGGAGGCACAAGCTCCAACTCGGTTTTACAGTGAAAACTGCAGGAACTTCAAACCGGCACTAGGAAACAGACTGAGAAACCAGAGTAAAAGTTTCTCCTGCAACCCGTTCCCTTTGTGCTAGATGAACGAACGTCTATCCACATGCTCAGTTCGGAGAGAGAAGTGTGTGTGAAAGCCGTCCTTCACCTAGCTTGTTGGGAACACAAAGTTTCTTTTCAGTTGCCAACTCCTCTCCATACATATATAAGGGGAGGCACAAGCTCCAACTCGGTTTTACAGTGAAAACTGCAGGAACTTCAAACCGGCACTAGGAAACAGACTGAGAAACCAGAGTAAAAGTTTCTCCTGCAACCCGTTCCCTTTGTGCTAGATGAACGAACGTCTCTCCACATGCTCAGTTCGGAGAGAGAAGTGTGTGTGAACGCCGTCCTTCACGTAGCTTGTTGGGAACACAAAGTTTCTTTTCAGTTGCCAACTCCACTCCATACATATATATGGGGAGGCACAAGCTCCAACTCGGTTTTACAGTGAAAACTGCAGGAACTTCAAACCGGCACTAGGAAACAGACTGAGAAACCAGAGTAAAAGTTTCTCCTGCAACCCGTTCCCTTTGTGCTAGATGAACGAACGTCTATCCACATGCTCAGTTCGGAGAGAGAAGTGTGTGTGAAAGCCGTCCTTCACCTAGCTTGTTGGGAACACAAAGTTTCTTTTCAGTTGCCAACTCCACTCCATACATATATATGGGGAGGCACAAGCTCCAACTCGGTTTTACAGTGAAAACTCCAGGAACTTCAAACCGGCACTAGGAAACAGACTGAGAAACCAGAGTAAAAGTTTCTCCTGCAACTCGTTCCCTTTGTGCTAGATGAACGAACGTCTCTCCACATGCTCAGTTCGGAGAGAGAAGTGTGTTGTGAACGCCGTCCTTCACGTAGCTTGTTGGGAACACAAAGTTTCTTTTCAGTTGCCAACTCCACTCCATACATATATATGGGGAGGCACAAGCTCCAACTCGGTTTTACAGTGAAAACTGCAGGAACTTCAAACCGGGCACTAGGAAACAGACTGAGAAACCAGAGTAAAAGTTTCTCCTGCAACCCGTTCCCTTTGTGCTAGATGAACGAACGTCTCTCCACATGCTCAGTTCGGAGAGAGAAGTGTGTGTGAAAGCCGTCCTTCACATAGCTTGTTGGGAACACAAAGTTTCTTTTCAGTTGCCAACTCCACTCCATACATATATATGGGGAGGCACAAGCTCCAACTCGGTTTTACAGTGAAAACTGCAGGAACTTCAAACCGGCACTAGGAAACAGACTGAGAAACCAGAGTAAAAGTTTCTCCTGCAACCCGTTCCCTTTGTGCTAGATGAACGAACGTCTCTCCACATGCTCAGTTCGGAGAGAGAAGTGTGTGTGAAAGCCGTCCTTCACCTAGCTTGTTGGGAACACAAAGTTTCCTTTCAGTTGCCAACTCCACTCCATACATATATATGGGGAGGCACAAGCTCCAACTCGGTTTTACAGTGAAAACTGCAGGAACTTCAAACCGGCACTAGGAAACAGACTGAGAAACCAGAGTAAAAGTTTCTCCTGCAACCCGTTCCCTTTGTGCTAGATGAACGAACGTCTCTCCACATGCTCAGTTCGGAGAGAGAAGTGTGTGTGAAAGCCGTCCTTCACCTAGCTTGTTGGGAACACAAAGTTTCTTTTCAGTTGCCAACTCCACTCCATACATATATATGGGGAGGCACAAGCTCAAACTCGGTTTTACAGTGAAAACTGCAGGAACTTCAAACCGGCACTAGGAAACAGACTGAGAAACCAGAGTAAAAGTTTCTCCTGCAACCCGTTCCCTTTGTGCTAAATGAACGAACGTCTCTCCACATGCTCAGTTCGGAGAGAGAAGTGTGTGTGAAAGCCGTCCTTCACCTAGCTTGTTGGGAACACAAAGTTTCCTTTCAGTTGCCAACTCCACTCCATACATATATATGGGGAGGCACAAGCTCCAACTCGGTTTTACAGTGAAAACTGCAGGAACTTCAAACCGGCACTAGGAAACAGACTGAGAAACCAGAGTAAAAGTTTCTCCTGCAACCCGTTCCCTTTGTGCTAGATGAACTAACGTCTCTCCACATGCTCAGTTCGGAGAGAGAAGTGTGTGTGAAAGCCGTCCTTCACCTAGCTTGTTGGGAACACAAAGTTTCCTTTCAGTTGCCAACTCCACTCCATACATATATATGGGGAGGCACAAGCTCCAACTCGGTTTTACAGTGAAAACTGCAGGAACTTCAAACCGGCACTAGGAAACAGACTGAGAAACCAGAGTAAAAGTTTCTCCTGCAACCCGTTCCCTTTGTGCTAGATGAACGAACGTCTCTCCACATGCTCATTTCGGAGAGAGAAGTGTGTGTGAAAGCCGTCCTTCACCTAGCTTGTTGGGAACACAAAGTTTCCTTTCAGTTGCCAACTCCACTCCATACATATATATGGGGAGGCACAAGCTCCAACTCGGTTTTACAGTGAAAACTGCAGGAACTTCAAACCGGCACTAGGAAACAGACTGAGAGACCAGAGTAAAAGTTTCTCCTGCAACCCGTTCCCTTTGTGCTAGATGAACGAACGTCTCTCCACATGCTAATTTCGGAGAGAGAAGTGTGTGTGAAAGCCGTCCTTCACCTAGCTTGTTGGGAACACAAAGTTTCCTTTCAGTTGCCAACTCCACTCCATACATATATATGGGGAGGCACAAGCTCCAACTCGGTTTTACAGTGAAAACTGCAGGAACTTCAAACCGGCACTAGGAAACAGACTGAGAAACCAGAGTAAAAGTTTCTCCTGCAACCCGTTCCCTTTGTGCTAGATGAACGAACGTCTATCCACATGCTCAGTTCGGAGAGAGAAGTGTGTGTGAAAGCCGTCCTTCACCTAGCTTGTTGGGAACACAAAGTTTCTTTTCAGTTGCCAACTCCACTCCATACATATATATGGGGAGGCACAAGCTCCAACTCGGTTTTACAGTGAAAACTCCAGGAACTTCAAACCGGCACTAGGAAACAGACTGAGAAACCAGAGTAAAAGTTTCTCCTGCAACCCGTTCCCTTTGTGCTACATGAACGAACGTCTCTCCACATGCTCAGTTCGGAAAGAGAAGTGTGTGTGAACGCCGTCCTTCACGTAGCTTGTTGGGAACACAAAGTTTCTTTTCACTTGCCAACTCCACTCCATACATATATATGGGGAGGCACAAGCTCCAACTCGGTTTTACAGTGAAAACTGCAGGAACTTCAAACCGGCACTAGGAAACAGACTGAGAAACCAGAGTAAAAGTTTCTCCTGCAACCCGTTCCCTTTGTGCTAGATGAAAGAACGTCTCTCCACATGCTCAGTTCGGAGAGAGAAGTGTGTGTGAAAGCCGTCCTTCACATAGCTTGTTGGGAACACAAAGTTTCTTTTCAGTTGCCAACTCCACTCCATACATATATATGGGGAGGCACAAGCTCCAACTCGGTTTTACAGTGAAAACTGCAGGAACTTCAAACCGGCACTAGGAAACAGACTGAGAAACCAGAGTAAAAGTTTCTCCTGCAACCCGTTCCCTTTGTGCTAGATGAACGAACGTCTCTCCACATGCTCAGTTCGGAGAGAGAAGTGTGTGTGAAAGCCGTCCTTCACCTAGCTTGTTGGGAACACAAAGTTTCCTTTCAGTTGCCAACTCCACTCCATACATATATATGGGGAGGCACAAGCTCCAACTCGGTTTTACAGTGAAAACTGCAGGAACTTCAAACCGGCACTAGGAAACAGACTGAGAAACCAGAGTAAAAGTTTCTCCTGCAACCCGTTCCCTTTGTGCTAGATGAACGAACGTCTCTCCACATGCTCAGTTCGGAGAGAGAAGTGTGTGTGAAAGCCGTCCTTCACCTAGCTTGTTGGGAACACAAAGTTTCCTTTCAGTTGCCAACTCCACTCCATACATATATATGGGGAGGCACAAGCTCCAACTCGGTTTTACAGTGAAAACTGCAGGAACTTCAAACCGGCACTAGGAAACAGACTGAGAAACCAGAGTAAAAGTTTCTCCTGCAACCCGTTCCCTTTGTGCTAGATGAACGAACGTCTCTCCACATGCTCAGTTCGGAGAGAGAAGTGTGTGTGAAAGCCGTCCTTCACCTAGCTTGTTGGGAACACAAAGTTTCTTTTCAGTTGCCAACTCCACTCCATACATATATATGGGGAGGCACAAGCTCCAACTCGGTTTTACAGTGAAAACTGCAGGAACTTCAAACCGGCACTAGGAAACAGACTGAGAAACCAGAGTAAAAGTTTCTCCTGCAACCCGTTCCCTTTGTGCTAGATGAACGAACGTCTCTCCACATGCTCAGTTCGGAGAGAGAAGTGTGTGTGAAAGCCGTCCTTCACCTAGCTTGTTGGGAACACAAAGTTTCCTTTCAGTTGCCAACTCCACTCCATACATATATATGGGGAGGCACAAGCTCCAACTCGGTTTTACAGTGAAAACTGCAGGAACTTCAAACCGGCACTAGGAAACAGACTGAGAAACCAGAGTAAAAGTTTCTCCTGCAACCCGTTCCCTTTGTGCTAGATGAACTAACGTCTCTCCACATGCTCAGTTCGGAGAGAGAAGTGTGTGTGAAAGCCGTCCTTCACCTAGCTTGTTGGGAACACAAAGTTTCCTTTCAGTTGCCAACTCCACTCCATACATATATATGGGGAGGCACAAGCTCCAACTCGGTTTTACAGTGAAAACTGCAGGAACTTCAAACCGGCACTAGGAAACAGACTGAGAAACCAGAGTAAAAGTTTCTCCTGCAACCCGTTCCCTTTGTGCTAGATGAACGAAAATCTCTCCACATGCTCAGTTCGGAGAGAGAAGTGTGTGTGAAAGCCGCACTTCACCTAGCTTGTTGGGAACACAAAGTTTCTTTTCAGTTGCCAACTCCACTCCATACATATATATGGGGAGGCACAAGCTCCAACTCGGTTTCACAGTGAAAACTGCAGGAACTTCAAACCGGCACTAGGAAACAGACTGAGAAACCAGAGTAAAAGTTTCTCCTGCAACCCGTTCCCTTTGTGCTAGATGAACGAACGTCTCTCCACATGCTCAGTTCGGAGAGAGAAGTGTGTGTGAAAGCCGTCCTTCACCTAGCTTGTTGGGAACACAAAGTTTCTTTTCAGTTGCCAACTCCACTCCATACATATATATGGGGAGGCACAAGCTCCAACTCGGTTTTACAGTGAAAACTGCAGGAACTTCAAACCGGCACTAGGAAACAGACTGAGAAACCAGAGTAAAAGTTTCTCCTGCAGCCCGTTCCCTTTGTGCTAGATGAACGAACGTCTCTCCACATTCTCAGTTCCGAGAGATAAGTGTGTGTGACAGCCGTCCTTCACCTAGCTTGTTGGGAACACAAAGTTTCCTTTCAGTTGCCAACTCCACTCCATAAATATATATGGGGAGGCACAAGCTCCAACTCGGTTTTACAGTGAAAACTGCAGGAACTTCAAACCGGCACTAGGAAACAGACTGAGAAACCAGAGTAAAAGTTTCTCCTGCAACCCGTTCCCTTTGTGCTAGATGAACGAACGTCTCTCCACATGCTCAGTTCGGAGAGAGAAGTGTGTGTGAAAGCCGTCCTTCACCTAGCTTGTTGGGAACACAAAGTTTCCTTTCAGTTGCCAACTCCACTCCATACATATATATGGGGAGGCACAAGCTCCAACTCGGTTTTACAGTGAAAACTGCAGGAACTTCAAACCGGCACTAGGAAACAGACTGAGAAACCAGAGTAAAAGTTTCTCCTGCAACCCGTTCCCTTTGTGCTAGATGAACGAACGTCTATCCACATGCTCAGTTTGGAGAGAGAAGTGTGTGTGAAAGCCGTCCTTCACCTAGCTTGTTGGGAACACAAAGTTTCTTTTCAGTTGCCAACTCCACTCCATACATATATATGGGGAGGCACAAGCTCCAACTCGGTTTTACAGTGAAAACTCCAGGAACTTCAAACCGGCACTAGGAAACAGACTGAGAAACCAGAGTAAAAGTTTCTCCTGCAACCCGTTCCCTTTGTGCTAGATGAACGAACGTCTCTCCACATGCTCAGTTCGGAGAGAGAAGTGTGTGTGAACGCCGTCCTTCACGTAGCTTGTTGGGAACACAAAGTTTCTTTTCAGTTGCCAACTCCACTCCATACATATATATGGGGAGGCACAAGCTCCAACTCGGTTTTACAGTGAAAACTGCAGGAACTTCAAACCGGCACTAGGAAACAGACTGAGAAACCAGAGTAAAAGTTTCTCCTGCAACCCGTTCCCTTTGTGCTAGATGAACGAACGTCTCTCCACATGCTCAGTTCGGAGAGAGAAGTGTGTGTGAAAGCCGTCCTTCACATAGCTTGTTGGGAACACAAAGTTTCTTTTCAGTTGCCAACTCCACTCCATACATATATATGGGGAGGCACAAGCTCCAACTCGGTTTTACAGTGAAAACTGCAGGAACTTCAAACCGGCACTAGGAAACAGACTGAGAAACCAGAGTAAAAGTTTCTCCTGCAACCCTTTCCCTTTGTGCTAGATGAACGAACGTCTCTCCACATGCTCAGTTCGGAGAGAGAAGTGTGTGTGAAAGCCGTCCTTCACCTAGCTTGTTGGGAACACAAAGTTTCCTTTCAGTTGCCAACTCCACTCCATACATATATATGGGGAGGCACAAGCTCCAACTCGGTTTTACAGTGAAAACTGCAGGAACTTCAAACCGGCACTAGGAAACAGACTGAGAAACCAGAGTAAAAGTTTCTCCTGCAACCCGTTCCCTTTGTGCTAGATGAACGAACGTCTCTCCAAATGCTCAGTTCGGAGAGAGAAGTGTGTGTGAAAGCCGTCCTTCACCTAGATTGTTGGGAACACAAAGTTTCCTTTCAGTTGCCAACTCCACTCCATACATATATATGGGGAGGCACAAGCTCCAACTCGGTTTTACAGTGAAAACTGCAGGAACTTCAAACCGGCACTAGGAAACAGACTGAGAAACCAGAGTAAAAGTTTCTCCTGCAACCCGTTCCCTTTGTGCTAGATGAACGAACGTCTCTCCACATGCTCAGTTCGGAGAGAGAAGTGTGTGTGAAAGCCGTCCTTCACCTAGCTTGTTGGGAACACAAAGTTTCTTTTCAGTTGCCAACTCCACTCCATACATATATATGGGGAGGCACAAGCTCCAACTCGGTTTTACAGTGAAAACTGCAGGAACTTCAAACCGGCACTAGGAAACAGACTGAGAAACCAGAGTAAAAGTTTCTCCTGCAACCAGTTCCCTTTGTGCTAGATGAACGAACGTCTCTCCACATGCTCAGTTCGGAGAGAGAAGTGTGTGTGAAAGCCGTCCTTCACCTAGATTGTTGGGAACACAAAGTTTCCTTTCAGTTGCCAACTCCACTCCATACATATATATGGGGAGGCACAAGCTCCAACTCGGTTTTACAGTGAAAACTGCAGGAACTTCAAACCGGCACTAGGAAACAGACTGAGAAACCAGAGTAAAAGTTTCTCCTGCAACCCGTTCCCTTTGTGCTAGATGAACTATCGTCTCTCCACATGCTCAGTTCGGAGAGAGAAGTGTGTGTGAAAGCCGTCCTTCACGTAGCTTGTTGGGAACACAAAGTTTCTTTTCAGTTGCCAACTCCACTCCATACATATATATGGGGAGGCACAAGCTCCAACTCGGTTTTACAGTGAAAACTGCAGGAACTTCAAACCGGCACTAGGAAACAGACTGAGAAACCAGAGTAAAAGTTTCTCCTGCAACCCGTTCCCTTTGTGCTAGATGAACGATCGTCTCTCCACATGCTCAGTTCGGAGAGAGAAGTGTGTGTGAAAGCCGCCCTTCACCTAGCTTGTTGGGAACACAAAGTTTCTTTTCAGTTGCCAACTCCACTCCATACATATATATGGGGAGGCACAAGCTCCAACTCGGTTTTACAGTGAAAACTGCAGGAACTTCAAACCGGCACTAGGAAACAGACTGAGAAACCAGAGTAAAAGTTTCTCCTGCAACCCTTTCCCTTTGTGCTAGATGAACGAACGTCTCTCCACATGCTCAGTTCGGAGAGAGAAGTGTGTGTGAAAGCCGTCCTTCACCTAGCTTGTTGGGAACACAAAGTTTCCTTTCAGTTGCCAACTCCACTCCATACATATATATGGGGAGGCACAAGCTCCAACTCGGTTTTACAGTGAAAACTGCAGGAACTTCAAACCGGCACTAGGAAACAGACTGAGAAACCAGAGTAAAAGTTTCTCCTGCAACCCGTTCCCTTTGTGCTAGATGAACGAACGTCTCTCCAAATGCTCAGTTCGGAGAGAGAAGTGTGTGTGAAAGCCGTCCTTCACCTAGATTGTTGGGAACACAAAGTTTCCTTTCAGTTGCCAACTCCACTCCATACATATATATGGGGAGGCACAAGCTCCAACTCGGTTTTACAGTGAAAACTGCAGGAACTTCAAACCGGCACTAGGAAACAGACTGAGAAACCAGAGTAAAAGTTTCTCCTGCAACCCGTTCCCTTTGTGCTAGATGAACGAACGTCTCTCCACATGCTCAGTTCGGAGAGAGAAGTGTGTGTGAAAGCCGTCCTTCACCTAGCTTGTTGGGAACACAAAGTTTCTTTTCAGTTGCCAACTCCACTCCATACATATATATGGGGAGGCACAAGCTCCAACTCGGTTTTACAGTGAAAACTGCAGGAACTTCAAACCGGCACTAGGAAACAGACTGAGAAACCAGAGTAAAAGTTTCTCCTGCAACCCGTTCCCTTTGTGCTAGATGAACGAACGTCTCTCCACATGCTCAGTTCGGAGAGAGAAGTGTGTGTGAAAGCCGTCCTTCACCTAGATTGTTGGGAACACAAAGTTTCCTTTCAGTTGCCAACTCCACTCCATACATATATATGGGGAGGCACAAGCTCCAACTCGGTTTTACAGTGAAAACTGCAGGAACTTCAAACCGGCACTAGGAAACAGACTGAGAAACCAGAGTAAAAGTTTCTCCTGCAACCCGTTCCCTTTGTGCTAGATGAACTATCGTCTCTCCACATGCTCAGTTCGGAGAGAGAAGTGTGTGTGAAAGCCGTCCTTCACCTAGCTTGTTGGGAACACAAAGTTTCCTTTCAGTTGCCAACTCCACTCCATACATATATATGGGGAGGCACAAGCTCCAACTCGGTTTTACAGTGAAAACTGCAGGAACTTCAAACCGGCACTAGGAAACAGACTGAGAAACCAGAGTAAAAGTTTCTCCTGCAACCCGTTCCCTTTGTGCTAGATGAACGAAAATCTCTCCACATGCTCAGTTCGGAGAGAGAAGTGTGTGTGAAAGCCGCACTTCACCTAGCTTGTTGGGAACACAAAGTTTCTTTTCAGTTGCCAACTCCACTCCATACATATATATGGGGAGGCACAAGCTCCAACTCGGTTTTACAGTGAAAACTGCAGGAACGTCAAACCGGCACTAGGAAACAGACTGAGAAACCAGAGTAAAAGTTTCTCCTGCAACCCGTTCCCTTTGTGCTAGATGAACGAACGTCTCTCCACATGCTCAGTTCGGAGAGAGAAGTGTGTGTGAAAGCCGTCCTTCACCTAGCTTGTTGGGAACACAAAGTTTCTTTTCAGTTGCCAACTCCACTCCATACATATATATGGGGAGGCACAAGCTCCAACTCGGTTTTACAGTGAAAACTGCAGGAACTTCAAACCGGCACTAGGAAACAGACTGAGAAACCAGAGTAAAAGTTTCTCCTGCAACCCGTTCCCTTTGTGCTAGATGAACGAACGTCTCTCCACATGCTCAGTTCCGAGAGATAAGTGTGTGTGACAGCCGTCCTTCACCTAGCTTGTTGGGAACACAAAGTTTCCTTTCAGTTGCCAACTCCACTCCATACATATATATGGGGAGGCACAAACTCCAACTCGGTTTTACAGTGAAAACTGCAGGAACTTCAAACCGGCACTAGGAAACAGACTGAGAAACCAGAGTAAAAGTTTTTCCTGCAACCCGTTCCCTTTGTGCTAGATGAACGAACGTCTCTCCACATGCTCAGTTCAGAGAGAGAAGTGTGTGTGAAAGCCGTCCTTCACCTAGCTTGTTGGGAACACAAAGTTTCCTTTCAGTTGCCAACTCCACTCCATACATATATATGGGGAGGCACAAGCTCCAACTCGGTTTTACAGTGAAATCTCCAGGAACTTCAAACCGGCACTAGGAAACAGACTGAGAAACCAGAGTAAAAGTTTCTCCTGCAACCCGTTCCTTTTGTGCTAGATGAACGAACGTCTCTCCACATGCTCAGTTCGGAGAGAGAAGTGTGTGTGAACGCCGTCCTTCACCTAGCTTGTTGGGAACACAAAGTTTCTTTTCAGTTGCCAACTCCACTCCATACATATATATGGGGAGGCACAAGCTCCAACTCGGTTTTACAGTGAAAACTGCAGGAACTTCAAACCGGCACTAGGAAACAGACTGAGAAACCAGAGTAAAAGTTTCTCCTGCAACCCGTTCCCTTTGTGCTAGATGAACGAAAGTCTCTCCACATGCTCAGTTCGGAGAGAGAAGTGTGTGTGATAGCCGTCCTTCACCTAGCTTGATGGGAACACAAAGTTTCTTTTCAGTTGCCAACTCCAATCCATACATATATATGGGGAGGCACAAGCTCCAACTAGGTTTTACAGTGAAAACTGCAGGAACTTCAAACCGGCACTAGGAAACAGACTGAGAAACCAGAGTAAAAGTTTCTCCTGCAACCCGTTCCCTTTGTGCTAGATGAACGAACGTCTCTCCACATGCTCAGTTTGGAGAGAGAAGTGTGTGTGAAAGCCGTCCTTCACGTAGCTTGTTGGGAACACAAAGTTTCTTTTCAGTTGCCAACTCCACTCCATACATATATATGGGGAGGCACAAGCTCCAACTCGGTTTTACAGTGAAAACTGCAGGAACTTCAAACCGGCACTAGGAAACAGACTGAGAAACCAGAGTAAAAGTTTCTCCTGCAACCCGTTCCCTTTGTGCTAGATGAAAGAACGTCTCTCCACATGCTCATTTCGGAGAGAGAAATGTGTGTGAAAGCCGTCCTTCATCTAGCTTGTTGGGAACACAAAGTTTCCTTTCAGTTGCCAACTCCAATCCATACATATATATGGGGAGGCACAAGCTCCAACTCGGTTTTTCAGTGAAAACTGCAGGAACTTCAAACCGGCACTAGGAAACAGACTGAGAAACCAGAGTAAAAGTTTCTCCTGCAGCCCGTTCCCTTTGTGCTAGATGAACGAAAGTCTCTCCACATGCTCAGTTCGGAGAGAGAAATGTGTGTGAAAGCCGTCCTTCACCTAGCTTGTAGGGAACACAAAGTTTCTTTTCAGTTGCCAACTCCACTCCATACATATATATGGGGAGGCACAAGCTCCAACAAGGTTTTACAGTGAAAACTCCAGGAACTTCAAACCGGCACTAGGAAACAGACTGAGAAACCAGAGTAAAAGTTTCTCCTGCAACCCGTTCCCTTTGTGCTAGATGAACGAACGTCTCTCCACATGCTCAGTTCGGAGAGAGAAGTGTGTGTGAACGCCGTCCTTCACCTAGCTTGTTGGGAACACAAAGTTTCCTTTCAGTTGCCAACTCCACTCCATACATATATATGGGGAGGCACAAGCTCCAAATCGCTTTTACAGTGAAAACTGCAGGAACTTCAAACCGGCACTAGGAAACAGACTGAGAAACCAGAGTAAAAGTTTCTCCTGCAACCCGTTCCCTTTGTGCTAGATGAACGAACGTCTCTCCACATGCTCAGTTCGGAGAGAGAAGTGTGTGTGAAAGCCGTCCTTCACCTAGCTTGTTGGGAACACAAAGTTTCTTTTCAGTTGCCAACTCCACTCCATACATATATATGGGGAGGCACAAGCTCCAACACGGTTTTACAGTGAAAACTCCAGGAACTTCAAACCGGCACTAGGAAACAGACTGAGAAACCAGAGTAAAAGTTTCTCCTGCAACCCGTTCCCTTTGTGCTAGATGAACGAACGTCTCTCCACATGCTCAGTTCGGAGAGAGAAGTGTGTGTGAACGCCGTCCTTCACCTAGCTTGTTGGGAACACAAAGTTTCTTTTCAGTTGCCAACTCCACTCCATACATATATATGGGGAGGCACAAGCTCCAACTCGGTTTTACAGTGAAAACTGCAGGAACTTCAAACCGGCACTAGGAAACAGACTGAGAAACCAGAGTAAAAGTTTCTCCTGCAACCCGTTCCCTTTGTGCTAGATGAACGAAAGTCTCTCCACATGCTCAGTTCGGAGAGAGAAGTGTGTGTGAAAGCCGTCCTTCACCTAGCTTGTTGGGAACACAAAGTTTCATTTCAGTTGCCAACTCCACTCCATACATATATATGGGGAGGCACAAGCTCCAACTCGGTTTTACAGTGAAAACTGCAGGAACTTCAAACCGGCACTAGGAAACAGACTGAGAAACCAGAGTAAAAGTTTCTCCTGCAACCCGTTCCCTTTGTGCTAGATGAACGAACGTCTCTCCACATGCTCAGTTCGGAGAGAGAAGTGTGTGTGAACGCCGTCCTTCACCTAGCTTGTTGGGAACACAAAGATTCTTTTCAGTTGCCAACTCCACTCCATACATATATATGGGGAGGCACAAGCTCCAACTCGGTTTTACAGTGAAAACTGCAGGAACTTCAAACCGGCACTAGGAAACAGACTGAGAAACCAGAGTAAAAGTTTCTCCTGCAACCCGTTCCCTTTGTGCTAGATGAACGAAAGTCTCTCCACATGCTCAGTTCGGAGAGAGAAATGTGTGTGAAAGCCGTCCTTCACCTAGCTTGTAGGGAACACAAAGTTTCTTTTCAGTTGCCAACTCCACTCCATACATATATATGGGGAGGCACAAGCTCCAACAAGGTTTTACAGTGAAAACTCCAGGAACTTCAAACCGGCACTAGGAAACAGACTGAGAAACCAGAGTAAAAGTTTCTCCTGCAACCCGTTCCCTTTGTGCTAGATGAACGAACGTCTCTCCACATGCTCAGTTCGGAGAGAGAAGTGTGTGTGAACGCCGTCCTTCACCTAGCTTGTTGGGAACACAAAGTTTCTTTTCAGTTGCCAACTCCACTCCATACATATATATGGGGAGGCACAAGCTCCAACTCGGTTTTACAGTGAAAACTGCAGGAACTTCAAACCGGCACTAGGAAACAGACTGAGAAACCAGAGTAAAAGTTTCTCCTGCAACCCGTTCCCTTTGTGCTAGATGAACGAACGTCTCTCCACATGCTCAGTTCGGAGAGAGAAGTGTGTGTGAAAGCCGTCCTTCACCTAGCTTGTTGGGAACACAAAGTTTCTTTTCAGTTGCCAACTCCACTCCATACATATATATGGGGAGGCACAAGCTCCAACACGGTTTTACAGTGAAAACTCCAGGAACTTCAAACCGGCACTAGGAAACAGACTGAGAAACCAGAGTAAAAGTTTCTCCTGCAACCCGTTCCCTTTGTGCTAGATGAACGAACGTCTCTCCACATGCTCAGTTCGGAGAGAGAAGTGTGTGTGAACGCCGTCCTTCACCTAGCTTGTTGGGAACACAAAGTTTCTTTTCAGTTGCCAACTCCACTCCATACATATATATGGGGAGGCACAAGCTCCAACTCGGTTTTACAGTGAAAACTGCAGGAACTTCAAACCGGCACTAGGAAACAGACTGAGAAACCAGAGTAAAAGTTTCTCCTGCAACCCGTTCCCTTTGTGCTAGATGAACGAACGTCTCTCCACATGCTCAGTTCGGAGAGAGAAGTGTGTGTGAAAGCCGTCCTTCACCTAGCTTGTTGGGAACACAAAGTTTCCTTTCAGTTGCCAACTCCACTCCATACATATATATGGGGAGGCACAAGCTCCAACTCGGTTTTACAGTGAAAACTGCAGGAACTTCAAACCGGCACTAGGAAACAGACTGAGAAACCAGAGTAAAAGTTTCTCCTGCAACCCGTTCCCTTTGTGCTAGATGAACGAACGTCTCTCCACATGCTCAGTTCGGAGAGAGAAGTGTGTGTGAAAGCCGTCCTTCACCTAGCTTGTTGGGAACACAAAGTTTCCTTTCAGTTGCCAACTCCACTCCATACATATATATGGGGAGGCACAAGCTCCAACTCGGTTTTACAGTGAAAACTGCAGGAACTTCAAACCGGCACTAGGAAACAGACTGAGAAACCAGAGTAAAAGTTTCTCCTGCAACCCGTTCCCTTTGTGCTAGATGAACGAACGTCTCTCCACATGCTCAGTTCGGAGAGAGAAGTGTGTGTGAAAGCCGTCCTTCACGTAGCTTGTTGGGAACACAAAGTTTCTTTTCAGTTGCCAACTCCACTCCATACATATATATGGGGAGGCACAAGCTCCAACTCGGTTTTACAGTGAAAACTGCAGGAACTTCAAACCGGCACTAGGAAACAGACTGAGAAACCAGAGTAAAAGTTTCTCCTGCAACCCGTTCCCTTTGTGCTAGATGAACGAACGTCTCTCCACATGCTCAGTTCGGAGAGAGAAGTGTGTGTGAAAGCCGCCCTTCACCTAGCTTGTTGGGAACACAAAGTTTCCTTTCAGTTGCCAACTCCACTCCATACATATATATGGGGAGGCACAACCTCCAACTCGGTTTTACAGTGAAAACTGCAGGAACTTCAAACCGGCACTAGGAAACAGACTGAGAAACCAGAGTAAAAGTTTCTCCTGCAACCCGTTCCCTTTGTGCTAGATGAACGAACGTCTCTCCACATGCTCAGTTCGGAGAGAGAAGTGTGTGTGAAAGCCGTCCTTCACGTAGCTTGTTGGGAACACAAAGTTTCTTTTCAGTTGCCAACTCCACTCCATACATATATATGGGGAGGCACAAGCTCCAACTCGGTTTTACAGTGAAAACTGCAGGAACTTCAAACCGGCACTAGGAAACAGACTGAGAAACCAGAGTAAAAGTTTCTCCTGCAACCCGTTCCCTTTGTGCTAGATGAACGAACGTCTCTCCACATGCTCAGTTCGGAGAGAGAAGTGTGTGTGAAAGCCGTCCTTCACCTAGCTTGTTGGGAACACAAAGTTTCCTTTCAGTTGCCAACTCCACTCCATACATATATATGGGGAGGCACAAGCTCCAACTCGGTTTTACAGTGAAAACTGCAGGAACTTCAAACCGGCACTAGGAAACAGACTGAGAAACCAGAGTAAAAGTTTCTCCTGCAACCCGTTCCCTTTGTGCTAGATGAACGAACGTCTCTCCACATGCTCAGTTCGGAGAGAGAAGTGTGTGTGAAAGCCGTCCTTCACCTAGCTTGTTGGGAACACAAAGTTTCTTTTCAGTTGCCAACTCCACTCCATACATATATATGGGGAGGCACAAGCTCCAACTCGGTTTTACAGTGAAAACTGCAGGAACTTCAAACCGGCACTAGGAAACAGACTGAAAAACCAGAGTAAAAGTTTCTCCTGCAAACCGTTCCCTTTGTGCTAGATGAACGAACGTCTCTCCACATGCTCAGTTCGGAGAGATAAGTGTGTGTGAAAGCCGTCCTTCACCTAGCTTGTTGGGAACACAAAGTTTCTTTTCAGTTGCCAACTCCACTCCATACATATATATGGGGAGGCACAAGCTCCAACTCGGTTTTACAGTGAAAACTGCAGGAACTTCAAACCGGCACTAGGAAACAGACTGAAAAACCAGAGTAAAAGTTTCTCCTGCAACCCGTTCCCTTTGTGCTAGATGAACGAACGTCTCTCCACATGCTCAGTTCGGAGAGAGAAGTGTGTGTGAAAGCCGTCCTTCACGTAGCTTGTTGGGAACACAAAGTTTCTTTTCAGTTGCCAACTCCACTCCATACATATATATGGGGAGGCACAAGCTCCAACTCGGTTTTACAGTGAAAACTGCAGGAACTTCAAACCGGCACTAGGAAACAGACTGAGAAACCAGAGTAAAAGTTTCTCCTGCAACCCGTTCCCTTTGTGCTAGATGAACGAACGTCTCTCCACATGCTCAGTTCGGAGAGAGAAGTGTGTGTGAAAGCCGTCCTTCACCTAGCTTGTTGGGAACACAAAGTTTCCTTTCAGTTGCCAACTCCACTCCATACATATATATGGGGAGGCACAACCTCCAACTCGGTTTTACAGTGAAAACTGCAGGAACTTCAAACCGGCACTAGGAAACAGCCTGAGAAACCAGAGTAAAAGTTTCTCCTGCAACCCGTTCCCTTTGTGCTAGATGAACGAACGTCTCTCCACATGCTCAGTTCGGAGAGAGAAGTGTGTGTGAAAGCCGTCCTTCACGTAGCTTGTTGGGAACACAAAGTTTCTTTTCAGTTGCCAACTCCACTCCATACATATATATGGGGAGGCACAAGCTCCAACTCGGTTTTACAGTGAAAACTGCAGGAACTTCAAACCGGCACTAGGAAACAGACTGAGAAACCAGAGTAAAAGTTTCTCCTGCAACCCGTTCCCTTTGTGCTAGATGAACGAACGTCTCTCCACATGCTCAGTTCGGAGAGAGAAGTGTGTGTGAAAGCCGTCCTTCACCTAGCTTGTTGGGAACACAAAGTTTCCTTTCAGTTGCCAACTCCACTCCATACATATATATGGGGAGGCACAAGCTCCAACTCGGTTTTACAGTGAAAACTGCAGGAACTTCAAACCGGCACTAGGAAACAGACTGAGAAACCAGAGTAAAAGTTTCTCCTGCAACCCGTTCCCTTTGTGCTAGATGAACGAACGTCTCTCCACATGCTCAGTTCGGAGAGAGAAGTGTGTGTGAAAGCCGTCCTTCACCTAGCTTGTTGGGAACATAAAGTTTCTTTTCAGTTGCCAACTCCACTCCATACATATATATGGGGAGGCACAAGCTCCAACTCGGTTTTACAGTGAAAACTGCAGGAACTTCAAACCGGCACTAGGAAACAGACTGAAAAACCAGAGTAATAGTTTCTCCTGCAAACCGTTCCCTTTGTGCTAGATGAACGAACGTCTCTCCACATGCTCAGTTCGGAGAGATAAGTGTGTGTGAAAGCCGTCCTTCACCTAGCTTGTTGGGAACACAAAGTTTCTTTTCAGTTGCCAACTCCACTCCATACATATATATGGGGAGGCACAAGCTCCAACTCGGTTTTACAGTGAAAACTGCAGGAACTTCAAACCGGCACTAGGAAACAGACTGAAAAACCAGAGTAAAAGTTTCTCCTGCAACCCGTTCCCTTTGTGCTAGATGAACGAACGTCTCTCCACATGCTCAGTTCGGAGAGAGAAGTGTGTGTGAAAGCCGTCCTTCACCTAGCTTGTTTGGAACACAAAGTTTCTTTTCAGTTGCCAACTCCACTCCATACATATATATGGGGAGGCACAAGCTCCAACTCGGTTTTACAGTGAAAACTGCAGGAACTTCAAACCGGCACTAGGAAACAGACTGAGAAACCAGAGTAAAAGTTTCTCCTGCAACCCGTTCCCTTTGTGCTAGATGAACGAACGTCTCTCCACATGCTCAGTTCGGAGAGATAAGTGTGTGTGAAAGCCGTCCTTCACCTAGCTTGTTGGGAACACAAAGTTTCTTTTCAGTTGCCAACTCCACTCCATACATATATATGGGGAGGCACAAGCTCCAACTCGGTTTTACAGTGAAAACTGCAGGAACTTCAAACCGGCACTAGGAAACAGACTGAGAAACCAGAGTAAAAGTTTCTCCTGCAACCCGTTCCCTTTGTGCTAGATGAACGAACGTCTCTCCACATGCTCAGTTCGGAGAGAGAAGTGTGTGTGAACGCCGTCCTTCACCTAGCTTGTTGGGAACACAAAGTTTCTTTTCAGTAGCCAACTCCACTCCATACATATATATGGGGAGGCACAAGCTCCAACTCGGTTTTACAGTGAAAACTGCAGGAACTTCAAACCGGCACTAGGAAACAGACAGAGAAACCAGTGTAAAAGTTTCTCCTGCAACCCGTTCCCTTTGTGCTAGATGAACGAACGTCTCTCCACATGCTCAGTTCGGAGAGAGAAGTGTGTGTGAAAGCCGTCCTTCACCTAGCTTGTTGGGAACACAAAGTTTCTTTTCAGTTGCCAACTCCACTCCATACATATATATGGGGAGGCACAAGCTCCAACTCGGTTTTACAGTGAAAACTGCAGGAACTTCAAACAGGCACTAGGAAACAGACTGAGAAACCAGAGTAAAAGTTTCTCCTGCAACCCGTTCCCTTTGTGCTAGATGAACGAACGTCTCTCCACATGCTCAGTTCGGAGAGAGAAGTGTGTGTGAAAGCCGTCCTTCAGCTAGCTTGTTGGGAACACAAAGTTTCCTTTCAGTTGCCAACTCCACTCCATACATATATATGGGGAGGCACAAGCTCCAACTCGGTTTTACAGTGAAAACTGCAGGAACTTCAAACCGGCACTAGGAAACAGACTGAGACACCAGAGTAAAATTTTCTCCTGCAACCCGTTCCCTTTGTGCTAGATGAACGAACGTCTCTCCACATGCTCAGTTCGGAGAGAGAAGTGTGTGTGAAAGCCGTCCTTCACCTAGCTTGTTGGGAACACAAAGTTTCTTTTCAGTTGCCAACTCCACTCCATACATATATATGGGGAGGCACAAGCTCCAACTCGGTTTTACAGTGAAAACTGCAGGAACTTCAAACCGGCACTAGGAAACAGACTGAGAAACCAGAGTAAAAGTTTCTCCTGCAACCCGTTCCCCTTGTGCTAGATGAATGAACTTCTCTCCACATGCTCAGTTTGGAGAGAGAAGTGTGTGTGAAAGCCGTCCTTCACGTAGCTTGTTGGGAACACAAAGTTTCTTTTCAGTTGCCAACTCCACTCCATACATATATATGGGGAGGCACAAGCTCCAACTCGGTTTTACAGTGAAAACTGCAGGAACTTCAAACCGGCACTAGGAAACAGACTGAGAAACCAGAGTAAAAGTTTCTCCTGCAACCCGTTCCCTTTGTGCTAGATGAACGAACGTCTCTCCACATGCTCAGTTTGGAGAGAGAAGTGTGTGTGAAAGCCGTCATTCACGTAGCTTTTTGGGAACACATAGTTTCTTTTCAGTTGCCAACTCCACTCCATACATTTATATGGGGAGGAACAAACTCCAACTCGGTTTTACAGTGAAAACTGCAGGAACTTCAAACCGGCACTAGGAAACAGACTGAGAAACCAGAGTAAAAGTTTCTCCTGCAACCCTTTCCATTTGTGCTAGATGAACGAACGTCTCTCCACATGCTCAGTTCGGAGAGATAAGTGTGTGTGAAAGCCGTCCTTCACCTAGCTTGTTGGGAACACAAAGTTTCTTTTCAGTTGCCAACTCCACTCCATACATATATATGGGGAGGCACAAGCTCCAACTCGGTTTTACAGTGAAAACTGAAGGAACTTCAAACCGGCACTAGGAAACAGACTGAAAAACCAGAGTAAAAGTTTCTCCTGCAAACCATTCCCTTTGTGCTAGATGAACGAACGTCTCTCCACATGCTCAGTTCGGAGAGAGAAGTGTGTGTGAAAGCCGTCCTTCACCTAGCTTGTTTGGAACACAAAGTTTCTTTTCAGTTGCCAACTCCACTCCATACATATATATGGGGAGGCACAAGCTCCAACTCGGTTTTACAGTGAAAACTGCAGGAACTTCAAACCGGCACTAGGAAACAGACTGAGAAACCAGAGTAAAAGTTTCTCCTGCAACCCGTTCCCTTTGTGCTAGATGAACGAACGTCTCTCCACATGCTCAGTTCGGAGAGAGAAGTGTGTGTGAAAGCCGTCCTTCACCTAGCTTGTTGGGAACACAAAGTTTCCTTTCAGTTGCCAACTCCACTCCATACATATATATGGGGAGGCACAAGCTCCAACTCGGTTTTACAGTGAAAACTGCAGGAACTTCAAACCGGCACTAGGAAACAGACTGAAAAACCAGAGTAAAAGTTTCTCCTGCAACCCGTTCCCTTTGTGCTAGATGAACGAACGTCTCTCCACATGCTCAGTTCGGAGAGATAAGTGTGTGTGAAAGCCGTCCTTCACCTAGCTTGTTGGGAACACAAAGTTTCTTTTCAGTTGCCAACTCCACTCCATACATATATATGGGGAGGCACAAGCTCCAACTCGGTTTTACAGTGAAAACTGCAGGAACTTCAAACAGGCACTAGGAAACAGACTGAGAAACCAGAGTAAAAGTTTCTCCTGCAACCCGTTCCCTTTGTGCTAGATGAACGAACGTCTCTCCACATGCTCAGTTCGGAGAGAGAAGTGTGTGTGAAAGCCGTACTTCAGCTAGCTTGTTGGGAACACAAAGTTTCCTTTCAGTTGCCAACTCCACTCCATACATATATATGGGGAGGCACAAGCTCCAACTCGGTTTTACAGTGAAAACTGCAGGAACTTCAAACCGGCACTAGGAAACAGACTGAGACACCAGAGTAAAATTTTCTCCTGCAACCCGTTCCCTTTGTGCTAGATGAACGAACGTCTCTCCACATGCTCAGTTCGGAGAGAGAAGTGTGTGTGAAAGCCGTCCTTCACCTAGCTTGTTGGGAACACAAAGTTTCTTTTCAGTTGCCAACTCCACTCCATACATATATATGGGGAGGCACAAGCTCCAACTCGGTTTTACAGTGAAAACTGCAGGAACTTCAAACCGGCACTAGGAAACAGACTGAGAAACCAGAGTAAAAGTTTCTCCTGCAAACCGTTCCCCTTGTGCTAGATGAATGAACGTCTCTCCACATGCTCAGTTTGGAGAGAGAAGTGTGTGTGAAAGCCGTCCTTCACGTAGCTTGTTGGGAACACAAAGTTTCTTTTCAGTTGCCAACTCCACTCCATACATATATATGGGGAGGCACAAGCTCCAACTCGGTTTTACAGTGAAAACTGCAGGAACTTCAAACCGGCACTAGGAAACAGACTGAGAAACCAGAGTAAAAGTTTCTCCTGCAACCCGTTCCCTTTGTGCTAGATGAACGAACGTCTCTCCACATGCTCAGTTTGGAGAGAGAAGTGTGTGTGAAAGCCGTCATTCACGTAGCTTTTTGGGAACACATAGTTTCTTTTCAGTTGCCAACTCCACTCCATACATTTATATGGGGAGGAACAAACTCCAACTCGGTTTTACAGTGAAAACTGCAGGAACTTCAAACCGGCACTAGGGAAACAGACTGAGAAACCAGAGTAAAAGTTTCTCCTGCAACCCTTTCCATTTGTGCTAGATGAACGAACGTCTCTCCACATGCTCAGTTCGGAGAGATAAGTGTGTGTGAAAGCCGTCCTTCACCTAGCTTGTTGGGAACACAAAGTTTCTTTTCAGTTGCCAACTCCACTCCATACATATATATGGGGAGGCACAAGCTCCAACTCGGTTTTACAGTGAAAACTGAAGGAACTTCAAACCGGCACTAGGAAACAGACTGAAAAACCAGAGTAAAAGTTTCTCCTGCAAACCATTCCCTTTGTGCTAGATGAACGAACGTCTCTCCACATGCTCAGTTCGGAGAGAGAAGTGTGTGTGAAAGCCGTCCTTCACCTAGCTTGTTTGGAACACAAAGTTTCTTTTCAGTTGCCAACTCCACTCCATACATATATATGGGGAGGCACAAGCTCCAACTCGGTTTTACAGTGAAAACTGCAGGAACTTCAAACGGCACTAGGAAACAGACTGAGAAACCAGAGTAAAAGTTTCTCCTGCAACCCGTTCCCTTTGTGCTAGATGAACGAACGTCTCTCCACATGCTCAGTTAGGAGAGAGAAGTGTGTTTGAAAGCCGTCCTTCACCTAGCTTGTTGGGAACACAAAGTTTCCTTTCAGTTGCCAACTCCACTCCATACATATATATGGGGAGGCACAAGCTCCAACTCGGTTTTACAGTGAAAACTGCAGGAACTTCAAACCGGCACTAGGAAACAGACTGAGAAACCAGAGTAAAAGTTTCTCCTGCAACCCGTTCCCTTTGTGCTAGATGAACGAACGTCTCTCCACATGCTCAGTTCGGAGAGAGAAGTGTGTGTGAAAGCCGTCCTTCACCTAGCTTGTTGGGAACACAAAGTTTCTTTTCAGTTGCCAACTCCACTCCATACATATATATGGGGAGGCACAAGCTCCAACTCGGTTTTACAGTGAAAAGTGCAGGAACTTCAAACCGGCACTAGGAAACAGACTGAAAAACCAGAGTAAAAGTTTCTCCTGCAAACCGTTCCCTTTGTGCTAGATGAACGAACGTCTCTCCACATGCTCAGTTCGGAGAGATAAGTGTGTGTGAAAGCCGTCCTTCACCTAGCTTGTTGGGAACACAAAGTCTCTTTTCAGTTGCCAACTCCACTCCATACATATATATGGGGAGGCACAAGCTCCAACTCGGTTTTACAGTGAAAACTGCAGGAACTTCAAACCGGCACTAGGAAACAGACTGAAAAACCAGAGTAAAAGTTTCTCCTGCAACCCGTTCCCTTTGTGCTAGATGAACGAACGTCTCTCCACATGCTCAGTTCGGAGAGAGAAGTGTGTGTGAAATCCGTCCTTCACCTAGCTTGTTTGGAACACAAAGTTTCTTTTCAGTTGCCAACTCCACTCCATACATATATATGGGGAGGCACAAGCTCCAACTCGGTTTTACAGTGAAAACTGCAGGAACTTCAAACCGGCACTAGGAAACAGACTGAGAAACCAGAGTAAAAGTTTCTCCTGCAACCCGTTCCCTTTGTGCTAGATGAACGAACGTCTCTCCACATGCTCAGTTCGGAGAGATAATTGTGTGTGAAAGCCGTCCTTCACGTAGCTTGTTGGGAACACAAAGTTTCTTTTCAGTTGCCAACTCCACTCCATACATATATATGGGGAGGCACAAGCTCCAACTCGGTTTTACAGTGAAAACTGCAGGAACTTCAAACCGGCACTAGGAAACAGACTGAGAAACCAGAGTAAAAGTTTCTCCTGCAACCCGTTCCCTTTGTGCTAGATGAACGAACGTCTCTCCACATGCTCAGTTCGGAGAGAGAAGTGTGTGTGAACGCCGTCCTTCACCTAGCTTGTTGGGAACACAAAGTTTCTTTTCAGTAGCCAACTCCACTCCATACATATATATGGGGAGGCACAAGCTCCAACTCGGTTTTACAGTGAAAACTGCAGGAACTTCAAACCGGCACTAGGAAACAGACAGAGAAACCAGTGTAAAAGTTTCTCCTGCAACCCGTTCCCTTTGTGCTAGATGAACGAACGTCTCTCCACATGCTAAGTTCGGAGAGGGAAGTGTGTGTGAAAGCCGTCCTTCACCTAGCTTGTTGGGAACACAAAGTTTCTTTTCAGTTGCCAACTCCACTCCATACATATATATGGGGAGGCACAAGCTCCAACTCGGTTTTACAGTGAAAACTGCAGGAACTTCAAACAGGCACTAGGAAACAGACTGAGAAACCAGAGTAAAAGTTTCTCCTGCAACCCGTTCCCTTTGTGCTAGATGAACGAACGTCTCTCCACATGCTCAGTTCGGAGAGAGAAGTGTGTGTGAAAGCCGTCCTTCAGCTAGCTTGTTGGGAACACAAAGTTTCCTTTCAGTTGCCAACTCCACTCCATACATATATATGGGGAGGCACAAGCTCCAACTCGGTTTTACAGTGAAAACTGCAGGAACTTCAAACCGGCACTAGGAAACAGACTGAGACACCAGAGTAAAATTTTCTCCTGCAACCCGTTCCCTTTGTGCTAGATGAACGAACGTCTCTCCACATGCTCAGTTCGGAGAGAGAAGTGTGTGTGAAAGCCGTCCTTCACCTAGCTTGTTGGGAACACAAAGTTTCTTTTCAGTTGCCAACTCCACTCCATACATATATATGGGGAGGCACAAGCTCCAACTCGGTTTTACAGTGAAAACTGCAGGAACTTCAAACCGGCACTAGGAAACAGACTGAGAAACCAGAGTAAAAGTTTCTCCTGCAACCCGTTCCCCTTGTGCTAGATGAATGAACGTCTCTCCACATGCTCAGTTTGGAGAGAGAAGTGTGTGTGAAAGCCGTCCTTCATGTAGCTTGTTGGGAACACAAAGTTTCTTTTCAGTTGCCAACTCCACTCCATACATATATATGGGGAGGCACAAGCTCCAACTCGGTTTTACAGTGAAAACTGAAGGAACTTCAAACCGGCACTAGGAAACAGACTGAAAAACCAGAGTAAAAGTTTCTCCTGCAAACCATTCCCTTTGTGCTAGATGAACGAACGTCTCTCCACATGCTCAGTTCGGAGAGAGAAGTGTGTGTGAAAGCCGTCCTTCACCTAGCTTGTTTGGAACACAAAGTTTCTTTTCAGTTGCCAACTCCACTCCATACATATATATGGGGAGGCACAAGCTCCAACTCGGTTTTACAGTGAAAACTGCAGGAACTTCAAACCGGCACTAGGAAACAGACTGAGAAACCAGAGTAAAAGTTTCTCCTGCAACCCGTTCCCTTTGTGCTAGATGAACGAACGTCTCTCCACATGCTCAGTTAGGAGAGAGAAGTGTGTTTGAAAGCCGTCCTTCACCTAGCTTGTTGGGAACACAAAGTTTCCTTTCAGTTGCCAACTCCACTCCATACATATATATGGGGAGGCACAAGCTCCAACTCGGTTTTACAGTGAAAACTGCAGGAACTTCAAACCGGCACTAGGAAACAGACTGAGAAACCAGAGTAAAAGTTTCTCCTGCAACCCGTTCCCTTTGTGCTAGATGAACGAACGTCTCTCCACATGCTCAGTTCGGAGAGAGAAGTGTGTGTGAAAGCCGTCCTTCACCTAGCTTGTTGGGAACACAAAGTTTCTTTTCAGTTGCCAACTCCACTCCATACATATATATGGGGAGGCACAAGCTCCAACTCGGTTTTACAGTGAAAAGTGCAGGAACTTCAAACCGGCACTAGGAAACAGACTGAAAAACCAGAGTAAAAGTTTCTCCTGCAAACCGTTCCCTTTGTGCTAGATGAACGAACGTCTCTCCACATGCTCAGTTCGGAGAGATAAGTGTGTGTGAAAGCCGTCCTTCACCTAGCTTGTTGGGAACACAAAGTCTCTTTTCAGTTGCCAACTCCACTCCATACATATATATGGGGAGGCACAAGCTCCAACTCGGTTTTACAGTGAAAACTGCAGGAACTTCAAACCGGCACTAGGAAACAGACTGAAAAACCAGAGTAAAAGTTTCTCCTGCAACCCGTTCCCTTTGTGCTAGATGAACGAACGTCTCTCCACATGCTCAGTTCGGAGAGAGAAGTGTGTGTGAAATCCGTCCTTCACCTAGCTTGTTTGGAACACAAAGTTTCTTTTCAGTTGCCAACTCCACTCCATACATATATATGGGGAGGCACAAGCTCCAACTCGGTTTTACAGTGAAAACTGCAGGAACTTCAAACCGGCACTAGGAAACAGACTGAGAAACCAGAGTAAAAGTTTCTCCTGCAACCCGTTCCCTTTGTGCTAGATGAACGAACGTCTCTCCACATGCTCAGTTCGGAGAGATAATTGTGTGTGAAAGCCGTCCTTCACGTAGCTTGTTGGGAACACAAAGTTTCTTTTCAGTTGCCAACTCCACTCCATACATATATATGGGGAGGCACAAGCTCCAACTCGGTTTTACAGTGAAAACTGCAGGAACTTCAAACCGGCACTAGGAAACAGACTGAGAAACCAGAGTAAAAGTTTCTCCTGCAACCCGTTCCCTTTGTGCTAGATGAACGAACGTCTCTCCACATGCTCAGTTCGGAGAGAGAAGTGTGTGTGAACGCCGTCCTTCACCTAGCTTGTTGGGAACACAAAGTTTCTTTTCAGTAGCCAACTCCACTCCATACATATATATGGGGAGGCACAAGCTCCAACTCGGTTTTACAGTGAAAACTGCAGGAACTTCAAACCGGCACTAGGAAACAGACAGAGAAACCAGTGTAAAAGTTTCTCCTGCAACCCGTTCCCTTTGTGCTAGATGAACGAACGTCTCTCCACATGCTAAGTTCGGAGAGGGAAGTGTGTGTGAAAGCCGTCCTTCACCTAGCTTGTTGGGAACACAAAGTTTCTTTTCAGTTGCCAACTCCACTCCATACATATATATGGGGAGGCACAAGCTCCAACTCGGTTTTACAGTGAAAACTGCAGGAACTTCAAACAGGCACTAGGAAACAGACTGAGAAACCAGAGTAAAAGTTTCTCCTGCAACCCGTTCCCTTTGTGCTAGATGAACGAACGTCTCTCCACATGCTCAGTTCGGAGAGAGAAGTGTGTGTGAAAGCCGTCCTTCAGCTAGCTTGTTGGGAACACAAAGTTTCCTTTCAGTTGCCAACTCCACTCCATACATATATATGGGGAGGCACAAGCTCCAACTCGGTTTTACAGTGAAAACTGCAGGAACTTCAAACCGGCACTAGGAAACAGACTGAGACACCAGAGTAAAATTTTCTCCTGCAACCCGTTCCCTTTGTGCTAGATGAACGAACGTCTCTCCACATGCTCAGTTCGGAGAGAGAAGTGTGTGTGAAAGCCGTCCTTCACCTAGCTTGTTGGGAACACAAAGTTTCTTTTCAGTTGCCAACTCCACTCCATACATATATATGGGGAGGCACAAGCTCCAACTCGGTTTTACAGTGAAAACTGCAGGAACTTCAAACCGGCACTAGGAAACAGACTGAGAAACCAGAGTAAAAGTTTCTCCTGCAACCCGTTCCCCTTGTGCTAGATGAATGAACGTCTCTCCACATGCTCAGTTTGGAGAGAGAAGTGTGTGTGAAAGCCGTCCTTCATGTAGCTTGTTGGGAACACAAAGTTTCTTTTCAGTTGCCAACTCCACTCCATACATATATATGGGGAGGCACAAGCTCCAACTCGGTTTTACAGTGAAAACTGCAGGAACTTCAAACCGGCACTAGGAAACAGACTGAGAAACCAGAGTAAAAGTTTCTCCTGCAACCCGTTCCCTTTGTGCTAGATGAACGAACGTCTCTCCACATGCTCAGTTTGGAGAGAGAAGTGTGTGTGAAAGCCGTCATTCACGTAGCTTGTTGGGAACACAAAGTTTCTTTTCAGTTGCCAACTCCACTCCATACATATATATGGGGAGGCACAAGCTCCAACTCGGTTTTACAGTGAAAACTGCAGGAACTTCAAACCGGCACTAGGAAACAGACTGAGAAACCAGAGTAAAAGTTTCTCCTGCAACCCGTTCCCTTTGTGCTAGATGAACGAACGTCTCTCCACATGCTCAGTTTGGAGAGAGAAGTGTGTGTGAAAGCCGTCATTCACGTAGCTTTTTGGGAACACATAGTTTCTTTTCAGTTGCCAACTCCACTCCATACATATATATGGGGAGGAACAAACTCCAACTCGGTTTTACAGTGAAAACTGCAGGAACTTCAAACCGGCACTAGGAAACAGACTGAGAAACCAGAGTAAAAGTTTCTCCTGCAACCCGTTCCATTTGTGCTAGATGAACGAACGTCTCTCCACATGCTCAGTTCGGAGAGATAAGTGTGTGTGAAAGCCGTCCTTCACCTAGCTTGTTGGGAACACAAAGTTTCTTTTCAGTTGCCAACTCCACTCCATACATATATATGGGGAGGCACAAGCTCCAACTCGGTTTTACAGTGAAAACTGAAGGAACTTCAAACCGGCACTAGGAAACAGACTGAAAAACCAGAGTAAAAGTTTCTCCTGCAAACCATTCCCTTTGTGCTAGATGAACGAACGTCTCTCCACATGCTCAGTTCGGAGAGAGAAGTGTGTGTGAAAGCCGTCCTTCACCTAGCTTGTTTGGAACACAAAGTTTCTTTTCAGTTGCCAACTCCACTCCATACATATATATGGGGAGGCACAAGCTCCAACTCGGTTTTACAGTGAAAACTGCAGGAACTTCAAACCGGCACTAGGAAACAGACTGAGAAACCAGAGTAAAAGTTTCTCCTGCAACCCGTTCCCTTTGTGCTAGATGAACGAACGTCTCTCCACATGCTCAGTTCGGAGAGATAAGTGTGTGTGAAAGCCGTCCTTCACCTAGCTTTTTGGGAACACAAAGTTTCTTTTCAGTTGCCAACTCCACTCCATACATATATATGGGGAGGCACAAGCTCCAACTCGGTTTTACAGTGAAAACTGCAGGAACTTCAAACCGGCACTAGGAAACAGACTGAGAAACCAGAGTAAAAGTTTCTCCTGCAACCCGTTCCCTTTGTGCTAGATGAACGAACGTCTCTCCACATGCTCAGTTCGGAGAGAGAAGTGTGTGTGAAAGCCGTCCTTCACCTAGCTTGTTGGGAACACAAAGTTTCTTTTCAGTTGCCAACTCCACTCCATACATATATATGGGGAGGCACAAGCTCCAACTCGGTTTTACAGTGAAAACTGCAGGAACTTCAAACCGGCACTAGGAAACAGACTGAGAAACCAGAGTAAAAGTTTCTCCTGCAACCCGTTCCCTTTGTGCTAGATGAACGAACGTCTCTCCACATGCTCAGTTCGGAGAGAGAAGTGTGTGTGAAAGCCGTCCTTCACCTAGCTTGTTGGGAACACAAAGTTTCTTTTCAGTTGCCAACTCCACTCCATACATATATATGGGGAGGCACAAGCTCCAACTCGGTTTTACAGTGAAAACTGCAGGAACTTCAAACCGGCACTAGGAAACAGACTGAGAAACCAGAGTAAAAGTTTCTCCTGCAACCCGTTCCCTTTGTGCTAGATGAACGAACGTCTCTCCACATGCTCAGTTCGGAGAGAGAAGTGTGTGTGAAAGCCGTCCTTCACCTAGCTTGTTGGGAAAACAAAGTTTCCTTTCAGTTGCCAACTCCACTCCATACATATATATGGGGAGGCACAAGCTCCAACTCAGTTTTACAGTGAAAACTGCAGGAACTTCAAACCGGCACTAGGAAACAGACTGAGAAACCAGAGTAAAAGTTTCTCCTGCAACCCGTTCCCTTTGTGCTAGATGAACGAACGTCTCTCCACATGCTCAGTTCGGAGAGAGAAGTGTGTTTGAAAGCCGTCCTTCACCTAGCTTGTTGGGAACACAAAGTTTCCTTTCAGTTGCCAACTCCACTCCATACATATATATGGGGAGGCACAAGCTCCAACTCGGTTTTACAGTGAAAACTGCAGGAACTTCAAACCGGCACTAGGAAACAGACTGAGAAACCAGAGTAAAAGTTTCTCCTTACAACCCGTTCCCTTTGTGCTAGATGAACGAACGTCTCTCCACATGCTCAGTTCGGAGAGAGAAGTGTGTGTGAAAGCCGTCCTTCACCTAGCTTGTTGGGAACACAAAGTTTCCTTTCAGTTGCCAACTCCACTCCATACATATATATGGGGAGGCACAAGCTCCAACTCTGTTTTACAGTGAAAACTGCAGGAACTTCAAACCGGCACTAGGAAACAGACTGAGAAACCAGAGTAAAAGTTTCTCCTGCAACCCGTTCCCTTTGTGCTAGATGAACAAACGTATCTCCACATGCTCAGTTTGGAGAGAGAAGTGTGTGTGAAAGCTGTCCTTCACCTAGCTTGTTGGGAACACAAAGTTTCTTTTCAGTTGCCAACTCCACTCAATACATATATATGGGGAGGCACAAGCTCCAACTCGGTTTTACTGTGAAAACTGCAGGAAATTCAAACCGGCACTAGGAAACCGACCGAGAAACCAGAGTAAATGTTTCTCCTGCAACCCGTTCCCTTTGTTCTAGATGAACGAACGTCTCTCCACATGCTCAGTTCGGAGAGAGAAGTGTGTGTGAAAGCCGTCCTTCACCTAGCTTGTTGGGAACACAAAGTTTCCTTTCAGTTGCCAACTCCACTCCATACATATATATGGGGAGGCACAAGCTCCAACTCGGTTTTACAGTGAAAACTGCAGGAACTTCAAACCGGCACTAGGAAACAGACTGAGAAACCAGAGTAAAAGTTTCTCCTGCAACCCGTTCCCTTTGTGCTAGATGAACGAACGTCTCTCCACATGCTCAGTTCGGAGAGAGAAGTGTGTGTGAAAGCCGTCCTTCACCTAGCTTGTTGGGAACACAAAGTTTCTTTTCAGTTGCCAACTCCACTCCATATATATATATGGGGAGGCACAAGCTCCAACTCGGTTTTACAGTGAAAACTCCAGGAACTTCAAACCGGCACTAGGAAACAGACTGAGAAACCAGAGTAAAAGTTTCTCCTGCAACCCGTTCCCTTTGTGCTAGATGAACGAACGTCTCTCCACATGCTCAGTTCGGAGAGAGAAGTGTGTGTGAAAGCCGTCCTTCACCTAGCTTGTTGGGAACACAAAGTTTCCTTTCAGTTGCCAACTCCACTCCATACATATATATGGGGAGGCACAAGCTCCAACTCGGTTTTACAGTGAAAACTGCAGGAAGTTCAAACCGGCACTAGGAAACAGACTGAGAAACCAGAGTAAAAGTTTCTCCTGCAACCCGTTCCCTTTGTGCTAGATGAACGAACGTCTCTCCACATGCTCAGTTCGGAGAGAGAAGTGTGTGTGAAAGCCGTCCTTCACGTAGCTTGTTGGGAACACAAAGTTTCTTTTCAGTTGCCAACTCCACTCCATACATATATATGGGGAGGCACAAGCTCCAACTCGGTTTTACAGTGAAAACTGCAGGAACTTCAAACCGGCACTAGGAAACAGACTGAGAAACCAGAGTAAAAGTTTCTCCTGCAAACCGTTCCCTTTGTGCTAGATGAACGAACGTCTCTCCACATGCTCAGTTCGGAGAGATAAGTGTGTGTGAAAGCCGTCCTTCACCTAGCTTGTTGGGAACACAAAGTTTCTTTTCAGTTGCCAACTCCACTCCATACATATATATGGGGAGACACAAGCTCCAACTCGGTTTTACAGTGAAAACTGCAGGAACTTCAAACCGGCACTAGGAAACAGACTGAAAAACCAGAGTAAAAGTTTCTCCTGCAACCCGTTCCCTTTGTGCTAGATGAACGAACGTCTCTCCACATGCTCAGTTCGGAGAGAGAAGTGTGTGTGAAAGCCGTCCTTCACCTAGCTTGTTGGGAACACAAAGTTTCTTTTCAGTTGCCAACTCCACTCCATACATATATATGGGGAGGCACAAGCTCCAACTCGGTTTTACAGTGAAAACTGCAGGAACTTCAAACCGGCACTAGGAAACAGACTGAGAAACCAGAGTAAAAGTTTCTCCTGCAACCCGTTCCCTTTGTGCTAGATGAACGAACGTCTCTCCACATGCTCAGTTCGGAGAGATAAGTGTGTGTGAAAGCCGTCCTTCACCTAGCTTGTTGGGAACACAAAGTTTCTTTTCAGTTGCCAACTCCACTCCATACATATATATGGGGAGGCACAAGCTCCAACTCGGTTTTACAGTGAAAACTGCAGGAACTTCAAACCGGCACTAGGAAACAGACTGAGAAACCAGAGTAAAAGTTTCTCCTGCAACCCGTTCCCTTTGTGCTAGATGAACGAACGTCTCTCCACATGCTCAGTTCGGAGAGAGAAGTGTGTGTGAACGCCGTCCTTCACCTAGCTTGTTGGGAACACAAAGTTTCTTTTCAGTAGCCAACTCCACTCCATACATATATATGGGGAGGCACAAGCTCCAACTCGGTTTTACAGTGAAAACTGCAGGAACTTCAAACCGGCACTAGGAAACAGACAGAGAAACCAGTGTAAAAGTTTCTCCTGCAACCCGTTCCCTTTGTGCTAGATGAACGAACGTCTCTCCACATGCTCAGTTCGGAGAGGGAAGTGTGTGTGAAAGCCGTCCTTCACCTAGCTTGTTGGGAACACAAAGTTTCTTTTCAGTTGCCAACTCCACTCCATACATATATATGGGGAGGCACAAGCTCCAACTCGGTTTTACAGTGAAAACTGCAGGAACTTCAAACAGGCACTAGGAAACAGACTGAGAAACCAGAGTAAAAGTTTCTCCTGCAACCCGTTCCCTTTGTGCTAGATGAACGAACGTCTCTCCACATGCTCAGTTCGGAGAGAGAAGTGTGTGTGAAAGCCGTCCTTCAGCTAGCTTGTTGGGAACACAAAGTTTCCTTTCAGTTGCCAACTCCACTCCATACATATATATGGGGAGGCACAAGCTCCAACTCGGTTTTACAGTGAAAACTGCAGGAACTTCAAACCGGCACTAGGAAACAGACTGAGACACCAGAGTAAAATTTTCTCCTGCAACCCGTTCCCTTTGTGCTAGATGAACGAACGTCTCTCCACATGCTCAGTTCGGAGAGAGAAGTGTGTGTGAAAGCCGTCCTTCACCTAGCTTGTTGGGAACACAAAGTTTCTTTTCAGTTGCCAACTCCACTCCATACATATATATGGGGAGGCACAAGCTCCAACTCGGTTTTACAGTGAAAACTGCAGGAACTTCAAACCGGCACTAGGAAACAGACTGAGAAACCAGAGTAAAAGTTTCTCCTGCAACCCGTTCCCCTTGTGCTAGATGAATGAACGTCTCTCCACATGCTCAGTTTGGAGAGAGAAGTGTGTGTGAAAGCCGTCCTTCACGTAGCTTTTTGGGAACACAAAGTTTCTTTTCAGTTGCCAACTCCACTCCATACATATATATGGGGAGGCACAAGCTCCAACTCGGTTTTACAGTGAAAACTGCAGGAACTTCAAACCGGCACTAGGAAACAGACTGAGAAACCAGAGTAAAAGTTTCTCCTGCAACCCGTTCCCTTTGTGCTAGATGAACGAACGTCTCTCCACATGCTCAGTTTGGAGAGAGAAGTGTGTGTGAAAGCCGTCATTCACGTAGCTTGTTGGGAACACAAAGTTTCTTTTCAGTTGCCAACTCCACTCCATACATATATATGGGGAGGCACAAGCTCCAACTCGGTTTTACAGTGAAAACTGCAGGAACTTCATACCGGCACTAGGAAACAGACTGAGAAACCAGAGTAAAAGTTTCTCCTGCAACCCGTTCCCTTTGTGCTAGATGAACGAACGTCTCTCCACATGCTCAGTTTGGAGAGAGAAGTGTGTGTGAAAGCCGTCATTCACGTAGCTTTTTGGGAACACATAGTTTCTTTTCAGTTGCCAACTCCACTCCATACATTTATATGGGGAGGAACAAACTCCAACTCGGTTTTACAGTGAAAACTGCAGGAACTTCAAACCGGCACTAGGAAACAGACTGAGAAACCAGAGTAAAAGTTTCTCCTGCAACCCGTTCCATTTGTGCTAGATGAACGAACGTCTCTCCACATGCTCAGTTCGGAGAGATAAGTGTGTGTGAAAGCCGTCCTTCACCTAGCTTGTTGGGAACACAAAGTTTCTTTTCAGTTGCCAACTCCACTCCATACATATATATGGGGAGGCACAAGCTCCAACTCGGTTTTACAGTGAAAACTGAAGGAACTTCAAACCGGCACTAGGAAACAGACTGAAAAACCAGAGTAAAAGTTTCTCCTGCAAACCATTCCCTTTGTGCTAGATGAACGAACGTCTCTCCACATGCTCAGTTCGGAGAGAGAAGTGTGTGTGAAAGCCGTCCTTCACCTAGCTTGTTTGGAACACAAAGTTTCTTTTCAGTTGCCAACTCCACTCCATACATATATATGGGGAGGCACAAGCTCCAACTCGGTTTTACAGTGAAAACTGCAGGAACTTCAAACCGGCACTAGGAAACAGACTGAGAAACCAGAGTAAAAGTTTCTCCTGCAACCCGTTCCCTTTGTGCTAGATGAACGAACGTCTCTCCACATGCTCAGTTCGGAGAGATAAGTGTGTGTGAAAGCCGTCCTTCACCTAGCTTTTTGGGAACACAAAGTTTCTTTTCAGTTGCCAACTCCACTCCATACATATATATGGGGAGGCACAAGCTCCAACTCGGTTTTACAGTGAAAACTGCAGGAACTTCAAACCGGCACTAGGAAACAGACTGAGAAACCAGAGTAAAAGTTTCTCCTGCAACCCGTTCCCTTTGTGCTAGATGAACGAACGTCTCTCCACATGCTCAGTTCGGAGAGAGAAGTGTGTGTGAAAGCCGTCCTTCACCTAGCTTGTTGGGAACACAAAGTTTCTTTTCAGTTGCCAACTCCACTCCATACATATATATGGGGAGGCACAAGCTCCAACTCGGTTTTACAGTGAAAACTGCAGGAACTTCAAACCGGCACTAGGAAACAGACAGAGAAACCAGTGTAAAAGTTTCTCCTGCAACCCGTTCCCTTTGTGCTAGATGAACGAACGTCTCTCCACATGCTCAGTTCGGAGAGAGAAGTGTGTGTGAAAGCCGTCCTTCACCTAGCTTGTTGGGAACACAAAGTTTCTTTTCAGTTGCCAACTCCACTCCATACATATATATGGGGAGGCACAAGCTCCAACTCGGTTTTACAGTGAAAACTGCAGGAACTTCAAACCGGCACTAGGAAACAGACTGAGAAACCAGAGTAAAAGTTTCTCCTGCAACCCGTTCCCTTTGTGCTAGATGAACGAACGTCTCTCCACATGCTCAGTTCGGAGAGAGAAGTGTGTGTGAAAGCCGTCCTTCACCTAGCTTGTTGGGAAAACAAAGTTTCCTTTCAGTTGCCAACTCCACTCCATACATATATATGGGGAGGCACAAGCTCCAACTCAGTTTTACAGTGAAAACTGCAGGAACTTCAAACCGGCACTAGGAAACAGACTGAGAAACCAGAGTAAAAGTTTCTCCTGCAACCCGTTCCCTTTGTGCTAGATGAACGAACGTCTCTCCACATGCTCAGTTCGGAGAGAGAAGTGTGTTTGAAAGCCGTCCTTCACCTAGCTTGTTGGGAACACAAAGTTTCCTTTCAGTTGCCAACTCCACTCCATACATATATATGGGGAGGCACAAGCTCCAACTCGGTTTTACAGTGAAAACTGCAGGAACTTCAAACCGGCACTAGGAAACAGACTGAGAAACCAGAGTAAAAGTTTCTCCTTACAACCCGTTCCCTTTGTGCTAGATGAACGAACGTCTCTCCACATGCTCAGTTCGGAGAGAGAAGTGTGTGTGAAAGCCGTCCTTCACCTAGCTTGTTGGGAACACAAAGTTTCCTTTCAGTTGCCAACTCCACTCCATACATATATATGGGGAGGCACAAGCTCCAACTCGGTTTTACAGTGAAAACTGCAGGAACTTCAAACCGGCACTAGGAAACAGACTGAGAAACCAGAGTAAAAGTTTCTCCTGAAACCCGTTCCCTTTGTGCTAGATGAACAAACGTCTCTCCACATGCTCAGTTTGGAGAGAGAAGTGTGTGTGAAAGCCGTCCTTCACCTAGCTTGTTGGGAACACAAAGTTTCTTTTCAGTTGCCAACTCCACTCCATACATATATATGGGGAGGCACAAGCTCCAACTCGGTTTTACTGTGAAAACTGCAGGAAATTCAAACCGGCACTAGGAAACCGACCGAGAAACCAGAGTAAAAGTTTCTCCTGCAACCCGTTCCCTTTGTTCTAGATGAACGAACGTCTCTCCACATGCTCAGTTCGGAGAGAGAAGTGTGTGTGAAAGCCGTCCTTCACCTAGCTTGTTGGGAACACAAAGTTTCCTTTCAGTTGCCAACTCCACTCCATACATATATATGGGGAGGCACAAGCTCCAACTCGGTTTTACAGTGAAAACTGCAGGAACTTCAAACCGGCACTAGGAAACAGACTGAGAAACCAGAGTAAAAGTTTCTCCTGCAACCCGTTCCCTTTGTGCTAGATGAACGAACGTCTCTCCACATGCTCAGTTCGGAGAGAGAAGTGTGTGTGAAAGCCGTCCTTCACCTAGCTTGTTGGGAACACAAAGTTTCTTTTCAGTTGCCAACTCCACTCCATATATATATATGGGGAGGCACAAGCTCCAACTCGGTTTTACAGTGAAAACTCCAGGAACTTCAAACCGGCACTAGGAAACAGACTGAGAAACCAGAGTAAAAGTTTCTCCTGCAACCCGTTCCCTTTGTGCTAGATGAACGAACGTCTCTCCACATGCTCAGTTCGGAGAGAGAAGTGTGTGTGAAAGCCGTCCTTCACCTAGCTTGTTGGGAACACAAAGTTTCTTTTCAGTTGCCAACTCCACTCCATACATATATATGGGGAGGCACAAGCTCCAACTCGGTTTTACAGTGAAAACTCCAGGAAATTCAAACCGGCACTAGGAAACAGACTGAGAAACCAGAGTAAAAGTTTCTCCTGCAACCCGTTCCCTTTGTGCTAGATGAACGAACGTCTCTCCACATGCTCAGTTCGGAGAGAGAAGTGTGTGTGAAAGCCGTCCTTCACCTAGCTTGTTGGGAACACAAAGTTTCTTTTCAGTTGCCAACTCCACTCCATACATATATATGGGGAGGCACAAGCTCCAACTCGGTTTTACAGTGAAAACTGCAGGAACTTCAAACCGGCACTAGGAAACAGACTGAGAAACCAGAGTAAAAGTTTCTCCTGCAACCCGTTCCCTTTGTGCTAGATGAACGAACGTCTCTCCACATGCTCAGTTCGGAGAGAGAAGTGTGTGTGAAAGCCGTCCTACACCTAGCTTGTTGGGAACACAAAGTTTCTTTTCAGTTGCCAACTCCACTCCATACATATATATGGGGAGGCACAAGCTCCAACTCGGTTTTACAGTGAAAACTGCAGGAACTTCAAACCGGCACTAGGAAACAGACTGAGAAACCAGAGTAAAAGTTTCTCCTGCAACCCGTTCCCTTTGTGCTAGATGAACGAACGTCTCTCCACATGCTCAGTTCGGAGAGAGAAGTGTGTGTGAAAGCCGTCCTTCACTTAGCTTGTTGGGAACACAAAGATTCTTTTCAGTTGCCAACTCCACTCCATACATATATATGGGGAGGCACAAGCTCCAAGTCGGTTTTACAGTGAAAACTGCAGGAACTTCAAACCGGCACTAGGAAACAGACTGAGAAACCAGAGTAAAAGTTTCTCCTGCAACCCGTTCCCTTTGTGCTAGATGAACGAACGTCTCTCCACATGCTCAGTTCGGAGAGAGAAGTGTGTGTGAAAGCCGTCCTTCACCTAGCTTGTTGGGAACACAAAGTTTCTTTTCAGTTGCCAACTCCACTCCATACATATATATGGGGAGGCACAAGCTCCAACTCGGTTTTACAGTGAAAACTGCAGGAACTTCAAACCGGCACTAGGAAACAGACTGAGAAACCAGAGTAAAAGTTTCTCCTGCAACCCGTTCCCTTTGTGCTAGATGAACGAACGTCTCTCCACATGCTCAGTTCGGAGAGAGAAGTGTGTGTGAAAGCCGTCCTTCACCTAGCTTGTTGGGAACACAAAGTTTCCTTTCAGTTGCCAACTCCACTCCATACATATATATGGGGAGGCACAATCTCCAACTCGGTTTTACAGTGAAAACTGCAGGAACTTCAAATCGGCACTAGGAAACAGACTGAGAAACCAGAGTAAAAGTTTCTCCTGCAACCCGTTCCCTTTGTGCTAGATGAACGAACGTCTCTCCACATGCTCAGTTCGGAGAGAGAAGTGTGTGTGAAAGCCGTCCTTCACCTAGCTTGTTGGGAACACAAAGTTTCCTTTCAGTTGCCAACTCCACTCCATACATATATATGGGGAGGCACAAGCTCCAACTCTGTTTTACAGTGAAAACTGCAGGAACTTCAAACCGGCACTAGGAAACAGACTGAGAAACCAGAGTAAAAGTTTCTCCTGCAACCCGTTCCCTTTGTGCTAGATGAACGAACGTCTCTCCACATGCTCAGTTTGGAGAGAGAAGTGTGTGTGAAAGCCGTCCTTCACCTAGCTTGTTGGGAACACAAAGTTTCTTTTCAGTTGCCAACTCCACTCCATACATATATATGGGGAGGCACAAGCTCCAACTCGGTTTTACAGTGAAAACTGCAGGAACTTCAAACCGGCACTAGGAAACAGACTGAGAAACCAGAGTAAAAGTTTCTCCTGCAACCCGTTCCCTTTGTGCTAGATGAACGAACGTCTCTCCACATGCTCAGTTCGGAGAGAGAAGTGTGTGTGAAAGCCGTCCTTCACCTAGCATGTTGGGAACACAAAGTTTCCTTTCAGTTGCCAACTCCACTCCATACATATATATGGGGAGGCACAAGCTCCAACTCGGTTTTACAGTGAAAACTGCAGGAACTTCAAACCGGCACTAGGAAACAGACTGAGAAACCAGAGTAAAAGTTTCTCCTGCAACCCGTTTCCTTTGTGCTAGATGAACGAACGTCTCTCCACATGCTCAGTTCGGAGAGAGAAGTGTGTGTGAAAGCCGTCCTTCACCTAGCTTGTTGGGAACACAAAGTTTCTTTTCAGTTGCCAACTCCACTCCATACATATATATGGGGAGGCACAAGCTCCAACTCGGTTTTACAGTGAAAACTGCAGGAACTTCAAACCGGCACTAGGAAACAGACTGAGAAACCAGAGTAAAAGTTTCTCCTGCAACCCGTTCCCTTTGTGCTAGATGAACGAACGTCTCTCCACATGCTCAGTTCGGAGAGAGAAGTGTGTGTGAAAGCCGTCCTTCACCTAGCTTGTTGGGAACACAAAGTTTCTTTTCAGTTGCCAACTCCACTCCATACATATATATGGGGAGGCACAAGCTCCAACTCGGTTTTACAGTGAAAACTGCAGGAACTTCAAACCGGCACTAGGAAACAGACTGAGAAACCAGAGTAAAAGTTTCTCCTGCAACCCGTTCCCTTTGTGCTAGATGAACGAACGTCTCTCCCCATGCTCAGTTCGGAGAGAGAAGTGTGTGTGAACGCCGTTCTTCACATAGCTTGTTGGGAACACAAAGTTTCTTTTCAGTTGCCAACTCCACTCCATACATATATATGGGGAGGCACAAGCTCCAACTCGGTTTTACAGTGAAAACTGCAGGAACTTCAAACCGGCACTAGGAAACAGACTGAGAAACCAGAGTAAAAGTTTCTCCTGCAACCCGTTCCCTTTGTGCTAGATGAACGAACGTCTCTCCACATGCTCAGTTCGGAGAGAGAAGTGTGTGTGAAAGCCGTCCTTCACCTAGCTTGTTGGGAACACAAAGATTCTTTTCAGTTGCCAACTCCACTCCATACATATATATGGAGAGGCACAAGCTCCAACTCGGTTTTACAGTGAAAACTGCAGGAACTTCAAAACGGCACTAGGAAACAGACTGAGAAACCAGAGTAAAAGTTTATCTTGCAACCCGTTCCCTTTGTGCTAGATGAACGAACGTCTCTCCACATGCTCAGTTCGGAGAGAGAAGTGTGTGTGAAAGCCGTCCTTCACCTAGCTTGTTGGGAACACAAAGTTTCTTTTCAGTTGCCAACTCCACTCCATACATATATATGGGGAGGCACAAGCTCCAACTCGGTTTTACAGTGAAAACTGCAAGAACTTCAAACCGGCACTAGGAAACAGACTGAGAAACCAGAGTAAAAGTTTCTCCTGCAACCCGTTCCCTTTGTGCTAGATGAACGAACGTCTCTCCACATGCTCAGTTCGGAGAGAGAAGTGTGTGTGAAAGCCGTCCTTCACCTAGCTTGTTGGGAACACAAAGTTTCCTTTCAGTTGCCAACTCCACTCCATACATATATAGGGGGAGGCACAAGCTCCAAGTCGGTTTTACAGTGAAAACTGCAGGAACTTCAAACCGGCACTAGGAAACAGACTGAGAAACCAGAGTAAAAGTTTCTCCTGCAACCCGTTCCCTTTGTGCTAGATGAACGAACGTCTCTCCACATGCTCAGTTCGGAGAGAGAAGTGTGTGTGAACGCCGTCCTTCACCTAGCTTGTTGGGAACACAAAGTTTCCTTTCAGTTGCCAACTCCACTCCATACATATATATGGGGAGGCACAAGCTCCAACTCGGTTTTACAGTGAAAACTGCAGGAACTTCAAACCGGCACTAGGAAACAGACTGAGAAACCAGAGTAAAAGTTTCTCCTGCAACCCGTTCCCTTTGTGCTAGATGAACGAACGTCTCTCCACATGCTCAGTTCGGAGAGAGAAGTGTGTGTGAACGCCGTCCTTCACCTAGCTTGTTGGGAACACAAAGTTTCTTTTCAGTTGCCAACTCCACTCCATACATATATATGGGGAGGCACAAGCTCCAACTCGGTTTTACAGTGAAAACTGCAGGAACTTGAAACCGGCACTAGGAAACAGACTGAGAAACCAGAGTAAAAGTTTCTCCTGCAACCCGTTCCCTTTGTGCTAGATGAACGAACGTCTCTCCACATGCTCAGTTCGGAGAGAGAAGTGTGTGTGAAAGCCGTCCTTCACCTAGCTTGTTGGGAACACAAAGTTTCCTTTCAGTTGCCAACTCCACTCCATACATATATATGGGGAGGCACAAACTCCCACTCGGTTTTACAGTGAAAACTGCAGGAACTTCAAACCGGCAGTAGGAAACAGACTGAGAAACCAGAGTAAAAGTTTCTCCTGCAACCCGTTCCCTTTGTGCTAGATGAACGAACGTCTCTCCACATGCTCAGTTCGGAGAGATAAGTGTGTGTGAAAGCCGTTCTTCACCTAGCTTGTTGGGAAAACAAAGTTTCTTTTCAGTTGCCAACTCCACTCCATACATATATATGGGGAGGCACAAGCTCCAACTCGGTTTTACAGTGAAAACTGCAGGAACTTCAAACCGGCACTAGGAAACAGACTGAGAAACCAGAGTAAAAGTTTCTCCTGCAACCCGTTCCCTTTGTGCTAGATGAACGAACGTCTCTCCACATGCTCAGTTCGGAGAGATAAGTGTGTGTGAAAGCCGTCCTTCACCTAGCTTGTTGGGAACACAAAGTTTCTTTTCAGTTGCCAACTCCACTCCATACATATATATGGGGAGGCACAAGCTCCAACTCGGTTTTACAGTGAAAACTGCAGGAACTTCAAACCGGCACTAGGAAACAGACTGAGAAACCAGAGTAAAAGTTTCTCCTGCAACCCGTTCCCTTTGTGCTAGATGAACGAACGTCTCTCCACATGCTCAGTTCGGAGAGAGAAGTGTGTGTGAACGCCGTCCTTCACCTAGCTTGTTGGGAACACAAAGTTTCTTTTCAGTTGCCAACTCCACTCCATACATATATATGGGGAGGCACAAGCTCCAACTCGGTTTTACAGTGAAAACTGCAGGAACTTCAAACCGGCACTAGGAAACAGACTGAGAAACCAGAGTAAAAGTTTCTCCTGCAACCCGTTCCCTTTGTGCTACATGAACGAACGTCTCTCCACATGCTCAGTTCGGAGAGAGAAGTGTGTGTGAAAGCCGTCCTTCACCTAGCTTGTTGGGAACACAAAGTTTCTTTTCAGTTGCCAACTCCACTCCATACATATATATGGGGAGGCACAAGCTCCAACTCGGTTTTACAGTGAAAACTGCAGGAACTTCAAACCGGCACTAGGAAACAGACTGAGAAACCAGAGTAAAAGTTTCTCCTGCAACCCGTTCCCTTTGTGCTAGATGAACGAACGTCTCTCCACATGCTCAGTTCGGAGAGAGAAGTGTGTGTGAAAGCCGTCCTTCACCTAGCTTGTTGGGAACACAAAGTTTCTTTTCAGTTGCCAACTCCACTCCATACATATATATGGGGAGGCACAAGCTCCAACTCGGTTTTACAGTGAAAACTGCAGGAACTTCAAACCGGCACTAGGAAACAGACTGAGAAACCAGAGTAAAAGTTTCTCCTGCAACCCGTTCCCTTTGTGCTAGATGAACGAACGTCTCTCCCCATGCTCAGTTCGGAGAGAGAAGTGTGTGTGAACGCCGTTCTTCACATAGCTTGTTGGGAACACAAAGTTTCTTTTCAGTTGCCAACTCCACTCCATACATATATATGGGGAGGCACAAGCTCCAACTCGGTTTTACAGTGAAAACTGCAGGAACTTCAAACCGGCACTAGGAAACAGACTGAGAAACCAGAGTAAAAGTTTCTCCTGCAACCCGTTCCCTTTGTGCTAGATGAACGAACGTCTCTCCACATGCTCAGTTCGGAGAGAGAAGTGTGTGTGAAAGCCGTCCTTCACCTAGCTTGTTGGGAACACAAAGATTCTTTTCAGTTGCCAACTCCACTCCATACATATATATGGAGAGGCACAAGCTCCAACTCGGTTTTACAGTGAAAACTGCAGGAACTTCAAAACGGCACTAGGAAACAGACTGAGAAACCAGAGTAAAAGTTTATCTTGCAACCCGTTCCCTTTGTGCTAGATGAACGAACGTCTCTCCACATGCTCAGTTCGGAGAGAGAAGTGTGTGTGAAAGCCGTCCTTCACCTAGCTTGTTGGGAACACAAAGTTTCTTTTCAGTTGCCAACTCCACTCCATACATATATATGGGGAGGCACAAGCTCCAACTCGGTTTTACAGTGAAAACTGCAAGAACTTCAAACCGGCACTAGGAAACAGACTGAGAAACCAGAGTAAAAGTTTCTCCTGCAACCCGTTCCCTTTGTGCTAGATGAACGAACGTCTCTCCACATGCTCAGTTCGGAGAGAGAAGTGTGTGTGAAAGCCGTCCTTCACCTAGCTTGTTGGGAACACAAAGTTTCCTTTCAGTTGCCAACTCCACTCCATACATATATAGGGGGAGGCACAAGCTCCAAGTCGGTTTTACAGTGAAAACTGCAGGAACTTCAAACCGGCACTAGGAAACAGACTGAGAAACCAGAGTAAAAGTTTCTCCTGCAACCCGTTCCCTTTGTGCTAGATGAACGAACGTCTCTCCACATGCTCAGTTCGGAGAGAGAAGTGTGTGTGAACGCCGTCCTTCACCTAGCTTGTTGGGAACACAAAGTTTCCTTTCAGTTGCCAACTCCACTCCATACATATATATGGGGAGGCACAAGCTCCAACTCGGTTTTACAGTGAAAACTGCAGGAACTTCAAACCGGCACTAGGAAACAGACTGAGAAACCAGAGTAAAAGTTTCTCCTGCAACCCGTTCCCTTTGTGCTAGATGAACGAACGTCTCTCCACATGCTCAGTTCGGAGAGAGAAGTGTGTGTGAACGCCGTCCTTCACCTAGCTTGTTGGGAACACAAAGTTTCTTTTCAGTTGCCAACTCCACTCCATACATATATATGGGGAGGCACAAGCTCCAACTCGGTTTTACAGTGAAAACTGCAGGAACTTGAAACCGGCACTAGGAAACAGACTGAGAAACCAGAGTAAAAGTTTCTCCTGCAACCCGTTCCCTTTGTGCTAGATGAACGAACGTCTCTCCACATGCTCAGTTCGGAGAGAGAAGTGTGTGTGAAAGCCGTCCTTCACCTAGCTTGTTGGGAACACAAAGTTTCCTTTCAGTTGCCAACTCCACTCCATACATATATATGGGGAGGCACAAACTCCCACTCGGTTTTACAGTGAAAACTGCAGGAACTTCAAACCGGCAGTAGGAAACAGACTGAGAAACCAGAGTAAAAGTTTCTCCTGCAACCCGTTCCCTTTGTGCTAGATGAACGAACGTCTCTCCACATGCTCAGTTCGGAGAGATAAGTGTGTGTGAAAGCCGTTCTTCACCTAGCTTGTTGGGAAAACAAAGTTTCTTTTCAGTTGCCAACTCCACTCCATACATATATATGGGGAGGCACAAGCTCCAACTCGGTTTTACAGTGAAAACTGCAGGAACTTCAAACCGGCACTAGGAAACAGACTGAGAAACCAGAGTAAAAGTTTCTCCTGCAACCCGTTCCCTTTGTGCTAGATGAACGAACGTCTCTCCACATGCTCAGTTCGGAGAGATAAGTGTGTGTGAAAGCCGTCCTTCACCTAGCTTGTTGGGAACACAAAGTTTCTTTTCAGTTGCCAACTCCACTCCATACATATATATGGGGAGGCACAAGCTCCAACTCGGTTTTACAGTGAAAACTGCAGGAACTTCAAACCGGCACTAGGAAACAGACTGAGAAACCAGAGTAAAAGTTTCTCCTGCAACCCGTTCCCTTTGTGCTAGATGAACGAACGTCTCTCCACATGCTCAGTTCGGAGAGAGAAGTGTGTGTGAACGCCGTCCTTCACCTAGCTTGTTGGGAACACAAAGTTTCTTTTCAGTTGCCAACTCCACTCCATACATATATATGGGGAGGCACAAGCTCCAACTCGGTTTTACAGTGAAAACTGCAGGAACTTCAAACCGGCACTAGGAAACAGACTGAGAAACCAGAGTAAAAGTTTCTCCTGCAACCCGTTCCCTTTGTGCTACATGAACGAACGTCTCTCCACATGCTCAGTTCGGAGAGAGAAGTGTGTGTGAAAGCCGTCCTTCACCTAGCTTGTTGGGAACACAAAGTTTCCTTTCAGTTGCCAACTCCACTCCATACATATATATGGGGAGGCACAAGCTCCAACTCGGTTTTACAGTGAAAACTGCAGGAACTTCAAACCGGCACTAGGAAACAGACTGAGAAACCAGAGTAAAAGTTTCTCCTGCAACCCGTTCCCTTTGTGCTAGATGAACGAACGTCTCTCCACATGCTCAGTTCGGAGAGAGAAGTGTGTGTGAAAGCCGTCCTTCACCTAGCTTGTTGGGAACACAAAGTTTCCTTTCAGTTGCCAACTCCACTCCATACATATATATGGGGAGGCACAAGCTCCAACTCGGTTTCACAGTGAAAACTGCAGGAACTTCAAACCGGCACTAGGAAACAGACTGAGAAACCAGAGTAAAAGTTTCTCCTGCAACCCGTTCCCTTTGTGCTAGATGAACGAACGTCTCTCCACATGCTCAGTTCGGAGAGAGAAGTGTGTGTGAAAGCCGTCCTTCACCTAGCTTGTTGGGAACACAAAGTTTCTTTTCAGTTGCCAACTCCACTCCATACATATATATGGGGAGGCACAAGCTCCAACTCGGTTTTACAGTGAAAACTGCAGGAACTTGAAACCGGCACTAGGAAACAGACTGAGAAACCAGAGTAAAAGTTTCTCCTGCAACCCGTTCCCTTTGTGCTAGATGAACGAACGTCTCTCCACATGCTCAGTTCGGAGAGAGAAGTGTGTGTGAAAGCCGTCCTTCACCTAGCTTGTTGGGAACACAAAGTTTCCTTTCAGTTGCAAACTCCACTCCATACATATATATGGGGAGGCACAAACTCCAACTCGGTTTTACAGTGAAAACTGCAGGAACTTCAAACCGGCAGTAGGAAACAGACTGAGAAACCAGAGTAAAAGTTTCTCCTGCAACCCGTTCCCTTTGTGCTACATGAACGAACGTCTCTCCACATGCTCAGTTCGGAGAGATAAGTGTGTGTGAAAGCCGTCCTTCACCTAGCTTGTTGGGAAAACAAAGTTTCTTTTCAGTTGCCAACTCCACTCCATACATATATATGGGGAGGCACAAGCTCCAACTCGGTTTTACAGTGAAAACTGCAGGAACTTCAAACCGGCACTAGGAAACAGACTGAGAAACCAGAGTAAAAGTTTCTCCTGCAACCCGTTCCCTTTGTGCTAGATGAACGAACGTCTCTCCACATGCTCAGTTCGGAGAGAGAAGTGTGTGTGAACGCCGTCCTTCACCTAGCTTGTTGGGAACACAAAGTTTCTTTTCAGTTGCCAACTCCACTCCATACATATATATGGGGAGGCACAAGCTCCAACTCGGTTTTACAGTGAAAACTGCAGGAACTTCAAACCGGCACTAGGAAACAGACTGAGAAACCAGAGTAAAAGTTTCTCCTGCAAACCGTTCCCTTTGTGCTAGATGAACGAACGTCTCTCCACATGCTCAGTTCGGAGAGAGAAGTGTGTGTGAAAGCCGTCCTTCACCTAGCTTGTTGGGAACACAAAGTTTCATTTCAGTTGCCAACTCCACTCCATACATATATATGGGGAGGCACAAGCTCCAACTCGGTTTTACAGTGAAAACTGCAGGAACTTCAAACCGGCACTAGGAAACAGACTGAGAAACCAGAGTAAAAGTTTCTCCTGCAACCCGTTCCCTTTGTGCTAGATGAACGAACGTCTCTCCACATGCTCAGTTCGGAGAGAGAAGTGTGTGTGAACGCCGTCCTTCACCTAGCTTGTTGGGAACACAAAGTTTCTTTTCAGTTGCCAACTCCACTCCATACATATATATGGGGAGGCACAAGCTCCAACTCGGTTTTACAGTGAAAACTGCAGGAACTTCAAACCGGCACTAGGAAACAGACTGAGAAACCAGAGGAAAAGTTTCTCCTGCAACCCGTTCCCTTTGTGCTAGATGAACGAACGTCTCTCCACATGCTCAGTTCGGAGAGAGAAGTGTGTGTGAAAGCCGTCCTTCACCTAGCTTGTTGGGAACACAAAGTTTCATTTCAGTTGCCAACTCCACTGCATACATATATATGGGGAGGCACAAGCTCCAACTCGGTTTTACAGTGAAAACTGCAGGAACTTCAAACCGGCACTAGGAAACAGACTGAGAAACCAGAGTAAAAGTTTCTCCTGCAACCCGTTCCCTTTGTGCTAGATGAACGAACGTCTCTCCACATGCTCAGTTCGGAGAGAGAAGTGTGTGTGAAAGCCGACCTTCACCTAGCTTGTTGGGAACACAAAGTTTCCTTTCAGTTGCCAACTCCACTCCATACATATATATGGGGAGGCACAAGCTCCAACTCGGTTATACAGTGAAAACTGAAGGAACTTCAAACCGGCACTAGGAAACAGACTGAGAAACCAGAGTAAAAGTTTCTCCTGCAACCCGTTCCCTTTGTGCTAGATGAACGAACGTCTCTCCACATGCTCAGTTCGGAGAGAGAAGTGTGTGTGAAAGCCGTCCTTCACCTAGCTTGTTGGGAACACAAAGTTTCCTTTCAGTTGCCAACTCCACTCCATACATATATATGGGGAGGCACAAGCTCCAACTCGGTTTTACAGTGAAAACTGCAGGAACTTCAAACCGGCACTAGGAAACAGACTGAGAAACCAGAGTAAAAGTTTCTCCTGCAACCCGTTCCCTTTGTGCTAGATGAACGAACGTCTCTCCACATGCTCAGTTCGGAGAGAGAAGTGTGTGTGAAAGCCGTCCTTCACCTAGCTTGTTGGGAACACAAAGTTTCCTTTCAGTTGCCAACTCCACTCCATACATATATATGGGGAGGCACAAACTCCAACTCGGTTTTACAGTGAAAACTGCAGGAACTTCAAACCGGCACTAGGAAACAGACTGAGAAACCAGAGTAAAAGTTTCTCCTGCAACCCGTTCCCTTTGTGCTAGATGAACGAACGTCTCTCCACATGCTCAGTTTGGAGAGAGAAGTGTGTGTGAACGCCGTCCTTCACCTAGCTTGTTGGGAACACAAAGTTTCTTTTCAGTTGCCAACTCCACTCCATACATATATATGGGGAGGCACAAGCTCCAACTCGGTTTTACAGTGAAAACTGCAGGAACTTCAAACCGGCACTAGGAAACAGACTGAGAAACCAGAGTAAAAGTTTCTCCTGCAACCCGTTCCCTTTGTGCTAGATGAACGAACGTCTCTCCACGTGCTCAGTTCGGAGAGAGAAGTGTGTGTGAAAGCCGTCCTTCACCTAGCTTGTTGGGAACACAAAGTTTCCTTTCAGTTGCCAACTCCACTCCATACATATATATGGGGAGGCACAAGCTCCAACTCGGTTTTACAGTGAAAACTGCAGGAACTTCAAACCGGCAGTAGGAAACAGACTGAGAAACCAGAGTAAAAGTTTCTCCTGCAACCCGTTCCCTTTGTGCTAGATGAACGAAAGTCTCTCCACATGCTCAGTTCGGAGAGAGAAGTGTGTGTGAAAGCCGTCCTTCACATAGCTTGTTGGGAACACAAAGATTCTTTTCAGTTGCCAACTCCACTCCATACATATATATGGAGAGGCACAAGCTCCAACTCGGTTTTACAGTGAAAACTGCAGGAACTTCAAACCGGCACTAGGAAACAGACTGAGAAACCAGAGTAAAAGTTTCTCCTGCAACCCGTTCCCTTTGTGCTAGATGAACGAACGTCTCTTCACATGCTCAGTTCGGAGAGAGAAGTGTGTGTGAAAGCCGTCCTTCACCTAGCTTGTTGGGAACACAAAGTTTCCTTTCAGTTGCCAACTCCACTCCATACATATATATGGGGAGGCACAAGCTCCAACTCGGTTTTACAGTGAAAACTGCAGGAACTTCAAATCGGCACTAAGAAACAGACTGAGAAACCAGAGTAAAAGTTTCTCCTGCAACCCGTTCCCTTTGTGCTAGATGAACGAACGTCTCTCCACATGCTCAGTTCGGAGAGAGAATTGTGTGTGAATGCCGTCCTTCACCTAGCTTGTTGGGAACACAAAGTTTCTTTTCAGTTGCCAACTCCACTCCATACATATATATGGAGAGGCACAAGCTCCAACTCGGTTTTACAGTGAAAACTGCAGGAACTTCAAACCGGCACTAGGAAACAGACTGAGAAACCAGAGTAAAAGTTTCTCCTGCAACCCGTTCCCTTTGTGCTAGATGAACGAAAGTCTCTCCACATGCTCAGTTCGGAGAGAGAAGTGTGTGTGAAAGCCGTCCTTCACCTAGCTTGTTGGGAACACAAAGTTTCCTTTCAGTTGCCAACTCCACTCCATACATATATATGGGGAGGCACAATCTCCAACTCGGTTTTACAGTGAAAACTGAAGGAACTTCAAACCGGCACTAGGAAACAGACTGAGAAACCAGAGTAAAAGTTTCTCCTGCAACCCGTTCCCTTTGTGCTAGATGAACGAACGTCTCTCCACATGCTCAGTTCGGAGAGAGAAGTGTGTGTGAAAGCCGTCCTTCACCTAGCTTGTTGGGAACACAAAGTTTCCTTTCAGTTGCCAACTCCACTCCATACATATATATGGGGAGGCACAAGCTCCAACTCGGTTTTACAGTGAAAACTGCAGGAACTTCAAACCGGCACTAGGAAACAGACTGAGAAACCAGAGTAAAAGTTTCTCCTGCAACCCGTTCCATTTGTGCTAGATGAACGAACGTCTCTCCACATGCTCAGTTCGGAGAGAGAAGTGTGTGTGAAAGCCGTCCTTCACGTAGCTTGTTGGGAACACAAAGTTTCCTTTCAGTTGCCAACTCCACTCCATACATATATATGGGGAGGCACAAACTCCAACTCGGTTTTACAGTGAAAACTGCAGGAACTTCAAACCGGCACTAGGAAACAGACTGAGAAACCAGAGTAAAAGTTTCTCCTGCAACCCGTTCCCTTTGTGCTAGATGAACGAACGTCTCTACACATGCTCAGTTCTGAGAGATAAGTGTGTGTGAAAGCCGCCCTTCACCTAGCTTGTTGGGAACACAGAGTTTCTTTTCAGTTGCCAACTCCACTCCATATATATATATGGGGAGGCACAAGCTCCAACTCGGTTTTACAGTGAAAACTGCAGGAACTTCAAACCGGCACTAGGAAACAGACTGAGAAACCAGAGTTAAAGTTTCTCCTGCAACCCGTTCCCTTTGTGCTAGATGAACGAACGTCTCTCCACATGCTCAGTTCGGAGAGAGAAGTGTGTGTGAAAGCCGTCCTTCACCTAGCTTGTTGGGAACACAAAGTTTCTTTTCAGTTGCCAACTCCACTCCATACATATATATGGGGAGGCACAAGCTCCAACTCGGTTTTACAGTGAAAACTGCAGGAACTTCAAACCGGCACTAGGAAACAGACTGAGAAACCAGAGTAAAAGTTTCTCCTGCAACCCGTTCCCTTTGTGCTAGATGAACGAACGTCTCTCCACATGCTCAGTTCGGAGAGAGAAGTGTGTGTGAAAGCCGTCCTTCACCTAGCTTGTTGGGAACACAAAGTTTCTTTTCAGTTGCCAACTCCACTCCATACATATATATGGGGAGGCACAAGCTCCAACTCGGTTTTACAGTGAAAACTGCAGGAACTTCAAACCGGCACTAGGAAACAGACTGAGAAACCAGAGTAAAAGTTTCTCCTGCAACCCGTTCCCTTTGTGCTAGATGAACGAACGTCTCTCCACATGCTCAGTTCGGAGAGAGAAGTGTGTGTGAAAGCCGCCCTTCACCTAGCTTGTTGGGAACACAAAGTTTCTTTTCAGTTGCCAACTCCACTCCATACATATATATGGGGAGGCACAAGCTCCAACTCGGTTTTACAGTGAAAACTGCAGGAACTTCAAACCGGCACTAGGAAACAGACTGAGAAACCAGAGTAAAAGTTTCTCCTGCAACCCGTTCCCTTTGTGCTAGATGAACGAACGTCTCTCCACATGCTCAGTTCGGAGAGAGAAGTGTGTGTGAAAGCCGTCCTTCACCTAGCTTGTTGGGAACACAAAGTTTCTTTTCAGTTGCCAACTCCACTCCATACATATATATGGGGAGGCACAAGCTCCAACTCGGTTTTACAGTGAAAACTGCAGGAACTTCAAACCGGCACTAGGAAACAGACTGAGAAACCAGAGTAAAAGTTTCTCCTGCAACCCGTTCCCTTTGTGCTAGATGAACGAACGTCTCTCCACATGCTCAGTTCGGAGAGAGAAGTGTGTGTGAACGCCGTCCTTCACCTAGCTTGTTGGGAACACAAAGTTTCTTTTCAGTTGCCAACTCCACTCCATACATATATATGGGGAGGCACAAGCTCCAACTCGGTTTTACAGTGAAAACTGCAGGAACTTCAAACCGGCACTAGGAAACAGACTGAGAAACCAGAGTAAAAGTTTCTCCTGCAACCCGTTCCCTTTGTGCTAGATGAACGAACGTCTCTCCACATGCTCAGTTCGGAGAGAGAAGTGTGTGTGAAAGCCGTCCTTCACCTAGCTTGTTGGGAACACAAAGTTTCCTTTCAGTTGCCAACTCCACTCCATACATATATATGGGGAGGCACAAGCTCCAACTCGGTTTTACAGTGAAAACTGCAGGAACTTCAAAAAGGCACTAGGAAACAGACTGAGAAACCAGAGTAAAAGTTTCTCCTGCAACCCGTTCCCTTTGTGCTAGATGAACGAACGTCTCTCCACATGCTCAGTTCGGAGAGAGAAGTGTGTGTGAAAGCCGTCCTTCACCTAGCTTGTTGGGAACACAAAGTTTCCTTTCAGTTGCCAACTCCACTCCATACATATATATGGGGAGGCACAAGCTCCAACTCGGTTTCACAGTGAAAACTGCAGGAACTTCAAACCGGCACTAGGAAACAGACTGAGAAACCAGAGTAAAAGTTTCTCCTGCAACCCGTTCCCTTTGTGCTAGATGAACGAACGTCTCTCCACATGCTCAGTTCGGAGAGAGAAGTGTGTGTGAACGCCGTCCTTCACCTAGCTTGTTGGGAACACAAAGTTTCTTTTCAGTTGCCAACTCCACTCCATACATATATATGGGGAGGCACAAGCTCCAACTCGGTTTTACAGTGAAAACTGCAGGAACTTCAAACCGGCAGTAGGAAACAGACTGAGAAACCAGAGTAAAAGTTTCTCCTGCAACCCGTTCCCTTTGTGCTAGATGAACGAACGTCTCTCCACATGCTCAGTTCGGAGAGATAAGTGTGTGTGAAAGCCGTCCTTCACCTAGCTTGTTGGGAAAACAAAGTTTCTTTTCAGTTGCCAACTCCACTCCATACATATATATGGGGAGGCACAAGCTCCAACTCGGTTTTACAGTGAAAACTGCAGGAACTTCAAACCGGCACTAGGAAACAGACTGAGAAACCAGAGTAAAAGTTTCTCCTGCAACCCGTTCCCTTTGTGCTAGATGAACGAACGTCTCTCCACATGCTCAGTTCGGAGAGAGAAGTGTGTGTGAACGCCGTCCTTCACCTAGCTTGTTGGGAACACAAAGTTTCTTTTCAGTTGCCAACTACACTCCATACATATATATGGGGAGGCACAAGCTCCAACTCGGTTTTACAGTGAAAACTCCAGGAACTTCAAACAGGCACTAGGAAACAGACTGAGAAACCACAGTAAAAGTTTCTCCTGCAAACCGTTCCCTTTGTGCTAGATGAACGAACGTCTCTCCACATGCTCAGTTCGGAGAGAGAAGTGTGTGTGAAAGCCGTCCTTCACCTAGCTTGTTGGGAACACAAAGTTTCATTTCAGTTGCCAACTCCACTCCATACATATATATGGGGAGGCACAAGCTCCAACTCGGTTTTACAGTGAAAACTGCAGGAACTTCAAACCGGCACTAGGAAACAGACTGAGAAACCAGAGGAAAAGTTTCTCCTGCAACCCGTTCCCTTTGTGCTAGATGAACGAACGTCTCTCCACATGCTCAGTTCGGAGAGAGAAGTGTGTGTGAAAGCCGTCCTTCACCTAGCTTGTTGGGAACACAAAGTTTCCTTTCAGTTGCCAACTCCACTCCATACATATATATGGGGAGGCACAAGCTCCAACTCGGTTTTACAGTGAAAACTGCAGGAACTTCAAACCGGCACTAGGAAACAGACTGAGAAACCAGAGTAAAAGTTTCTCCTGCAACCCGTTCCCTTTGTGCTAGATGAACGAACGTCTCTCCACATGCTCAGTTCGGAGAGAGAAGTGTGTGTGAACGCCGTCCTTCACCTAGCTTGTTGGGAACACAAAGTTTCCTTTCAGTTGCCAACTCCACTCCATACATATATATGGGGAGGCACAAGCTCCAACTCGGTTTTACAGTGAAAACTGCAGGAACTTCAAACCGGCACTAGGAAACAGACTGAGAAACCAGAGTAAAAGTTTCTCCTGCAACCCGTTCCCTTTGTGCTAGATGAACGAACGTCTCTCCACATGCTCAGTTCGGAGAGAGAAGTGTGTGTGAACGCCGTCCTTCACCTAGCTTGTTGGGAACACAAAGTTTCTTTTCAGTTGCCAACTCCACTCCATACATATATATGGGGAGGCACAAGCTCCAACTCGGTTTTACAGTGAAAACTGCAGGAACTTGAAACCGGCACTAGGAAACAGACTGAGAAACCAGAGTAAAAGTTTCTCCTGCAACCCGTTCCCTTTGTGCTAGATGAACGAACGTCTCTCCACATGCTCAGTTCGGAGAGAGAAGTGTGTGTGAAAGCCGTCCTTCACCTAGCTTGTTGGGAACACAAAGTTTCCTTTCAGTTGCCAACTCCACTCCATACATATATATGGGGAGGCACAAACTCCCACTCGGTTTTACAGTGAAAACTGCAGGAACTTCAAACCGGCAGTAGGAAACAGACTGAGAAACCAGAGTAAAAGTTTCTCCTGCAACCCGTTCCCTTTGTGCTAGATGAACGAACGTCTCTCCACATGCTCAGTTCGGAGAGAGAAGTGTGTGTGAAAGCCGTTCTTCACCTAGCTTGTTGGGAAAACAAAGTTTCTTTTCAGTTGCCAACTCCACTCCATACATATATATGGGGAGGCACAAGCTCCAACTCGGTTTTACAGTGAAAACTGCAGGAACTTCAAACCGGCACTAGGAAACAGACTGAGAAACCAGAGTAAAAGTTTCTCCTGCAACCCGTTCCCTTTGTGCTAGATGAACGAACGTCTCTCCACATGCTCAGTTCGGAGAGAGAAGTGTGTGTGAACGCCGTCCTTCACCTAGCTTGTTGGGAACACAAAGTTTCTTTTCAGTTGCCAACTCCACTCCATACATATATATGGGGAGGCACAAGCTCCAACTCGGTTTTACAGTGAAAACTGCAGGAACTTCAAACCGGCACTAGGAAACAGACTGAGAAACCAGAGTAAAAGTTTCTCCTGCAACCCGTTCCCTTTGTGCTAGATGAACGAACGTCTCTCCACATGCTCAGTTCGGAGAGAGAAGTGTGTGTGAAAGCCGTCCTTCACCTAGCTTGTTGGGAACACAAAGTTTCCTTTCAGTTGCCAACTCCACTCCATACATATATATGGGGAGGCACAAGCTCCAACTCGGTTTTACAGTGAAAACTGCAGGAACTTCAAACCGGCACTAGGAAACAGACTGAGAAACCAGAGTAAAAGTTTCTCCTGCAACCCGTTCCCTTTGTGCTAGATGAACGAACGTCTCTCCACATGCTCAGTTCGGAGAGAGAAGTGTGTGTGAAAGCCGTCCTTCACCTAGCTTGTTGGGAACACAAAGTTTCCTTTCAGTTGCCAACTCCACTCCATACATATATATGGGGAGGCACAAGCTCCAACTCGGTTTCACAGTGAAAACTGCAGGAACTTCAAACCGGCACTAGGAAACAGACTGAGAAACCAGAGTAAAAGTTTCTCCTGCAACCCGTTCCCTTTGTGCTAGATGAACGAACGTCTCTCCACATGCTCAGTTCGGAGAGAGAAGTGTGTGTGAACGCCGTCCTTCACCTAGCTTGTTGGGAACACAAAGTTTCTTTTCAGTTGCCAACTCCACTCCATACATATATATGGGGAGGCACAAGCTCCAACTCGGTTTTACAGTGAAAACTGCAGGAACTTGAAACCGGCACTAGGAAACAGACTGAGAAACCAGAGTAAAAGTTTCTCCTGCAACCCGTTCCCTTTGTGCTAGATGAACGAACGTCTCTCCACATGCTCAGTTCGGAGAGAGAAGTGTGTGTGAAAGCCGTCCTTCACCTAGCTTGTTGGGAACACAAAGTTTCCTTTCAGTTGCCAACTCCACTCCATACATATATATGGGGAGGCACAAACTCCAACTCGGTTTTACAGTGAAAACTGCAGGAACTTCAAACCGGCAGTAGGAAACAGACTGAGAAACCAGAGTAAAAGTTTCTCCTGCAACCCGTTCCCTTTGTGCTACATGAACGAACGTCTCTCCACATGCTCAGTTCGGAGAGATAAGTGTTTGTGAAAGCCGTCCTTCACCTAGCTTGTTGGGAAAACAAAGTTTCTTTTCAGTTGCCAACTCCACTCCATACATATATATGGGGAGGCACAAGCTCCAACTCGGTTTTACAGTGAAAACTGCAGGAACTTCAAACCGGCACTAGGAAACAGACTGAGAAACCAGAGTAAAAGTTTCTCCTGCAACCCGTTCCCTTTGTGCTAGATGAACGAACGTCTCTCCACATGCTCAGTTCGGAGAGAGAAGTGTGTGTGAACGCCGTCCTTCACCTAGCTTGTTGGGAACACAAAGTTTCTTTTCAGTTGCCAACTCCACTCCATACATATATATGGGGAGGCACAAGCTCCAACTCGGTTTTACAGTGAAAACTGCAGGAACTTCAAACCGGCACTAGGAAACAGACTGAGAAACCAGAGTAAAATTTCTCCTGCAAACCGTTCCCTTTGTGCTAGATGAACGAACGTCTCTCCACATGCTCAGTTCGGAGAGAGAAGTGTGTGTGAAAGCCGTACTTCACCTAGCTTGTTGGGAACACAAAGTTTCATTTCAGTTGCCAACTCCACTCCATACATATATATGGGGAGGCACAAGCTCCAACTCGGTTTTACAGTGAAAACTGCAGGAACTTCAAACCGGCACTAGGAAACAGACTGAGAAACCAGAGTAAAAGTTTCTCCTGCAAACCGTTCCCTTTGTGCTAGATGAACGAACGTCTCTCCACATGCTCAGTTCGGAGAGAGAAGTGTGTGTGAAAGCCGTACTTCACCTAGCTTGTTGGGAACACAAAGTTTCATTTCAGTTGCCAACTCCACTCCATACATATATATGGGGAGGCACAAGCTCCAACTCGGTTTTACAGTGAAAACTGCAGGAACTTCAAACCGGCACTAGGAAACAGACTGAGAAACCAGAGTAAAAGTTTCTCCTGCAACCCGTTCCCTTTGTGCTAGATGAACGAACGTCTCTCCACATGCTCAGTTCGGAGAGAGAAGTGTGTGTGAACGCCGTCCTTCACCTAGCTTGTTGGGAACACAAAGTTTCTTTTCAGTTGCCAACTCCACTCCATACATATATATGGGGAGGCACAAGCTCCAACTCGGTTTTACAGTGAAAACTGCAGGAACTTCAAACCGGCACTAGGAAACAGACTGAGAAACCAGAGTAAAAGTTTCTCCTGCAACCCGTTCCCTTTGTGCTAGATGAACGAACGTCTCTCCACATGCTCAGTTCGGAGAGAGAAGTGTGTGTGAAAGCCGAACTTCACCTAGCTTGTTGGGAACACAAAGTTTCCTTTCAGTTGCCAACTCCACTCCATACATATATATGGGGAGGCACAAGCTCCAACTCGGTTTTACAGTGAAAACTGAAGGAACTTCAAACCGGCACTAGGAAACAGACTGAGAAACCAGAGTAAAAGTTTCTCCTGCAACCCGTTCCCTTTGTGCTAGATGAACGAACGTCTCTCCACATGCTCAGTTCGGAGAGAGAAGTGTGTGTGAAAGCCGTCCTTCACCTAGCTTGTTGGGAACACAAAGTTTCCTTTCAGTTGCCAACTCCACTCCATACATATATATGGGGAGGCACAAGCTCCAACTCGGTTTTACAGTGAAAACTGCAGGAACTTCAAACCGGCACTAGGAAACAGACTGAGAAACCAGAGTAAAAGTTTCTCCTGCAACCCGTTCCCTTTGTGCTAGATGAACGAACGTCTCTCCACATGCTCAGTTCGGAGAGAGAAGTGTGTGTGAAAGCCGTCCTTCACCTAGCTTGTTGGGAACACAAAGTTTCCTTTCAGTTGCCAACTCCACTCCATACATATATATGGGGAGGCACAAACTCCAACTCGGTTTTACAGTGAAAACTGCAGGAACTTCAAACCGGCACTAGGAAACAGACTGAGAAACCAGAGTAAAAGTTTCTCCTGCAACCCGTTCCCTTTGTGCTAGATGAACGAACGTCTCTCCACATGCTCAGTTTGGAGAGAGAAGTGTGTGTGAACGCCGTCCTTCACCTAGCTTGTTGGGAACACAAAGTTTCTTTTTAGTTGCCAACTCCACTCCATACATATATATGGGGAGGCACAAGCTCCAACTCGGTTTTACAGTGAAAACTGCAGGAACTTCAAACCGGCACTAGGAAACAGACTGAGAAACCAGAGTAAAAGTTTCTCCTGCAACCCGTTCCCTTTGTGCTAGATGAACGAACGTCTCTCCACGTGCTCAGTTCGGAGAGAGAAGTGTGTGTGAAAGCCGTCCTTCACCTAGCTTGTTGGGAACACAAAGTTTCCTTTCAGTTGCCAACTCCACTCCATACATATATATGGGGAGGCACAAGCTCCAACTCGGTTTTACAGTGAAAACTGCAGGAACTTCAAACCGGCAGTAGGAAACAGACTGAGAAACCAGAGTAAAAGTTTCTCCTGCAACCCGTTCCCTTTGTGCTAGATGAACGAAAGTCTCTCCACATGCTCAGTTCGGAGAGAGAAGTGTGTGTGAAAGCCGTCCTTCACATAGCTTGTTGGGAACACAAAGATTCTTTTCAGTTGCCAACTCCACTCCATACATATATATGGAGAGGCACAAGCTCCAACTCGGTTTTACAGTGAAAACTGCAGGAACTTCAAACCGGCACTAGGAAACAGACTGAGAAACCAGAGTAAAAGTTTCTCCTGCAACCCGTTCCCTTTGTGCTAGATGAACGAACGTCTCTCCACATGCTCAGTTCGGAGAGAGAAGTGTGTGTGAAAGCCGTCCTTCACCTAGCTTGTTGGGAACACAAAGTTTCCTTTCAGTTGCCAACTCCACTCCATACATATATATGGGGAGGCACAAGCTCCAACTCGGTTTTACAGTGAAAACTGCAGGAACTTCAAACCGGCACTAAGAAACAGACTGAGAAACCAGAGTAAAAGTTTCTCCTGCAACCCGTTCCCTTTGTGCTAGATGAACGAACGTCTCTCCACATGCTCAGTTCGGAGGGAGAAGTGTGTGTGAATGCCGTCCTTCACCTAGCTTGTTGGGAACACAAAGTTTCTTTTCAGTTGCCAACTCCACTCCATACATATATATGGAGAGGCACAAGCTCCAACTCGGTTTTACAGTGAAAACTGCAGGAACTTCAAACCGGCACTAGGAAACAGACTGAGAAACCAGAGTAAAAGTTTCTCCTGCAACCCGTTCCCTTTGTGCTAGATGAACGAAAGTCTCTCCACATGCTCAGTTCGGAGAGAGAAGTGTGTGTGAAAGCCGTCCTTCACCTAGCTTGTTGGGAACACAAAGTTTCCTTTCAGTTGCCAACTCCACTCCATACATATATATGGGGAGGCACAATCTCCAACTCGGTTTTACAGTGAAAACTGAAGGAACTTCAAACCGGCACTAGGAAACAGACTGAGAAACCAGAGTAAAAGTTTCTCCTGCAACCCGTTCCCTTTGTGCTAGATGAACGAACGTCTCTCCACATGCTCAGTTCGGAGAGAGAAGTGTGTGTGAAAGCCGTCCTTCACCTAGCTTGTTGGGAACACAAAGTTTCCTTTCAGTTGCCAACTCCACTCCATACATATATATGGGGAGGCACAAGCTCCAACTCGGTTTTACAGTGAAAACTGCAGGAACTTCAAACCGGCACTAGGAAACAGACTGAGAAACCAGAGTAAAAGTTTCTCCTGCAACCCGTTCCCTTTGTGCTAGATGAACGAACGTCTCTCCACATGCTCAGTTCGGAGAGAGAAGTGTGTGTGAAAGCCGTCCTTCACGTAGCTTGTTGGGAACACAAAGTTTCCTTTCAGTTGCCAACTCCACTCCATACATATATATGGGGAGGCACAAACTCCAACTCGGTTTTACAGTGAAAACTGCAGGAACTTCAAACCGGCACTAGGAAACAGACTGAGAAACCAGAGTAAAAGTTTCTCCTGCAACCCGTTCCCTTTGTGCTAGATGAACGAACGTCTCTACACATGCTCAGTTCTGAGAGATAAGTGTGTGTGAAAGCCGCCCTTCACCTAGCTTGTTGGGAACACAGAGTTTCTTTTCAGTTGCCAACTCCACTCCATATATATATATGGGGAGGCACAAGCTCCAACTCGGTTTTACAGTGAAAACTGCAGGAACTTCAAACCGGCACTAGGAAACAGACTGAGAAACCAGAGTTAAAGTTTCTCCTGCAACCCGTTCCCTTTGTGCTAGATGAACGAACGTCTCTCCACATGCTCAGTTCGGAGAGAGAAGTGTGTGTGAAAGCCGTCCTTCACCTAGCTTGTTGGGAACACAAAGTTTCTTTTCAGTTGCCAACTCCACTCCATACATATATATGGGGAGGCACAAGCTCCAACTCGGTTTTACAGTGAAAACTGCAGGAACTTCAAACCGGCACTAGGAAACAGACTGAGAAACCAGAGTAAAAGTTTCTCCTGCAACCCGTTCCCTTTGTGCTAGATGAACGAACGTCTCTCCACATGCTCAGTTCGGAGAGAGAAGTGTGTGTGAAAGCCGTCCTTCACCTAGCTTGTTGGGAACACAAAGTTTCTTTTCAGTTGCCAACTCCACTCCATACATATATATGGGGAGGCACAAGCTCCAACTCGGTTTTACAGTGAAAACTGCAGGAACTTCAAACCGGCACTAGGAAACAGACTGAGAAACCAGAGTAAAAGTTTCTCCTGCAACCCGTTCCCTTTGTGCTAGATGAACGAACGTCTCTCCACATGCTCAGTTCGGAGAGAGAAGTGTGTGTGAAAGCCGCCCTTCACCTAGCTTGTTGGGAACACAAAGTTTCTTTTCAGTTGCCAACTCCACTCCATACATATATATGGGGAGGCACAAGCTCCAACTCGGTTTTACAGTGAAAACTGCAGGAACTTCAAACCGGCACTAGGAAACAGACTGAGAAACCAGAGTAAAAGTTTCTCCTGCAACCCGTTCCCTTTGTGCTAGATGAACGAACGTCTCTCCACATGCTCAGTTCGGAGAGAGAAGTGTGTGTGAAAGCCGTCCTTCACCTAGCTTGTTGGGAACACAAAGTTTCTTTTCAGTTGCCAACTCCACTCCATACATATATATGGGGAGGCACAAGCTCCAACTCGGTTTTACAGTGAAAACTGCAGGAACTTGAAACCGGCACTAGGAAACAGACTGAGAAACCAGAGTAAAAGTTTCTCCTGCAACCCGTTCCCTTTGTGCTAGATGAACGAACGTCTCTCCACATGCTCAGTTCGGAGAGAGAAGTGTGTGTGAAAGCCGTCCTTCACCTAGCTTGTTGGGAACACAAAGTTTCCTTTCAGTTGCCAACTCCACTCCATAAATATACATGGGGAGGCACAAACTCCCACTCGGTTTTACAGTGAAAACTGCAGGAACTTCAAACCGGCAGTAGGAAACAGACTGAGAAACCAGAGTAAAAGTTTCTCCTGCAACCCGTTCCCTTTGTGCTAGATGAACGAACGTCTCTCCACATGCTCAGTTCGGAGAGATAAGTGTGTGTGAAAGCCGTCCTTCACCTAGCTTGTTGGGAAAACAAAGTTTCTTTTCAGTTGCCAACTCCACTCCATACATATATATGGGGAGGCACAAGCTCCAACTCGGTTTTACAGTGAAAACTGCAGGAACTTCAAACCGGCACTAGGAAACAGACTGAGAAACCAGAGTAAAAGTTTCTCCTGCAACCCGTTCCCTTTGTGCTAGATGAACGAACGTCTCTCCACATGCTCAGTTCGGAGAGAGAAGTGTGTGTGAAAGCCGTCCTTCACCTAGCTTGTTGGGAACACAAAGTTTCTTTTCAGTTGCCAACTCCACTCCATACATATATATGGGGAGGCACAAGCTCCAACTCGGTTTTACAGTGAAAACTGCAGGAACTTCAAACCGGCACTAGGAAACAGACTGAGAAACCAGAGTAAAAGTTTCTCCTGCAACCCGTTCCCTTTGTGCTAGATGAACGAACGTCTCTCCACATGCTCAGTTCGGAGAGAGAAGTGTGTGTGAACGCCGTCCTTCACCTAGCTTGTTGGGAACACAAAGTTTCTTTTCAGTTGCCAACTCCACTCCATACATATATATGGGGAGGCACAAGCTCCAACTCGGTTTTACAGTGAAAACTGCAGGAACTTCAAACCGGCACTAGGAAACAGACTGAGAAACCAGAGTAAAAGTTTCTCCTGCAACCCGTTCCCTTTGTGCTAGATGAACGAACGTCTCTCCACATGCTCAGTTCGGAGAGAGAAGTGTGTGTGAAAGCCGTCCTTCACCTAGCTTGTTGGGAACACAAAGTTTCCTTTCAGTTGCCAACTCCACTCCATACATATATATGGGGAGGCACAAGCTCCAACTCGGTTTTACAGTGAAAACTGCAGGAACTTCAAACCGGCACTAGGAAACAGACTGAGAAACCAGAGTAAAAGTTTCTCCTGCAACCCGTTCCCTTTGTGCTAGATGAACGAACGTCTCTCCACATGCTCAGTTCGGAGAGAGAAGTGTGTGTGAAAGCCGTCCTTCACCTAGCTTGTTGGGAACACAAAGTTTCCTTTCAGTTGCCAACTCCACTCCATACATATATATGGGGAGGCACAAGCTCCAACTCGGTTTCACAGTGAAAACTGCAGGAACTTCAAACCGGCACTAGGAAACAGACTGAGAAACCAGAGTAAAAGTTTCTCCTGCAACCCGTTCCCTTTGTGCTAGATGAACGAACGTCTCTCCACATGCTCAGTTCGGAGAGAGAAGTGTGTGTGAACGCCGTCCTTCACCTAGCTTGTTGGGAACACAAAGTTTCTTTTCAGTTGCCAACTCCACTCCATACATATATATGGGGAGGCACAAGCTCCAACTCGGTTTTACAGTGAAAACTGCAGGAACTTCAAACCGGCAGTAGGAAACAGACTGAGAAACCAGAGTAAAAGTTTCTCCTGCAACCCGTTCCCTTTGTGCTAGATGAACGAACGTCTCTCCACATGCTCAGTTCGGAGAGATAAGTGTGTGTGAAAGCCGTCCTTCACCTAGCTTGTTGGGAAAACAAAGTTTCTTTTCAGTTGCCAACTCCACTCCATACATATATATGGGGAGGCACAAGCTCCAACTCGGTTTTACAGTGAAAACTGCAGGAACTTCAAACCGGCACTAGGAAACAGACTGAGAAACCAGAGTAAAAGTTTCTCCTGCAACCCGTTCCCTTTGTGCTAGATGAACGAACGTCTCTCCACATGCTCATTTCAGAGAGAGAAGTGTGTGTGAACGCCGTCCTTCACCTAGCTTGTTGGGAACACAAAGTTTCTTTTCAGTTGCCAACTACACTCCATACATATATATGGGGAGGCACAAGCTCCAACTCGGTTTTACAGTGAAAACTCCAGGAACTTCAAACAGGCACTAGGAAACAGACTGAGAAACCACAGTAAAAGTTTCTCCTGCAAACCGTTCCCTTTGTGCTAGATGAACGAACGTCTCTCCACATGCTCAGTTCGGAGAGAGAAGTGTGTGTGAAAGCCGTCCTTCACCTAGCTTGTTGGGAACACAAAGTTTCATTTCAGTTGCCAACTCCACTCCATACATATATATGGGGAGGCACAAGCTCCAACTCGGTTTTACAGTGAAAACTGCAGGAACTTCAAACCGGCACTAGGAAACAGACTGAGAAACCAGAGGAAAAGTTTCTCCTGCAACCCGTTCCCTTTGTGCTAGATGAACGAACGTCTCTCCACATGCTCAGTTCGGAGAGAGAAGTGTGTGTGAAAGCCGTCCTTCACCTAGCTTGTTGGGAACACAAAGTTTCCTTTCAGTTGCCAACTCCACTCCATACATATATATGGGGAGGCACAAGCTCCAACTCGGTTTTACAGTGAAAACTGCAGGAACTTCAAACCGGCACTAGGAAACAGACTGAGAAACCAGAGTAAAAGTTTCTCCTGCAACCCGTTCCCTTTGTGCTAGATGAACGAACGTCTCTCCACATGCTCAGTTCGGAGAGAGATGTGTGTGTGAAAGCCGACCTTCACCTAGCTTGTTGGGAACACAAAGTTTCCTTTCAGTTGCCAACTCCACTCCATACATATATATGGGGAGGCACAAGCTCCAACTCGCTTTTACAGTGAAAACTGAAGGAACTTCAAACCGGCACTAGGAAACAGACTGAGAAACCAGAGTAAAAGTTTCTCCTGCAACCCGTTCCCTTTGTGCTAGATGAACGAACGTCTCTCCACATGCTCAGTTCGGAGAGAGAAGTGTGTGTGAAAGCCGTCCTTCACCTAGCTTGTTGGGAACACAAAGTTTCCTTTCAGTTGCCAACTCCACTCCATACATATATATGGGGAGGCACAAGCTCCAACTCGGTTTTACAGTGAAAACTGCAGGAACTTGAAACCGGCACTAGGAAACAGACTGAGAAACCAGAGTAAAAGTTTCTCCTGCAACCCGTTCCCTTTGTGCTAGATGAACGAACGTCTCTCCACATGCTCAGTTCGGAGAGAGAAGTGTGTGTGAAAGCCGTCCTTCACCTAGCTTGTTGGGAACACAAAGTTTCCTTTCAGTTGCCAACTCCACTCCATACATATATATGAGGAGGCACAAACTCCAACTCGGTTTTACAGTGAAAACTGCAGGAACTTCAAACCGGCAGTAGGAAACAGACTGAGAAACCAGAGTAAAAGTTTCTCCTGCAACCCGTTCCCTTTGTGCTACATGAACGAACGTCTCTCCACATGCTCAGTTCGGAGAGATAAGTGTGTGTGAAAGCCGTCCTTCACCTAGCTTGTTGGGAAAACAAAGTTTCTTTTCAGTTGCCAACTCCACTCCATACATATATATGGGGAGGCACAAGCTCCAACTCGGTTTTACAGTGAAAACTGCAGGAACTTCAAACCGGCACTAGGAAACAGACTGAGAAACCAGAGTAAAAGTTTCTCCTGCAACCCGTTCCCTTTGTGCTAGATGAACGAACGTCTCTCCACATGCTCAGTTCGGAGAGATAAGTGTGTGTGAAAGCCGTCCTTCACCTAGCTTGTTGGGAAAACAAAGTTTCTTTTCAGTTGCCAACTCCACTCCATACATATATATGGGGAGGCACAAGCTCCAACTCGGTTTTACAGTGAAAACTGCAGGAACTTCAAACCGGCACTAGGAAACAGACTGAGAAACCAGAGTAAAAGTTTCTCCTGCAACCCGTTCCCTTTGTGCTAGATGAACGAACGTCTCTCCACATGCTCATTTCAGAGAGAGAAGTGTGTGTGAACGCCGTCCTTCACCTAGCTTGTTGGGAACACAAAGTTTCTTTTCAGTTGCCAACTACACTCCATACATATATATGGGGAGGCACAAGCTCCAACTCGGTTTTACAGTGAAAACTCCAGGAACTTCAAACAGGCACTAGGAAACAGACTGAGAAACCACAGTAAAAGTTTCTCCTGCAAACCGTTCCCTTTGTGCTAGATGAACGAACGTCTCTCCACATGCTCAGTTCGGAGAGAGAAGTGTGTGTGAAAGCCGTCCTTCACCTAGCTTGTTGGGAACACAAAGTTTCATTTCAGTTGCCAACTCCACTCCATACATATATATGGGGAGGCACAAGCTCCAACTCGGTTTTACAGTGAAAACTGCAGGAACTTCAAACCGGCACTAGGAAACAGACTGAGAAACCAGAGGAAAAGTTTCTCCTGCAACCCGTTCCCTTTGTGCTAGATGAACGAACGTCTCTCCACATGCTCAGTTCGGAGAGAGAAGTGTGTGTGAAAGCCGTCCTTCACCTAGCTTGTTGGGAACACAAAGTTTCCTTTCAGTTGCCAACTCCACTCCATACATATATATGGGGAGGCACAAGCTCCAACTCGGTTTTACAGTGAAAACTGCAGGAACTTCAAACCGGCACTAGGAAACAGACTGAGAAACCAGAGTAAAAGTTTCTCCTGCAACCCGTTCCCTTTGTGCTAGATGAACGAACGTCTCTCCACATGCTCAGTTCGGAGAGAGATGTGTGTGTGAAAGCCGACCTTCACCTAGCTTGTTGGGAACACAAAGTTTCCTTTCAGTTGCCAACTCCACTCCATACATATATATGGGGAGGCACAAGCTCCAACTCGCTTTTACAGTGAAAACTGAAGGAACTTCAAACCGGCACTAGGAAACAGACTGAGAAACCAGAGTAAAAGTTTCTCCTGCAACCCGTTCCCTTTGTGCTAGATGAACGAACGTCTCTCCACATGCTCAGTTCGGAGAGAGAAGTGTGTGTGAAAGCCGTCCTTCACCTAGCTTGTTGGGAACACAAAGTTTCCTTTCAGTTGCCAACTCCACTCCATACATATATATGGGGAGGCACAAGCTCCAACTCGGTTTTACAGTGAAAACTGCAGGAACTTGAAACCGGCACTAGGAAACAGACTGAGAAACCAGAGTAAAAGTTTCTCCTGCAACCCGTTCCCTTTGTGCTAGATGAACGAACGTCTCTCCACATGCTCAGTTCGGAGAGAGAAGTGTGTGTGAAAGCCGTCCTTCACCTAGCTTGTTGGGAACACAAAGTTTCCTTTCAGTTGCCAACTCCACTCCATACATATATATGAGGAGGCACAAACTCCAACTCGGTTTTACAGTGAAAACTGCAGGAACTTCAAACCGGCAGTAGGAAACAGACTGAGAAACCAGAGTAAAAGTTTCTCCTGCAACCCGTTCCCTTTGTGCTACATGAACGAACGTCTCTCCACATGCTCAGTTCGGAGAGATAAGTGTGTGTGAAAGCCGTCCTTCACCTAGCTTGTTGGGAAAACAAAGTTTCTTTTCAGTTGCCAACTCCACTCCATACATATATATGGGGAGGCACAAGCTCCAACTCGGTTTTACAGTGAAAACTGCAGGAACTTCAAACCGGCACTAGGAAACAGACTGAGAAACCAGAGTAAAAGTTTCTCCTGCAACCCGTTCCCTTTGTGCTAGATGAACGAACGTCTCTCCACATGCTCAGTTCGGAGAGAGAAGTGTGTGTGAACGCCGTCCTTCACCTAGCTTGTTGGGAACACAAAGTTTCTTTTCAGTTGCCAACTACACTCCATACATATATATGGGGAGGCACAAGCTCCAACTCGGTTTTACAGTGAAAACTCCAGGAACTTCAAACAGGCACTAGGAAACAGACTGAGAAACCACAGTAAAAGTTTCTCCTGCAAACCGTTCCCTTTGTGCTAGATGAACGAACGTCTCTCCACATGCTCAGTTCGGAGAGAGAAGTGTGTGTGAAAGCCGTCCTTCACCTAGCTTGTTGGGAACACAAAGTTTCATTTCAGTTGCCAACTCCACTCCATACATATATATGGGGAGGCACAAGCTCCAACTCGGTTTTACAGTGAAAACTGCAGGAACTTCAAACCGGCACTAGGAAACAGACTGAGAAACCAGAGGAAAAGTTTCTCCTGCAACCCGTTCCCTTTGTGCTAGATGAACGAACGTCTCTCCACATGCTCAGTTCGGAGAGAGAAGTGTGTGTGAAAGCCGTCCTTCACCTAGCTTGTTGGGAACACAAAGTTTCATTTCAGTTGCCAACTCCACTGCATACATATATATGGGGAGGCACAAGCTCCAACTCGGTTTTACAGTGAAAACTGCAGGAACTTCAAACCGGCACTAGGAAACAGACTGAGAAACCAGAGTAAAAGTTTCTCCTGCAACCCGTTCCCTTTGTGCTAGATGAACGAACGTCTCTCCACATGCTCAGTTCGGAGAGAGAAGTGTGTGTGAAAGCCGTCCTTCACCTAGCTTGTTGGGAACACAAAGTTTCATTTCAGTTGCCAACTCCACTGCATACATATATATGGGGAGGCACAAGCTCCAACTCGGTTTTACAGTGAAAACTGCAGGAACTTCAAACCGGCACTAGGAAACAGACTGAGAAACCAGAGTAAAAGTTTCTCCTGCAACCCGTTCCCTTTGTGCTAGATGAACGAACGTCTCTCCACATGCTCAGTTCGGAGAGAGATGTGTGTGTGAAAGCCGACCTTCACCTAGCTTGTTGGGAACACAAAGTTTCCTTTCAGTTGCCAACTCCACTCCATACATATATATGGGGAGGCACAAGCTCCAACTCGCTTTTACAGTGAAAACTGCAGGAACTTCAAACCGGCACTAGGAAACAGACTGAGAAACCAGAGTAAAAGTTTCTCCTGCAACCCGTTCCCTTTGTGCTAGATGAACGAACGTCTCTCCACATGCTCAGTTCGGAGAGAGAAGTGTGTGTGAAAGCCGTCCTTCACCTAGCTTGTTGGGAACACAAAGTTTCCTTTCAGTTGCCAACTCCACTCCATACATATATATGGGGAGGCACAAGCTCCAACTCGGTTTTACAGTGAAAACTGCAGGAACTTGAAACCGGCACTAGGAAACAGACTGAGAAACCAGAGTAAAAGTTTCTCCTGCAACCCGTTCCCTTTGTGCTAGATGAACGAACGTCTCTCCACATGCTCAGTTCGGAGAGAGAAGTGTGTGTGAAAGCCGTCCTTCACCTAGCTTGTTGGGAACACAAAGTTTCCTTTCAGTTGCCAACTCCACTCCATACATATATATGGGGAGGCACAAACTCCAACTCGGTTTTACAGTGAAAACTGCAGGAACTTCAAACCGGCAGTAGGAAACAGACTGAGAAACCAGAGTAAAAGTTTCTCCTGCAACCCGTTCCCTTTGTGCTACATGAAAGAACGTCTCTCCACATGCTCAGTTCGGAGAGATAAGTGTGTGTGAAAGCCGTCCTTCACCTAGCTTGTTGGGAAAACAAAGTTTCTTTTCAGTTGCCAACTCCACTCCATACATATATATGGGGAGGCACAAGCTCCAACTCGGTTTTACAGTGAAAACTGCAGGAACTTCAAACCGGCACTAGGAAACAGACTGAGAAACCAGAGTAAAAGTTTCTCCTGCAACCCGTTCCCTTTGTGCTAGATGAACGAACGTCTCTCCACATGCTCAGTTCGGAGAGAGAAGTGTGTGTGAACGCCGTCCTTCACCTAGCTTGTTGGGAACACAAAGTTTCTTTTCAGTTGCCAACTACACTCCATACATATATATGGGGAGGCACAAGCTCCAACTCGGTTTTACAGTGAAAACTCCAGGAACTTCAAACAGGCACTAGGAAACAGACTGAGAAACCACAGTAAAAGTTTCTCCTGCAAACCGTTCCCTTTGTGCTAGATGAACGAACGTCTCTCCACATGCTCAGTTCGGAGAGAGAAGTGTGTGTGAAAGCCGTCCTTCACCTAGCTTGTTGGGAACACAAAGTTTCATTTCAGTTGCCAACTCCACTCCATACATATATATGGGGAGGCACAAGCTCCAACTCGGTTTTACAGTGAAAACTGCAGGAACTTCAAACCGGCACTAGGAAACAGACTGAGAAACCAGAGGAAAAGTTTCTCCTGCAACCCGTTCCCTTTGTGCTAGATGAACGAACGTCTCTCCACATGCTCAGTTCGGAGAGAGAAGTGTGTGTGAAAGCCGTCCTTCACCTAGCTTGTTGGGAACACAAAGTTTCATTTCAGTTGCCAACTCCACTGCATACATATATATGGGGAGGCACAAGCTCCAACTCGGTTTTACAGTGAAAACTGCAGGAACTTCAAACCGGCACTAGGAAACAGACTGAGAAACCAGAGTAAAAGTTTCTCCTGCAACCCGTTCCCTTTGTGCTAGATGAACGAACGTCTCTCCACATGCTCAGTTCGGAGAGAGAAGTGTGTGTGAAAGCCGTCCTTCACCTAGCTTGTTGGGAACACAAAGTTTCCTTTCAGTTGCCAACTCCACTCCATACATATATATGGGGAGGCACAAGCTCCAACTCGCTTTTACAGTGAAAACTGAAGGAACTTCAAACCGGCACTAGGAAACAGACTGAGAAACCAGAGTAAAAGTTTCTCCTGCAACCCGTTCCCTTTGTGCTAGATGAACGAACGTCTCTCCACATGCTCAGTTCGGAGAGAGAAGTGTGTGTGAAAGCCGTACTTCACCTAGCTTGTTGGGAACACAAAGTTTCCTTTAAGTTGCCAACTCCACTCCATACATATATATGGGGAGGCACAAACTCCAACTCGGTTTTACAGTGAAAACTGCAGGAACTTCAAACCGGCACTAGGAAACAGACTGAGAAACCAGAGTAAAAGTTTCTCCTGCAACCCGTTCCCTTTGTGCTAGATGAACGAACGTCTCTCCACATGCTCAGTTTGGAGAGAGAAGTGTGTGTGAACGCCGTCCTTCACCTAGCTTGTTGGGAACACAAAGTTTCTTTTCAGTTGCCAACTCCACTCCATACATATATATGGGGAGGCACAAGCTCCAACTCGGTTTTACAGTGAAAACTGCAGGAACTTCAAACCGGCACTAGGAAACAGACTGAGAAACCAGAGTAAAAGTTTCTCCTGCAACCCGTTCCCTTTGTGCTAGATGAACGAACGTCTCTCCACATGCTCAGTTCGGAGAGAGAAGTGTGTGTGAAAGCCGTCCTTCACCTAGCTTGTTGGGAACACAAAGTTTCCTTTCAGTTGCCAACTCCACTCCATACATATATATGGGGAGGCACAAGCTCCAACTCGGTTTTACAGTGAAAACTGCAGGAACTTCAAACCGGCAGTAGGAAACAGACTGAGAAACCAGAGTAAAAGTTTCTCCTGCAACCCGTTCCCTTTGTGCTAGATGAACGAACGTCTCTCCACATGCTCAGTTCGGAGAGAGAAGTGTGTGTGAAAGCCGTCCTTCACATAGCTTGTTGGGAACACAAAGATTCTTTTCAGTTGCCAACTCCACTCCATACATATATATGGAGAGGCACAAGCTCCAACTCGGTTTTACAGTGAAAACTGCAGGAACTTCAAACCGGCACTAGGAAACAGACTGAGAAACCAGAGTAAAAGTTTCTCCTGCAACCCGTTCCCTTTGTGCTAGATGAACGAACGTCTCTCCACATGCTCAGTTCGGAGAGAGAAGTGTGTGTGAAAGCCGTCCTTCACCTAGCTTGTTGGGAACACAAAGTTTCCTTTCAGTTGCCAACTCCACTCCATACATATATATGGGGAGGCACAAGCTCCAACTCGGTTTTACAGTGAAAACTGCAGGAACTTCAAACCGGCACTAGGAAACAGACTGAGAAACCAGAGTAAAAGTTTCTCCTGCAACCCGTTCCCTTTGTGCTAGATGAACGAACGTCTCTCCACATGCTCAGTTCGGAGAGAGAAGTGTGTGTGAAAGCCGTCCTTCACCTAGCTTGTTGGGAACACAAAGTTTCCTTTCAGTTGCCAACTCCACTCCATACATATATATGGGGAGGCACAAGCTCCAACTCTGTTTTACAGTGAAAACTGCAGGAACTTCAAACCGGCACTAGGAAACAGACTGAGAAACCAGAGTAAAAGTTTCTCCTGCAAACCGTTCCCTTTGTGCTAGATGAACGAACGTCTCTCCACATGCTCAGTTCGGAGAGAGAAGTGTGTGTGAAAGCCGTCCTTCACCTAGCTTGTTGGGAACACAAAGTTTCTTTTCAGTTGCCAACTCCACTCCATACATATATATGGAGAGGCACAAGCTCCAACTCGGTTTTACAGTGAAAACTGCAGGAACTTCAAACCGGCACTAGGAAACAGACTGAGAAACCAGAGTAAAAGTTTCTCCTGCAACCCGTTCCCTTTGTGCTAGATGAACGAACGTCTCTCCACATGCTCAGTTCGGAGAGAGAAGTGTGTGTGAAAGCCGTCCTTCACCTAGCTTGTTGGGAACACAAAGTTTCCTTTCAGTTTCCAACTCCACTCCATACATATATATGGGGAGGCACAAGCTCCAACTCGGTTTTACAGTGAAAACTGAAGGAACTTCAAACCGGCACTAGGAAACAGACTGAGAAACCAGAGTAAAAGTTTCTCCTGCAACCCGTTCCCTTTGTGCTAGATGAACGAACGTCTCTCCACATGCTCAGTTCGGAGAGAGAAGTGTGTGTGAAAGCCGTCCTTCACCTAGCTTGTTGGGAACACAAAGTTTCCTTTCAGTTGCCAACTCCACTCCATACATATATATGGGGAGGCACAAATTCCAACTCGGTTTTACAGTGAAAACTGCAGGAACTTCAAACCGGCACTAGGAAACAGACTGAGAAACCAGAGTAAAAGTTTCTCCTGCAACCCGTTCCCTTTGTGCTAGATGAACGAACGTCTCTCCACATGCTCAGTTCTGAGAGATAAGTGTGTGTGAAAGCCGCCCTTCACCTAGCTTGTTGGGAACACAGAGTTTCTTTTCAGTTGCCAACTCCACTCCATATATATATATGGGGAGGCACAAGCTCCAACTCGGTTTTACAGTGAAAACTGCAGGAACTTCAAACCGGCACTAGGAAACAGACTGAGAAACCAGAGTTAAAGTTTCTCCTGCAACCCGTTCCCTTTGTGCTAGATGAACGAACGTCTCTCCACATGCTCAGTTCGGAGAGAGAAGTGTGTGTGAAAGCCGTCCTTCACTTAGCTTGTTGGGAACACAAAGTTTCTTTTCAGTTGCCAACTCCACTCCATACATATATATGGGGAGGCACAAGCTCCAACTCGGTTTTACAGTGAAAACTGCAGGAACTTCAAACCGGCACTAGGAAACAGACTGAGAAACCAGAGTAAAAGTTTCTCCTGCAACCCGTTCCCTTTGTTCTAGATGAACGAACGTCCCGCCACATGCTAAGTTCGGAGAGAGAAGTGTGTGTGAAAGCCGTCCTTCACCTAGCTTGTTGGGAACACAAAGTTTCTTTTCAGTTGCCAACTCCACTCCATACATATATATGGGGAGGCACAAGCTCCAACTCGGTTTTACAGTGAAAACTGCAGGAACTTCAAACCGGCACTAGGAAACAGACTGAGAAACCAGAGTAAAAGTTTCTCCTGCAACCCGTTCCCTTTGTGCTAGATGAACGAACGTCTCTCCACATGCTCAGTTCGGAGAGAGAAGTGTGTGTGAAAGCCGCCCTTCACCTAGCTTGTTGGGAACACAAAGTTTCTTTTCAGTTGCCAACTCCACTCCATACATATATATGGGGAGGCACAAGCTCCAACTCGGTTTTACAGTGAAAACTGCAGGAACTTCAAACCGGCACTAGGAAACAGACTGAGAAACCAGAGTAAAAGTTTCTCCTGCAACCCGTTCCCTTTGTGCTAGATGAACGAACGTCTCTCCACATGCTCAGTTCGGAGAGAGAAGTGTGTGTGAAAGCCGTCCTTCACCTAGCTTGTTGGGAACACAAAGTTTCTTTTCAGTTGCCAACTCCACTCCATACATATATATGGGGAGGCACAAGCTCCAACTCGGTTTTACAGTGAAAACTGCAGGAACTTCAAACCGGCACTAGGAAACAGACTGAGAAACCAGAGTAAAAGTTTCTCCTGCAACCCGTTCCCTTTGTGCTAGATGAACGAACGTCTCTCCACATGCTCAGTTCGAAGAGAGAAGTGTGTGTGAAAGCCGTCCTTCACCTAGCTTGTTGGGAACACAAAGTTACTTTTCAGTTGCCAACTCCACTCCATACATATATATGGGGAGGCACAAGCTCCAACTCGGTTTTACAGTGAAAACTGCAGGAACTTCAAACCGGCACTAGGAAACAGACTGAGAAACCAGAGTAAAAGTTTCTCCTGCAACCCGTTCCCTTTGTGCTAGATGAACGAACGTCTCTCCACATGCTCAGTTCGGAGAGAGAAGTGTGTGTGAATGCCGTCCTTCACCTAGCTTGTTGGGAACACAAAGTTTCTTTTCAGTTGCCAACTCCACTCCATACATATATATGGGGAGGTACTAGCTTCAACTCGGTTTTACAGTGAAAACTGAAGGAACTTCTAACCTGCATTAGGAAACAGACTGAGAATCCAGAGTAAAACTTTCTCCTGCAACCCGTTCCCTTTGTGCTAGATGAACGAACGTCTCTCCACATGCTCAGTTCTGAGAAGTAAGTGTGTGTGAAAGCCGTACTTCACCTAGCTTGTTGGGAACACAAAGTTTCTTTTCAGTTGCAAACTCCACTCCATACATATATATGGGGAGGTACTAGCTCCAACTCGGTTTTACAGTGAAAACTGCAGGAACTTTAAACCGGCACTAGGAAACAGACTGAGAAACCAGAGTAAAAGTTTCTCCTGCAACCCGTTCCATTTGTGCTAGATGAACGAACGTCTCTCCACATGCTCAGTTCGGAGAGAGAAGTGTGTGTGAAAGCCGTCCTTCACCTAGCTTGTTGGGAACACAAAGTTTCTTTTCAGTTGCCAACTCCACTCCATACATATATATGGGGAGGCACAAGCTCCAACTCGGTTTTACAGTGAAAACTGCAGGAACTTCAAACCGGCACTAGGAAACAGACTGAGAAACCAGAGTAAAAGTTTCTCCTGCAACCCGTTCCCTTTGTGCTAGATGAACGAACGTCTCTCCACATGCTCAGTTCGAAGAGAGAAGTGTGTGTGAAAGCCGTCCTTCACCTAGCTTGTTGGGAACACAAAGTTTCTTTTCAGTTGCCAACTCCACTCCATACATATATATGGGGAGGCACAAGCTCCAACTCGGTTTTACAGTGAAAACTGCAGGAACTTCAAACCGGCACTAGGAAACAGACTGAGAAACCAGAGTAAAAGTTTCTCCTGCAACCCGTTCCCTTTGTGCTAGATGAACGAACGTCTCTCCACATGCTCAGTTCGGAGAGAGAAGTGTGTGTGAAAGCCGTCCTTCACCTAGCTTGTTGGGAACACAAAGTTTCCTTTCAGTTGCCAACTCCACTCCATACATATATATGGGGAGGCACAAACTCCAACTCGGTTTTACAGTGAAAACTGCAGGAACTTCAAACCGGCACTAGGAAACAGACTGAGAAACCAGAGTAAAAGTTTCTCCTGCAACCCGTTCCCTTTGTGCTAGATGAACGAACGTCTCTCCACATGCTCAGTTCTGAGAGATAAGTGTGTGTGAAAGCCGCCCTTCACCTAGCTTGTTGGGAACACAGAGTTTCTTTTCAGTTGCCAACTCCACTCCATATAATTATATGGGGAGGCACAAGCTCCAACTCGGTTTTACAGTGAAAACTGCAGGAACTTCAAACCGGCACTAGGAAACAGACTGAGAAACCAGAGTTAAAGTTTCTCCTGCAACCCGTTCCCTTTGTGCTAGATGAACGAACGTCTCTCCACATGCTCAGTTCGGAGAGAGAAGTGTGTGTGAAAGCCGTCCTTCACCTAGCTTGTTGGGAACACAAAGTTTCTTTTCAGTTGCCAACTCCACTCCATACATATATATGGGGAGGCACAAGCTCCAACTCGGTTTTACAGTGAAAACTGCAGGAACTTCAAACCGGCACTAGGAAACAGACTGAGAAACCAGAGTAAAAGTTTCTCCTGCAACCCGTTCCTTTTGTGCTAGATGAACGAACGTCCCGCCACATGCTAAGTTCGGAGAGAGAAGTGTGTGTGAAAGCCGTCCTTCACCTAGCTTGTTGGGAACACAAAGTTTCCTTTCAGTTGCCAACTCCACTCCATACATATATATGGGGAGGCACAAGCTCCAACTCGGTTTTACAGTGAAAACTGCAGGAACTTCAAACCGGCACTAGGAAACAGACTGAGAAACCAGAGTAAAAGTTTCTCCTGCAACCCGTTCCCTTTGTGCTAGATGAACGAACGTCTCTCCACATGCTCAGTTCGGAGAGAGAAGTGTGTGTGAAAGCCGCCCTTCACCTAGCTTGTTGGGAACACAAAGTTTCTTTTCAGTTGCCAACTCCACTCCATACATATATATGGGGAGGCACAAGCTCCAACTCGGTTTTACAGTGAAAACTGCAGGAACTTCAAACCGGCACTAGGAAACAGACTGAGAAACCAGAGTAAAAGTTTCTCCTGCAACCCGTTCCCTTTGTGCTAGATGAACGAACGTCTCTCCACATGCTCAGTTCGGAGAGAGAAGTGTGTGTGAAAGCCGTCCTTCACCTAGCTTGTTGGGAACACAAAGTTTCTTTTCAGTTGCCAACTCCACTCCATACATATATATGGGGAGGCACAAGCTCCAACTCGGTTTTACAGTGAAAACTGCAGGAACTTCAAACCGGCACTAGGAAACAGACTGAGAAACCAGAGTAAAAGTTTCTCCTGCAACCCGTTCCCTTTGTGCTAGATGAACGAACGTCTCTCCACATGCTCAGTTCGAAGAGAGAAGTGTGTGTGAAAGCCGTCCTTCACCTAGCTTGTTGGGAACACAAAGTTACTTTTCAGTTGCCAACTCCACTCCATACATATATATCGGGAGGCACAAGCTCCAACTCGGTTTTACAGTGAAAACTGCAGGAACTTCAAACCGGCACTAGGAAACAGACTGAGAAACCAGAGTAAAAGTTTCTCCTGCAACCCGTTCCCTTTGTGCTAGATGAACGAACGTCTCTCCACATGCTCAGTTCGGAGAGAGAAGTGTGTGTGAAAGCCGTACTTCACCTAGCTTGTTGGGAACACAAAGTTTCTTTTCAGTTGCCAACTCCAATCCATACATATATATGGGGAGGTACTAGCTTCAACTCGGTTTTACAGTGAAAACTGAAGGAACTTCTAACCTGCATTAGGAAACAGACTGAGAATCCAGAGTAAAACTTTCTCCTGCAACCCGTTCCCTTTGTGCTAGATGAACGAACGTCTCTCCACATGCTCAGTTCTGAGAAGTAAGTGTGTGTGAAAGCCGTACTTCACCTAGCTTGTTGGGAACACAAAGTTTCTTTTCAGTTGCAAACTCCACTCCATACATATATATGGGGAGGTACTAGCTCCAACTCGGTTTTACAGTGAAAACTGCAGGAACTTCAAACCGGCACTAGGAAACAGACTGAGAAACCAGAGTAAAAGTTTCTCCTGCAACCCGTTCCATTTGTGCTAGATGAACGAACGTCTCTCCACATGCTCAGTTCGGAGAGAGAAGTGTGTGTGAAAGCCGTCCTTCACCTAGCTTGTTGGGAACACAAAGTTTCTTTTCAGTTGCCAACTCCACTCCATACATATATATATGGGGAGGCACAAGCTCCAACTCGGTTTTACAGTGAAAACTGCAGGAACTTCAAACCGGCACTAGGAAACAGACTGAGAAACCAGAGTAAAAGTTTCTCCTGCAACCCGTTCCCTTTGTGCTAGATGAACGAACGTCTCTCCACATGCTCAGTTCGGAGAGAGAAGTGTGTGTGAAAGCCGCACTTCACCTAGCTTGTTGGGAACACAAAGTTTCTTTTCAGTTGCCAACTCCACTCCATACATATATATGGGGAGGCACAAGCTCCAACTCGGTTTTACAGTGAAAACTGCAGGAACTTCAAACCGGCACTAGGAAACAGACTGAGAAACCAGAGTAAAAGTTTCTCCTGCAACCCGTTCCCTTTGTGCTAGATGAACGAACGTCTCTCCACATGCTCAGTTCGGAGAGAGAAGTGTGTGTGAAAGCCGTCCTTCACCTAGCTTGTTGGGAACACAAAGTTTCTTTTCAGTTGCCAACTCCACTCCATACATATATATGGGGAGGCACAAGCTCCAACTCGGTTTTACAGTGAAAACTGCAGGAACTTCAAACCGGCAGTAGGAAACAGACTGAGAAACCAGAGTAAAAGTTTCTCCTGCAACCCGTTCACTTTGTGCTAGATGAACGAACGTCTCTCCACATGCTCAGTTCGAAGAGAGAAGTGTGTGTGAAAGCCGTCCTTCACCTAGCTTGTTGGGAACACAAAGTTTCTTTTCAGTTGCCAACTCCACTCCATACATATATATGGGGAGGCACAAGCTCCAACTCGGTTTTACAGTGAAAACTGCAGGAACTTCAAACCGGCACTAGGAAACAGACTGAGAAACCAGAGTAAAAGTTTCTCCTGCAACCCGTTCCCTTTGTGCTAGATGAACGAACGTCTCTCCACATGCTCAGTTCGGAGAGAGAAGTGTGTGTGAAAGCCGTCCTTCACCTAGCTTGTTGGGAACACAAAGTTTCCTTTCAGTTGCCAACTCCACTCCATACATATATATGGGGAGGCACAAACTCCAACTCGGTTTTACAGTGAAAACTGCAGGAACTTCAAACCGGCAGTAGGAAACAGACTGAGAAACCAGAGTAAAAGTTTCTCCTGCAACCCGTTCCCTTTGTGCTAGATGAACGAACGTCTCTCCACATGCTCAGTTTGGAGAGAGAAGTGTGTGTGAACGCCGTCCTTCACCTAGCTTGTTGGGAACACAAAGTTTCTTTTCAGTTGCCAACTCCACTCCATACATATATATGGGGAGGCACAAGCTCCAACTCGGTTTTACAGTGAAAACTGCAGGAACTTCAAACCGGCACTAGGAAACAGACTGAGAAACCAGAGTAAAAGTTTCTCCTGCAACCCGTTCCCTTTGTGCTAGATGAACGAACGTCTCTCCACATGCTCAGTTCGGAGAGAGAAGTGTGTGTGAAAGCCGTCCTTCACCTAGCTTGTTGGGAACACAAAGTTTCATTTCAGTTGCCAACTCCACTCCATACATATATATGGGGAGGCACAAGCTCCAACTCGGTTTTACAGTGAAAACTGCAGGAACTTCAAACCGGCAGTAGGAAACAGACTGAGAAACCAGAGTAAAAGTTTCTCCTGCAACCCGTTCCCTTTGTGCTAGATGAACGAACGTCTCTCCACATGCTCAGTTCGGAGAGAGAAGTGTGTGTGAAAGCCGTCCTTCACCTAGCTTGTTGGGAACACAAAGATTCTTTTCAGTTGCCAACTCCACTCCATACATATATATGGAGAGGCACAAGCTCCAACTCGGTTTTACAGTGAAAACTGCAGGAACTTCAAACCGGCACTAGGAAACAGACTGAGAAACCAGAGTAAAAGTTTCTCCTGCAACCCGTTCCCTTTGTGCTAGATGAACGAACGTCTCTCCACATGCTCAGTTCGGAGAGAGAAGTGTGTGTGAAAGCCGTCCTTCACCTAGCTTGTTGGGAACACAAAGTTTCTTTTCAGTTGCCAACTCCACTCCATACATATATATGGGGAGGCACAAGCTCCAACTCGGTTTTACAGTGAAAACTGCAGGAACTTCAAACCGGCACTAGGAAACAGACTGAGAAACCAGAGTAAAAGTTTCTCCTGCAACCCGTTCCCTTTGTGCTAGATGAACGAACGTCTCTCCACATGCTCAGTTCGGAGAGAGAAGTGTGTGTGAAAGCCGCACTTCACCTAGCTTGTTGGGAACACAAAGTTTCTTTTCAGTTGCCAACTCCACTCCATACATATATATGGGGAGGCACAAGCTCCAACTCGGTTTTACAGTGAAAACTGCAGGAACTTCAAACCGGCACTAGGAAACAGACTGAGAAACCAGAGTAAAAGTTTCTCCTGCAACCCGTTCCCTTTGTGCTAGATGAACGAACGTCTCTCCACATGCTCAGTTCGGAGAGAGAAGTGTGTGTGAAAGCCGTCCTTCACCTAGCTTGTTGGGAACACAAAGTTTCTTTTCAGTTGCCAACTCCACTCCATACATATATATGGGGAGGCACAAGCTCCAACTCGGTTTTACAGTGAAAACTGCAGGAACTTCAAACCGGCAGTAGGAAACAGACTGAGAAACCAGAGTAAAAGTTTCTCCTGCAACCCGTTCCCTTTGTGCTAGATGAACGAACGTCTCTCCACATGCTCAGTTCGAAGAGAGAAGTGTGTGTGAAAGCCGTCCTTCACCTAGCTTGTTGGGAACACAAAGTTTCTTTTCAGTTGCCAACTCCACTCCATACATATATATGGGGAGGCACAAGCTCCAACTCGGTTTTACAGTGAAAACTGCAGGAACTTCAAACCGGCACTAGGAAACAGACTGAGAAACCAGAGTAAAAGTTTCTCCTGCAACCCGTTCCCTTTGTGCTAGATGAACGAACGTCTCTCCACATGCTCAGTTCGGAGAGAGAAGTGTGTGTGAAAGCCGTCCTTCACCTAGCTTGTTGGGAACACAAAGTTTCCTTTCAGTTGCCAACTCCACTCCATACATATATATGGGGAGGCACAAACTCCAACTCGGTTTTACAGTGAAAACTGCAGGAACTTCAAACCGGCAGTAGGAAACAGACTGAGAAACCAGAGTAAAAGTTTCTCCTGCAACCCGTTCCCTTTGTGCTAGATGAACGAACGTCTCTCCACATGCTCAGTTTGGAGAGAGAAGTGTGTGTGAACGCCGTCCTTCACCTAGCTTGTTGGGAACACAAAGTTTCTTTTCAGTTGCCAACTCCACTCCATACATATATATGGGGAGGCACAAGCTCCAACTCGGTTTTACAGTGAAAACTGCAGGAACTTCAAACCGGCACTAGGAAACAGACTGAGAAACCAGAGTAAAAGTTTCTCCTGCAACCCGTTCCCTTTGTGCTAGATGAACGAACGTCTCTCCACATGCTCAGTTCGGAGAGAGAAGTGTGTGTGAAAGCCGTCCTTCACCTAGCTTGTTGGGAACACAAAGTTTCATTTCAGTTGCCAACTCCACTCCATACATATATATGGGGAGGCACAAGCTCCAACTCGGTTTTACAGTGAAAACTGCAGGAACTTCAAACCGGCAGTAGGAAACAGACTGAGAAACCAGAGTAAAAGTTTCTCCTGCAACCCGTTCCCTTTGTGCTAGATGAACGAACGTCTCTCCACATGCTCAGTTCGGAGAGAGAAGTGTGTGTGAAAGCCGTCCTTCACCTAGCTTGTTGGGAACACAAAGATTCTTTTCAGTTGCCAACTCCACTCCATACATATATATGGAGAGGCACAAGCTCCAACTCGGTTTTACAGTGAAAACTGCAGGAACTTCAAACCGGCACTAGGAAACAGACTGAGAAACCAGAGTAAAAGTTTCTCCTGCAACCCGTTCCCTTTGTGCTAGATGAACGAACGTCTCTCCACATGCTCAGTTCGGAGAGAGAAGTGTGTGTGAAAGCCGTCCTTCACCTAGCTTGTTGGGAACACAAAGTTTCCTTTCAGTTGCCAACTCCACTCCATACATATATATGGGGAGGCACAAGCTCCAACTCGGTTTTACAGTGAAAACTGCAGGAACTTCAAACCGGCACTAGGAAACAGACTGAGAAACCAGAGTAAAAGTTTCTCCTGCAACCCGTTCCCTTTGTGCTAGATGAACGAACGTCTCTCCACATGCTCAGTTCGGAGAGAGAAGTGTGTGTGAAAGCCGTCCTTCACCTAGCTTGTTGGGAACACAAAGTTTCCTTTCAGTTGCCAACTCCACTCCATACATATATATGGGGAGGCACAAGCTCCAACTCGGTTTTACAGTGAAAACTGCAGGAACTTCAAACCGGCACTAGGAAACAGACTGAGAAACCAGAGTAAAAGTTTCTCCTGCAACCCGTTCCCTTTGTGCTAGATGAACGAACGTCTCTCCACATGCTCAGTTCGGAGAGAGAAGTGTGTGTGAACGCCGTCCTTCACCTAGCTTGTTGGGAACACAAAGTTTCTTTTCAGTTGCCAACTCCACTCCATACATATATATGGGGAGGCACAAGCTCCAACTCGGTTTTACAGTGAAAACTGCAGGAACTTCAAACCGGCACTAGGAAACAGACTGAGAAACCAGAGTAAAAGTTTCTCCTGCAACCCGTTCCCTTTGTGCTAGATGAACGAACGTCTCTCCACATGCTCAGTTCGGAGAGAGAAGTGTGTGTGAAAGCCGTCCTTCACCTAGCTTGTTGGGAACACAAAGTTTCATTTCAGTTGCCAACTCCACTCCATACATATATATGGGGAGGCACAAGCTCCAACTCGGTTTTACAGTGAAAACTGCAGGAACTTCAAACCGGCAGTAGGAAACAGACTGAGAAACCAGAGTAAAAGTTTCCCCTGCAACCCGTTCCCTTTGTGCTAGATGAACGAACGTCTCTCCACATGCTCATTTCGGAGAGAGAAGTGTGTGTGAAAGCCGTCCTTCACCTAGCTTGTTGGGAACACAAAGATTCTTTTCAGTTGCCAACTCCACCCCATACATATATATGGGGAGGCACAAGCTCCAATTCGGTTTTACACTGAAAACTGCAGGAACTTCAAACCGGCACTAGGAAACAGACTGAGAAACCAGAGTAAAAGTTTCTCCTGCAACCCGTTCCCTTTGTGCTAGATGAACGAACGTCTCTCCACATGCTCAGTTCGGAGAGAGAAGTGTGTGTGAAAGCCGTCCTTCACCTAGCTTGTTGGGAACACAAAGTTTCCTTTCAGTTGCCAACTCCACTCCATACATATATATGGGGAGGCACAAGCTCCAACTCGGTTTTACAGTGAAAACTGCAGGAACTTCCAACCGGCACTAGGAAACATACTGAGAAACCAGAGTAAAAGTTCCTCCTGCAACCCGTTCCCTTTGTGCTAGATGAACGAACGTCTCTCCACATGCTCAGTTCGGAGAGAGAAGTGTGTGTGAAAGCCGTCCTTCACCTAGCTTGTTGGGAACACAAAGTTTCTTTTCAGTTGCCAACTCCACTCCATATATATATATGGGGAGGCACAAGCTCCAACTCGGTTTTACAGTGAAAACTGCAGGAACTTCAAACCGGCACTAGGAAACAGACTGAGAAACCAGAGTAAAAGTTTCTCCTGCAACCCGTTCCCTTTGTGCTAGATGAACGAACGTCTCTCCACATGCTCAGTTCGGAGAGAGAAGTGTGTGTGAAAGCCGTCCTTCACCTAGCTTGTTGGGAACACAAAGTTTCCTTTCAGTTGCCAACTCCACTCCATACATATATATGGGGAGGCACAAACTCCAACTCGGTTTTACAGTGAAAACTGCAGGAACTTCAAACCGGCAGTAGGAAACAGACTGAGAAACCAGAGTAAAAGTTTCTCCTGCAACCCGTTCCCTTTGTGCTAGATGAACGAACGTCTCTCCACATGCTCAGTTCGTAGAGAGAAGTGTGTGTGAAAGCCGTCCTTCACCTAGCTTGTTGGGAACACAAAGTTTCATTTCAGTTGCCAACTCCACTCCATACATATATATGGGGAGGCACAAGCTCCAACTCGGTTTTACAGTGAAAACTGCAGGAACTTCAAACTGGCACTAGGAAACAGACTGAGAAACCAGAGTAAAAGTTTCTCCTGCAACCCGTTCCCTTTGTGCTAGATGAACGAACGTCTCTCCACATGCTCATTTCGGAGAGAGAAGTGTGTGTGAAAGCCGTCCTTCACCTAGCTTGTTGGGAACACAAAGATTCTTTTCAGTTGCCAACTCCACTCCATACATATATATGGGGAGGCACAAGCTCCAACTCGGTTTTACAGTGAAAACTGCAGGAACTTCAAACCGGCACTAGGAAACAGACTGAGAAACCAGAGTAAAAGTTTCTCCTGCAACCCGTTCCCTTTGTGCTAGATGAACGAACGTCTCTCCACATGCTCAGTTCGGAGAGAGAAGTGTGTGTGAAAGCCGTCCTTCACCTAGCTTGTTGGGAACACAAAGTTTCCTTTCAGTTGCCAACTCCACTCCATACATATATATGGGGAGGCACAAGCTCCAACTCGGTTTTACAGTGAAAACTGCAGGAACTTCCAACCGGCACTAGGAAACAGACTGAGAAACCAGAGTAAAAGTTTCTCCTGCAACCCGTTCCCTTTGTGCTAGATGAACGAACGTCTCTCCACATGCTCAGTTCGGAGAGAGAAGTGTGTGTGAAAGCCGTCCTTCACCTAGCTTGTTGGGAACACAAAGTTTCCTTTCAGTTGCCAACTCCACTCCATACATATATATGGGGAGGCACAAGCTCCAACTCGGTTTTACAGTGAAAACTGCAGGAACTTCAAACCGGCACTAGGAAACAGACTGAGAAACCAGAGTAAAAGTTTCTCCTGCAACCCGTTCCCTTTGTGCTAGATGAACGAACGTCTCTCCACATGCTCAGTTCGGAGAGAGAAGTGTGTGTGAAAGCCGTCCTTCACCTAGCTTGTTGGGAACACAAAGATTCTTTTCAGTTGCCAACTCCACTCCATACATATATATGGAGAGGCACAAGCTCCAACTCGGTTTTACAGTGAAAACTGCAGGAACTTCAAACCGGCACTAGGAAACAGACTGAGAAACCAGAGTAAAAGTTTCTCCTGCAACCCGTTCCCTTTGTGCTAGATGAACGAACGTCTCTCCACATGCTCAGTTCGGAGAGAGAAGTGTGTGTGAAAGCCGTCCTTCACCTAGCTTGTTGGGAACACAAAGTTTCCTTTCAGTTGCCAACTCCACTCCATACATATATATGGGGAGGCACAAGCTCCAACTCGGTTTTACAGTGAAAACTGCAGGAACTTCAAACCGGCACTAGGAAACAGACTGAGAAACCAGAGTAAAAGTTTCTCCTGCAACCCGTTCCCTTTGTGCTAGATGAACGAACGTCTCTCCACATGCTCAGTTCGGAGAGAGAAGTGTGTGTGAAAGCCGTCCTTCACCTAGCTTGTTGGGAACACAAAGTTTCCTTTCAGTTGCCAACTCCACTCCATACATATATATGGGGAGGCACAAGCTCCAACTCGGTTTTACAGTGAAAACTGCAGGAACTTCAAACCGGCACTAGGAAACAGACTGAGAAACCAGAGTAAAAGTTTCTCCTGCAACCCGTTCCCTTTGTGCTAGATGAACGAACGTCTCTCCACATGCTCAGTTCGGAGAGAGAAGTGTGTGTGAACGCCGTCCTTCACCTAGCTTGTTGGGAACACAAAGTTTCTTTTCAGTTGCCAACTCCACTCCATACATATATATGGGGAGGCACAAGCTCCAACTCGGTTTTACAGTGAAAACTGCAGGAACTTCAAACCGGCACTAGGAAACAGACTGAGAAACCAGAGTAAAAGTTTCTCCTGCAACCCGTTCCCTTTGTGCTAGATGAACGAACGTCTCTCCACATGCTCAGTTCGGAGAGAGAAGTGTGTGTGAAAGCCGTCCTTCACCTAGCTTGTTGGGAACACAAAGTTTCTTTTCAGTTGCCAACTCCACTCCATACATATATATGGGGAGGCACAAGCTCCAACTCGGTTTTACAGTGAAAACTGCAGGAACTTCAAACCGGCAGTAGGAAACAGACTGAGAAACCAGAGTAAAAGTTTCCCCTGCAACCCGTTCCCTTTGTGCTAGATGAACGAACGTCTCTCCACATGCTCATTTCGGAGAGAGAAGTGTGTGTGAAAGCCGTCCTTCACCTAGCTTGTTGGGAACACAAAGATTCTTTTCAGTTGCCAACTCCACCCCATACATATATATGGGGAGGCACAAGCTCCAATTCGGTTTTACACTGAAAACTGCAGGAACTTCAAACCGGCACTAGGAAACAGACTGAGAAACCAGAGTAAAAGTTTCTCCTGCAACCCGTTCCCTTTGTGCTAGATGAACGAACGTCTCTCCACATGCTCAGTTCGGAGAGAGAAGTGTGTGTGAAAGCCGTCCTTCACCTAGCTTGTTGGGAACACAAAGTTTCATTTCAGTTGCCAACTCCACTCCATACATATATATGGGGAGGCACAAGCTCCAACTCGGTTTTACAGTGAAAACTGCAGGAACTTCCAACCGGCACTAGGAAACATACTGAGAAACCAGAGTAAAAGTTCCTCCTGCAACCCGTTCCCTTTGTGCTAGATGAACGAACGTCTCTCCACATGCTCAGTTCGGAGAGAGAAGTGTGTGTGAAAGCCGTCCTTCACCTAGCTTGTTGGGAACACAAAGTTTCTTTTCAGTTGCCAACTCCACTCCATATATATATATGGGGAGGCACAAGCTCCAACTCGGTTTTACAGTGAAAACTGCAGGAACTTCAAACCGGCACTAGGAAACAGACTGAGAAACCAGAGTAAAAGTTTCTCCTGCAACCCGTTCCCTTTGTGCTAGATGAACGAACGTCTCTCCACATGCTCAGTTCGGAGAGAGAAGTGTGTGTGAAAGCCGTCCTTCACCTAGCTTGTTGGGAACACAAAGTTTCCTTTCAGTTGCCAACTCCACTCCATACATATATATGGGGAGGCACAAACTCCAACTCGGTTTTACAGTGAAAACTGCAGGAACTTCAAACCGGCAGTAGGAAACAGACTGAGAAACCAGAGTAAAAGTTTCTCCTGCAACCCGTTCCCTTTGTGCTAGATGAACGAACGTCTCTCCACATGCTCAGTTCGTAGAGAGAAGTGTGTGTGAAAGCCGTCCTTCACCTAGCTTGTTGGGAACACAAAGTTTCATTTCAGTTGCCAACTCCACTCCATACATATATATGGGGAGGCACAAGCTCCAACTCGGTTTTACAGTGAAAACTGCAGGAACTTCAAACTGGCACTAGGAAACAGACTGAGAAACCAGAGTAAAAGTTTCTCCTGCAACCCGTTCCCTTTGTGCTAGATGAACGAACGTCTCTCCACATGCTCATTTCGGAGAGAGAAGTGTGTGTGAAAGCCGTCCTTCACCTAGCTTGTTGGGAACACAAAGATTCTTTTCAGTTGCCAACTCCACTCCATACATATATATGGGGAGGCACAAGCTCCAACTCGGTTTTACAGTGAAAACTGCAGGAACTTCAAACCGGCACTAGGAAACAGACTGAGAAACCAGAGTAAAAGTTTCTCCTGCAACCCGTTCCCTTTGTGCTAGATGAACGAACGTCTCTCCACATGCTCAGTTCGGAGAGAGAAGTGTGTGTGAAAGCCGTCCTTCACCTAGCTTGTTGGGAACACAAAGTTTCCTTTCAGTTGCCAACTCCACTCCATACATATATATGGGGAGGCACAAGCTCCAACTCGGTTTTACAGTGAAAACTGCAGGAACTTCCAACCGGCACTAGGAAACAGACTGAGAAACCAGAGTAAAAGTTTCTCCTGCAACCCGTTCCCTTTGTGCTAGATGAAAGAACGTCTCTCCACATGCTCAGTTCGGAGAGAGAAGTGTGTGTGAAAGCCGCCCTTCACCTAGCTTGTTGGGAACACAGAGTTTCTTTTCAGTTGCCAACTCCACTCCATATAATTATATGGGGAGGCACAAGCTCCAACTCGGTTTTACAGTGAAAACTGCAGGAACTTCAAACCGGCACTAGGAAACAGACTGAGAAACCAGAGTTAAAGTTTCTCCTGCAACCCGTTCCCTTTGTGCTAGATGAACGAACGTCTCTCCACATGCTCAGTTCGGAGAGAGAAGTGTGTGTGAAAGCCGTCCTTCACCTAGCTTGTTGGGAACACAAAGTTTCCTTTCAGTTGCCAACTCCACTCCATACATATATATGGGGAGGCACAAGCTCCAACTCGGTTTTACAGTGAAAACTGCAGGAACTTCAAACCGGCACTAGGAAACAGACTGAGAAACCAGAGTAAAAGTTTCTCCTGCAACCCGTTCCTTTTGTGCTAGATGAACGAACGTCCCGCCACATGCTAAGTTCGGAGAGAGAAGTGTGTGTGAAAGCCGTCCTTCACCTAGCTTGTTGGGAACACAAAGTTTCTTTTCAGTTGCCAACTCCACTCCATACATATATATGGGGAGGCACAAGCTCCAACTCGGTTTTACAGTGAAAACTGCAGGAACTTCAAACCGGCACTAGGAAACAGACTGAGAAACCAGAGTAAAAGTTTCTCCTGCAACCCGTTCCCTTTGTGCTAGATGAACGAACGTCTCTCCACATGCTCAGTTCGGAGAGAGAAGTGTGTGTGAAAGCCGCCCTTCACCTAGCTTGTTGGGAACACAAAGTTTCTTTTCAGTTGCCAACTCCACTCCATACATATATATGGGGAGGCACAAGCTCCAACTCGGTTTTACAGTGAAAACTGCAGGAACTTCAAACCGGCACTTGGAAACAGACTGAGAAACCAGAGTAAAAGTTTCTCCTGCAACCCGTTCCCTTTGTGCTAGATGAACGAACGTCTCTCCACATGCTCAGTTCGGAGAGAGAAGTGTGTGTGAAAGCCGTCCTTCACCTAGCTTGTTGGGAACACAAAGTTTCTTTTCAGTTGCCAACTCCACTCCATACATATATATGGGGAGGCACAAGCTCCAACTCGGTTTTACAGTGAAAACTGCAGGAACTTCAAACCGGCACTAGGAAACAGACTGAGAAACCAGAGTAAAAGTTTCTCCTGCAACCCGTTCCCTTTGTGCTAGATGAACGAACGTCTCTCCACATGCTCAGTTCGAAGAGAGAAGTGTGTGTGAAAGCCGTCCTTCACCTAGCTTGTTGGGAACACAAAGTTACTTTTCAGTTGCCAACTCCACTCCATACATATATATCGGGAGGCACAAGCTCCAACTCGGTTTTACAGTGAAAACTGCAGGAACTTCAAACCGGCACTAGGAAACAGACTGAGAAACCAGAGTAAAAGTTTCTCCTGCAACCCGTTCCCTTTGTGCTAGATGAACGAACGTCTCTCCACATGCTCAGTTCGGAGAGAGAAGTGTGTGTGAAAGCCGTACTTCACCTAGCTTGTTGGGAACACAAAGTTTCTTTTCAGTTGCCAACTCCAATCCATACATATATATGGGGAGGTACTAGCTTCAACTCGGTTTTACAGTGAAAACTGAAGGAACTTCTAACCTGCATTAGGAAACAGACTGAGAATCCAGAGTAAAACTTTCTCCTGCAACCCGTTCCCTTTGTGCTAGATGAACGAACGTCTCTCCACATGCTCAGTTCTGAGAAGTAAGTGTGTGTGAAAGCCGTACTTCACCTAGCTTGTTGGGAACACAAAGTTTCTTTTCAGTTGCAAACTCCACTCCATACATATATATGGGGAGGTACTAGCTCCAACTCGGTTTTACAGTGAAAACTGCAGGAACTTCAAACCGGCACTAGGAAACAGACTGAGAAACCAGAGTAAAAGTTTCTCCTGCAACCCGTTCCATTTGTGCTAGATGAACGAACGTCTCTCCACATGCTCAGTTCGGAGAGAGAAGTGTGTGTGAAAGCCGTCCTTCACCTAGCTTGTTGGGAACACAAAGTTTCTTTTCAGTTGCCAACTCCACTCCATACATATATATGGGGAGGCACAAGCTCCAACTCGGTTTTACAGTGAAAACTGCAGGAACTTCAAACCGGCACTAGGAAACAGACTGAGAAACCAGAGTAAAAGTTTCTCCTGCAACCCGTTCCCTTTGTGCTAGATGAACGAACGTCTCTCCACATGCTCAGTTCGGAGAGAGAAGTGTGTGTGAAAGCCGCACTTCACCTAGCTTGTTGGGAACACAAAGTTTCTTTTCAGTTGCCAACTCCACTCCATACATATATATGGGGAGGCACAAGCTCCAACTCGGTTTTACAGTGAAAACTGCAGGAACTTCAAACCGGCACTAGGAAACAGACTGAGAAACCAGAGTAAAAGTTTCTCCTGCAACCCGTTCCCTTTGTGCTAGATGAACGAACGTCTCTCCACATGCTCAGTTCGGAGAGAGAAGTGTGTGTGAAAGCCGTCCTTCACCTAGCTTGTTGGGAACACAAAGTTTCTTTTCAGTTGCCAACTCCACTCCATACATATATATGGGGAGGCACAAGCTCCAACTCGGTTTTACAGTGAAAACTGCAGGAACTTCAAACCGGCAGTAGGAAACAGACTGAGAAACCAGAGTAAAAGTTTCTCCTGCAACCCGTTCCCTTTGTGCTAGATGAACGAACGTCTCTCCACATGCTCAGTTCGAAGAGAGAAGTGTGTGTGAAAGCCGTCCTTCACCTAGCTTGTTGGGAACACAAAGTTTCTTTTCAGTTGCCAACTCCACTCCATACATATATATGGGGAGGCACAAGCTCCAACTCGGTTTTACAGTGAAAACTGCAGGAACTTCAAACCGGCACTAGGAAACAGACTGAGAAACCAGAGTAAAAGTTTCTCCTGCAACCCGTTCCCTTTGTGCTAGATGAACGAACGTCTCTCCACATGCTCAGTTCGGAGAGAGAAGTGTGTGTGAAAGCCGTCCTTCACCTAGCTTGTTGGGAACACAAAGTTTCCTTTCAGTTGCCAACTCCACTCCATACATATATATGGGGAGGCACAAACTCCAACTCGGTTTTACAGTGAAAACTGCAGGAACTTCAAACCGGCAGTAGGAAACAGACTGAGAAACCAGAGTAAAAGTTTCTCCTGCAACCCGTTCCCTTTGTGCTAGATGAACGAACGTCTCTCCACATGCTCAGTTTGGAGAGAGAAGTGTGTGTGAACGCCGTCCTTCACCTAGCTTGTTGGGAACACAAAGTTTCTTTTCAGTTGCCAACTCCACTCCATACATATATATGGGGAGGCACAAGCTCCAACTCGGTTTTACAGTGAAAACTGCAGGAACTTCAAACCGGCACTAGGAAACAGACTGAGAAACCAGAGTAAAAGTTTCTCCTGCAACCCGTTCCCTTTGTGCTAGATGAACGAACGTCTCTCCAAATGCTCAGTTCGGAGAGAGAAGTGTGTGTGAAAGCCGTCCTTCACCTAGCTTGTTGGGAACACAAAGTTTCATTTCAGTTGCCAACTCCACTCCATACATATATATGGGGAGGCACAAGCTCCAACTCGGTTTTACAGTGAAAACTGCAGGAACTTCAAACCGGCAGTAGGAAACAGACTGAGAAACCAGAGTAAAAGTTTCTCCTGCAACCCGTTCCCTTTGTGCTAGATGAACGAACGTCTCTCCACATGCTCAGTTCGGAGAGAGAAGTGTGTGTGAAAGCCGTCCTTCACCTAGCTTGTTGGGAACACAAAGTTTCTTTTCAGTTGCCAACTCCACTCCATACATATATATGGGGAGGCACAAGCTCCAACTCGGTTTTACAGTGAAAACTGCAGGAACTTCAAACCGGCACTAGGAAACAGACTGAGAAACCAGAGTAAAAGTTTCTCCTGCAACCCGTTCCCTTTGTGCTAGATGAACGAACGTCTCTCCACATGCTCAGTTCGGAGAGAGAAGTGTGTGTGAAAGCCGTCCTTCACCTAGCTTGTTGGGAACACAAAGTTTCCTTTCAGTTGCCAACTCCACTCCATACATATATATGGGGAGGCACAAACTCCAACTCGGTTTTACAGTGAAAACTGCAGGAACTTCAAACCGGCAGTAGGAAACAGACTGAGAAACCAGAGTAAAAGTTTCTCCTGCAACCCGTTCCCTTTGTGCTAGATGAACGAACGTCTCTCCACATGCTCAGTTTGGAGAGAGAAGTGTGTGTGAACGCCGTCCTTCACCTAGCTTGTTGGGAACACAAAGTTTCTTTTCAGTTGCCAACTCCACTCCATACATATATATGGGGAGGCACAAGCTCCAACTCGGTTTTACAGTGAAAACTGCAGGAACTTCAAACCGGCACTAGGAAACAGACTGAGAAACCAGAGTAAAAGTTTCTCCTGCAACCCGTTCCCTTTGTGCTAGATGAACGAACGTCTCTCCACATGCTCAGTTCGGAGAGAGAAGTGTGTGTGAAAGCCGTCCTTCACCTAGCTTGTTGGGAACACAAAGTTTCATTTCAGTTGCCAACTCCACTCCATACATATATATGGGGAGGCACAAGCTCCAACTCGGTTTTACAGTGAAAACTGCAGGAACTTCCAACCGGCAGTAGGAAACAGACTGAGAAACCAGAGTAAAAGTTTCTCCTGCAACCCGTTCCCTTTGTGCTAGATGAACGAACGTCTCTCCACATGCTCAGTTCGGAGAGAGAAGTGTGTGTGAAAGCCGTCCTTCACCTAGCTTGTTGGGAACACAAAGATTCTTTTCAGTTGCCAACTCCACTCCATACATATATATGGAGAGGCACAAGCTCCAACTCGGTTTTACAGTGAAAACTGCAGGAACTTCAAACCGGCACTAGGAAACAGACTGAGAAACCAGAGTAAAAGTTTCTCCTGCAACCCGTTCCCTTTGTGCTAGATGAACGAACGTCTCTCCACATGCTCAGTTCGGAGAGAGAAGTGTGTGTGAAAGCCGTCCTTCACCTAGCTTGTTGGGAACACAAAGTTTCCTTTCAGTTGCCAACTCCACTCCATACATATATATGGGGAGGCACAAGCTCCAACTCGGTTTTACAGTGAAAACTGCAGGAACTTCAAACCGGCACTAGGAAACAGACTGAGAAACCAGAGTAAAAGTTTCTCCTGCAACCCGTTCCCTTTGTGCTAGATGAACGAACGTCTCTCCACATGCTCAGTTCGGAGAGAGAAGTGTGTGTGAAAGCCGTCCTTCACCTAGCTTGTTGGGAACACAAAGTTTCCTTTCAGTTGCCAACTCCACTCCATACATATATATGGGGAGGCACAAGCTCCAACTCGGTTTTACAGTGAAAACTGCAGGAACTTCAAACCGGCACTAGGAAACAGACTGAGAAACCAGAGTAAAAGTTTCTCCTGCAACCCGTTCCCTTTGTGCTAGATGAACGAACGTCTCTCCACATGCTCAGTTCGGAGAGAGAAGTGTGTGTGAACGCCGTCCTTCACCTAGCTTGTTGGGAACACAAAGTTTCTTTTCAGTTGCCAACTCCACTCCATACATATATATGGGGAGGCACAAGCTCCAACTCGGTTTTACAGTGAAAACTGCAGGAACTTCAAACCGGCACTAGGAAACAGACTGAGAAACCAGAGTAAAAGTTTCTCCTGCAACCCGTTCCCTTTGTGCTAGATGAACGAACGTCTCTCCACATGCTCAGTTCGGAGAGAGAAGTGTGTGTGAAAGCCGTCCTTCACCTAGCTTGTTGGGAACACAAAGTTTCATTTCAGTTGCCAACTCCACTCCATACATATATATGGGGAGGCACAAGCTCCAACTCGGTTTTACAGTGAAAACTGCAGGAACTTCAAACCGGCACTAGGAAACAGACTGAGAAACCAGAGTAAAAGTTTCTCCTGCAACCCGTTCCCTTTGTGCTAGATGAACGAACGTCTCTCCACATGCTCATTTCGGAGAGAGAAGTGTGTGTGAAAGCCGTCCTTCACCTAGCTTGTTGGGAACACAAAGATTCTTTTCAGTTGCCAACTCCACCCCATACATATATATGGGGAGGCACAAGCTCCAATTCGGTTTTACACTGAAAACTGCAGGAACTTCAAACCGGCACTAGGAAACAGACTGAGAAACCAGAGTAAAAGTTTCTCCTGCAACCCGTTCCCTTTGTGCTAGATGAACGAACGTCTCTCCACATGCTCAGTTCGGAGAGAGAAGTGTGTGTGAAAGCCGTCCTTCACCTAGCTTGTTGGGAACACAAAGTTTCCTTTCAGTTGCCAACTCCACTCCATACATATATATGGGGAGGCACAAGCTCCAACTCGGTTTTACAGTGAAAACTGCAGGAACTTCCAACCGGCACTAGGAAACATACTGAGAAACCAGAGTAAAAGTTCCTCCTGCAACCCGTTCCCTTTGTGCTAGATGAACGAACGTCTCTCCACATGCTCAGTTCGGAGAGAGAAGTGTGTGTGAAAGCCGTCCTTCACCTAGCTTGTTGGGAACACAAAGTTTCTTTTCAGTTGCCAACTCCACTCCATATATATATATGGGGAGGCACAAGCTCCAACTCGGTTTTACAGTGAAAACTGCAGGAACTTCAAACCGGCACTAGGAAACAGACTGAGAAACCAGAGTAAAAGTTTCTCCTGCAACCCGTTCCCTTTGTGCTAGATGAACGAACGTCTCTCCACATGCTCAGTTCGGAGAGAGAAGTGTGTGTGAAAGCCGTCCTTCACCTAGCTTGTTGGGAACACAAAGTTTCCTTTCAGTTGCCAACTCCACTCCATACATATATATGGGGAGGCACAAACTCCAACTCGGTTTTACAGTGAAAACTGCAGGAACTTCAAACCGGCAGTAGGAAACAGACTGAGAAACCAGAGTAAAAGTTTCTCCTGCAACCCGTTCCCTTTGTGCTAGATGAACGAACGTCTCTCCACATGCTCAGTTCGTAGAGAGAAGTGTGTGTGAAAGCCGTCCTTCACCTAGCTTGTTGGGAACACAAAGTTTCATTTCAGTTGCCAACTCCACTCCATACATATATATGGGGAGGCACAAGCTCCAACTCGGTTTTACAGTGAAAACTGCAGGAACTTCAAACTGGCACTAGGAAACAGACTGAGAAACCAGAGTAAAAGTTTCTCCTGCAACCCGTTCCCTTTGTGCTAGATGAACGAACGTCTCTCCACATGCTCATTTCGGAGAGAGAAGTGTGTGTGAAAGCCGTCCTTCACCTAGCTTGTTGGGAACACAAAGTTTCCTTTCAGTTGCCAACTCCACTCCATACATATATATGGGGAGGCACAAACTCCAACTCGGTTTTACAGTGAAAACTGCAGGAACTTCAAACCGGCAGTAGGAAACAGACTGAGAAACCAGAGTAAAAGTTTCTCCTGCAACCCGTTCCCTTTGTGCTAGATGAACGAACGTCTCTCCACATGCTCATTTCGGAGAGAGAAGTGTGTGTGAAAGCCGTCCTTCACCTAGCTTGTTGGGAACACAAAGATTCTTTTCAGTTGCCAACTCCACTCCATACATATATATGGGGAGGCACAAGCTCCAACTCGGTTTTACAGTGAAAACTGCAGGAACTTCAAACCGGCACTAGGAAACAGACTGAGAAACCAGAGTAAAAGTTTCTCCTGCAACCCGTTCCCTTTGTGCTAGATGAACGAACGTCTCTCCACATGCTCAGTTCGGAGAGAGAAGTGTGTGTGAAAGCCGTCCTTCACCTAGCTTGTTGGGAACACAAAGTTTCTTTTCAGTTGCCAACTCCACTCCATACATATATATGGGGAGGCACAAGCTCCAACTCGGTTTTACAGTGAAAACTGCAGGAACTTCAAACCGGCACTAGGAAACAGACTGAGAAACCAGAGTAAATGTTTCTCCTGCAACCCGTTCCCTTTGTGCTAGATGAACGAACGTCTCTCCACATGCTCAGTTCGGAGAGAGAAGTGTGTGTGAAAGCCGTCCTTCACCTAGCTTGTTGGGAACACAAAGTTTCCTTTCAGTTGCCAACTCCACTCCATACATATATATGGGGAGGCACAAACTCCAACTCGGTTTTACAGTGAAAACTGCAGGAACTTCAAACCGGCAGTAGGAAACAGACTGAGAAACCAGAGTAAAAGTTTCTCCTGCAACCCGTTCCCTTTGTGCTAGATGAACGAACGTCTCTCCACATGCTCATTTCGGAGAGAGAAGTGTGTGTGAAAGCCGTCCTTCACCTAGCTTGTTGGGAACACAAAGATTCTTTTCAGTTGCCAACTCCACTCCATACATATATATGGGGAGGCACAAGCTCCAACTCGGTTTTACAGTGAAAACTGCAGGAACTTCAAACCGGCACTAGGAAACAGACTGAGAAACCAGAGTAAAAGTTTCTCCTGCAACCCGTTCCCTTTGTGCTAGATGAACGAACGTCTCTCCACATGCTCAGTTCGGAGAGAGAAGTGTGTGTGAAAGCCGTCCTTCACCTAGCTTGTTGGGAACACAAAGTTTCCTTTCAGTTGCCAACTCCACTCCATACATATATATGGGGAGGCACAAGCTCCAACTCGGTTTTACAGTGAAAACTGCAGGAACTTCAAACCGGCACTAGGAAACAGACTGAGAAACCAGAGTAAAAGTTTCTCCTGCAACCCGTTCCCTTTGTGCTAGATGAACGAAAGTCTCTCCACATGCTCAGTTCGGAGAGAGAAGTGTGTGTGAAAGCCGTCCTTCACCTAGCTTGTTGGGAACACAAAGTTTCATTTCAGTTGCCAACTCCACTCCATACATATATATGGGGAGGCACAAGCTCCAACTCGGTTTTACAGTGAAAACTGCAGGAACTTCAAACTGGCACTAGGAAACAGACTGAGAAACCAGAGTAAAAGTTTCTCCTGCAACCCGTTCCCTTTGTGCTAGATGAACGAACGTCTCTCCACATGCTCATTTCGGAGAGAGAAGTGTGTGTGAAAGCCGTCCTTCACCTAGCTTGTTGGGAACACAAAGTTTCCTTTCAGTTGCCAACTCCACTCCATACATATATATGGGGAGGCACAAACTCCAACTCGGTTTTACAGTGAAAACTGCAGGAACTTCAAACCGGCAGTAGGAAACAGACTGAGAAACCAGAGTAAAAGTTTCTCCTGCAACCCGTTCCCTTTGTGCTAGATGAACGAACGTCTCTCCACATGCTCATTTCGGAGAGAGAAGTGTGTGTGAAAGCCGTCCTTCACCTAGCTTGTTGGGAACACAAAGATTCTTTTCAGTTGCCAACTCCACTCCATACATATATATGGGGAGGCACAAGCTCCAACTCGGTTTTACAGTGAAAACTGCAGGAACTTCAAACCGGCACTAGGAAACAGACTGAGAAACCAGAGTAAAAGTTTCTCCTGCAACCCGTTCCCTTTGTGCTAGATGAACGAACGTCTCTCCACATGCTCAGTTCGGAGAGAGAAGTGTGTGTGAAAGCCGTCCTTCACCTAGCTTGTTGGGAACACAAAGTTTCTTTTCAGTTGCCAACTCCACTCCATACATATATATGGGGAGGCACAAGCTCCAACTCGGTTTTACAGTGAAAACTGCAGGAACTTCAAACCGGCACTAGGAAACAGACTGAGAAACCAGAGTAAATGTTTCTCCTGCAACCCGTTCCCTTTGTGCTAGATGAACGAACGTCTCTCCACATGCTCAGTTCGGAGAGAGAAGTGTGTGTGAAAGCCGTCCTTCACCTAGCTTGTTGGGAACACAAAGTTTCCTTTCAGTTGCCAACTCCACTCCATACATATATATGGGGAGGCACAAACTCCAACTCGGTTTTACAGTGAAAACTGCAGGAACTTCAAACCGGCAGTAGGAAACAGACTGAGAAACCAGAGTAAAAGTTTCTCCTGCAACCCGTTCCCTTTGTGCTAGATGAACGAACGTCTCTCCACATGCTCATTTCGGAGAGAGAAGTGTGTGTGAAAGCCGTCCTTCACCTAGCTTGTTGGGAACACAAAGATTCTTTTCAGTTGCCAACTCCACTCCATACATATATATGGGGAGGCACAAGCTCCAACTCGGTTTTACAGTGAAAACTGCAGGAACTTCAAACCGGCACTAGGAAACAGACTGAGAAACCAGAGTAAAAGTTTCTCCTGCAACCCGTTCCCTTTGTGCTAGATGAACGAACGTCTCTCCACATGCTCAGTTCGGAGAGAGAAGTGTGTGTGAAAGCCGTCCTTCACCTAGCTTGTTGGGAACACAAAGTTTCCTTTCAGTTGCCAACTCCACTCCATACATATATATGGGGAGGCACAAGCTCCAACTCGGTTTTACAGTGAAAACTGCAGGAACTTCAAACCGGCACTAGGAAACAGACTGAGAAACCAGAGTAAAAGTTTCTCCTGCAACCCGTTCCCTTTGTGCTAGATGAACGAAAGTCTCTCCACATGCTCAGTTCGGAGAGAGAAGTGTGTGTGAAAGCCGTCCTTCACCTAGCTTGTTGGGAACACAAAGTTTCTTTTCAGTTGCCAACTCCACTCCATACATATATATGGGGAGGCACAAGCTCCAACTCGGTTTTACAGTGAAAACTGCAGGAACTTCCAACCGGCACTAGGAAACAGACTGAGAAACCAGAGTAAAAGTTTCTCCTGCAACCCGTTCCCTTTGTGCTAGATGAACGAACGTCTCTCCACATGCTCAGTTCGGAGAGAGAATTGTGTGTGAAAGCCGTCCTTCACCTAGCTTGTTGGGAAGACAAAGTTTCTTTTCAGTTGCCTACTCCACTCCATAAATATATATGGGGAGGCACAAGCTCCAACTCGGTTTTACAGTGAAAACTGCAGGAACTTCAAACCGGCACTAGGAAACAGACTGAGAAACCAGAGTAAAAGTTTCTCCTGCAACCCGTTCCCTTTGTGCTAGATGAACGAACGTCTCTCCACATGCTCAGTTCGGAGAGAGAAGTGTGTGTGAAAGCCGTCCTTCACCTAGCTTGTTGGGAACACAAAGTTTCTTTTCAGTTGCCAACTCCACTCCATACATATATATGGGGAGGCACAAGCTCCAACTCGGTTTTACAGTGAAAACTGCAGGAACTTCAAACCGGCACTAGGAAACAGACTGAGAAACCAGAGTAAAAGTTTCTCCTGCAACCCGTTCCCTTTGTGCTAGATGAACGAACGTCTCTCCACATGCTCAGTTCGGAGAGAGAAGTGTGTGTGAAAGCCGTCCTTCACCTAGCTTGTTGGGAACACAAAGTTTCCTTTCAGTTGCCAACTCCACTCCATACATATATATGGGGAGGCACAAGCTCCAACTCGGTTTTACAGTGAAAACTGCAGGAACTTCAAACCGGCAGTAGGAAACAGACTGAGAAACCAGAGTAAAAGTTTCTCCTGCAACCCGTTCCCTTTGTGCTGGATGAACGAACGTCTCTCCACATGCTCAGTTCGGAGAGAGAAGTGTGTGTGAAAGCCGTCCTTCACCTAGCTTGTTGGGAACACAAAGATTCTTTTCAGTTGCCAACTCCACTCCATACATATATATGGGGAGGCACAAGCTCCAACTCGGTTTTACAGTGAAAACTGCAGGAACTTCAAACCGGCACTAGGAAACAGACTGAGAAACCAGAGTAAAAGTTTCTCCTGCAACCCGTTCCCTTTGTGCTAGATGAACGAACGTCTCTCCACATGCTCAGTTCGGAGAGAGAAGTGTGTGTGAAAGCCGTCCTTCACCTAGCTTGTTGGGAACACAAAGTTTCCTTTCAGTTGCCAACTCCACTCCATACATATATACGGGAAGGCACAAGCTCCAACTCGGTTTTACAGTGAAAACTGCCGGAACTTCAAACCGGCACTAGGAAACAGACTGAGAAACCAGAGTAAAAGTTTCTCCTGCAACCCGTTCCCTTTGTGCTAGATGAACGAACGTCTCTCCACATGCTCAGTTCGGAGAGAGAAGTGTGTGTGAAAGCCGTCCTTCACCTAGCTTGTTGGGAACACAAAGTTTCTTTTCAGTTGCCAACTCCACTCCATACATATATATGGGGAGGCACAAGCTCCAACTCGGTTTTACAGTGAAAACTGCAGGAACTTCAAACCGGCACTAGGAAACAGACTGAGAAACCAGAGTAAAAGTTTCTCCTGCAACCCGTTCCCTTTGTGCTAGATGAACGAACGTCTCTCCACATGCTCAGTTCGGAGAGAGAAGTGTGTGTGAAAGCCGTCCTTCACCTAGCTTGTTGGGAACACAAAGATTCTTTTCAGTTGCCAACTCCACTCCATACATATATATGGGGAGGCACAAGCTCCAACTCGGTTTTACAGTGAAAACTGCAGGAACTTCAAACCGGCACTAGGAAACAGACTGAGAAACCAGAGTAAAAGTTTCTCCTGCAACCCGTTCCCTTTGTGCTAGATGAACGAACGTCTCTCCACATGCTCAGTTCGGAGAGAGAAGTGTGTGTGAAAGCCGTCCTTCACCTAGCTTGTTGGGAACACAAAGTTTCCTTTCAGTTGCCAACTCCACTCCATACATATATATGGGGAGGCACAAACTCCAACTCGGTTTTACAGTGAAAACTGCAGGAACTTCAAACCGGCAGTAGGAAACAGACTGAGAAACCAGAGTAAAAGTTTCTCCTGCAACCCGTTCCCTTTGTGCTAGACGAACGAACGTCTCTCCACATGCTCAGTTCGTAGAGAGAAGTGTGTGTGAAAGCCGTCCTTCACCTAGCTTGTTGGGAACACAAAGTTTCATTTCAGTTGCCAACTCCACTCCATACATATATATGGGGAGGCACAAGCTCCAACTCGGTTTTACAGTGAAAACTGCAGGAACTTCAAACCGGCACTAGGAAACAGACTGAGAAACCAGAGTAAAAGTTTCTCCTGCAACCCATTCCCTTTGTGCTAGATGAACGAACGTCTCTCCACATGCTCATTTCGGAGAGAGAAGTGTGTGTGAAAGCCGTCCTTCACCTAGCTTGTTGGGAACACAAAGATTCTTTTCAGTTGCCAACTCCACTCCATACATATATATGGGGAGGCACAAACTCCAACTCGGTTTTACAGTGAAAACTGCAGGAACTTCAAACCGGCACTAGGAAACAGACTGAGAAACCAGAGTAAAAGTTTCTCCTGCAAACCGTTCCCTTTGTGCTAGATGAACGAACGTCTCTCCACATGCTCAGTTCGGAGAGAGAAGTGTGTGTGAAAGCCGTCCTTCACCTAGCTTGTTGGGAACACAAAGTTTCCTTTCAGTTGCCAACTCCACTCCATACATATATATGGGGAGGCACAAGCTCCAACTCGGTTTTACAGTGAAAACTGCAGGAACTTCCAACCGGCACTAGGAAACATACTGAGAAACCAGAGTAAAAGTTTCTCCTGCAACCCGTTCCCTTTGTGCTAGATGAACGAACGTCTCTCCACATGCTCAGTTCGGAGAGAGAAGTGTGTGTGAAAGCCGTCCTTCACCTAGCTTGTTGGGAACACAAAGTTTCCTTTCAGTTGCCAACTCCACTCCATACATATATATGGGGAGGCACAAGCTCCAACTCGGTTTTACAGTGAAAACTGCAGGAACTTCAAACCGGCACTAGGAAACAGACTGAGAAACCAGAGTAAAAGTTTCTCCTGCAACCCGTTCCCTTTGTGCTAGATGAACGAACGTCTCTCCACATGCTCAGTTCGGAGAGAGAAGTGTGTGTGAAAGCCGTCCTTCACCTAGCTTGTTGGGAACACAAAGTTTCCTTTCAGTTGCCAACTCCACTCCATACATATATATGGGGAGGCACAAACTCCAACTCGGTTTTACAGTGAAAACTGCAGGAACTTCAAACCAGCAGTAGGAAACAGACTGAGAAACCAGAGTAAAAGTTTCTCCTGCAACCCGTTCCCTTTGTGCTAGATGAACGAACGTCTCTCCACATGCTCATTTCGGAGAGAGAAGTGTGTGTGAAAGCCGTCCTTCACCTAGCTTGTTGGGAACACAAAGATTCTTTTCAGTTGCCAACTCCACTCCATACATATATATGGGGAGGCACAAGCTCCAACTCGGTTTTACAGTGAAAACTGCAGGAACTTCAAACCGGCACTAGGAAACAGACTGAGAAACCAGAGTAAAAGTTTCTCCTGCAACCCGTTCCCTTTGTGCTAGATGAACGAACGTCTCTCCACATGCTCAGTTCGGAGAGAGAAGTGTGTGTGAAAGCCGTCCTTCACCTAGCTTGTTGGGAACACAAAGTTTCCTTTCAGTTGCCAACTCCACTCCATACATATATATGGGGAGGCACAAGCTCCAACTCGGTTTTACAGTGAAAACTGCAGGAACTTCAAACCGGCACTAGGAAACAGACTGAGAAACCAGAGTAAATGTTTCTCCTGCAACCCGTTCCCTTTGTGCTAGATGAACGAACGTCTCTCCACATGCTCAGTTCGGAGAGAGAAGTGTGTGTGAAAGCCGTCCTTCACCTAGCTTGTTGGGAACACAAAGTTTCCTTTCAGTTGCCAACTCCACTCCATACATATATATGGGGAGGCACAAACTCCAACTCGGTTTTACAGTGAAAACTGCAGGAACTTCAAACCGGCAGTAGGAAACAGACTGAGAAACCAGAGTAAAAGTTTCTCCTGCAACCCGTTCCCTTTGTGCTAGATGAACGAACGTCTCTCCACATGCTCATTTCGGAGAGAGAAGTGTGTGTGAAAGCCGTCCTTCACCTAGCTTGTTGGGAACACAAAGATTCTTTTCAGTTGCCAACTCCACTCCATACATATATATGGGGAGGCACAAGCTCCAACTCGGTTTTACAGTGAAAACTGCAGGAACTTCAAACCGGCACTAGGAAACAGACTGAGAAACCAGAGTAAAAGTTTCTCCTGCAACCCGTTCCCTTTGTGCTAGATGAACGAACGTCTCTCCACATGCTGAGTTCGGAGAGAGAAGTGTGTGTGAAAGCCGTCCTTCACCTAGCTTGTTGGGAACACAAAGTTTCTTTTCAGTTGCCAACTCCACTCCATACATATATATGGGGAGGCACAAGCTCCAACTCGGTTTTACAGTGAAAACTGCAGGAACTTCAAACCGGCACTAGGAAACAGACTGAGAAACCAGAGTAAATGTTTCTCCTGCAACCCGTTCCCTTTGTGCTAGATGAACGAACGTCTCTCCACATGCTCAGTTCGGAGAGAGAAGTGTGTGTGAAAGCCGTCCTTCACCTAGCTTGTTGGGAACACAAAGTTTCCTTTCAGTTGCCAACTCCACTCCATACATATATATGGGGAGGCACAAACTCCAACTCGGTTTTACAGTGAAAACTGCAGGAACTTCAAACCGGCAGTAGGAAACAGACTGAGAAACCAGAGTAAAAGTTTCTCCTGCAACCCGTTCCCTTTGTGCTAGATGAACGAACGTCTCTCCACATGCTCATTTCGGAGAGAGAAGTGTGTGTGAAAGCCGTCCTTCACCTAGCTTGTTGGGAACACAAAGATTCTTTTCAGTTGCCAACTCCACTCCATACATATATATGGGGAGGCACAAGCTCCAACTCGGTTTTACAGTGAAAACTGCAGGAACTTCAAACCGGCACTAGGAAACAGACTGAGAAACCAGAGTAAAAGTTTCTCCTGCCACCCGTTCCCTTTGTGCTAGATGAACGAACGTCTCTCCACATGCTCAGTTCGGAGAGAGAAGTGTGTGTGAAAGCCGTCCTTCACCTAGCTTGTTGGGAACACAAAGTTTCCTTTCAGTTGCCAACTCCACTCCATACATATATATGGGGAGGCACAAGCTCCAACTCGGTTTTACAGTGAAAACTGCAGGAACTTCAAACCGGCACTAGGAAACAGACTGAGAAACCAGAGTAAAAGTTTCTCCTGCAACCCGTTCCCTTTGTGCTAGATGAACGAAAGTCTCTCCACATGCTCAGTTCGGAGAGAGAAGTGTGTGTGAAAGCCGTCCTTCACCTAGCTTGTTGGGAACACAAAGTTTCTTTTCAGTTGCCAACTCCACTCCATACATATATATGGGGAGGCACAAGCTCCAACTCGGTTTTACAGTGAAAACTGCAGGAACTTCCAACCGGCACTAGGAAACAGACTGAGAAACCAGAGTAAAAGTTTCTCCTGCAACCCGTTCCCTTTGTGCTAGATGAACGAACGTCTCTCCACATGCTCAGTTCGGAGAGAGAAGTGTGTGTGAAAGCCGTCCTTCACCTAGCTTGTTGGGAAGACAAAGTTTCTTTTCAGTTGCCTACTCCACTCCATAAATATATATGGGGAGGCACAAGCTCCAACTCGGTTTTACAGTGAAAACTGCAGGAACTTCAAACCGGCACTAGGAAACAGACTGAGAAACCAGAGTAAAAGTTTCTCCTGCAACCCGTTCCCTTTGTGCTAGATGAACGAACGTCTCTCCACATGCTCAGTTCGGAGAGAGAAGTGTGTGTGAAAGCCGTCCTTCACCTAGCTTGTTGGGAACACAAAGTTTCTTTTCAGTTGCCAACTCCACTCCATACATATATATGGGGAGGCACAAGCTCCAACTCGGTTTTACAGTGAAAACTGCAGGAACTTCAAACCGGCACTAGGAAACAGACTGAGAAACCAGAGTAAAAGTTTCTCCTGCAACCCGTTCCCTTTGTGCTAGATGAACGAACGTCTCTCCACATGCTCAGTTCGGAGAGAGAAGTGTGTGTGAAAGCCGTCCTTCACCTAGCTTGTTGGGAACACAAAGTTTCCTTTCAGTTGCCAACTCCACTCCATACATATATATGGGGAGGCACAAGCTCCAACTCGGTTTTACAGTGAAAACTGCAGGAACTTCAAACCGGCAGTAGGAAACAGACTGAGAAACCAGAGTAAAAGTTTCTCCTGCAACCCGTTCCCTTTGTGCTGGATGAACGAACGTCTCTCCACATGCTCAGTTCGGAGAGAGAAGTGTGTGTGAAAGCCGTCCTTCACCTAGCTTGTTGGGAACACAAAGATTCTTTTCAGTTGCCAACTCCACTCCATACATATATATGGGGAGGCACAAGCTCCAACTCGGTTTTACAGTGAAAACTGCAGGAACTTCAAACCGGCTCTAGGAAACAGACTGAGAAACCAGAGTAAAAGTTTCTCCTGCAACCCGTTCCCTTTGTGCTAGATGAACGAACGTCTCTCCACATGCTCAGTTCGGAGAGAGAAGTGTGTGTGAAAGCCGTCCTTCACCTAGCTTGTTGGGAACACAAAGTTTCCTTTCAGTTGCCAACTCCACTCCATACATATATACGGGAAGGCACAAGCTCCAACTCGGTTTTACAGTGAAAACTGCCGGAACTTCAAACCGGCACTAGGAAACAGACTGAGAAACCAGAGTAAAAGTTTCTCCTGCAACCCGTTCCCTTTGTGCTAGATGAACGAACGTCTCTCCACATGCTCAGTTCGGAGAGAGAAGTGTGTGTGAAAGCCGTCCTTCACCTAGCTTGTTGGGAACACAAAGTTTCTTTTCAGTTGCCAACTCCACTCCATACATATATATGGGGAGGCACAAGCTCCAACTCGGTTTTACAGTGAAAACTGCAGGAACTTCAAACCGGCACTAGGAAACAGACTGAGAAACCAGAGTAAAAGTTTCTCCTGCAACCCGTTCCCTTTGTGCTAGATGAACGAACGTCTCTCCACATGCTCAGTTCGGAGAGAGAAGTGTGTGTGAAAGCCGTCCTTCACCTAGCTTGTTGGGAACACAAAGTTTCTTTTCAGTTGCCAACTCCACTCCATACATATATATGGGGAGGCACAAGCTCCAACTCGGTTTTACAGTGAAAACTGCAGGAACTTCAAACCGGCACTAGGAAACAGACTGAGAAACCAGAGTAAAAGTTTCTCCTGCAACCCGTTCCCTTTGTGCTAGATGAACGAACGTCTCTCCACATGCTCATTTCGGAGAGAGAAGTGTGTGTGAAAGCCGTCCTTCACCTAGCTTGTTGGGAACACAAAGATTCTTTTCAGTTGCCAACTCCACCCCATACATATATATGGGGAGGCACAAGCTCCAACTCTGTTTTACATTGACAACTGCAGGAACTTCAAAACGGCACTAGGAAACAGACTGAGAAACCAGAGTAAAAGTTTCTCCTGCAACCCGTTCCCTTTGTGCTAGATGAACGAACGTCTCTCCACATGCTCAGTTCGGAGAGAGAAGTGTGTGTGAAAGCCGTCCTTCACCTAGCTTGTTGGGAACACAAAGTTTCCTTTCAGTTGCCAACTCCACTCCATACATATATATGGGGAGGCACAAGCTCCAACTCGGTTTTACAGTGAAAACTGCAGGAACTTCCAACCGGCACTAGGAAACATACTGAGAAACCAGAGTAAAAGTTCCTCCTGCAACCCGTTCCCTTTGTGCTAGATGAACGAACGTCTCTCCACATGCTCAGTTCGGAGAGAGAAGTGTGTGTGAAAGCCGTCCTTCACCTAGCTTGTTGGGAACACAAAGTTTCTTTTCAGTTGCCAACTCCACTCCATATATATATATGGGGAGGCACAAGCTCCAACTCGGTTTTACAGTGAAAACTGCAGGAACTTCAAACCGGCACTAGGAAACAGACTGAGAAACCAGAGTAAAAGTTTCTCCTGCAACCCGTTCCCTTTGTGCTAGATGAACGAACGTCTCTCCACATGCTCAGTTCGGAGAGAGAAGTGTGTGTGAAAGCCGTCCTTCACCTAGCTTGTTGGGAACACAAAGTTTCCTTTCAGTTGCCAACTCCACTCCATACATATATATGGGGAGGCACAAACTCCAACTCGGTTTTACAGTGAAAACTGCAGGAACTTCAAACCGGCAGTAGGAAACAGACTGAGAAACCAGAGTAAAAGTTTCTCCTGCAACCCGTTCCCTTTGTGCTAGATGAACGAACGTCTCTCCACATGCTCAGTTCGTAGAGAGAAGTGTGTGTGAAAGCCGTCCTTCACCTAGCTTGTTGGGAACACAAAGTTTCATTTCAGTTGCCAACTCCACTCCATACATATATATGGGGAGGCACAAGCTCCAACTCGGTTTTACAGTGAAAACTGCAGGAATTTCAAACTGGCACTAGGAAACAGACTGAGAAACCAGAGTAAAAGTTTCTCCTGCAACCCGTTCCCTTTGTGCTAGATGAACGAACGTCTCTCCACATGCTCATTTCGGAGAGAGAAGTGTGTGTGAAAGCCGTCCTTCACCTAGCTTGTTGGGAACACAAAGATTCTTTTCAGTTGCCAACTCCACTCCATACATATATATGGGGAGGCACAAGCTCCAACTCGGTTTTACAGTGAAAACTGCAGGAACTTCAAACCGGCACTAGGAAACAGACTGAGAAACCAGAGTAAAAGTTTCTCCTGCAACCCGTTCCCTTTGTGCTAGATGAACGAACGTCTCTCCACATGCTCAGTTCGGAGAGAGAAGTGTGTGTGAAAGCCGTCCTTCACCTAGCTTGTTGGGAACACAAAGTTTCCTTTCAGTTGCCAACTCCACTCCATACATATATATGGGGAGGCACAAACTCCAACTCGGTTTTACAGTGAAAACTGCAGGAACTTCAAACCGGCAGTAGGAAACAGACTGAGAAACCAGAGTAAAAGTTTCTCCTGCAACCCGTTCCCTTTGTGCTAGACGAACGAACGTCTCTCCACATGCTCAGTTCGTAGAGAGAAGTGTGTGTGAAAGCCGTCCTTCACCTAGCTTGTTGGGAACACAAAGTTTCATTTCAGTTGCCAACTCCACTCCATACATATATATGGGGAGGCACAAGCTCCAACTCGGTTTTACAGTGAAAACTGCAGGAACTTCAAACCGGCACTAGGAAACAGACTGAGAAACCAGAGTAAAAGTTTCTCCTGCAACCCATTCCCTTTGTGCTAGATGAACGAACGTCTCTCCACATGCTCATTTCGGAGAGAGAAGTGTGTGTGAAAGCCGTCCTTCACCTAGCTTGTTGGGAACACAAAGATTCTTTTCAGTTGCCAACTCCACTCCATACATATATATGGGGAGGCACAAGCTCCAACTCGGTTTTACAGTGAAAACTGCAGGAACTTCAAACCGGCACTAGGAAACACACTGAGAAACCAGAGTAAAAGTTTCTCCTGCAAACCGTTCCCTTTGTGCTAGATGAACGAACGTCTCTCCACATGCTCAGTTCGGAGAGAGAAGTGTGTGTGAAAGCCGTCCTTCACCTAGCTTGTTGGGAACACAAAGTTTCCTTTCAGTTGCCAACTCCACTCCATACATATATATGGGGAGGCACAAGCTCCAACTCGGTTTTAAAGTGAAAACTGCAGGAACTTCCAACCGGCACTAGGAAACATACTGAGAAACCAGAGTAAAAGTTTCTCCTGCAACCCGTTCCCTTTGTGCTAGATGAACGAACGTCTCTCCACATGCTCAGTTCGGAGAGAGAAGTGTGTGTGAAAGCCGTCCTTCACCTAGCTTGTTGGGAACACAAAGTTTCCTTTCAGTTGCCAACTCCACTCCATACATATATATGGGGAGGCACAAGCTCCAACTCGGTTTTACAGTGAAAACTGCAGGAACTTCAAACCGGCACTAGGAAACAGACTGAGAAACCAGAGTAAAAGTTTCTCCTGCAACCCGTTCCCTTTGTGCTAGATGAACGAACGTCTCTCCACATGCTCAGTTCGGAGAGAGAAGTGTGTGTGAAAGCCGTCCTTCACCTAGCTTGTTGGGAACACAAAGTTTCTTTTCAGTTGCCAACTCCACTCCATACATATATATGGGGAGGCACAAGCTCCAACTCGGTTTTACAGTGAAAACTGCAGGAACTTCAAACCGGCACTAGGAAACAGACTGAGAAACCAGAGTAAAAGTTTCTCCTGCAACCCGTTCCCTTTGTGCTAGATGAACGAACGTCTCTCCACATGCTCATTTCGGAGAGAGAAGTGTGTGTGAAAGCCGTCCTTCACCTAGCTTGTTGGGAACACAAAGATTCTTTTCAGTTGCCAACTCCACTCCATACATATATATGGGGAGGCACAAGCTCCAACTCGGTTTTACAGTGAAAACTGCAGGAACTTCAAACCGGCACTAGGAAACAGACTGAGAAACCAGAGTAAAAGTTTCTCCTGCAACCCGTTCCCTTTGTGCTAGATGAACGAACGTCTCTCCACATGCTCAGTTCGGAGAGAGAAGTGTGTGTGAAAGCCGTCCTTCACCTAGCTTGTTGGGAACACAAAGTTTCCTTTCAGTTGCCAACTCCACTCCATACATATATATGGGGAGGCACAAACTCCAACTCGGTTTTACAGTGAAAACTGCAGGAACTTCAAACCGGCAGTAGGAAACAGACTGAGAAACCAGAGTAAAAGTTTCTCCTGCAACCCGTTCCCTTTGTGCTAGACGAACGAACGTCTCTCCACATGCTCAGTTCGTAGAGAGAAGTGTGTGTGAAAGCCGTCCTTCACCTAGCTTGTTGGGAACACAAAGTTTCATTTCAGTTGCCAACTCCACTCCATACATATATATGGGGAGGCACAAGCTCCAACTCGGTTTTACAGTGAAAACTGCAGGAACTTCAAACCGGCACTAGGAAACAGACTGAGAAACCAGAGTAAAAGTTTCTCCTGCAACCCATTCCCTTTGTGCTAGATGAACGAACGTCTCTCCACATGCTCATTTCGGAGAGAGAAGTGTGTGTGAAAGCCGTCCTTCACCTAGCTTGTTGGGAACACAAAGATTCTTTTCAGTTGCCAACTCCACTCCATACATATATATGGGGAGGCACAAGCTCCAACTCGGTTTTACAGTGAAAACTGCAGGAACTTCAAACCGGCACTAGGAAACACACTGAGAAACCAGAGTAAAAGTTTCTCCTGCAAACCGTTCCCTTTGTGCTAGATGAACGAACGTCTCTCCACATGCTCAGTTCGGAGAGAGAAGTGTGTGTGAAAGCCGTCCTTCACCTAGCTTGTTGGGAACACAAAGTTTCCTTTCAGTTGCCAACTCCACTCCATACATATATATGGGGAGGCACAAGCTCCAACTCGGTTTTACAGTGAAAACTGCAGGAACTTCCAACCGGCACTAGGAAACATACTGAGAAACCAGAGTAAAAGTTCCTCCTGCAACCCGTTCCCTTTGTGCTAGATGAACGAACGTCTCTCCACATGCTCAGTTCGGAGAGAGAAGTGTGTGTGAAAGCCGTCCTTCACCTAGCTTGTTGGGAACACAAAGTTTCCTTTCAGTTGCCAACTCCACTCCATACATATATATGGGGAGGCACAAGCTCCAACTCGGTTTTACAGTGAAAACTGCAGGAACTTCAAACCGGCACTAGGAAACAGACTGAGAAACCAGAGTAAAAGTTTCTCCTGCAACCCGTTCCCTTTGTGCTAGATGAACGAACGTCTCTCCACATGCTCAGTTCGGAGAGAGAAGTGTGTGTGAAAGCCGTCCTTCACCTAGCTTGTTGGGAACACAAAGTTTCCTTTCAGTTGCCAACTCCACTCCATACATATATATGGGGAGGCACAAACTCCAACTCGGTTTTACAGTGAAAACTGCAGGAACTTCAAACCAGCAGTAGGAAACAGACTGAGAAACCAGAGTAAAAGTTTCTCCTGCAACCCGTTCCCTTTGTGCTAGATGAACGAACGTCTCTCCACATGCTCATTTCGGAGAGAGAAGTGTGTGTGAAAGCCGTCCTTCACCTAGCTTGTTGGGAACACAAAGATTCTTTTCAGTTGCCAACTCCACTCCATACATATATATGGGGAGGCACAAGCTCCAACTCGGTTTTACAGTGAAAACTGCAGGAACTTCAAACCGGCACTAGGAAACAGACTGAGAAACCAGAGTAAAAGTTTCTCCTGCAACCCGTTCCCTTTGTGCTAGATGAACGAACGTCTCTCCACATGCTCAGTTCGGAGAGAGAAGTGTGTGTGAAAGCCGTCCTTCACCTAGCTTGTTGGGAACACAAAGTTTCTTTTCAGTTGCCAACTCCACTCCATACATATATATGGGGAGGCACAAGCTCCAACTCGGTTTTACAGTGAAAACTGCAGGAACTTCAAACCGGCACTAGGAAACAGACTGAGAAACCAGAGTAAATGTTTCTCCTGCAACCCGTTCCCTTTGTGCTAGATGAACGAACGTCTCTCCACATGCTCAGTTCGGAGAGAGAAGTGTGTGTGAAAGCCGTCCTTCACCTAGCTTGTTGGGAACACAAAGTTTCCTTTCAGTTGCCAACTCCACTCCATACATATATATGGGGAGGCACAAACTCCAACTCGGTTTTACAGTGAAAACTGCAGGAACTTCAAACCGGCAGTAGGAAACAGACTGAGAAACCAGAGTAAAAGTTTCTCCTGCAACCCGTTCCCTTTGTGCTAGACGAACGAACGTCTCTCCACATGCTCAGTTCGTAGAGAGAAGTGTGTGTGAAAGCCGTCCTTCACCTAGCTTGTTGGGAACACAAAGTTTCATTTCAGTTGCCAACTCCACTCCATACATATATATGGGGAGGCACAAGCTCCAACTCGGTTTTACAGTGAAAACTGCAGGAACTTCAAACCGGCACTAGGAAACAGACTGAGAAACCAGAGTAAAAGTTTCTCCTGCAACCCATTCCCTTTGTGCTAGATGAACGAATGTCTCTCCACATGCTCATTTCGGAGAGAGAAGTGTGTGTGAAAGCCGTCCTTCACCTAGCTTGTTGGGAACACAAAGATTCTTTTCAGTTGCCAACTCCACTCCATACATATATATGGGGAGGCACAAGCTCCAACTCGGTTTTACAGTGAAAACTGCAGGAACTTCAAACCGGCACTAGGAAACACACTGAGAAACCAGAGTAAAAGTTTCTCCTGCAAACCGTTCCCTTTGTGCTAGATGAACGAACGTCTCTCCACATGCTCAGTTCGGAGAGAGAAGTGTGTGTGAAAGCCGTCCTTCACCTAGCTTGTTGGGAACACAAAGTTTCCTTTCAGTTGCCAACTCCACTCCATACATATATATGGGGAGGCACAAGCTCCAACTCGGTTTTACAGTGAAAACTGCAGGAACTTCCAACCGGCACTAGGAAACATACTGAGAAACCAGAGTAAAAGTTCCTCCTGCAACCCGTTCCCTTTGTGCTAGATGAACGAACGTCTCTCCACATGCTCAGTTCGGAGAGAGAAGTGTGTGTGAAAGCCGTCCTTCACCTAGCTTGTTGGGAACACAAAGTTTCCTTTCAGTTGCCAACTCCACTCCATACATATATATGGGGAGGCACAAGCTCCAACTCGGTTTTACAGTGAAAACTGCAGGAACTTCAAACCGGCACTAGGAAACAGACTGAGAAACCAGAGTAAAAGTTTCTCCTGCAACCCGTTCCCTTTGTGCTAGATGAACGAACGTCTCTCCACATGCTCAGTTCGGAGAGAGAAGTGTGTGTGAAAGCCGTCCTTCACCTAGCTTGTTGGGAACACAAAGTTTCCTTTCAGTTGCCAACTCCACTCCATACATATATATGGGGAGGCACAAACTCCAACTCGGTTTTACAGTGAAAACTGCAGGAACTTCAAACCAGCAGTAGGAAACAGACTGAGAAACCAGAGTAAAAGTTTCTTCTGCAACCTGTTCCCTTTGTGCTAGATGAACGAACGTCTCTCCACATGCTCATTTCGGAGAGAGAAGTGTGTGTGAAAGCCGTCCTTCACCTAGCTTGTTGGGAACACAAAGATTCTTTTCAGTTGCCAACTCCACTCCATACATATATATGGGGAGGCACAAGCTCCAACTCGGTTTTACAGTGAAAACTGCAGGAACTTCAAACCGGCACTAGGAAACAGACTGAGAAACCAGAGTAAAAGTTTCTCCTGCAACCCGTTCCCTTTGTGCTAGATGAACGAACGTCTCTCCACATGCTCAGTTCGGAGAGAGAAGTGTGTGTGAAAGCCGTCCTTCACCTAGCTTGTTGGGAACACAAAGTTTCTTTTCAGTTGCCAACTCCACTCCATACATATATATGGGGAGGCACAAGCTCCAACTCGGTTTTACAGTGAAAACTGCAGGAACTTCAAACCGGCACTAGGAAACAGACTGAGAAACCAGAGTAAATGTTTCTCCTGCAACCCGTTCCCTTTGTGCTAGATGAACGAACGTCTCTCCACATGCTCAGTTCGGAGAGAGAAGTGTGTGTGAAAGCCGTCCTTCACCTAGCTTGTTGGGAACACAAAGTTTCCTTTCAGTTGCCAACTCCACTCCATACATATATATGGGGAGGCACAAACTCCAACTCGGTTTTACAGTGAAAACTGCAGGAACTTCTAACCGGCAGTAGGAAACAGACTGAGAAACCAGAGTAAAAGTTTCTCCTGCAACCCGTTCCCTTTGTGCTAGATGAACGAACGTCTCTCCACATGCTCATTTCGGAGAGAGAAGTGTGTGTGAAAGCCGTCCTTCACCTAGCTTGTTGGGAACACAAAGATTCTTTTCAGTTGCCAACTCCACTCCATACATATATATGGGGAGGCACAAGCTCCAACTCGGTTTTACAGTGAAAACTGCAGGAACTTCAAACCGGCACTAGGAAACAGACTGAGAAACCAGAGTAAAAGTTTCTCCTGCAACCCGTTCCCTTTGTGCTAGATGAACGAACGTCTCTCCACATGCTCAGTTCGGAGAGAGAAGTGTGTGTGAAAGCCGTCCTTCACCTAGCTTGTTGGGAACACAAAGTTTCTTTTCAGTTGCCAACTCCACTCCATACATATATATGGGGAGGCACAAGCTCCAACTCGGTTTTACAGTGAAAACTGCAGGAACTTCAAACCGGCACTAGGAAACAGACTGAGAAACCAGAGTAAATGTTTCTCCTGCAACCCGTTCCCTTTGTGCTAGATGAACGAACGTCTCTCCACATGCTCAGTTCGGAGAGAGAAGTGTGTGTGAAAGCCGTCCTTCACCTAGCTTGTTGGGAACACAAAGTTTCCTTTCAGTTGCCAACTCCACTCCATACATATATATGGGGAGGCACAAACTCCAACTCGGTTTTACAGTGAAAACTGCAGGAACTTCAAACCGGCAGTAGGAAACAGACTGAGAAACCAGAGTAAAAGTTTCTCCTGCAACCCGTTCCCTTTGTGCTAGATGAACGAACGTCTCTCCACATGCTCATTTCGGAGAGAGAAGTGTGTGTGAAAGCCGTCCTTCACCTAGCTTGTTGGGAACACAAAGATTCTTTTCAGTTGCCAACTCCACTCCATACATATATATGGGGAGGCACAAGCTCCAACTCGGTTTTACAGTGAAAACTGCAGGAACTTCAAACCGGCACTAGGAAACAGACTGAGAAACCAGAGTAAAAGTTTCTCCTGCAACCCGTTCCCTTTGTGCTAGATGAACGAACGTCTCTCCACATGCTCAGTTCGGAGAGAGAAGTGTGTGTGAAAGCCGTCCTTCACCTAGCTTGTTGGGAACACAAAGTTTCCTTTCAGTTGCCAACTCCACTCCATACATATATATGGGGAGGCACAAGCTCCAACTCGGTTTTACAGTGAAAACTGCAGGAACTTCAAACCGGCACTAGGAAACAGACTGAGAAACCAGAGTAAAAGTTTCTCCTGCAACCCGTTCCCTTTGTGCTAGATGAACGAAAGTCTCTCCACATGCTCAGTTCGGAGAGAGAAGTGTGTGTGAAAGCCGTCCTTCACCTAGCTTGTTGGGAACACAAAGTTTCTTTTCAGTTGCCAACTCCACTCCATACATATATATGGGGAGGCACAAGCTCCAACTCGGTTTTACAGTGAAAACTGCAGGAACTTCCAACCGGCACTAGGAAACAGACTGAGAAACCAGAGTAAAAGTTTCTCCTGCAACCCGTTCCCTTTGTGCTAGATGAACGAACGTCTCTCCACATGCTCAGTTCGGAGAGAGAAGTGTGTGTGAAAGCCGTCCTTCACCTAGCTTGTTGGGAAGACAAAGTTTCTTTTCAGTTGCCTACTCCACTCCATAAATATATATGGGGAGGCACAAGCTCCAACTCGGTTTTACAGTGAAAACTGCAGGAACTTCAAACCGGCACTAGGAAACAGACTGAGAAACCAGAGTAAAAGTTTCTCCTGCAACCCGTTCCCTTTGTGCTAGATGAACGAACGTCTCTCCACATGCTCAGTTCGGAGAGAGAAGTGTGTGTGAAAGCCGTCCTTCACCTAGCTTGTTGGGAACACAAAGTTTCTTTTCAGTTGCCAACTCCACTCCATACATATATATGGGGAGGCACAAGCTCCAACTCGGTTTTACAGTGAAAACTGCAGGAACTTCAAACCGGCACTAGGAAACAGACTGAGAAACCAGAGTAAAAGTTTCTCCTGCAACCCGTTCCCTTTGTGCTAGATGAACGAACGTCTCTCCACATGCTCAGTTCGGAGAGAGAAGTGTGTGTGAAAGCCGTCCTTCACCTAGCTTGTTGGGAACACAAAGTTTCCTTTCAGTTGCCAACTCCACTCCATACATATATATGGGGAGGCACAAGCTCCAACTCGGTTTTACAGTGAAAACTGCAGGAACTTCAAACCGGCAGTAGGAAACAGACTGAGAAACCAGAGTAAAAGTTTCTCCTGCAACCCGTTCCCTTTGTGCTGGATGAACGAACGTCTCTCCACATGCTCAGTTCGGAGAGAGAAGTGTGTGTGAAAGCCGTCCTTCACCTAGCTTGTTGGGAACACAAAGATTCTTTTCAGTTGCCAACTCCACTCCATACATATATATGGGGAGGCACAAGCTCCAACTCGGTTTTACAGTGAAAACTGCAGGAACTTCAAACCGGCACTAGGAAACAGACTGAGAAACCAGAGTAAAAGTTTCTCCTGCAACCCGTTCCCTTTGTGCTAGATGAACGAACGTCTCTCCACATGCTCAGTTCGGAGAGAGAAGTGTGTGTGAAAGCCGTCCTTCACCTAGCTTGTTGGGAACACAAAGTTTCCTTTCAGTTGCCAACTCCACTCCATACATATATACGGGAAGGCACAAGCTCCAACTCGGTTTTACAGTGAAAACTGCCGGAACTTCAAACCGGCACTAGGAAACAGACTGAGAAACCAGAGTAAAAGTTTCTCCTGCAACCCGTTCCCTTTGTGCTAGATGAACGAACGTCTCTCCACATGCTCAGTTCGGAGAGAGAAGTGTGTGTGAAAGCCGTCCTTCACCTAGCTTGTTGGGAACACAAAGTTTCTTTTCAGTTGCCAACTCCACTCCATACATATATATGGGGAGGCACAAGCTCCAACTCGGTTTTACAGTGAAAACTGCAGGAACTTCAAACCGGCACTAGGAAACAGACTGAGAAACCAGAGTAAAAGTTTCTCCTGCAACCCGTTCCCTTTGTGCTAGATGAACGAACGTCTCTCCACATGCTCAGTTCGGAGAGAGAAGTGTGTGTGAAAGCCGTCCTTCACCTAGCTTGTTGGGAACACAAAGTTTCTTTTCAGTTGCCAACTCCACTCCATACATATATATGGGGAGGCACAAGCTCCAACTCGGTTTTACAGTGAAAACTGCAGGAACTTCAAACCGGCACTAGGAAACAGACTGAGAAACCAGAGAAAAAGTTTCTCCTGCAACCCGTTCCCTTTGTGCTAGATGAACGAACGTCTCTCCACATGCTCATTTCGGAGAGAGAAGTGTGTGTGAAAGCCGTCCTTCACCTAGCTTGTTGGGAACACAAAGTTTCTTTTCAGTTGCCAACTCCACTCCATACATATATATGGGGAGGCACAAGCTCCAACTCGGTTTTACAGTGAAAACTGCAGGAACTTCAAACCGGCACTAGGAAACAGACTGAGAAACCAGAGTAAAAGTTTCTCCTGCAACCCTTTCCCTTTGTGCTAGATGAACGAACGTCTCTACACTTGCTCAGTTCGGAGAGAGAAGTGTGTGTGAAGGCCGTCCTTCACCTAGCTTGTTGGGAACACAAAGTTTCTTTTCAGTTGCCAATTCCACTCCATACATATATATGGGGAGGCACAAGCTCCAACTCTGTTTTACATTGACAACTGCAGGAATTTCAAACCGGCACTAGGAAACAGAATGAGAAACCAGAGTAAAAGTTTCTCCTGCAAACCCTTCCCTTTGTGCTAGATGAACGAACGTCTCTCCACATGCTCAGTTCGGAGAGAGATGTGTGTGTGAAAGCCGTCCTTCACCTAGCTTGTTGGGAACACAAAGTTTCCTTTCAGTTGCCAACTCCACTCCATACATATATATGGGGAGGCACAAGCTCCAACTCGGTTTTACAGTGAAAACTGCAGGAACTTCCAACCGGCACTAGGAAACAGACTGAGAAACCAGAGTAAAAGTTTCTCCTGCAACCCGTTCCCTTTGTGCTAGATGAACGAACGTCTCTCCACATGCTCAGTTCGGAGAGAGAAGTGTGTGTGAACGCCGTCCTTCACCTAGCTTGTTGGGAACACAAAGTTTCTTTTCAGTTGCCAACTCCACTCCATACATATATATGGGGAGGCACAAGCTCCAACTCGGTTTTACAGTGAAAACTGCAGGAACTTCAAACCGGCACTAGGAAACAGACTGAGAAACCAGAGTAAAAGTTTCTCCTGCAACCCGTTCCCTTTGTGCTAGATGAACGAACGTCTCTCCACATGCTCAGTTCGGAGAGAGAAGTGTGTGTGAAAGCCGTCCTTCACCTAGCTTGTTGGGAACACAAAGTTTCCTTTCAGTTGCCAACTCCACTCCATACATATATATGGGGAGGCACAAGCTCCAACTCGGTTTTACAGTGAAAACTGCAGGAACTTCAAACCGGCAGTAGGAAACAGACTGAGAAACCAGAGTAAAAGTTTCTCCTGCAACCCGTTCCCTTTGTGCTGGATGAACGAACGTCTCTCCACATGCTCAGTTCGGAGAGAGAAGTGTGTGTGAAAGCCGTCCTTCACCTAGCTTGTTGGGAACACAAAGATTCTTTTCAGTTGCCAACTCCACTCCATACATATATATGGGGAGGCACAAGCTCCAACTCGGTTTTACAGTGAAAACTGCAGGAACTTCAAACCGGCACTAGGAAACAGACTGAGAAACCAGAGTAAAAGTTTCTCCTGCAACCCGTTCCCTTTGTGCTAGATGAACGAACGTCTCTCCACATGCTCAGTTCGGAGAGAGAAGTGTGTGTGAAAGCCGTCCTTCACCTAGCTTGTTGGGAACACAAAGTTTCCTTTCAGTTGCCAACTCCACTCCATACATATATACGGGAAGGCACAAGCTCCAACTCGGTTTTACAGTGAAAACTGCCGGAACTTCAAACCGGCACTAGGAAACAGACTGAGAAACCAGAGTAAAAGTTTCTCCTGCAACCCGTTCCCTTTGTGCTAGATGAACGAACGTCTCTCCACATGCTCAGTTCGGAGAGAGAAGTGTGTGTGAAAGCCGTCCTTCACCTAGCTTGTTGGGAACACAAAGTTTCTTTTCAGTTGCCAACTCCACTCCATACATATATATGGGGAGGCACAAGCTCCAACTCGGTTTTACAGTGAAAACTGCAGGAACTTCAAACCGGCACTAGGAAACAGACTGAGAAACCAGAGTAAAAGTTTCTCCTGCAACCCGTTCCCTTTGTGCTAGATGAACGAACGTCTCTCCACATGCTCAGTTCGGAGAGAGAAGTGTGTGTGAAAGCCGTCCTTCACCTAGCTTGTTGGGAACACAAAGTTTCTTTTCAGTTGCCAACTCCACTCCATACATATATATGGGGAGGCACAAGCTCCAACTCGGTTTTACAGTGAAAACTGCAGGAACTTCAAACCGGCACTAGGAAACAGACTGAGAAACCAGAGAAAAAGTTTCTCCTGCAACCCGTTCCCTTTGTGCTAGATGAACGAACGTCTCTCCACATGCTCATTTCGGAGAGAGAAGTGTGTGTGAAAGCCGTCCTTCACCTAGCTTGTTGGGAACACAAAGTTTCTTTTCAGTTGCCAACTCCACTCCATACATATATATGGGGAGGCACAAGCTCCAACTCGGTTTTACAGTGAAAACTGCAGGAACTTCAAACCGGCACTAGGAAACAGACTGAGAAACCAGAGTAAAAGTTTCTCCTGCAACCCTTTCCCTTTGTGCTAGATGAACGAACGTCTCTACACTTGCTCAGTTCGGAGAGAGAAGTGTGTGTGAAGGCCGTCCTTCACCTAGCTTGTTGGGAACACAAAGTTTCTTTTCAGTTGCCAATTCCACTCCATACATATATATGGGGAGGCACAAGCTCCAACTCTGTTTTACATTGACAACTGCAGGAACTTCAAACCGGCACTAGGAAACAGAATGAGAAACCAGAGTAAAAGTTTCTCCTGCAAACCCTTCCCTTTGTGCTAGATGAACGAAAGTCTCTCCACATGCTCAGTTCGGAGAGAGATGTGTGTGTGAAAGCCGTCCTTCACCTAGCTTGTTGGGAACACAAAGTTTCCTTTCAGTTGCCAACTCCACTCCATACATATATATGGGGAGGCACAAGCTCCAACTCGGTTTTACAGTGAAAACTGCAGGAACTTCCAACCGGCACTAGGAAACAGACTGAGAAACCAGAGTAAAAGTTTCTCCTGCAACCCGTTCCCTTTGTGCTAGATGAACGAACGTCTCTCCACATGCTCAGTTCGGAGAGAGAAGTGTGTGTGAACGCCGTCCTTCACCTAGCTTGTTGGGAACACAAAGTTTCTTTTCAGTTGCCAACTCCACTCCATACATATATATGGGGAGGCACAAGCTCCAACTCGGTTTTACAGTGAAAACTGCAGGAACTTCAAACCGGCACTAGGAAACAGACTGAGAAACCAGAGTAAAAGTTTCTCCTGCAACCCGTTCCCTTTGTGCTAGATGAACGAACGTCTCTCCACATGCTCAGTTCGGAGAGAGAAGTGTGTGTGAAAGCCGTCCTTCACCTAGCTTGTTGGGAACACAAAGTTTCCTTTCAGTTGCCAACTCCACTCCATACATATATATGGGGAGGCACAAACTCCAACTCGGTTTTACAGTGAAAACTGCAGGAACTTCAAACCGGCAGTAGGAAACAGACTGAGAAACCAGAGTAAAAGTTTCTCCTGCAACCCGTTCCCTTTGTGCTGGATGAACGAACGTCTCTCCACATGCTCATTTCGGAGAGAGAAGTGTGTGTGAAAGCCGTCCTTCACCTAGCTTGTTGGGAACACAAAGATTCTTTTCAGTTGCCAACTCCACTCCATACATATATATGGGGAGGCACAAGCTCCAACTCGGTTTTACAGTGAAAACTGCAGGAACTTCAAACCGGCACTAGGAAACAGACTGAGAAACCAGAGTAAAAGTTTCTCCTGCAACCCGTTCCCTTTGTGCTAGATGAACGAACGTCTCTCCACATGCTCAGTTCGGAGAGAGAAGTGTGTGTGAAAGCCGTCCTTCACCTAGCTTGTTGGGAACACAAAGTTTCCTTTCAGTTGCCAACTCCACTCCATACATATATACGGGGAGGCACAAGCTCCAACTCGGTTTTACAGTGAAAACTGCAGGAACTTCAAACCGGCACTAGGAAACAGACTGAGAAACCAGAGTAAAAGTTTCTCCTGCAACCCGTTCCCTTTGTGCTAGATGAACGAAAGTCTCTCCACATGCTCAGTTCGGAGAGAGAAGTGTGTGTGAAAGCCGTCCTTCAGCTAGCTTGTTGGGAACACAAAGTTTCTTTTCAGTTGCCAACTCCACTCCATACATATATATGGGGAGGCACAAGCTCCAACTCGGTTTTACAGTGAAAACTGCAGGAACTTCCAACCGGCACTAGGAAACATACTGAGAAACCAGAGTAAAAGTTTCTCCTGCAACCCGTTCCCTTTGTGCTAGATGAACGAACGTCTCTCCACATGCTCAGTTCGGAGAGAGAATTGTGTGTGAAAGCCGTCCTTCACCTAGCTTGTTGGGAAGACAAAGTTTCTTTTCAGTTGCCTACTCCACTCCATAAATATATATGGGGAGGCACAAGCTCCAACTCGGTTTTACAGTGAAAACTGCAGGAACTTCAAACCGGCACTAGGAAACAGACTGAGAAACCAGAGTAAAAGTTTCTCCTGCAACCCGTTCCCTTTGTGCTAGATGAACGAACGTCTCTCCACATGCTCAGTTCGGAGAGAGAAGTGTGTGTGAAAGCCGTCCTTCACCTAGCTTGTTGGGAACACAAAGTTTCTTTTCAGTTGCCAACTCCACTCCATACATATATATGGGGAGGCACAAGCTCCAACTCGGTTTTACAGTGAAAACTGCAGGAACTTCAAACCGGCACTAGGAAACAGACTGAGAAACCAGAGTAAAAGTTTCTCCTGCAACCCGTTCCCTTTGTGCTAGATGAACGAACGTCTCTCCACATGCTCAGTTCGGAGAGAGAAGTGTGTGTGAAAGCCGTCCTTCACCTAGCTTGTTGGGAACACAAAGTTTCTTTTCAGTTGCCAACTCCACTCCATACATATATATGGGGAGGCACAAGCTCCAACTCGGTTTTACAGTGAAAACTGCAGGAACTTCAAACCGGCACTAGGAAACAGACTGAGAAACCAGAGTAAAAGTTTCTCCTGCAACCCGTTCCCTTTGTGCTAGATGAACGAACGTCTCTCCACATGCTCAGTTCGGAGAGAGAAGTGTGTGTGAACGCCGTCCTTCACCTAGCTTGTTGGGAACACAAAGTTTCTTTTCAGTTGCCAACTCCACTCCATAAATATATATGGGGAGGCACAAGCTCCAAATCGGTTTTACAGTGAAAACTGCAGGAACTTCAAACCGGCACTAGGAAACAGACTGAGAAACCAGAGAAAAAGTTTCTCCTGCAACCCGTTCCCTTTGTGCTAGATGAACGAACGTCTCTCCACATGCTCAGTTCGGAGAGAGAAGTGTGTGTGAAAGCCGTCCTTCACCTAGCTTGTTGGGAACACAAAGTTTCTTTTCAGTTGCCAACTCCACTCCATACATATATATGGGGAGGCACAAGCTCCAACTCGGTTTTACAGTGAAAACTGCAGGAACTTCAAACCGGCACTAGGAAACAGACTGAGAAACCAGAGTAAAAGTTTCTCCTGCAACCCGTTCCCTTTGTGCTAGATGAACGAACGTCTCTCCACATGCTCAGTTCGGAGAGAGAAGTGTGTGTGAAAGCCGTCCTTCACCTAGCTTGTTGGGAACACAAAGTTTCTTTTCAGTTGCCAACTCCACTCCATACATATATATGGGGAGGCACAAGCTCCAACTCGGTTTTACAGTGAAAACTGCAGGAACTTGAAACCGGCACTAGGAAACAGACTGAGAAACCAGAGTAAAAGTTTCTCCTGCAACCCGTTCCCTTTGTGCTAGATGAACGAACGTCTCTCCACATGCTCAGTTCGGAGAGAGAAGTGTGTGTGAAAGCCGTCCTTCACCTAGCTTGTTGGGAACACAAAGTTTCTTTTCAGTTGCCAACTCCACTCCATACATATATATGGGGAGGCACAAGCTCCAACTCGGTTTTACAGTGAAAACTGCAGGAACTTGAAACCGGCACTAGGAAACAGACTGAGAAACCAGAGTAAAAGTTTCTCCTGCAACCCGTTCCCTTTGTGCTAGATGAACGAACGTCTCTCCACATGCTCAGTTCGGAGAGAGAAGTGTGTGTGAAAGCCGTCCTTCACCTAGCTTGTTGGGAACACAAAGTTTCCTTTCAGTTGCCAACTCCACTCCATACATATATATGGGGAGGCACAAACTCCAACTCGGTTTTACAGTGAAAACTGCAGGAACTTCAAAACGGCAGTAGGAAACAGACTGAGAAACCAGAGTAAAAGTTTCTCCTGCAACCCGTTCCCTTTGTGCTAGATGAACGAACGTCTCTCCACATGCTCAGTTCGGAGAGATAAGTGTGTGTGAAAGCCGTCCTTCACCTAGCTTGTTGGGAAAACAAAGTTTCTTTTCAGTTGCCAACTCCACTCCATACATATATATGTGTAGGCACAAGCTCCAACTCGGTTTTACAGTGAAAACTCCAGGAACTTCAAACCGGCACTAGGAAACAGACTGAGAAACCAGAGTAAAAGTTTCTCCTGCAACCCGTTCCCTTTGTGCTAGATGAACGAACGTCTCTCCACATGCTCAGTTCGGAGAGAGAAGTGTGTGTGAACGCCGTCCTTCACCTAGCTTGTTGAGAACACAAAGTTTCTTTTCAGTTGCCAACTCCACTCCATACATATATATGGGGAGGCACAAGCTCCAACTCGGTTTTACAGTGAAAACTGCAGGAACTTCAAACCGGCACTAGGAAACAGACTGAGAAACCAGAGTAAAAGTTTCTCCTGCAACCCGTTCCCTTTGTGCTAGATGAACGAACGTCTCTCCACATGCTCAGTTCGGAGAGAGAAGTGTGTGTGAAAGCCGTCCTTCACCTAGCTTGTTGGGAACACAAAGTTTCATTTCAGTTGCCAACTCCACTCCATACATATATATGGGGAGGCACAAGCTCCAACTCGGTTTTACAGTGAAAACTGCAGGAACTTCAAACCGGCACTAGGAAACAGACTGAGAAACCAGAGTAAAAGTTTCTCCTGCAACCCGTTCCCTTTGTGCTAGATGAACGAACGTCTCTCCACATGCTCAGTTCGGAGAGAGAAGTGTGTGTGAAGGCCGTCCTTCACCTAGCTTGTTGGGAACACAAAGTTTCCTTTCAGTTGCCAACTCCACTCCATACATATATATGGGGAGGCACAAGCTCCAACTCGGTTTTACAGTGAAAACTTAAGGAACTTCAAACCGGCACTAGGAAACAGACTGAGAAACCAGAGTAAAAGTTTCTCCTGCAACCCGTTCCCTTTGTGCTAGATGAACGAACGTCTCTCCACATGCTCAGTTCGGAGAGAGAAGTGTGTGTGAAAGCCGTCCTTCACCTAGCTTGTTGGGAACACAAAGTTTCCTTTCAGTTGCCAACTCCACTCCATACATATATATGGGGAGGCACAAGCTCCAACTCGGTTTTACAGTGAAAACTGCAGGAACTTCAAACCGGCACTAGGAAACAGACTGAGAAACCAGAGTAAAAGTTTCTCCTGCAACCCGTTCCCTTTGTGCTAGATGAACGAACGTCTCTCCACATGCTCAGTTCGGAGAGAGAAGTGTGTGTGAAAGCCGTCCTTCACCTAGCTTGTTGGGAACACAAAGTTTCCTTTCAGTTGCCAACTCCACTCCATACATATATATGGGGAGGCACAAACTCCAACTCGGTTTTACAGTGAAAACTGCAGGAACTTCCAACCGGCACTAGGAAACAGACTGAGAAACCAGAGTAAAAGTTTCTCCTGCAACCCGTTCCCTTTGTGCTAGATGAACGAACGTCTCTCCACATGCTCAGTTCGGAGAGAGAAGTGTGTGTGAAAGCCGTCCTTCACCTAGCTTGTTGGGAACACAAAGTTTCTTTTCAGTTGCCAACTCCACTCCATACATATATATGGGGAGGCACAAGCTCCAACTCGGTTTTACAGTGAAAACTGCAGGAACTTCAAACCGGCACTAGGAAACAGACTGAGAAACCAGAGTAAAAGTTTCTCCTGCAACCCGTTCCCTTTGTGCTAGATGAACGAACGTCTCTCCACATGCTCAGTTCGGAGAGAGAAGTGTGTGTGAAAGCCGTCCTTCACCTAGCTTGTTGGGAACACAAAGTTTCTTTTCAGTTGTCAACTCCACTCCATACATATATATGGGGAGGCACAAGCTCCAACTCGGTTTTACAGTGAAAACTGCAGGAACTTCAAACCGGCACTAGGAAACAGACTGAGAAACCAGAGTAAAAGTTTCACCTGCAAACCGTTCCCTTTGTGCTAGATGAACGAACGTCTCTCCACATGCTCAGTTCGGAGAGAGAAGTGTGTGTGAAAGCCGTCCTTCACCTAGCTTGTTGGGAACACAAAGTTTCTTTTCAGTTGCCAACTCCACTCCATACATATATATGGGGAGGCACAAGCTCCAACTCGGTTTTACAGTGAAAACTGCAGGAACTTCAAACCGGCACTAGGAAACAGACTGAGAAACCAGAGTAAAAGTTTCTCCTGCAACCCGTTCCCTTTGTGCTAGATGAACGAACGTCTCTCCACATGCTCAGTTCTGAGAGTTAAGTGTGTGTGAAAGCCGCCCTTCAACTAGCTTGTTGGGAACACAGAGTTCCTTTTCAGTTGCCAACTCCACTCCATATATATATATGGGGAGGCACAAGCTCCAACTCGGTTTTACAGTGAAAACTGCAGGAACTTCAAACCGGCACTAGGAAACAGACTGAGAAACCAGAGTTAAAGTTTCTCCTGCAACCCGTTCCCTTTGTGCTAGATGAACGAACGTCTCTCCACATGCTCAGTTCGGAGAGAGAAGTGTGTGTGAAAGCCGTCCTTCACCTAGCTTGTTGGGAACACAAAGTTTCTTTACAGTTGCCAACTCCACTCCATACATATATATGGGGAGGCACAAGCTCCAACTCGGTTTTACAGTGAAAACTGCAGGAACTTCAAACCGGCACTAGGAAACAGACTGAGAAACCAGAGTAAAAGTTTCTCCTGCAACCCGTTCCCTTTGTGCTAGATGGACGAACGTCCCGCCACATGCTAAGTTCGGAGAGAGAAGTGTGTGTGAAAGCCGTCCTTCACCTAGCTTGTTGGGAACACAAAGTTTCTTTTCAGTTGCCAACTCCACTCCATACATATATATGGGGAGGCACAAGCTCCAACTCGGTTTTACAGTGAAAACTGCAGGAACTTCAAACCGGCACTAGGAAACAGACTGAGAAACCAGAGTAAAAGTTTCTCCTGCAACCCGTTCCCTTTGTGCTAGATGAACGAACGTCTCTCCACATGCTCAGTTCGGAGAGAGAAGTGTGTGTGAAAGCCGTCCTTCACCTAGCTTGTTGGGAACACAAAGTTTCTTTTCAGTTGCCAACTCCACTCCATACATATATATGGGGAGGCACAAGCTCCAACTCGGTTTTACAGTGAAAACTGCAGGAACTTCAAACCGGCACTAGGAAACAGACTGAGAAACCAGAGTAAAAGTTTCTCCTGCAACCCGTTCCCTTTGTGCTAGATGAACGAACGTCTCTCCACATGCTCAGTTCGAAGAGAGAAGTGTGTGTGAAAGCCGTCCTTCACCTAGCTTGTTGGGAACACAAAGTTACTTTTCAGTTGCCAACTCCACTCCATACATATATATGGGGAGGCACAAGCTCCAACTCGGTTTTACAGTGAAAACTGCAGGAACTTCCAACCGGCACTAGGAAACAGACTGAGAAACCAGAGTAAAAGTTTCTCCTGCAACCCGTTCCCTTTGTGCTAGATGAACGAACGTCTCTCCACATGCTCAGTTCGGAGAGAGAAGTGTGTGTGAAAGCCGTACTTCACCTAGCTTGTTGGGAACACAAAGTTTCTTTTCAGTTGAAAACTCCACTCCATACATATATATGGGGAGGTACTAGCTTCAACTCGGTTTTACAGTGAAAACTGAAGGAACTTCTAACCTGCATTAGGAAACAGACTGAGAATCCAGAGTAAAACTTTCTCCTGCAACCCGTTCCCTTTGTGATAGATGAACGAACGTCTCTCCACATGCTCAGTTCTGAGAAGTAAGTGTGTGTGAAAGCCGTACTTCACCTAGCTTGTTGGGAACACAAAGTTTCTTTTCAGTTGCAAACTCCACTCCATACATATATATGGGGAGGTACTAGCTCCAACTCGGTTTTACAGTGAAAACTGCAGGAACTTCAAACCGGCACTAGGAAACAGACTGAGAAACCAGAGTAAAAGTTTCTCCTGCAACCCGTTCCATTTGTGCTAGATGAACGAACGTCTCTCCACATGCTCAGTTCGGAGAGAGAAGTGTGTGTGAAAGCCGTCCTTCACCTAGCTTGTTGGGAACACAAAGTTTCTTTTCAGTTGCAAACTCCACTCCATACATATATATGGGGAGGCACAAGCTCCAACTCGGTTTTACAGTGAAAACTGCAGGAACTTCAAACCGGCACTAGGAAACAGACTGAGAAACCAGAGTAAAAGTTTCTCCTGCAACGCGTTCCCTTTGTGCTAGATGAACGAACGTCTCTCCACATGCTCAGTTCGGAGACAGAAGTGTGTGTGAAAGCCGTCCTTCACCTAGCTTGTTGGGAACACAAAGTTTCCTTTCAGTTGCCAACTCCACTCCATACATATATATGGGGAGGCACAAGCTCCAACTCGGTTTTACAGTGAAAACTGCAGGAACTTCCAACCGGCACTAGGAAACAGACTGAGAAACCAGAGTAAAAGTTTCTCCTGCAACCCGTTCCCTTTGTGCTAGATGAACGAACGTCTCTCCACATGCTCAGTTCGGAGAGAGAAGTGTGTGTGAAAGCCGTCCTTCACCTAGCTTGTTGGGAAGACAAAGTTTTTTTTCAGTTGCCTACTCCACTCCATAAATATATATGGGGATGCACAAGCTCCAACTCGGTTTTACAGTGAAAACTGCAGGAACTTCAAACCGGCACTAGGAAACAGACTGAGAAACCAGAGTAAAAGTTTCTCCTGCAACCCGTTCCCTTTGTGCTAGATGAACGAACGTCTCTCCACATGCTCAGTTCGGAGAGAGAAGTGTGTGTGAAAGCCGTCCTTCACCTAGCTTGTTGGGAACACAAAGTTTCTTTTCAGTTGCCAACTCCACTCCATACATATATATGGGGAGGCACAAGCTCCAACTCGGTTTTACAGTGAAAACTGCAGGAACTTCAAACCGGCACTAGGAAACAGACTGAGAAACCAGAGTAAAAGTTTCTCCTGCAAACCGTTCCCTTTGTGCTAGATGAACGAACGTCTCTCCACATGCTCAGTTCGGAGAGAGAAGTGTGTGTGAAAGCCGTCCTTCACCTAGCTTGTGGGAACACAAAGTTTCCTTTCAGTTGCCAACTCCACTCCATACATATATACGGGAAGGCACAAGCTCCAACTCGGTTTTACAGTGAAAACTGCAGGAACTTCAAACCGGCACTAGGAAACAGACTGAGAAACCAGAGTAAAAGTTTCTCCTGCAACCCGTTCCCTTTGTGCTAGATGAACGAAAGTCTCTCCACATGCTCAGTTCGGAGAGAGAAGTGTGTGTGAAAGCCGTCCTTCACCTAGCTTGTTGGGAACACAAAGTTTCTTTTCAGTTGCCAACTCCACTCCATACATATATATGGGGAGGCACAAGCTCCAACTCGGTTTTACAGTGAAAACTGCAGGAACTTCCAACCGGCACTAGGATACATACTGAGAAACCAGAGTAAAAGTTTCTCCTGCAACCCGTTCCCTTTGTGCTAGATGAACGAACGTCTCTCCACATGCTCAGTTCGGAGAGAGAATTGTGTGTGAAAGCCGTCCTTCACCTAGCTTGTTGGGAAGACAAAGTTTCTTTTCAGTTGCCTACTCCACTCCATAAATATATATGGGGAGGCACAAGCTCCAACTCGGTTTTACAGTGAAAACTGCAGGAACTTCAAACCGGCACTAGGAAACAGACTGAGAAACCAGAGTAAAAGTTTCTCCTGCAACCCGTTCCCTTTGTGCTAGATGAACGAACGTCTCTCCACATGCTCAGTTCGGAGAGAGAAGTGTGTGTGAAAGCCGTCCTTCACCTAGCTTGTTGGGAACACAAAGTTTCTTTTCAGTTGCCAACTCCACTCCATACATATATATGGGGAGGCACAAGCTCCAACTCGGTTTTACAGTGAAAACTGCAGGAACTTCAAACCGGCACTAGGAAACAGACTGAGAAACCAGAGTAAAAGTTTCTCCTGCAACCCGTTCCCTTTGTGCTAGATGAACGAACGTCTCTCCACATGCTCAGTTCGGAGAGAGAAGTGTGTGTGAAAGCCGTCCTTCACCTAGCTTGTTGGGAACACAAAGTTCCTTTTCAGTTGCCAACTCCACTCCATAAATATATATGGGGAGGCACAAGCTCCAACTCGGTTTTACAGTGAAAACTGCAGGAACTTCAAACCGGCACTAGGAAACAGACTGAGAAACCAGAGAAAAAGTTTCTCCTGCAACCCGTTCCCTTTGTGCTAGATGAACGAACGTCTCTCCACATGCTCATTTCGGAGAGAGAAGTGTGTGTGAAAGCCGTCCTTCACCTAGCTTGTTGGGAACACAAAGTTTCCTTTCAGTTGCCAACTCCACTCCATACATATATATGGGGAGGCACAAGCTCCAACTCGGTTTTACAGTGAAAAGTGCAGGAACTTCAAACCGGCACTAGGAAACAGACTGAGAAACCAGAGAAAAAGTTTCTCCTGCAACCCTTTCCCTTTGTGCTAGACGAACGAACGTCTCTACACTTGCTCAGTTCGGAGAGAGAAGTGTGCGTGAAGGCCGTCCTTCACCTAGCTTGTTGGGAACACAAAGTTTCTTTTCAGTTGCCAATTCCACTCCATACATATATATGGGGAGGCACAAGCTCCAACTCTGTTTTACATTGACAACTGCAGGAACTTCAAACCGGCACTAGGAAACAGAATGAGAAACCAGAGTAAAAGTTTCTCCTGCAAACCCTTCCCTTTGTGCTAGATGAACGAACGTCTCTCCACATGCTCAGTTCGGAGAGAGATGTGTGTGTGAAAGCCGTCCTTCACCTAGCTTGTTGGGAACACAAAGTTTCTTTTCAGTTGCCAACTCCACTCCATACATATATATGGGGAGGCACAAGCTCCAACTCGGTTTTACAGTGAAAACTGCAGGAACTTCCAACCGGCACTAGGAAACAGACTGAGAATCCAGAGTAAAAGTTTATCCTGCAACCCGTTCCCTTTGTGCTAGATGAACGAACGTCTCTCCACATGCTCAGTTCGGAGAGAGAAGTGTGTGTGAATGCCGTCCTTCACCTAGCTTGTTGGGAAGACAAAGTTTCTTTTCAGTTGCCTACACCACTCCATAAATATATATGGGGAGGCACAAGCTCCAACTCGGTTTTACAGTGAAAACTGCAGGAACTTCAAACCGGCACTAGGAAACAGACTGAGAAACCAGAGTAAAAGTTTCTCCTGCAACCCGTTCCCTTTGTGCTAGATGAACGAACGTCTCTCCACATGCTCAGTTCGGAGAGAGAAGTGTGTGTGAAAGCCGTCCTTCACCTAGCTTGTTGGGAACACAAAGTTTCTTTTCAGTTGCCAACTCCACTCCATACATATATATGGGGAGGCACAAGCTCCAACTCGGTTTTACAGTGAAAACTGCAGGAACTTCAAACCGGCACTAGGAAACAGACTGAGAAACCAGAGTAAAAGTTTCTCCTGCAACCCGTTCCCTTTGTGCTAGATGAACGAACGTCTCTCCACATGCTCAGTTCGGAGAGAGAAGTGTGTGTGAAAGCCGTCCTTCACCTAGCTTGTTGGGAACACAAAGTTTCCTTTCAGTTGCCAACTCCACTCCATACATATATATGGGGAGGCACAAACTCCAACTCGGTTTTACAGTGAAAACTGCAGGAACTTCAAACCGGCAGTAGGAAACAGACTGAGAAACCAGAGTAAAAGTTTCTCCTGCAACCCGTTCCCTTTGTGCTGGATTAACGAACGTCTCTCCACATGCTCATTTCGGAGAGAGAAGTGTGTGTGAAAGCCGTCCTTCACCTAGCTTGTTGGGAACACAAAGATTCTTTTCAGTTGCCAACTCCACTCCATACATATATATGGGGAGGCACAAGCTCCAACTCGGTTTTACAGTGAAAACTGCAGGAACTTCAAACCGGCACTAGGAAACAGACTGAGAAACCAGAGTAAAAGTTTCTCCTGCAACCCGTTCCCTTTGTGCTAGATGAACGAACGTCTCTCCACATGCTCAGTTCGGAGAGAGAAGTGTGTGTGAAAGCCGTCCTTCACCTAGCTTGTTGGGAACACAAAGTTTCCTTTCAGTTGCCAACTCCACTCCATACATATATACGGGAAGGCACAAGCTCCAACTCGGTTTTACAGTGAAAACTGCAGGAACTTCAAACCGGCACTAGGAAACAGACTGAGAAACCAGAGTAAAAGTTTCTCCTGCAACCCGTTCCCTTTGTGCTAGATGAACGAAAGTCTCTCCACATGCTCAGTTCGGAGAGAGATGTGTGTGTGAAAGCCGTCCTTCACCTAGCTTGTTGGGAACACAAAGTTTCTTTTCAGTTGCCAACTCCACTCCATACATATATATGGGGAGGCACAAGCTCCAACTCGGTTTTACAGTGAAAACTGCAGGAACTTCCAACCGGCACTAGGAAACAAACTGAGAAACCAGAGTAAAAGTTTCTCCTGCAACCCGTTCCCTTTGTGCTAGATGAACGAACGTCTCTCCACATGCTCAGTTCGGAGAGAGAATTGTGTGTGAAAGCCGTCCTTCACCTAGCTTGTTGGGAAGACAAAGTTTCTTTTCAGTTGCCTACTCCACTCCATAAATATATATGGGGAGGCACAAGCTCCAACTCGGTTTTACAGTGAAAACTGCAGGAACTTCAAACCGGCACTAGGAAACAGACTGAGAAACCAGAGTAAAAGTTTCTCCTGCAACCCGTTCCCTTTGTGCTAGATGAACGAACGTCTCTCCACATGCTCAGTTCGGAGAGAGAAGTGTGTGTGAACGCCGTCCTTCACCTAGCTTGTTGGGAACACAAAGTTTCTTTTCAGTTGCCAACTCCACTCCATACATATATATGGGGAGGCACAAGCTCCAACTCGGTTTTACAGTGAAAACTGCAGGAACTTCAAACCGGCACTAGGAAACAGACTGAGAAACCAGAGTAAAAGTTTCTCCTGCAACCCGTTCCCTTTGTGCTAGATGAACGAACGTCTCTCCACATGCTCAGTTCGGAGAGAGAAGTGTGTGTGAAAGCCGTCCTTCACCTAGCTTGTTGGGAACACAAAGTTTCTTTTCAGTTGCCAACTCCACTCCATACATATATATGGGGAGGCACAAGCTCCAACTCGGTTTTACAGTGAAAACTGCAGGAACTTCAAACCGGCACTAGGAAACAGACTGAGAAACCAGAGTAAAAGTTTCTCCTGCAACCCGTTCCCTTTGTGCTAGATGAACGAACGTCTCTCCACATGCTCAGTTCGGAGAGAGAAGTGTGTGTGAACGCCGTCCTTCACCTAGCTTGTTGGGAACACAAAGTTTCTTTTCAGTTGCCAACTCCACTCCATAAATATATATGGGGAGGCACAAGCTCCAAATCGGTTTTACAGTGAAAACTGCAGGAACTTCAAACCGGCACTAGGAAACAGACTGAGAAACCAGAGAAAAAGTTTCTCCTGCAACCCGTTCCCTTTGTGCTAGATGAACGAACGTCTCTCCACATGCTCATTTCGGAGAGAGAAGTGTGTGTGAAAGCCGTCCTTCACCTAGCTTGTTGGGAACACAAAGTTTCTTTTCAGTTGCCAACTCCACTCCATACATATATATGGGGAGGCACAAGCTCCAACTCGGTTTTACAGTGAAAACTCCAGGAACTTCAAACCGGCACTAGGAAACAGACTGAGAAACCAGAGTAAAAGTTTCTCCTGCAACCCGTTCCCTTTGTGCTAGATGAACGAACGTCTCTCCACATGCTCAGTTCGGAGAGAGAAGTGTGTGTGAAAGCCGTCCTTCACCTAGCTTGTTGGGAACACAAAGTTTCTTTTCAGTTGCCAACTCCACTCCATACATATATATGGGGAGGCACAAGCTCCAACTCGTTTTTACAGTGAAAACTGCAGGAACTTCAAACCGGCACTAGGAAACAGACTGAGAAACCAGAGTAAAAGTTTCTCCTGCAACCCGTTCCCTTTGTGCTAGATGAACGAACGTCTCTCCACATGCTCAGTTCGGAGAGAGAAGTGTGTGTGAAAGCCGTCCTTCACCTAGCTTGTTGGGAACACAAAGTTTCTTTTCAGTTGCCAACTCCACTCCATACATATATATGGGGAGGCACAAGCTCCAACTCGGTTTTACAGTGAAAACTGCAGGAACTTCAAACCGGCACTAGGAAACAGACTGAGAAACCAGAGTAAAAGTTTCTCCTGCAACCCGTTCCCTTTGTGCTAGATGAACGAACGTCTCTCCACATGCTCAGTTCGGAGAGAGAAGTGTGTGTGAAAGCCGTCCTTCACCTAGCTTGTTGGGAACACAAAGTTTCTTTTCAGTTGCCAACTCCACTCCATAAATATATATGGGGAGGCACAAGCTCCAACTCGGTTTTACAGTGAAAACTGCAGGAACTTCAAACCGGCACTAGGAAACAGACTGAGAAACCAGAGAAAAAGTTTCTCCTGCAACCCGTTCCCTTTGTGCTAGATGAACGAACGTCTCTCCACATGCTCATTTCGGAGAGAGAAGTGTGTGTGAAAGCCGTCCTTCACCTAGCTTGTTGGGAACACAAAGTTTCCTTTCAGTTGCCAACTCCACTCCATACATATATATGGGGAGGCACAAGCTCCAACTCGGTTTTACAGTGAAAAGTGCAGGAACTTCAAACCGGCACTAGGAAACAGACTGAGAAACCAGAGTAAAAGTTTCTCCTGCAACCCTTTCCCTTTGTGCTAGACGAACGAACGTCTCTACACTTGCTCAGTTCGGAGAGAGAAGTGTGCGTGAAGGCCGTCCTTCACCTAGCTTGTTGGGAACACAAAGTTTCTTTTCAGTTGCCAATTCCACTCCATACATATATATGGGGAGGCACAAGCTCCAACTCTGTTTTACATTGACAACTGCAGGAACTTCAAACCGGCACTAGGAAACAGAATGAGAAACCAGAGTAAAAGTTTCTCCTGCAAACCCTTCACTTTGTGCTAGATGAACGAACGTCTCTCCACATGCTCAGTTCGGAGAGAGATGTGTGTGTGAAAGCCGTCCTTCACCTAGCTTGTTGGGAACACAAAGTTTCTTTTCAGTTGCCAACTCCACTCCATACATATATATGGGGAGGCACAAGCTCCAACTCGGTTTTACAGTGAAAACTGCAGGAACTTCCAACCGGCACTAGGAAACAGACTGAGAAACCAGAGTAAAAGTTTCTCCTGCAACCCGTTCCCTTTGTGCTAGATGAACGAACGTCTCTCCACATGCTCAGTTCGGAGAGAGAAGTGTGTGTGAATGCCGTCCTTCACCTAGCTTGTTGGGAAGACAAAGTTTCTTTTCAGTTGCCTACACCACTCCATAAATATATATGGGGAGGCACAAGCTCCAACTCGGTTTTACAGTGAAAACTGCAGGAACTTCAAACCGGCACTAGGAAACAGACTGAGAAACCAGAGTAAAAGTTTCTCCTGCAACCCGTTCCCTTTGTGCTAGATGAACGAACGTCTCTCCACATGCTCAGTTCGGAGAGAGAAGTGTGTGTGAAAGCCGTCCTTCACCTAGCTTGTTGGGAACACAAAGTTTCTTTTCAGTTGCCAACTCCACTCCATACATATATATGGGGAGGCACAAGCTCCAACTCGGTTTTACAGTGAAAACTGCAGGAACTTCAAACCGGCACTAGGAAACAGACTGAGAAACCAGAGTAAAAGTTTCTCCTGCAACCCGTTCCCTTTGTGCTAGATGAACGAACGTCTCTCCACATGCTAAGTTCGGAGAGAGAAGTGTGTGTGAAAGCCGTCCTTCACCTAGCTTGTTGGGAACACAAAGTTTCCTTTCAGTTGCCAACTCCACTCCATACATATATATGGGGAGGCACAAACTCCAACTCGGTTTTACAGTGAAAACTGCAGGAACTTCAAACCGGCAGTAGGAAACAGACTGAGAAACCAGAGTAAAAGTTTCTCCTGCAACCCGTTCCCTTTGTGCTGGATTAACGAACGTCTCTCCACATGCTCATTTCGGAGAGAGAAGTGTGTGTGAAAGCCGTCCTTCACCTAGCTTGTTGGGAACACAAAGATTCTTTTCAGTTGCCAACTCCACTCCATACATATATATGGGGAGGCACAAGCTCCAACTCGGTTTTACAGTGAAAACTGCAGGAACTTCAAACCGGCACTAGGAAACAGACTGAGAAACCAGAGTAAAAGTTTCTCCTGCAACCCGTTCCCTTTGTGCTAGATGAACGAACGTCTCTCCACATGCTCAGTTCGGAGAGAGAAGTGTGTGTGAAAGCCGTCCTTCACCTAGCTTGTTGGGAACACAAAGTTTCCTTTCAGTTGCCAACTCCACTCCATACATATATACGGGAAGGCACAAGCTCCAACTCGGTTTTACAGTGAAAACTGCAGGAACTTCAAACCGGCACTAGGAAACAGACTGAGAAACCAGAGTAAAAGTTTCTCCTGCAACCCGTTCCCTTTGTGCTAGATGAACGAAAGTCTCTCCACATGTTCAGTTCGGAGAGAGAAGTGTGTGTGAAAGCCGTCCTTCACCTAGCTTGTTGGGAACACAAAGTTTCTTTTCAGTTGCCAACTCCACTCCATACATATATATGGGGAGGCACAAGCTCCAACTCGGTTTTACAGTGAAAACTGCAGGAACTTCCAACCGGCACTAGGAAACATACTGAGAAACCAGAGTAAAAGTTTCTCCTGCAACCCGTTCCCTTTGTGCTAGATGAACGAACGTCTCTCCACATGCTCAGTTCGGAGAGAGAATTGTGTGTGAAAGCCGTCCTTCACCTAGCTTGTTGGGAAGACAAAGTTTCTTTTCAGTTGCCTACTCCACTCCATAAATATATATGGGGAGGCACAAGCTCCAACTCGGTTTTACAGTGAAAACTGCAGGAACTTCAAACCGGCACTAGGAAACAGACTGAGAAACCAGAGTAAAAGTTTCTCCTGCAACCCGTTCCCTTTGTGCTAGATGAACGAACGTCTCTCCACATGCTCAGTTCGGAGAGAGAAGTGTGTGTGAACGCCGTCCTTCACCTAGCTTGTTGGGAACACAAAGTTTCTTTTCAGTTGCCAACTCCACTCCATACATATATATGGGGAGGCACAAGCTCCAACTCGGTTTTACAGTGAAAACTGCAGGAACTTCAAACCGGCACTAGGAAACAGACTGAGAAACCAGAGTAAAAGTTTCTCCTGCAACCCGTTCCCTTTGTGCTAGATGAACGAACGTCTCTCCACATGCTCAGTTCGGAGAGAGAAGTGTGTGTGAAAGCCGTCCTTCACCTAGCTTGTTGGGAACACAAAGTTTCTTTTCAGTTGCCAACTCCACTCCATACATATATATGGGGAGGCACAAGCTCCAACTCGGTTTTACAGTGAAAACTGCAGGAACTTCAAACCGGCACTAGGAAACAGACTGAGAAACCAGAGTAAAAGTTTCTCCTGCAACCCGATCCCTTTGTGCTAGATGAACGAACGTCTCTCCACATGCTCAGTTCGGAGAGAGAAGTGTGTGTGAACGCCGTCCTTCACCTAGCTTGTTGGGAACACAAAGTTTCTTTTCAGTTGCCAACTCCACTCCATAAATATATATGGGGAGGCACAAGCTCCAACTCGGTTTTACAGTGAAAACTGCAGGAACTTCAAACCGGCACTAGGAAACAGACTGAGAAACCAGAGAAAAAGTTTCTCCTGCAACCCGTTCCCTTTGTGCTAGATGAACGAACGTCTCTCCACATGCTCATTTCGGAGAGAGAAGTGTGTGTGAAAGCCATCCTTCACCTAGCTTGTTGGGAACACAAAGTTTCTTTTCAGTTGCCAACTCCACTCCATACATATATATGGGGAGGCACAAGCTCCAACTCGGTTTTACAGTGAAAACTCCAGGAACTTCAAACCGGCACTAGGAAACAGACTGAGAAACCAGAGTAAAAGTTTCTCCTGCAACCCGTTCCCTTTGTGCTAGATGAACGAACGTCTCTCCACATGCTCAGTTCGGAGAGAGAAGTGTGTGTGAAAGCCGTCCTTCACCTAGCTTGTTGGGAACACAAAGTTTCTTTTCAGTTGCCAACTCCACTCCATACATATATATGGGGAGGCACAAGCTCCAACTCGTTTTTACAGTGAAAACAGCAGGAACTTCAAACCGGCACTAGGAAACAGACTGAGAAACCAGAGTAAAAGTTTCTCCTGCAACCCGTTCCCTTTGTGCTAGATGAACGAACGTCTCTCCACATGCTCAGTTCGGAGAGAGAAGTGTGTGTGAAAGCCGTCCTTCACCTAGCTTGTTGGGAACACAAAGTTTCCTTTCAGTTGCCAACTCCACTCCATACATATATATGGGGAGGCACAAGCTCCAACTCGGTTTTACAGTGAAAACTGCAGGAACTTCAAACCGGCACTAGGAAACAGACTGAGAAACCAGAGTAAAAGTTTCTCCTGCAACCCGTTCCCTTTGTGCTAGATGAACGAACGTCTCTCCACATGCTCAGTTCGGAGAGAGATGTGTGTGTGAAAGCCGTCCTTCACCTAGCTTGTTGGGAACACAAAGTTTCCTTTCAGTTGCCAACTCCAATCCATACATATATATGGGGAGGCACAAACTCCAACTCGGTTTTACAGTGAAAACTGCAGGAACTTCAAACCGGCACTAGGAAACAGACTGAGAAACCAGAGTAAAAGTTTCTCCTGCAACCCGTTCCCTTTGTGCTAGATGAACGAACGTCTCTCCACATGCTCAGTTCGGAGAGAGAAGTGTGTGTGAAAGCCGTCCTTCACCTAGCTTGTTGGGAACACAAAGTTTCTTTTCAGTTGCCAACTCCACTCCATACATATATAAGGGGAGGCACAAGCTCCAACTCGGTTTTACAGTGAAAACTGCAGGAACTTCAAACCGGCACTAGGAAACAGACTGAGAAACCAGAGTAAAAGTTTCTCCTGCATCCCGTTCCCTTTGTGCTAGATGAACGAACGTCTCTCCACATGCTCAGTTCGTAGAGAGAAGTGTGTGTGAAAGCCGTCCTTCACCTAGCTTGTTGGGAACACAAAGTTTCATTTCAGTTGCCAACTCCACTCCATACATATATATGGGGAGGCACAAGCTCCAACTCGGTTTTACAGTGAAAACTGCAGGAACTTCAAACCGGCACTAGGAAACAGACTGAGAAACCAGAGTAAAAGTTTCTCCTGCAACCCGTTCCCTTTGTGCTAGATGAACGAACGTCTCTCCACATGCTCAGTTCGGAGAGAGAAGTGTGTGTGAAAGCCGTCCTTCACCTAGCTTGTTGGGAACACAAAGATTCTTTTCAGTTGCCAACTCCACTCCATACATATATATGGAGAGGCACAAGCTCCAACTCGGTTTTACAGTGAAAACTGCAGGAACTTCAAACCGGCACTAGGAAACAGACTGAGAAACCAGAGTAAAAGTTTCTCCTGCAACCCGTTCCCTTTGTGCTAGATGAACGAACGTCTCTCCACATGCTCAGTTCGGAGAGAGAAGTGTGTGTGAAAGCCGTCCTTCACCTAGCTTGTTGGGAACACAAAGTTTCCTTTCAGTTGCCAACTCCACTCCATACATATATATGGGGAGGCACAAGCTCCAACTCGGTTTTACAGTGAAAACTGAAGGAACTTCAAACCGGCACTAGGAAACAGACTGAGAAACCAGAGTAAAAGTTTCTCCTGCAACCCGTTCCCTTTGTGCTAGATGAACGAACGTCTCTCCACATGCTCAGTTCGGAGAGAGAAGTGTGTGTGAAAGCCGTCCTTCACCTAGCTTGTTGGGAACACAAAGTTTCCTTTCAGTTGCCAACTCCACTCCATACATATATATGGGGAGGCACAAGCTCCAACTCGGTTTTACAGTGAAAACTGCAGGAACTTCAAACCGGCACTAGGAAACAGACTGAGAAACCAGAGTAAAAGTTTCTCCTGCAACCCGTTCCCTTTGTGCTAGATGAACGAACGTCTCTCCACATGCTCAGTTCGGAGAGAGAAGTGTGTGTGAAAGCCGTCCTTCACCTAGCTTGTTGGGAACACAAAGTTTCCTTTCAGTTGCCAACTCCACCCCATACATATATATGGGGAGGCACAAACTCCAACTCGGTTTTACAGTGAAAACTGCAGGAACTTCAAACCGGCAGTAGGAAACAGACTGAGAAACCAGAGTAAAAGTTTCTCCTGCAACCCGTTCCCTTTGTGCTAGATGAACGAACGTCTCTCCACATGCTCAGTTCGGAGAGAGAAGTGTGTGTGAACGCCGTCCTTCACCTAGCTTGTTGGGAACACAAAGTTTCTTTTCAGTTGCCAACTCCACTCCATACATATATATGGGGAGGCACAAGCTCCAACTCGGTTTTACAGTGAAAACTGCAGGAACTTCAAACCGGCACTAGGAAACAGACTGAGAAACCAGAGTAAAAGTTTCTCCTGCAACCCGTTCCCTTTGTGCTAGATGAACGAACGTCTCTCCACATGCTCAGTTCGGAGAGAGAAGTGTGTGTGAAAGCCGTCCTTCACCTAGCTTGTTGGGAACACAAAGTTTCATTTCAGTTGCCAACTCCACTCCATACATATATATGGGGAGGCACAAGCTCCAACTCGGTTTTACAGTGAAAACTGCAGGAACTTCAAACCGGCAGTAGGAAACAGACTGAGAAACCAGAGTAAAAGTTTCTCCTGCAACCCGTTCCCTTTGTGCTAGATGAACGAACGTCTCTCCACATGCTCAGTTCGGAGAGAGAAGTGTGTGTGAAAGCCGTCCTTCACCTAGCTTGTTGGGAACACAAAGATTCTTTTCAGTTGCCAACTCCACTCCATACATATATATGGAGAGGCACAAGCTCCAACTCGGTTTTACAGTGAAAACTGCAGGAACTTCAAACCGGCACTAGGAAACAGACTGAGAAACCAGAGTAAAAGTTTCTCCTGCAACCCGTTCCCTTTGTGCTAGATGAACGAACGTCTCTCCACATGCTCAGTTCGGAGAGAGAAGTGTGTGTGAAAGCCGTCCTTCACCTAGCTTGTTGGGAACACAAAGTTTCCTTTCAGTTGCCAACTCCACTCCATACATATATATGGGGAGGCACAAGCTCCAACTCGGTTTTACAGTGAAAACTGCAGGAACTTCAAACCGGCACTAGGAAACAGACTGAGAAACCAGAGTAAAAGTTTCTCCTGCAACCCGTTCCCTTTGTGCTAGATGAACGAACGTCTCTCCACATGCTCAGTTCGGAGAGAGAAGTGTGTGTGAAAGCCGTCCTTCACCTAGCTTGTTGGGAACACAAAGTTTCCTTTCAGTTGCCAACCCCACTCCATACATATATATGGGGAGGCACAAGCTCCAACTCGGTTTTACAGTGAAAACTGCAGGAACTTCAAACCGGCACTAGGAAACAGACTGAGAAACCAGAGTAAAAGTTTCTCCTGCAACCCGTTCCCTTTGTGCTAGATGAACGAACGTCTCTCCACATGCTCAGTTCGGAGAGAGAAGTGTGTGTGAAAGCCGTCCTTCACCTAGCTTGTTGGGAACACAAAGTTTCTTTTCAGTTGCCAACTACACTCCATACATATATATGGGGAGGCACAAGCTCCAACTCGGTTTTACAGTGAAAACTGCAGGAACTTCAAACCGGCACTAGGAAACAGACTGAGAAACCAGAGAAAAAGTTTCTCCTGCCACCCGTTCCCTTTGTGCTAGATGAACGAACGTCTCTCCACATGCTCATTTCGGAGAGAGAAGTGTGTGTGAAAGCCGTCCTTCACCTAGCTTGTTGGGAACACAAAGTTTCTTTTCAGTTGCCAACTCCACTCCATACATATATATGGGGAGGCACAAGCTCCAACTCGGTTTTACAGTGAAAACTGCAGGAACTTCAAACCGGCACTAGGAAACAGACTGAGAAACCAGAGTAAAAGTTTCTCCTGCAACCCGTTCCCTTTGTGCTAGATGAACGAACGTCTCTCCACATGCTCAGTTCGGAGAGAGAAGTGTGTGTGAAAGCCGTCCTTCACCTAGCTTGTTGGGAACACAAAGTTTCCTTTCAGTTGCCAACTCCACTCCATACATATATATGGGGAGGCACAAGCTCCAACTCGGTTTTACAGTGAAAACTGCAGGAACTTCAAACCGGCACTAGGAAACAGACTGAGAAACCAGAGTAAAAGTTTCTCCTGCAACCCGTTCCCTTTGTGCTAGATGAACGAACGTCTCTCCACATGCTCAGTTCGGAGAGAGAAGTGTGTGTGAAAGCCGTCCTTCACCTAGCTTGTTGGGAACACAAAGTTTCTTTTCAGTTGCCTACTCCACTCCATAAATATATATGGGGAGGCACAAGCTCCAACTCGGTTTTACAGTGAAAACTGCAGGAACTTCAAACCGGCACTAGGAAACAGACTGAGAAACCAGAGTAAAAGTTTCTCCTGCAACCCGTTCCCTTTGTGCTAGATGAACGAACGTCTCTCCACATGCTCAGTTCGGAGAGAGAAGTGTGTGTGAAAGCCGTCCTTCACCTAGCTTGTTGGGAACACAAAGTTTCTTTTCAGTTGCCAACTCCACTCCATACATATATATGGGGAGGCACAAGCTCCAACTCGGTTTTACAGTGAAAACTGCAGGAACTTCAAACCGGCACTAGGAAACAGACTGAGAAACCAGAGTAAAAGTTTCTCCTGCAACCCGTTCCCTTTGTGCTAGATGAACGAACGTCTCTCCACATGCTCAGTTCGGAGAGAGAAGTGTGTGTGAAAGCCGTCCTTCACCTAGCTTGTTGGGAACACAAAGTTTCTTTTCAGTTGCCAACTCCACTCCATACATATATATGGGGAGGCACAAGCTCCAACTCGGTTTTACAGTGAAAACTGCAGGAACTTCCAACCGGCACTAGGAAACAGACTGAGAAACCAGAGTAAAAGTTTCTCCTGCAACCCGTTCCCTTTGTGCTAGATGAACGAACGTCTCTCCACATGCTCAGTTCGGAGAGAGAAGTGTGTGTGAAAGCCGTCCTTCACCTAGCTTGTTGGGAACACAAAGTTTCTTTTCAGTTGCCTACTCCACTCCATAAATATATATGGGGAGGCACAAGCTCCAACTCGGTTTTACAGTGAAAACTGCAGGAACTTCAAACCGGCACTAGGAAACAGACTGAGAAACCAGAGTAAAAGTTTCTCCTGCAACCCGTTCCCTTTGTGCTAGATGAACGAACGTCTCTCCACATGCTCAGTTCGGAGAGAGAAGTGTGTGTGAAAGCCGTCCTTCACCTAGCTTGTTGGGAACACAAAGTTTCTTTTCAGTTGCCAACTCCACTCCATACATATATATGGGGAGGCACAAGCTCCAACTCGGTTTTACAGTGAAAACTGCAGGAACTTCAAACCGGCACTAGGAAACAGACTGAGAAACCAGAGTAAAAGTTTCTCCTGCAACCCGTTCCCTTTGTGCTAGATGAACGAACGTCTCTCCACATGCTCAGTTCGGAGAGAGAAGTGTGTGTGAAAGCCGTCCTTCACCTAGCTTGTTGGGAACACAAAGTTTCTTTTCAGTTGCCAACTCCACTCCATACATATATATGGGGAGGCACAAGCTCCAACTCGGTTTTACAGTGAAAACTGCAGGAACTTCAAACCGGCACTAGGAAACAGACTGAGAAACCAGAGTAAAAGTTTCTCCTGCAACCCGTTCCCTTTGTGCTAGATGAACGAACGTCTCTCCACATGCTCAGTTCGGAGAGAGAAGTGTGCGTGAAGGCCGTCCTTCACCTAGCTTGTTGGGAACACAAAGTTTCCTTCCAGTTGCCAACTACAATCCATACATATATATGGGGAGGCACAAGCTCCAACTCGGTTTTACAGTGACAACTGCAGGAACTTCAAACCGGCACTAGGAAACAGACTGAGAAACCAGAGTAAAAGTTTCTCCTGCAACCCGTTCCCTTTGTGCTAGATGAACGAACGTCTCTCCACATGCTCAGTTCGGAGAGAGAAGTGTGTGTGAAAGCCGTCCTTCACCTAGCTTGTTGGGAACACAAAGTTTCTTTTCAGTTGCCAACTCCAATCCATACATATATATGGGGAGGCACAAGCTCCAACTCGGTTTTACAGTGAAAACTGCAGGAACTTCAAACCGGCACTAGGAAACAGACTGAGAAACCAGAGTAAAAGTTTCTCCTGCAACCCGTTCCCTTTGTGCTAGATGAACGAACGTCTCTCCACATGCTCAGTTCGGAGAGAGAAGTGTGTGTGAAAGCCGTCCTTCACCTAGCTTGTTGGGAACACAAAGTTTCTTTTCAGTTGCCAACTACACTCCATACATATATATGGGGAGGCACAAGCTCCAACTCGGTTTTACAGTGAAAACTGCAGGAACTTCAAACCGGCACTAGGAAACAGACTGAGAAACCAGAGAAAAAGTTTCTCCTGCCACCCGTTCCCTTTGTGCTAGATGAACGAAAGTCTCTCCACATGCTCATTTCGGAGAGAGAAGTGTGTGTGAAAGCCGTCCTTCACCTAGCTTGTTGGGAACACAAAGTTTCTTTTCAGATGCCAACTCCACTCCATACATATATATGGGGAGGCACAAGCTCCAACTCGGTTTTACAGTGAAAACTGCAGGAACTTCAAACCGGCACTAGGAAATAGACTGAGAAACCAGAGTAAAAGTTTCTCCTGCAACCCTTTCCCTTTGTGCTAGATGAACGAACGTCTCTACACTTGCTCAGTTCGGAGAGAGAAGTGTGTGTGAAGGCCGTCCTTCACCTAGCTTGTTGGGAACACAAAGTTTCTTTTCAGTTGCCAACTCCACTCCATACATATATATGGGGAGGCACAAGCTCCAACTCTGTTTTACATTGACAACTGCAGGAACTTCAAACCGGCACTAGGAAACAGACTGAGAAACCAGAGTAAAAGTTTCTCCTGCAAACCCTTCCCTTTGTGCTAGATGAACGAACGTCTCTCCACATGCTCAGTTCGGAGAGAGAATTGTGTGTGAAAGCCGTCCTTCACCTAGCTTGTTGGGAACACAAAGTTTCTTTTCAGTTGCCAACTCCACTCCATACATATATATGGGGAGGCACAAGCTCCAACTCGGTTTTACAGTGAAAACTCCAGGAACTTCAAACCGGCACTAGGAAACAGACTGAGAAACCAGAGTAAAAGTTTCTCCTGCAACCCGTTCCCTTTGTGCTAGATGAACGAACGTCTCTACACTTGCTCAGTTCGGAGAGAGAAGTGTGCGTGAAGGCCGTCCTTCACCTAGCTTGTTGGGAACACAAAGTTTCCTTCCAGTTGCCAACTACAATCCATACATATATATGGGGAGGCACAAGCTCCAACTCGGTTTTACAGTGACAACTGAAGGAACTTCAAACCGGCACTAGGAAACAGACTGAGAAACCAGAGTAAAAGTTTCTCCTGCAACCCGTTCCCTTTGTGCTAGATGAACGAACGTCTCTCCACATGCTCAGTTTGGAGAGAGAAGTGTGTGTGAAAGCCGTCCTTCACCTAGCTTGTTGGGAACACAAAGTTTCTTTTCAGTTGCCAACTCCACTCCATACATATATATGGGGAGGCACAAGCTCCAACTCGGTTTTACAGTGAAAACTGCAGGAACTTCAAACCGGCACTAGGAAACAGACTGAGAAACCAGAGTAAAAGTTTCTCCTGCAACCCGTTCCCTTTGTGCTAGATGAACGAACGTCTCTCCACATGCTCAGTTCGGAGAGAGAAGTGTGTGTGAAAGCCGTCCTTCACCTAGCTTGTTGGGAACACAAAGTTTCTTTTCAGTTGCCAACTCCACTCCATACATATATATGGGGAGGCACAAGCTCCAACTCGGTTTTACAGTGAAAACTGCAGGAACTTCAAACCGGCACTAGGAAACAGACTGAGAAACCAGAGTAAAAGTTTCTCCTGCAACCCGTTCCCTTTGTGCTAGATGAACGAACGTCTCTCCACATGCTCAGTTCGGAGAGAGAAGTGTGTGTGAAAGCCGTCCTTCACATAGCTTGTTGGGAACACAAAGTTTCCTTTCAGTTGCCAACTCCACTCCATACATATATATGGGGAGGCACAAGCTCCAACTCGGTTTTACAGTGAAAACTGCAGGAACTTCAAACCGGCACTAGGAAACAGACTGAGAAACCAGAGTAAAAGTTTCTCCTGCAACCCGTTCCCTTTGTGCTAGATGAACGAACGTCTCTCCACATGCTCAGTTCGGAGAGAGAAGTGTGTGTGAAAGCCGTCCTTCACCTAGCTTGTTGGGAACACAAAGTTTCTTTTCAGTTGCCAACTCCACTCCATACATATATATGGGGAGGCACAAGCTCCAACTCGGTTTTACAGTGAAAACTGCAGGAACTTCAAACCGGCACTAGGAAACAGACTGAGAAGCCAGAGTAAAAGTTTCTCCTGCAACCCGTTCCCTTTGTGCTAGATGAACGAACGTCTCTCCACATGCTGAGTTCGGAGAGAGAAGTGTGTGTGAACGCCGTCCTTCACCTAGCTTGTTGGGAACACAAAGTTTCTTTTCAGTTGCCAACTCCACTCCATACATATATATGGGGAGGCACAAGCTCCAACTCGGTTTTACAGTGAAAACTGCAGGAACTTCAAACCGGCACTAGGAAACAGACTGAGAAAAAGAGTAAAAGTTTCTCCTGCAACCCGTTCCCTTTGTGCTAGATGAACGAACGTCTCTCCACATGCTCAGTTCGGAGAGAGAAGTGTGTGTGAAAGCCGTCCTTCACCTAGCTTGTTGGGAACACAAAGTTTCTTTTCAGTTGCCAACTCCACTCCATACATATATATGGGGAGGCACAAGCTCCAACTCGGTTTTACAGTGAAAACTGCAGGAACTTCAAACCGGCACTAGGAAACAGACTGAGAAACCAGAGTAAAAGTTTCTCCTGCAACCCGTTCCCTTTGTGCTAGATGAACGAACGTCTCTCCACATGCTCAGTTCGGAGAGAGAAGTGTGTGTGAACGCCGTCCTTCACCTAGCTTGTTGGGAACACAAAGTTTCTTTTCAGTTGCCAACTCCACTCCATACATATATATGGGGAGGCACAAGCTCCAACTCGGTTTTACAGTGAAAACTGCAGGAACTTCAAACCGGCACTAGGAAACAGACTGAGAAACCAGAGTAAAAGTTTCTCCTGCAACCCGTTCCCTTTGTGCTAGATGAACGAACGTCTCTCCACATGCTCAGTTCGGAGAGAGAAGTGTGTGTGAAAGCCGTCCTTCACCTAGCTTGTTGGGAACACAAAGTTTCCTTTCAGTTGCCAACTCCACTCCATACATATATATGGGGAGGCACAAGCTCCAACTCGGTTTTACAGTGAAAACTGCAGGAAATTCAAACCGGCACTAGGAAACAGACTGAGAAACCAGAGTAAAAGTTTCTCCTGCAACCAGTTCCCTTTGTGCTAGATGAACGAACGTCTCTACACTTGCTCAGTTCGGAGAGAGAAGTGTGTGTGAAAGCCGTCCTTCACCTAGCTTGTTGGGAACACAAAGTTTCCTTTCAGTTGCCAACTCCACTCCATACATATATATGGGGAGGCACAAGCTCCAACTCGGTTTTACAGTGAAAACTGAAGGAACTTCAAACCGGCACTAGGAAACAGACTGAGAAACCAGAGTAAAAGTTTCTCCTGCAACCCGTTCCCTTTGTGCTAGATGAACGAACGTCTCTCCACATGCTCAGTTCGGAGAGAGAAGTGTGTGTGAAAGCCGTCCTTCACCTAGCTTGTTGGGAACACAAAGTTTCCTTTCAGTTGCCAACTCCACTCCATACATATATATGGGGAGGCACAAGCTCCAACTCGGTTTTACAGTGAAAACTGCAGGAACTTCAAACCGGCACTAGGAAACAGACTGAGAAACCAGAGTAAAAGTTTCTCCTGCAACCCGTTCCCTTTGTGCTAGATGAACGAACGTCTCTCCACATGCTCAGTTCGGAGAGAGAAGTGTGTGTGAAAGCCGTCCTTCACCTAGCTTGTTGGGAACACAAAGTTTCCTTTCAGTTGCCAACTCCACCCCATACATATATATGGGGAGGCACAAACTCCAACTCGGTTTTACAGTGAAAACTGCAGGAACTTCAAACCGGCAGTAGGAAACAGACTGAGAAACCAGAGTAAAAGTTTCTCCTGCAACCCGTTCCCTTTGTGCTAGATGAACGAACGTCTCTCCACATGCTCAGTTCGGAGAGAGAAGTGTGTGTGAACGCCGTCCTTCACCTAGCTTGTTGGGAACACAAAGTTTCTTTTCAGTTGCCAACTCCACTCCATACATATATATGGGGAGGCACAAGCTCCAACTCGGTTTTACAGTGAAAACTGCAGGAACTTCAAACCGGCACTAGGAAACAGACTGAGAAACCAGAGTAAAAGTTTCTCCTGCAACCCGTTCCCTTTGTGCTAGATGAACGAACGTCTCTCCACATGCTCAGTTCGGAGAGAGAAGTGTGTGTGAAAGCCGTCCTTCACCTAGCTTGTTGGGAACACAAAGTTTCATTTCAGTTGCCAACTCCACTCCATACATATATATGGGGAGGCACAAGCTCCAACTCGGTTTTACAGTGAAAACTGCAGGAACTTCAAACCGGCAGTAGGAAACAGACTGAGAAACCAGAGTAAAAGTTTCTCCTGCAACCCGTTCCCTTTGTGCTAGATGAACGAACGTCTCTCCACATGCTCAGTTCGGAGAGAGAAGTGTGTGTGAAAGCCGTCCTTCACCTAGCTTGTTGGGAACACAAAGATTCTTTTCAGTTGCCAACTCCACTCCATACATATATATGGGGAGGCACAAGCTCCAACTCGGTTTTACAGTGAAAACTGCAGGAACTTCAAACCGGCACTAGGAAACAGACTGAGAAACCAGAGTAAAAGTTTCTCCTGCAACCCGTTCCCTTTGTGCTAGATGAACGAACGTCTCTCCACATGCTCAGTTCGGAGAGAGAAGTGTGTGTGAAAGCCGTCCTTCACCTAGCTTGTTGGGAACACAAAGTTTCCTTTCAGTTGCCAACTCCACTCCATACATATATATGGGGAGGCACAAGCTCCAACTCGGTTTTACAGTGAAAACTGCAGGAACTTCAAACCGGCACTAGGAAACAGACTGAGAAACCAGAGTAAAAGTTTCTCCTGCAACCCGTTCCCTTTGTGCTAGATGAACGAACGTCTCTCCACATGCTCAGTTCGGAGAGAGAAGTGTGTGTGAAAGCCGTCCTTCACCTAGCTTGTTGGGAACACAAAGTTTCCTTTCAGTTGCCAACCCCACTCCATACATATATATGGGGAGGCACAAGCTCCAACTCGGTTTTACAGTGAAAACTGCAGGAACTTCAAACCGGCACTAGGAAACAGACTGAGAAACCAGAGTAAAAGTTTCTCCTGCAACCCGTTCCCTTTGTGCTAGATGAACGAACGTCTCTCCACATGCTCAGTTCGGAGAGAGAAGTGTGTGTGAAAGCCGTCCTTCACCTAGCTTGTTGGGAACACAAAGTTTCTTTTCAGTTGCCAACTACACTCCATACATATATATGGGGAGGCACAAGCTCCAACTCGGTTTTACAGTGAAAACTGCAGGAACTTCAAACCGGCACTAGGAAACAGACTGAGAAACCAGAGAAAAAGTTTCTCCTGCCACCCGTTCCCTTTGTGCTAGATGAACGAACGTCTCTCCACATGCTCATTTCGGAGAGAGAAGTGTGTGTGAAAGCCGTCCTTCACCTAGCTTGTTGGGAACACAAAGTTTCTTTTCAGTTGCCAACTCCACTCCATACATATATATGGGGAGGCACAAGCTCCAACTCGGTTTTACAGTGAAAACTGCAGGAACTTCAAACCGGCACTAGGAAACAGACTGAGAAACCAGAGTAAAAGTTTCTCCTGCAACCCGTTCCCTTTGTGCTAGATGAACGAACGTCTCTCCACATGCTCAGTTCGGAGAGAGAAGTGTGTGTGAAAGCCGTCCTTCACCTAGCTTGTTGGGAACACAAAGTTTCCTTTCAGTTGCCAACTCCACTCCATACATATATATGGGGAGGCACAAGCTCCAACTCGGTTTTACAGTGAAAACTGCAGGAACTTCAAACCGGCACTAGGAAACAGACTGAGAAACCAGAGTAAAAGTTTCTCCTGCAACCCGTTCCCTTTGTGCTAGATGAACGAACGTCTCTCCACATGCTCAGTTCGGAGAGAGAAGTGTGTGTGAAAGCCGTCCTTCACCTAGCTTGTTGGGAACACAAAGTTTCTTTTCAGTTGCCTACTCCACTCCATAAATATATATGGGGAGGCACAAGCTCCAACTCGGTTTTACAGTGAAAACTGCAGGAACTTCAAACCGGCACTAGGAAACAGACTGAGAAACCAGAGTAAAAGTTTCTCCTGCAACCCGTTCCCTTTGTGCTAGATGAACGAACGTCTCTCCACATGCTCAGTTCGGAGAGAGAAGTGTGTGTGAAAGCCGTCCTTCACCTAGCTTGTTGGGAACACAAAGTTTCTTTTCAGTTGCCAACTCCACTCCATACATATATATGGGGAGGCACAAGCTCCAACTCGGTTTTACAGTGAAAACTGCAGGAACTTCAAACCGGCACTAGGAAACAGACTGAGAAACCAGAGTAAAAGTTTCTCCTGCAACCCGTTCCCTTTGTGCTAGATGAACGAACGTCTCTCCACATGCTCAGTTCGGAGAGAGAAGTGTGTGTGAAAGCCGTCCTTCACCTAGCTTGTTGGGAACACAAAGTTTCTTTTCAGTTGCCAACTCCACTCCATACATATATATGGGGAGGCACAAGCTCCAACTCGGTTTTACAGTGAAAACTGCAGGAACTTCCAACCGGCACTAGGAAACAGACTGAGAAACCAGAGTAAAAGTTTCTCCTGCAACCCGTTCCCTTTGTGCTAGATGAACGAACGTCTCTCCACATGCTCAGTTCGGAGAGAGAAGTGTGTGTGAAAGCCGTCCTTCACCTAGCTTGTTGGGAACACAAAGTTTCTTTTCAGTTGCCTACTCCACTCCATAAATATATATGGGGAGGCACAAGCTCCAACTCGGTTTTACAGTGAAAACTGCAGGAACTTCAAACCGGCACTAGGAAACAGACTGAGAAACCAGAGTAAAAGTTTCTCCTGCAACCCGTTCCCTTTGTGCTAGATGAACGAACGTCTCTCCACATGCTCAGTTCGGAGAGAGAAGTGTGTGTGAAAGCCGTCCTTCACCTAGCTTGTTGGGAACACAAAGTTTCTTTTCAGTTGCCAACTCCACTCCATACATATATATGGGGAGGCACAAGCTCCAACTCGGTTTTACAGTGAAAACTGCAGGAACTTCAAACCGGCACTAGGAAACAGACTGAGAAACCAGAGTAAAAGTTTCTCCTGCAACCCGTTCCCTTTGTGCTAGATGAACGAACGTCTCTCCACATGCTCAGTTCGGAGAGAGAAGTGTGTGTGAAAGCCGTCCTTCACCTAGCTTGTTGGGAACACAAAGTTTCTTTTCAGTTGCCAACTCCACTCCATACATATATATGGGGAGGCACAAGCTCCAACTCGGTTTTACAGTGAAAACTGCAGGAACTTCAAACCGGCACTAGGAAACAGACTGAGAAACCAGAGTAAAAGTTTCTCCTGCAACCCGTTCCCTTTGTGCTAGATGAACGAACGTCTCTCCACATGCTCAGTTCGGAGAGAGAAGTGTGCGTGAAGGCCGTCCTTCACCTAGCTTGTTGGGAACACAAAGTTTCCTTCCAGTTGCCAACTACAATCCATACATATATATGGGGAGGCACAAGCTCCAACTCGGTTTTACAGTGACAACTGCAGGAACTTCAAACCGGCACTAGGAAACAGACTGAGAAACCAGAGTAAAAGTTTCTCCTGCAACCCGTTCCCTTTGTGCTAGATGAACGAACGTCTCTCCACATGCTCAGTTCGGAGAGAGAAGTGTGTGTGAAAGCCGTCCTTCACCTAGCTTGTTGGGAACACAAAGTTTCTTTTCAGTTGCCAACTCCAATCCATACATATATATGGGGAGGCACAAGCTCCAACTCGGTTTTACAGTGAAAACTGCAGGAACTTCAAACCGGCACTAGGAAACAGACTGAGAAACCAGAGTAAAAGTTTCTCCTGCAACCCGTTCCCTTTGTGCTAGATGAACGAACGTCTCTCCACATGCTCAGTTCGGAGAGAGAAGTGTGTGTGAAAGCCGTCCTTCACCTAGCTTGTTGGGAACACAAAGTTTCTTTTCAGTTGCCAACTACACTCCATACATATATATGGGGAGGCACAAGCTCCAACTCGGTTTTACAGTGAAAACTGCAGGAACTTCAAACCGGCACTAGGAAACAGACTGAGAAACCAGAGAAAAAGTTTCTCCTGCCACCCGTTCCCTTTGTGCTAGATGAACGAAAGTCTCTCCACATGCTCATTTCGGAGAGAGAAGTGTGTGTGAAAGCCGTCCTTCACCTAGCTTGTTGGGAACACAAAGTTTCTTTTCAGATGCCAACTCCACTCCATACATATATATGGGGAGGCACAAGCTCCAACTCGGTTTTACAGTGAAAACTGCAGGAACTTCAAACCGGCACTAGGAAATAGACTGAGAAACCAGAGTAAAAGTTTCTCCTGCAACCCTTTCCCTTTGTGCTAGATGAACGAACGTCTCTACACTTGCTCAGTTCGGAGAGAGAAGTGTGTGTGAAGGCCGTCCTTCACCTAGCTTGTTGGGAACACAAAGTTTCTTTTCAGTTGCCAACTCCACTCCATACATATATATGGGGAGGCACAAGCTCCAACTCTGTTTTACATTGACAACTGCAGGAACTTCAAACCGGCACTAGGAAACAGACTGAGAAACCAGAGTAAAAGTTTCTCCTGCAAACCCTTCCCTTTGTGCTAGATGAACGAACGTCTCTCCACATGCTCAGTTCGGAGAGAGAATTGTGTGTGAAAGCCGTCCTTCACCTAGCTTGTTGGGAACACAAAGTTTCTTTTCAGTTGCCAACTCCACTCCATACATATATATGGGGAGGCACAAGCTCCAACTCGGTTTTACAGTGAAAACTCCAGGAACTTCAAACCGGCACTAGGAAACAGACTGAGAAACCAGAGTAAAAGTTTCTCCTGCAACCCGTTCCCTTTGTGCTAGATGAACGAACGTCTCTACACTTGCTCAGTTCGGAGAGAGAAGTGTGCGTGAAGGCCGTCCTTCACCTAGCTTGTTGGGAACACAAAGTTTCCTTCCAGTTGCCAACTACAATCCATACATATATATGGGGAGGCACAAGCTCCAACTCGGTTTTACAGTGACAACTGAAGGAACTTCAAACCGGCACTAGGAAACAGACTGAGAAACCAGAGTAAAAGTTTCTCCTGCAACCCGTTCCCTTTGTGCTAGATGAACGAACGTCTCTCCACATGCTCAGTTTGGAGAGAGAAGTGTGTGTGAAAGCCGTCCTTCACCTAGCTTGTTGGGAACACAAAGTTTCTTTTCAGTTGCCAACTCCACTCCATACATATATATGGGGAGGCACAAGCTCCAACTCGGTTTTACAGTGAAAACTGCAGGAACTTCAAACCGGCACTAGGAAACAGACTGAGAAACCAGAGTAAAAGTTTCTCCTGCAACCCGTTCCCTTTGTGCTAGATGAACGAACGTCTCTCCACATGCTCAGTTCGGAGAGAGAAGTGTGTGTGAAAGCCGTCCTTCACCTAGCTTGTTGGGAACACAAAGTTTCTTTTCAGTTGCCAACTCCACTCCATACATATATATGGGGAGGCACAAGCTCCAACTCGGTTTTACAGTGAAAACTGCAGGAACTTCAAACCGGCACTAGGAAACAGACTGAGAAACCAGAGTAAAAGTTTCTCCTGCAACCCGTTCCCTTTGTGCTAGATGAACGAACGTCTCTCCACATGCTCAGTTCGGAGAGAGAAGTGTGTGTGAAAGCCGTCCTTCACATAGCTTGTTGGGAACACAAAGTTTCCTTTCAGTTGCCAACTCCACTCCATACATATATATGGGGAGGCACAAGCTCCAACTCGGTTTTACAGTGAAAACTGCAGGAACTTCAAACCGGCACTAGGAAACAGACTGAGAAACCAGAGTAAAAGTTTCTCCTGCAACCCGTTCCCTTTGTGCTAGATGAACGAACGTCTCTCCACATGCTCAGTTCGGAGAGAGAAGTGTGTGTGAAAGCCGTCCTTCACCTAGCTTGTTGGGAACACAAAGTTTCTTTTCAGTTGCCAACTCCACTCCATACATATATATGGGGAGGCACAAGCTCCAACTCGGTTTTACAGTGAAAACTGCAGGAACTTCAAACCGGCACTAGGAAACAGACTGAGAAGCCAGAGTAAAAGTTTCTCCTGCAACCCGTTCCCTTTGTGCTAGATGAACGAACGTCTCTCCACATGCTGAGTTCGGAGAGAGAAGTGTGTGTGAACGCCGTCCTTCACCTAGCTTGTTGGGAACACAAAGTTTCTTTTCAGTTGCCAACTCCACTCCATACATATATATGGGGAGGCACAAGCTCCAACTCGGTTTTACAGTGAAAACTGCAGGAACTTCAAACCGGCACTAGGAAACAGACTGAGAAAAAGAGTAAAAGTTTCTCCTGCAACCCGTTCCCTTTGTGCTAGATGAACGAACGTCTCTCCACATGCTCAGTTCGGAGAGAGAAGTGTGTGTGAAAGCCGTCCTTCACCTAGCTTGTTGGGAACACAAAGTTTCTTTTCAGTTGCCAACTCCACTCCATACATATATATGGGGAGGCACAAGCTCCAACTCGGTTTTACAGTGAAAACTGCAGGAACTTCAAACCGGCACTAGGAAACAGACTGAGAAACCAGAGTAAAAGTTTCTCCTGCAACCCGTTCCCTTTGTGCTAGATGAACGAACGTCTCTCCACATGCTCAGTTCGGAGAGAGAAGTGTGTGTGAACGCCGTCCTTCACCTAGCTTGTTGGGAACACAAAGTTTCTTTTCAGTTGCCAACTCCACTCCATACATATATATGGGGAGGCACAAGCTCCAACTCGGTTTTACAGTGAAAACTGCAGGAACTTCAAACCGGCACTAGGAAACAGACTGAGAAACCAGAGTAAAAGTTTCTCCTGCAACCCGTTCCCTTTGTGCTAGATGAACGAACGTCTCTCCACATGCTCAGTTCGGAGAGAGAAGTGTGTGTGAAAGCCGTCCTTCACCTAGCTTGTTGGGAACACAAAGTTTCCTTTCAGTTGCCAACTCCACTCCATACATATATATGGGGAGGCACAAGCTCCAACTCGGTTTTACAGTGAAAACTGCAGGAAATTCAAACCGGCACTAGGAAACAGACTGAGAAACCAGAGTAAAAGTTTCTCCTGCAACCAGTTCCCTTTGTGCTAGATGAACGAACGTCTCTACACTTGCTCAGTTCGGAGAGAGAAGTGTGCGTGAAGGCCGTCCTTCACCTAGCTTGTTGGGAACACAAAGTTTCCTTCCAGTAGCCAACTACAATCCATACATATATATGGGGAGGCACAAGCTCCAACTCGGTTTTACAGTGACAACTGCAGGAACTTCAAACCGGCACTAGGAAACAGACTGAGAAACCAGAGTAAAAGTTTCTCCTGCAACCCGTTCCCTTTGTGCTAGATGAACGAACGTCTCTCCACATGCTCAGTTTGGAGAGAGAAGTGTGTGTGAAAGCCGTCCTTCACCTAGCTTGTTGGGAACACAAAGTTTCTTTTCAGTTGCCAACTCCACTCCATACATATATATGGGGAGGCACAAGCTCCAACTCGGTTTTACAGTGAAAACTGCAGGAACTTCAAACCGGCACTAGGAAACAGACTGAGAAACCAGAGTAAAAGTTTCTCCTGCAACCCGTTCCCTTTGTGCTAGATGAACGAACGTCTCTCCACATGCTCAGTTCGGAGAGAGAAGTGTGTGTGAAAGCCGTCCTTCACCTAGCTTGTTGGGAACACAAAGTTTCTTTTCAGTTGCCAACTCCACTCCATACATATATATGGGGAGGCACAAGCTCCAACTCGGTTTTACAGTGAAAACTGCAGGAACTTCAAACCGGCACTAGGAAACAGACTGAGAAACCAGATTAAAATTTCTCCTGCAACCCGTTCCCTTTGTGCTAGATGAACGAACGTCTCTCCACATGCTCAGTTCGGAGAGAGAAGTGTGTGTGAAAGCCGTCCTTCACCTAGCTTGTTGGGAACACAAAGTTTCCTTTCAGTTGCCAACTCCACTCCATACATATATATGGGGAGGCACAAGCTCCAACTCGGTTTTACAGTGAAAACTGCAGGAACTTCAAACCGGCACTAGGAAACAGACTGAGAAACCAGAGTAAAAGTTTCTCCTGCAACCCGTTCCCTTTGTGCTAGATGAACGAACGTCTCTCCACATGCTCAGTTCGGAGAGAGAAGTGTGTGTGAAAGCCGTCCTTCACCTAGCTTGTTGGGAACACAAAGTTTCTTTTCAGTTGCCAACTCCACTCCATACATATATATGGGGAGGCACAAGCTCCAACTCGGTTTTACAGTGAAAACTGCAGGAACTTCAAACCGGCACTAGGAAACAGACTGAGAAGCCAGAGTAAAAGTTTCTCCTGCAACCCGTTCCCTTTGTGCTAGATGAACGAACGTCTCTCCACATGCTGAGTTCGGAGAGAGAAGTGTGTGTGAACGCCGTCCTTCACCTAGCTTGTTGGGAACACAAAGTTTCTTTTCAGTTGCCAACTCCACTCCATACATATATATGGGGAGGCACAAGCTCCAACTCGGTTTTACAGTGAAAACTGCAGGAACTTCAAACCGGCACTAGGAAACAGACTGAGAAAAAGAGTAAAAGTTTCTCCTGCAACCCGTTCCCTTTGTGCTAGATGAACGAACGTCTCTCCACATGCTCAGTTCGGAGAGAGAAGTGTGTGTGAAAGCCGTCCTTCACCTAGCTTGTTGGGAACACAAAGTTTCTTTTCAGTTGCCAACTCCACTCCATACATATATATGGGGAGGCACAAGCTCCAACTCGGTTTTACAGTGAAAACTGCAGGAACTTCAAACCGGCACTAGGAAACAGACTGAGAAACCAGAGTAAAAGTTTCTCCTGCAACCCGTTCCCTTTGTGCTAGATGAACGAACGTCTCTCCACATGCTCAGTTCGGAGAGAGAAGTGTGTGTGAACGCCGTCCTTCACCTAGCTTGTTGGGAACACAAAGTTTCTTTTCAGTTGCCAAATCCACTCCATACATATATATGGGGAGGCACAAGCTCCAACTCGGTTTTACAGTGAAAACTGCAGGAACTTCAAACCGGCACTAGGAAACAGACTGAGAAACCAGAGTAAAAGTTTCTCCTGCAACCCGTTCCCTTTGTGCTAGATGAACGAACGTCTCTCCACATGCTCAGTTCGGAGAGAGAAGTGTGTGTGAAAGCCGTCCTTCACCTAGCTTGTTGGGAACACAAAGTTTCCTTTCAGTTGCCAACTCCACTCCATACATATATATGGGGAGGCACAAGCTCCAACTCGGTTTTACAGTGAAAACTGCAGGAAATTCAAACCGGCACTAGGAAACAGACTGAGAAACCAGAGTAAAAGTTTCTCCTGCAACCCGTTCCCTTTGTGCTAGATGAACGAACGTCTCTCCACATGCTCAGTTCGGAGAGAGAAGTGTGTGTGAAAGCCGTCCTTCACCTAGCTTGTTGGGAACACAAAGTTTCCTTTCAGTTGCCAACTCCACTCCATACATATATATGGGGAGGCACAAGCTCCAACTCGGTTTTACAGTGAAAACTGCAGGAACTTCAAACCGGCACTAGGAAACAGACTGAGAAACCAGAGTAAAAGTTTCTCCTGCAACCCGTTCCCTTTGTGCTAGATGAACGAACGTCTCTCCACATGCTCATTTCGGAGAGAGAAGTGTGTGTGAACGCCGTCCTTCACCTAGCTTGTTGGGAACACAAAGTTTCTTTTCAGTTGCCAACTCCACTCCATACATATATATGGGGAGGCACAAGCTCCAACTCGGTTTTACAGTGAAAACTGCAGGAACTTCAAACCGGAACTAGGAAACAGACTGAGAAACCAGAGTAAAAGTTTCTCCTGCAACCCGTTCCCTTTGTGCTAGATGAACGAACGTCTCTACACTTGCTCAGTTCGGAGAGAGAAGTGTGTGTGAAGGCCGTCCTTCACCTAGCTTGTTGGGAACACAAAGTTTCTTTTCAGTTGCCAACTCCACTCCATACATATATATGGGGAGGCACAAGCTCCAACTCTGTTTTACATTGACAACTGCAGGAACTTCAAACCGGCACTAGGAAACAGACTGAGAAACCAGAGTAAAAGTTTCTCCTGCAAACCCTTCCCTTTGTGCTAGATGAACGAACGTCTCTCCACATGCTCAGTTCGGAGAGAGATGTGTGTGTGAAAGCGGTCCTTCACCTAGCTTGTTGGGAACACAAAGTTTCTTTTCAGTTGCCAACTCCACTCCATACATATATATGGGGAGGCACAAGCTCCAAATCGGTTTTACAGTGAAAACTGCAGGAACTTCAAACCGGCACTAGGAAACAGACTGAGAAACCAGAGTAAAAGTTTCTCCTGCAACCCGTTCCCTTTGTGCTAGATGAACGAACGTCTCTCCACATGCTCAGTTCGGAGAGAGAAGTGTGTGTGAAAGCCGTCCTTCACCTAGCTTGTTGGGAACACAAAGTTTCCTTTCAGTTGCCAACTCCACTCCATACATATATATGGGGAGGCACAAGCTCCAACTCGGTTTTACAGTGAAAACTGCAGGAACTTCAAACCGGCACTAGGAAACAGACTGAGAAACCAGAGTAAAAGTTTCTCCTGCAACCCGTTTACTTTGTGCTAGATGAACGAACGTCTCTCCACATGCTGAGTTCGGAGAGAGAAGTGTGTGTGAACGCCGTCCTTCACCTAGCTTGTTGGGAACACAAAGTTTCTTTTCAGTTGCCAACTCCACTCCATACATATATATGGGGAGGCACAAGCTCCAACTCGGTTTTACAGTGAAAACTGCAGGAACTTCAAACCGGCACTAGGAAACAGACTGAGAAACCAGAGTAAAAGTTTCTCCTGCAACCCGTTCCCTTTCTGCTAGATGAACGAACGTCTCTCCACATGCTCAGTTCGGAGAGAGAAGTGTGTGTGAAAGCCGTCCTTCACCTAGCTTGTTGGGAACACAAAGTTTCTTTTCAGTTGCCAACTCCACTCCATACATATATATGGGGAGGCACAAGCTCCAACTCGGTTTTACAGTGAAAACTGCAGGAACTTCAAACCGGCACTAGGAAACAGACTGAGAAACCAGTGTAAAAGTTTCTCCTGCAACACGTTCCCTTTGTGCTAGATGAACGAACGTCTCTCCACATGCTCAGTTCGGAGAGAGAAGTGTGTGTGAACGCCGTCCTTCACCTAGCTTGTTGGGAACACAAAGTTTCTTTTCAGTTGCCAACTCCACTCCATACATATATATGGGGAGGCACAAGCTCCAACTCGGTTTTACAGTGAAAACTGCAGGAACTTCAAACCGGCACTAGGAAACAGACTGAGAAACCAGAGTAAAAGTTTCTCCTGCAACCCGTTCCCTTTGTGCTAGATGAACGAACGTCTCTCCACATGCTCAGTTCGGAGAGAGAAGTGTGTGTGAAAGCCGTCCTTCACCTAGCTTGTTGGGAACACAAAGTTTCCTTTCAGTTGCCAACTCCACTCCATACATATATATGGGGAGGCACAAGCTCCAACTCGGTTTTACAGTGAAAACTGCAGGAACTTCAAACCGGCACTAGGAAACAGACTGAGAAACCAGAGTAAAAGTTTCTCCTGCAACCCGTTCCCTTTGTGCTAGATGAACGAACGTCTCTCCACATGCTCAGTTCGGAGAGAGAAGTGTGTGTGAAAGCCGTCCTTCACCTAGCTTGTTGGGAACACAAAGTTTCTTTTCAGTTGCCAACTCCACTCCATACATATATATGGGGAGGCACAAGCTCCAACTCGGTTTTACAGTGAAAACTGCAGGAACTTCAAACCGGCACTAGGAAACAGACTGAGAAACCAGAGTAAAAGTTTCTCCTGCAACCCGTTCCCTTTGTGCTAGATGAACGAACGTCTCTCCACATGCTCAGTTCGGAGAGAGAAGTGTGTGTGAAAGCCGTCCTTCAGCTAGCTTGTTGGGAACACAAAGTTTCCTTTCAGTTGCCAACTCCACTCCATACATATATATGGGGAGGCACAAGCTCCAACTCGGTTTTACAGTGAAAACTGCAGGAACTTCAAACCGGCACTAGGAAACAGACTGAGAAACCAGAGTAAAAGTTTCTCCTGCAACCCGTTCCCTTTGTGCTAGATGAACGAACGTCTCTCCACATGCTCAGTTCGGAGAGAGAAGTGTGTGTGAAAGCCGTCCTTCACCTAGCTTGTTGGGAACACAAAGTTTCCTTTCAGTTGCCAACTCCACTCCATACATATATATGGGGAGGCACAAGCTCCAACTCGGTTTTACAGTGAAAACTGCAGGAACTTCAAACCGGCACTAGGAAACAGACTGAGAAACCAGAGTAAAAGTTTCTCCTGCAACCCGTTCCCTTTGTGCTAGATGAACGAACGTCTCTCCACATGCTCAGTTCGGAGAGAGAAGTGTGTGTGAAAGCCGTCCTTCACCTAGCTTGTTGGGAACACAAAGTTTCTTTTCAGTTGCCAACTCCACTCCATACATATATATGGGGAGGCACAAGCTCCAACTCGGTTTTACAGTGAAAACTGCAGGAACTTCAAACCGGCACTAGGAAACAGACTGAGAAACCAGAGTAAAAGTTTCTCCTGCAACCCGTTCGCTTTGTGCTAGATGAACGAACGTCTCTCCACATGCTCATTTCGGAGAGAGAAGTGTGTTTGAAAGCCGTCCTTCACCTAGATTGTTGGGAACACAAAGTTTCTTTTCAGTTGCCAACTCCACTCCATACATATATATGGGGAGGCACAAGCTCCAACTCGGTTTTACAGTGAAAACTGCAGGAACTTCAAACCGGCACTAGGAAACAGACTGAGAAACCAGAGTAAAAGTTTCTCCTGCAACCCGTTCCCTTTGTGCTAGATGAACGAACGTCTCTACACTTGCTCATTTCGGAGAGAGAAGTGTGCGTGAAGGCCGTCCTTCACCTAGCTTGTTGGGAACACAAAGTTTCTTTTCAGTTGCCAACTCCACTCCATACATATATATGGGGAAGCACAAGCTCCATCTCTGTTTTACATTGACAACTGCAGGAACTTCAAACCGGCACTAGGAAACAGACTGAGAAACCAGAGTAAAAGTTTCTCCTGCAAACCCTTCCCTATGTGCTAGATGAACGAACGTCTCTCCACATGCTCAGTTCGGAGAGAGATGTGTGTGTGAAAGCCGTCCTTCACCTAGCTTGTTGGGAACACAAAGTTTCTTTTCAGTTGCCAACTCCACTCCATACATATATATGGGGAGGCACAAGCTCCAACTCGGTTTTACAGTGAAAACTGCAGGAACTTCAAACCGGCACTAGGAAACAGACTGAGAAACCAGAGTAAAAGTTTCTCCTGCAACCCGTTTACTTTGTGCTAGATGAACGAACGTCTCTCCACATGCTGAGTTCGGAGAGAGAAGTGTGTGTGAACGCCGTCCTTCACCTAGCTTGTTGGGAACACAAAGTTTCTTTTCAGTTGCCAACTCCACTCCATACATATATATGGGGAGGCACAAGCTCCAACTCGGTTTTACAGTGAAAACTGCAGGAACTTCAAACCGGCACTAGGAAACAGACTGAGAAACCAGAGTAAAAGTTTCTCCTGCAACCCGTTCCCTTTCTGCTAGATGAACGAACGTCTCTCCACATGCTCAGTTCGGAGAGAGAAGTGTGTGTGAAAGCCGTCCTTCACCTAGCTTGTTGGGAACACAAAGTTTCTTTTCAGTTGCCAACTCCACTCCATACATATATATGGGGAGGCACAAGCTCCAACTCGGTTTTACAGTGAAAACTGCAGGAACTTCAAACCGGCACTAGGAAACAGACTGAGAAACCAGTGTAAAAGTTTCTCCTGCAACACGTTCCCTTTGTGCTAGATGAACGAACGTCTCTCCACATGCTCAGTTCGGAGAGAGAAGTGTGTGTGAACGCCGTCCTTCACCTAGCTTGTTGGGAACACAAAGTTTCTTTTCAGTTGCCAACTCCACTCCATACATATATATGGGGAGGCACAAGCTCCAACTCGGTTTTACAGTGAAAACTGCAGGAACTTCAAACCGGCACTAGGAAACAGACTGAGAAACCAGAGTAAAAGTTTCTCCTGCAACCCGTTCCCTTTGTGCTAGATGAACGAACGTCTCTCCACATGCTCAGTTCGGAGAGAGAAGTGTGTGTGAAAGCCGTCCTTCACCTAGCTTGTTGGGAACACAAAGTTTCCTTTCAGTTGCCAACTCCACTCCATACATATATATGGGGAGGCACAAGCTCCAACTCGGTTTTACAGTGAAAACTGCAGGAACTTCAAACCGGCACTAGGAAACAGACTGAGAAACCAGAGTAAAAGTTTCTCCTGCAACCCGTTCCCTTTGTGCTAGATGAACGAACGTCTCTCCACATGCTCAGTTCGGAGAGAGAAGTGTGTGTGAAAGCCGTCCTTCACCTAGCTTGTTGGGAACACAAAGTTTCTTTTCAGTTGCCAACTCCACTCCATACATATATATGGGGAGGCACAAGCTCCAACTCGGTTTTACAGTGAAAACTGCAGGAACTTCAAACCGGCACTAGGAAACAGACTGAGAAACCAGAGTAAAAGTTTCTCCTGCAACCCGTTCCCTTTGTGCTAGATGAACGAACGTCTCTCCACATGCTCAGTTCGGAGAGAGAAGTGTGTGTGAAAGCCGTCCTTCAGCTAGCTTGTTGGGAACACAAAGTTTCCTTTCAGTTGCCAACTCCACTCCATACATATATATGGGGAGGCACAAGCTCCAACTCGGTTTTACAGTGAAAACTGCAGGAACTTCAAACCGGCACTAGGAAACAGACTGAGAAACCAGAGTAAAAGTTTCTCCTGCAACCCGTTCCCTTTGTGCTAGATGAACGAACGTCTCTCCACATGCTCAGTTCGGAGAGAGAAGTGTGTGTGAAAGCCGTCCTTCACCTAGCTTGTTGGGAACACAAAGTTTCCTTTCAGTTGCCAACTCCACTCCATACATATATATGGGGAGGCACAAGCTCCAACTCGGTTTTACAGTGAAAACTGCAGGAACTTCAAACCGGCACTAGGAAACAGACTGAGAAACCAGAGTAAAAGTTTCTCCTGCAACCCGTTCCCTTTGTGCTAGATGAACGAACGTCTCTCCACATGCTCAGTTCGGAGAGAGAAGTGTGTGTGAAAGCCGTCCTTCACCTAGCTTGTTGGGAACACAAAGTTTCTTTTCAGTTGCCAACTCCACTCCATACATATATATGGGGAGGCACAAGCTCCAACTCGGTTTTACAGTGAAAACTGCAGGAACTTCAAACCGGCACTAGGAAACAGACTGAGAAACCAGAGTAAAAGTTTCTCCTGCAACCCGTTCGCTTTGTGCTAGATGAACGAACGTCTCTCCACATGCTCATTTCGGAGAGAGAAGTGTGTTTGAAAGCCGTCCTTCACCTAGATTGTTGGGAACACAAAGTTTCTTTTCAGTTGCCAACTCCACTCCATACATATATATGGGGAGGCACAAGCTCCAACTCGGTTTTACAGTGAAAACTGCAGGAACTTCAAACCGGCACTAGGAAACAGACTGAGAAACCAGAGTAAAAGTTTCTCCTGCAACCCGTTCCCTTTGTGCTAGATGAACGAACGTCTCTACACTTGCTCATTTCGGAGAGAGAAGTGTGCGTGAAGGCCGTCCTTCACCTAGCTTGTTGGGAACACAAAGTTTCTTTTCAGTTGCCAACTCCACTCCATACATATATATGGGGAAGCACAAGCTCCATCTCTGTTTTACATTGACAACTGCAGGAACTTCAAACCGGCACTAGGAAACAGACTGAGAAACCAGAGTAAAAGTTTCTCCTGCAAACCCTTCCCTATGTGCTAGATGAACGAACGTCTCTCCACATGCTCAGTTCGGAGAGAGATGTGTGTGTGAAAGCCGTCCTTCACCTAGCTTGTTGGGAACACAAAGTTTCTTTTCAGTTGCCAACCCCACTCCATACATATATATGGGGAGGCACAAGCTCCAACTCGGTTTTACAGTGAAAACTCCAGGAACTTCAAACCGGCACTAGGAAACAGACTGAGAAACCAGAGTAAAAGTTTCTCCTGCAACCCGTTCCCTTTGTGCTAGATGAACGAACGTCTCTCCACATGCTCAGTTCGGAGAGAGAAGTGTGTGTGAAAGCCGTCCTTCACCTAGCTTGTTGGGAACACAAAGTTTCCTTTCAGTTGCCAACTCCACTCCATACATATATATGGGGAGGCACAAGCTCCAACTCGGTTTTACAGTGAAAACTGCAGGAAATTCAAACCGGCACTAGGAAACAGACTGAGAAACCAGAGTAAAAGTTTCTCCTGCAACCCGTTCCCTTTGTGCTAGATGAACGAACGTCTCTCCACATGCTCAGTTCGGAGAGAGAAGTGTGTGTGAAAGCCGTCCTTCACCTAGCTTGTTGGGAACACAAAGTTTCCTTTCAGTTGCCAACTCCACTCCATACATATATATGGGGAGGCACAAGCTCCAACTCGGTTTTACAGTGAAAACTGCAGGAACTTCAAACCGGCACTAGGAAACAGACTGAGAAACCAGAGTAAAAGTTTCTCCTGCAACCCGTTCCCTTTGTGCTAGATGAACGAACGTCTCTCCACATGCTCATTTCGGAGAGAGAAGTGTGTGTGAACGCCGTCCTTC